>NC_039254.1:19753811-20403146 GCF_003368295.1 Carassius auratus
CTAAGGATGAAAATCCCATACCAACTATGAGGCCAACATGAGGCCGTTTAGCAGTACAAAAACACTGTCTGACACATAATCCACCAATGATGATATCTCAGTGTTCATAACTCTGATATGATTATCGTTGGTAACCATACAGATAAAATAAATAGCCCTAGGGGTTCAAATTTCTAATAGTTTAGTTTGTATTACTGTTTAGTGGTCATTTTAAATGAATGGTAGGTTTTTTTTTGGGGGGGGGGGGTGGGGTGGGGGGGGGTCATTCATTGAGCTTAATGTATAATGTATTGTCTGTGTTGCTCTATATATTTTATATATACAAATGGATTTAAAAAGTATTCAGACCCTTCCATTTTTTTTACAAGGTATGTAATGTTAATCCTTATGCTAAAATGCTTTACAAAAATATCAAAGCATAAAACCCATAATGACAAAGTATGTACTTTAAACTTGTTGAAAATAAAGAAAAATATATATATATACATACATACACACCCGCACACACACACACACACACGGACACACACACACACACACACACACACACTAGCTCCACAAACTTCTCCAGTGATATTTCATTAATGCTTGATGTGTTTCCCATTTAGGTTAAGCAACTTAAACCAATAATAATTATCATTTATAAGAGGCTGGTTCATTTATTGCAGGATATTTCTGCTGTTATTGCAACAAAGCAATTATTTGTTGAGAGCAGTGCTTCTGTATTGTGGGTCTGACAAGTGCTGTCACTGTTACTATCAAAGCACATGACTGCATCAATTACACATAGATTTAAATTTGAGTCTTTGTACATCTGTTTGCAGCTTGACCTATACAGCCAAGCACGGGAAAGACTCTTGAAAATGAACAGCTTACAATTCCAACACATTTTTCAAATGTATATTTTCAGAGGCATCCTTGGACATGGAAATGAACCGTGGCACAAATGCATACATAGGCGTGGGTGGTGAACCATGCAGTTCCAATTTTTATGGGAACAGTTTCAGCCCTAATAGCCAGACATGCTGAAACATTTACAAAGCCAATTCTCAAGCTCTTTACACATTTCTTTATGTGGGCTTACAAGACTGAGGTTTGTTTTGTGGGCGGACAGACTAATGGGATCCAAAGGGGGAGCAGACTGTTCAACAGACTTTAGTACATGCTGAGAGCCTCCGTAAAAAACATTATTGTTTTATTATTCTCCCCTTCACCAGAGGTACAAGCAGAGCCATTCTTCTTAATTTCAGGATACCTCGGCCACTCAACCTAACCCACAGTCTCTGAAGATCTAGATGGCTTTCTTCCATAAATCAGACAAAGAAGGCTGTTAACATAGTCTAACCCACCGTTCACATAAGTTCTTCCTAACTCCTCATCTCTCCCGGGCTGGTCCGAGTGTCAGTTTACACTGGCCGCTTGACATCTCCATCAGTACTAAAACTGTGTTTGAACTGGCTTTGCTCAGCTGTCATTCAAAATGTGAGGTTGAAGCAACGAGACTGACGAGAGGACAGAAACGCACCTCCAAAGTAAACACAATGGAACAAGATGGCTTCACATCTCCTCTGACACAGCGGTTTCATCAGCCGACCCCGTGCGCTTCCTTGATGTGAACAGTTATATATACTGAAGAGTAGAACAAACTGAACTGGAATATTCTTTCTGCAAATATAGTCAAGCATTAGAGTGCTCCGATCACGATCGGTTCCGATCGTTAATGCGCATCTTGTCAGTAAAGCCGGTTTTCTAATCAGCGGTTAATTCCATCAGGATGCGCATTAACGAGATGCGCATTAACGATCGGGTCCGATCGTGATCGGAGCACCCCTATCAAGCATCAAACCTGGGACAACCTCATATCCTTCAGCTTGCTGTTTAAGGTTGCATGCGCCATATACAGTACAAGGAGCCAATCAGATAGGAGCATTCCCATTGGCTCTCTAATGGCAATGACCATTATGAGACTCAACTTTATAATCTTAGCAGCAGCTGCTTTTTTGTGTGCTTTCATTTTTGTTGTAATGGGCTGGGTTCACAGTGAGTACTTGGTGTTCACGACCTTGGACTCAGGGCTGCAAACAAAGCCGTGTGTGGGTTCCTCGGAGTACAACCCATGCTAGAGAGATCTACTTCATTCTCTAGTTGGTTTAAGAGAGCACTTGCCACATTAATTACTGTCCATTCAGAAATAACTGTTCCTCTGAATCCTCCCCTCTACAAAGCATGTAAGAGGAAATACAAATAGAAAAATCTAAAGATTTTTTTTCTCTCTATTTTCTTTCACAAATATACAGATGTACATGCAACAAAAAATACATTTTTATATCATTATTAAAATGTGTGTGTGTATGATTATGTGTGCATGTTCATGTGGTTTTACGAGGACACATTTGTATAATGAAATGGGTATGACAAAGGTATTATGGTGTTTCTGTAATTCAAAAGGCTTATGAAAAAATCTGATTTTTTTTTTTTTATCTAAAAATGCAGTTTTCTGTAAGGGGTAGGTTTATGTGTAGGGTGATAAAAATAAAGTTTGTACATTATACAAACCATTATGCCTATGGAGAGTCCCCATAAACCATAAAAATCAATGTGTGTATATACAGTATATACACAAACATTTCAGTAATTATGATTGGAGCTATTGTCAGAAATATTAGCTAGGGCTCTTTATCTACACCATTAAACATGAAGTGAATCAGTCAGCTAATAGCCCGTTCCTCTTTACAATTTTCAACATTTTCTCCAGTAATAAATAGCTTCACATCTTTAATAAAAACAATATTTTTTTAATGAATAAGACAGTTATTTGCTACTGGCTTGTAAAAAGTGGAGTCATTCAAGTAAATTTTTCCATTTGATTTACTCCACTATTATTAATTTAACACAATGCAGTAATTTGACTATTAGTGGATACTAAAATGGGGAAAGAAAGAAAGAAGAAAGAAAGAAAGAAAGAAAGAAAGAAAGAAAGAAAGAAAGAAAGAAAGAAAGAAAGAAAAATAAATATTTGGAACTGATTTGCATTAAAAGCATTGAAACTGTCAAGCACAAGTAAACAACAGAAACTGAATTGAGCTTACTGTGGGATTCTGGAATAAATGTTTATTGTTTGTGACAGCATTTTCTTTACCAGCTGTGTTGTGGGAATTCTAAAAGACAGTAAACACTGCCCCATAAACAAGACAGCTTTAATAGCATTGCGGGTTCATCTGCATCACAAGTTCCCGTTTCAACCTTTAGCAAGATTTAATGGCAGAGAAGGGTCACCGTACAGACATACAGTACAACAGCGGTGCTATTTCTGGGACACTCCTGGCATGATTGCAACCTATCAGCGGTGTCAACAGATCAGTCTGCCAATGAAGGCTCAAAGGTCAAAGCTTTTAGTCGAACAAAAGGCCAATTTACTACCAATTCAATCTTTCTCTCTTTCTCAATTGCCTGTCTTTCATTCATGTATCCTCAATCTATCAGCCTCAATCCCTCTATCCACAGGTGCATAAAAGGTGACTGCCTTAGGAAATTTATTGCAGAACTAAAGAACTATTTCACTAAGGAGACAGGCAAATAAATAATGATTAAAATTGATTTTATGAGCAAGTGTCAAACTGTGTATATGTATAATATTAATAAAAAAGTTTCGTCCACCAAAATCAAAGTCATGTGGTCTGGACATGGATCCATAGATATAAAGACATGAGTCATTATTATTTTCCCCACCCTAAAAACATGCGAAGAAGAATTTTCTAATTACTTAGAAAATATTTTTGTAATCCAATATTCTGACCCTTACTGTGATCAACAATTGTACAATCTAGAATGATAAATTCATTATATGTCTTATATCAGTAGATCAATCTTTTCTCAGGAAATTCAGAAATGAATCAACCTTTTTTCTCGTCCCTAATTCTATCAGACGTCCCCCGGTCTCAATTCAAAATGTCCATGTCTGGCTTGATCGCTGAGCACTTAGTCCAAACTGAGATAAAAGCCATCAAGAATGCACTTTGAGGCTCGTATTGCTGCAATTCGTCAAGCCACAACATCTGTGGCGAGTGGCCTGAAAAGGTTTACATTACAGTTTTGCGGAGGAGAGCCACTTAACCAGCAAAGATACTGTATACCAAACAACAGCTTCAAGAGCAGCCAATATCGGCCATCACATCACACGCTCTCTTGTTTCAAAGATTATCTGATGGAATGTGAGTGGGACGCATAACATACTTAGCAGATAACAAGAGAAGAAACACAAATCTATTATTCATATTTCAACCATAAATGGCTAGTAAAGAATAGAAGGAGGGCCTGCCGCTATCTTTTGTTTGTCAAGGTCATGCGTATTAGAGATTACATGAGACATTGAAAGTATGTGTGCAATAATAAACTTTCTCTGCTCACAAACACACTCTCTAAAGTGCTCCAGGATCATGTATTACCAGACTCCATCAGGGGAAGGTGTAAGAGGTATATGTTTCCAGGTAATGGGAGCTGGCAATTCCATTTAGATGCTGGAGTGTTTATGTCTAAACTTAACCCTGTTTTCTTCAGCATACCAATGAAGGCAAATCTGAGCGAGAGACACGCAAGTTCAGTAAGCGCAGGAATACAAAGTGGTGGAAAACAAAGATAACACTCAATACGCCGACACAATTTTACACATTTAAACAACTAAAAGCATTATTTTTTCCACTAAAGGAAGGAAGTCCGTCGCACTCTGTTACTTTCTAGAAACTTTTCGAAGGGCCCGCATGTGCATCAGCACTGTAGTTAGCATTTGATGAGACACTTAGACAGAATTTGTTAAACAGCAGCACTTTAGCACAAAGTATTTCAGCTCAAAATCCTGTCATATGCGCTTTCAAGTGCACTTCAAGTTGGACAGCTGTTATTATGAATTGCCATGCATTCAAGATGAAAATAAATTATGCAGGTAGCCAAACCGTAACAAAAAAAAAAAACAAAAAAACAAAACAAAAAAACAAAAACAAAATATGAATCACAGCAAAAGCTGTGCCTGCATAATCATGTATTGGTTTATGTGTGTGTGTGTGTGTGTGTGTGTGTTTGTATTAATTTGCTCCGTTAAAAACCTTGCTAACAGTAAAAAAAAAAATTATTATTATTTAAATGTTTATACATCATATATTAATATAATAATGAGTATATATCTAATAATAAATAAGAAATAATATCCATATTATATTTTTATATTTCTTTTTTACTTGAGTTAAGTTAATGTTAACATAATATATTAAATATATATAAACAGAATGATGATTATTATTATTACACATTTAAAATTTATCATTCTGCTTTCTAAAGACTGTTGAGCAATCATGATTAATTTTATTTTATTCTATTAATGTCCATAGTAAGGTTTGACAGTAAGGTATTATTATTACTATTAATAGTATTATTAATATTTTAAAAGGATAACACATCTTGCATTAATATAATAAATAGATAAAGATTTATTATACGGTCAACATACAAAGTGAACAATCTCCATACATTTTATTAATAAAAGCCAGTTATTGAGGAAACAACATGATGACATCTTTACAATATCATGTTTTTCATATATATATATATATATATATATATATATATATATATATATATATATATATATGCACACAGATCATATATATATATATATATATATATATATATATATATAATTATTATATATATATTAGTGGTGGGCATAGATTAATTTTTTAAATCTAGATGAATCTCACTGTGATCTTGAAATTAAAATGGCTCATTCGAATTCTGAGGCATTCAGAAAGGCAAAAGGCATTCAGAATATGTGTGTTACCCAAATAAAATTGACAAACAGTAAGTCTTTGAGATTATATCTGGTGTCTGAATAATTTTTGGTTTGACTGTTAAAACTATTTCAGTCAAGAGCAGTGAGTGATCAGCCAGTAGCTAAATTAGGCGCGGTCACTTTAAGAGACGATGAACGAATCAAATATAATACACATCCCATTTTTCCCCTCAACTGTTTACTTTCACTTAAGAAATAACTGTGTTTTTTCGAGCATAATTTCCAAGGTGGATATTTTGACGTATTTTGTATGTATTTGTCGGCACAAGAGCAAAAATAAGCAAATTCGATGAACAAGTGTTTTGAGACGCCTTTCTCTTCGCAGAAGAGAGCTTGGTTCAGTGTCGCTGACCATGATGCACGGCTCTCTCTCTCTCTCTCTCTTTCTCTCTCTTGTGCGCACCGAACACCAGTAACCAGCCACTCTTTTCAGCTTTTCCGCGTCTTGTTTTTGGATGCTTTAATGTTTAAATCGACAAGCGGTAAGGCTTAAAAACATGTGAAAAAGATAAGCTTTCGTGACAATGCGCAGCAGTGGCCCGTCAACTGTCCTGAGCATCTTTTTAGGCTGCTCTCAGCCAGTCGGTTATATAAAATATCAAGGTGAAAGTCATCATAGCTCGCCTAGATCCAGCTCCCAACCCAATTTTGAGAATAGATTAACGGCGATATTTTTTTTATCGTCCGATAAGAGTCTCGCGTTAACGCAGCATGTTAACGCCGATAACGGCCCACCACTAATATATATATATATATATATATATATATATATATATATATATATATATATATAAACACTTCACAAATCTATTCAGTACCTCCCACCAGTAAAAAGTACTTTCACCAGGTCATTTTATTTTAATATAAATTATAATTATGATAAGTCTGACTACATGAAAGGAGTATTATTCATTTCCTACTTACAGTTTAATTTGACTGTAATACTGTACACGCTGCCTTCAAAAGAGATGCTTGTGTACATTTTCTATGGATCAGTCATTCATCAAAAATGATCATATGATGAACAAAAGCTTTCTAATGGAACATAAATCCAAATGCTGGTGTAGTTCCATAAACACTCTGCATCTGCTCCATCCTCCACAACTCAGAACCGGTCTGTAAGATGGGAAACAGAGTTGTGGAAATTGCATTCAGCGCAGGTTTTTTGGCAGCGTCTGTGCTGTTACCTGATTTGCATAACTCCTGTAGTGAATCAGGTGCTTAGACAGAACCTGCTATACATTCTAAATGCATTACCCCTTATGTTCTTCCAGTGCTTTATTTTGGGGTAAACTTGGACTGGGTTATAACAAAGATTACACTGATTTAGCCAGATGTTTGTTTCTTGATACAGTACACCGCTTTAGGTCAATACTAACACATGAAAGATCTTCTGGAAAAAAAATATAGTTTTACCAAACATCATTATTACTGTCACTAAGGACAAAGTTTGGAGTGGTAGAAGATCAAAGCGTACACTAACAGTGGCCTCTGGCGCTCTCTGCACTGACTTGAAGAGGTGAAGGACACTTTCGCTGCAAGACCCGAGCTTTGTTCAGCTGTGCTTTGATGCAAACTTCATGTCCTAATTTCACTTGTCACACTTGGTTTCTCAGACCGCTGTTGCATTTCTCCTCCATCTAAATCCAAGTGTGTGGGTTCGTGCGTGCGACCGTGTGTGCGCAATTTTTCCTTTTCTCTCAGTGTATGAAGGAAATTTATGAGAGCTCCATTCATATTTCCTCTCAAGGCACTCTCTGTAAAGGCTGCCCAGGAGGAAACCGAACTATGGACGTAAACACTTGAGTGTTCTCCTGCAGCCTGTGCCACACGCTGCTCTTATTGCGCATGCTCTGATACAGTGAGACAGAGGAAGGGAAGAATACGTGCATCCATCAGAATACATAAGTAATTCTCAGTCAACAGAAAAAGATGCGTTATGCAGTTTAGATGGCATAGTTGTGTCACTCACCAGAAGGTGTGAACTGAGTCATGTTAACCAGCTAAAAGACCATTGCGATATTATCAAAAGTAGGTTGTATCAAAATGTTATTATTTTATTTATGCCACAGTGTAGTATAAAAAAACAGTCAGTTGTAAATTCATTAGCCTGTTAATCATATAAGTATAAAAACAAATCTGTAATTTATTGAAAATCTCACTTTATCAATAACTACAAAACAACTCTTGGTCCAAAACTTGCTCCTAAAGACAAATGCAATTAATTTACACCAAAGTTACTTTTATTTAATCAGTTAAATCAAAAATACTGTGCAAATAGTAATATTGTGAAATATACAAATGATACACCAATACAACATGTTAAAATATGTTGCCTAAATAGAATTTTTGTGGCATCAGATGTTCTGTTGTGCTTTGCTTAAAAGTATTTTGATAATTGGCGTTTAGCCAACTGTGTTTAGCAATGCCAAATGACAATTTGCGTCGCGGGAGATGGACCTCAGCTTGCACCCTGAAAGTTCCCTACAGAAACTCCTTTGAAACAATCAACCCCCTAAAAGTAACAATATACTGTACCACAAACACTGGGTTTGATCAAACCCAAATACAATGTGTCAAACAACCACCAGATGCCAATTAGAGAGAAAGAGACAAAGAGAGAGAGAAAGGAGAGGCACAGCTGAAAAAAGAAGAGATAAATAATAGTAAAAGATAACAAGGCATATAGAGCGTGAGGAAGACGCAGACATTAGCAAAAGGAGAAAAAGAGAAATCTAGGCAGAGTAGAAGAGCCCCCGCTGTCAATTTCTCAGCACAATCGATTCCTGACAGAGAGGCTTGTGGCAAGAAAGGGAATTAATAGCCCTCAGCGGAGTCCAAACAGTGCTGGCTCACTGACTCCAGAGAGCTTTCCTCTGACCCTACACAGGGAGATTAGTGAGCTGTGACTAGCATCCCCTGATCCTGAATCAGTTTAAGCACGTAGATAATCCAAAGCCTGGGGATTTGAGTCTCCCAACAATGCACAGGGGTCCTGCTGGGTGTGCTCGCTGCCTCTGATTTCAGTCACTGGAGAGGTCTGAAGGGCGTTAGGACAATACACCAGCACTAAAAGACAACATGAAACCCAACGCATTCCACTTCAGTAATGCTCATTTCTGAGTGAAACTAAATATTCAGCAAAAAATAGTGTTGAGTGGAACTTTATTCAGAATTAAACTGAATCATGAAATGTGGACTATGGTATTATTGGTTAAAATATTTGCTAACTTTTTACTATAGGGAACATTTCTCAATATTAAGTAGTTGCTTATATTTGCATGCTTGTTTCACATTTTCAGCATGATCATATTCTAGTACATTCATAATCCTACCCAAAGACTAAACTTTACTACCTTAACTACCTTACTAACTAATAATATACAGCAAATTGGTCGTTTACTGAGGCAAAATACATAGTTAATGGTTTGTTAATAGGACCTTTAAATAAAGTGTGAATATTTTTCTCAGCCTAAACAGTACATCTTTGGTTCCCGAAAAAGAGAGTAGAAATTAAAAATGCTTTAATAAATAATTTTTGTGTCCTCCAGGAATAATCTGTACTGATAAATCTAGCAAAATAAGGTCATTAAATTAAACATTAATTAAAAAAGGTAAACTGGCTGAGTTTGTCAATGTTGTCAATAAGGCCTGGGGGATTTATGCTTATATCACTAAGAACTACAGGATATAGTTTTGTCAATATGATTATGGCTAATGTCATCTAGTTGCAGAATTAATAAAACTTGTCTGTTTTGTAAAACTTTTGGATTTCTTTTATGACAAAAGTCAAAAGTTCAGAGATATACAGATTGCTTTAAGATAAACAGCACCAGATTTCATCACATTTTGAGAAACATATGGGTGATGTACATCTACTGTATGTATGTTCTCTGTTGCATCCCCTCCAAAAAAAGTGCTTCAGATATTTCAGAGCAGGCAGCCATATGGAGTGAGAGACCTGGGATAAATGGAGCATGATCGAAAGTTTGTTTGATGTAACATGGTTTGGCAGATAGAGATGCAGCTTTATGAAGACTGGTGAAACATCTAGAAACTCAATCGCCCAAACACACCCCTCCTGTATCTTAGTACACGTACAAACTGAAACTAACTAACTAAAAATATGACCTAGACCTCTTCTGATTCAATCTGGCAACACTATCATGCAATATGTCAGCAATAATACTGTACTGTAAAAATAGATATTTTGAAAGATACTTACAGTTCTTCAGACTGCGAACCCCCTGTTTAGAACATGAAGGTGCAAAGAATGTCCTATTGTGTACTACAATGTTTTGTCATTTCTTAAATGCCTCCATTCATTTTTTTTTCAAAGAACTAAACTCTCTGAAAAGGTTTCTAGAGGTCTTACCAAGGGTTACAGAAAATCTGTCTAGAAATCAATATGAGCATCAGCCATTAAACAACCCATACTGACTGACCACTAATGTTTACTAGCATTAACTAGACAGTCTGTATTAAGTTGAATAGTCTTTAAACTAGTCTGTGAATGCCAATCGCTGTTTGAAACTACAAAAAAACAGCAATTGTTTTCGTTTAGCGTGAAGAATTCTACTGGCACAAAACTCATACAATACAAAGTGATGTCCATTTTTTCTTAACCTTGACCCATTAACACTTTATTCTTGAACATGGATGCCTCAATCAAGAACTCTAGAACTCTACTTTCTCTGGCTAAGTGAGTCATATTCACTGGAGCGACAAAATAATTACCGTATTCAGTGTTACTGCAGTAGCGGCTCCTGATAAGGAGAGAAGACCCATCAGGAATATGGCAGGTTCATTGCAAACACTAGTGTATCACTTGTATAAGAGATTAGATAGTAGGAGAGACTAGGGCTAGTAGTCACATGGGAATGTTCACAAGATTATATCTCACTATCTAGAAGATGGAAAGTACAGTTGTACAAATTCTCACTTTCTCTAGCATTGGTGTAGGCTCAAGTGCTTAACAAGCATTTCAAATGCATCTAAAATACATAATTTCAGAAGGGGGCAAGTTGTTACATTTTTATTGGATCAGATTGGTTACACGTTTTTTATGTTATATTTTTTAACAATATTTGGTGCAAACAACATTCTTCGACTGCTTTGTATTGACCGGCTATGACTGCTTCACTCAATGGTTCTGTGCATCACTGAACAACACCCTTAGCAACATAAGCAATCAATAATATACCATCAAAACTGTTACATTTATTATGTATTTCTGCAGAATTACCTGTTTGTTATTTATTTAATGAAGTATGAGTGACCCCTGCTGGCATTATGTTGCATCTTTCATCATTAATTTTGAGACCCTGCCCTTCCCCCCATCTAATAAACACTTCTCAAGCAAAGATGTGATGATGTGTGTGCGCACGCCTGTGTGGAAATCGACAGTTTCTGAAGTGAAGAGAAAATATCACTTCTAAGCAAAGATAAGCAGAAGTATGTGTGTGGGAAAATATCATATATGCTGTTATACATAAATATAAATAAAAATAAAGAAACTACAAAGTGGAGAATAAGAGATCCTATTCTCCATTACATGTTCGGAACAATCTTTTGCTGTGTACTGTTACTGTCAAGAACCTTTTTTTTTTTTAGCAGAAGGACAGCATTTAACAAACTGGCTTCAAAAAGTAACATTTCAATACATACATTTTTGGTTTGAATATGTGAAGTGACCTAAGGGCACCGCTGAGCTAGAGCAAGACGAGCATTTGTGGTTAAAAATATATATACTTTTCTTTCTTTTTTTTTGAAAATGGTTAAAATGGAAAATGGAATGTCGTTTCACTAGATAAGACACATATTCCTTGGCTGGGATCGTGTAGAGCCCTTTGAAGCTGCAATGAAACTGCAATTTAGACATTCAACCCGTTTGGAGTCCACTATATGGAGAAAAATCCTGGAAGATTTTCCTCAAAAACCTTCATTTCTTTTCTACTGAAGAAAGAAAGACGTGAACATCTTGGATGACATTGATATTATCAGGATTTTTTTAAAGTGAACCAAATCCTTTAACATATATAACAGAAAGCCACTTTCCAAAATAAACCGACCTTTAGAAATGTTGAGTAAAGTAAAAGGTGACAACTAGCCTCAGTCTACCCCTACATATCAGATTGAAGAGCTGTTTTGATAAAGAAATATGCGAGCCCCACAAATACAAACATTCTCTATACACATGCTTTCCACTGAACATCAAATCTCCAGTGTACAAAGACAGCGGTATATGCAGGGGTTTATTTCTGTGAAACTTCTGCTCTGCAGTTCAGCTGAACAGTAAAGTATAACCTCAGCGGCAGAGCGTTTTGCATGTGGTAGCTGTCTGAAAGGGACCAAATACCTCATGCACGTCTGCTCAAATTCTGGTCATGTTTTGCGCTCCAGTGTTTTTGAGGTACAATGTATAATAAACGAGTCTGTGACAGAAATGACAGATTGTAGTGTGGTGCATCTGCGAAAGGCAGGATTTTGGAAGCTTCTCAACTTAAAAATGGAAAGCTGAGAGAGAGAGAGAGAGAGAGAGACAGAAAGATAATGACATAGATCGAAGCCAGATGGAACGGGAAAGGAGAGGGAGGTGAAAGAGTAACAGGCAGTAAAAAAGGGAAAGGGAGAGAAGAGGGAATAAAAGGAAAAGGAACACGGGCATGCAGGAAAATAAGGAAGTGCCTCCAAACAGCAGAAACTTTGGGGAAGAATAAATGTCACTGTTCCAAAAAGACTGAAGCCATATTAATCTCCTGTATAGCCTTTTAAGACCACCGCACATTAGAGGAAATAAGCCTAGCTATGCTGCAGACCCGTTCAATCTTCCCCGCGTTCCTCCGAGAATCTTTTGAACAGCCAAGGCCCAGTGCAATAAAGAGTGATTGAGCATTGCTTGAGAAACCACCCATGGAAGGAGCTGGTTTACATTTTAATTATATCAAACAATAAAGCTGGAGAAAATTGGTAGAAGCAGGTAAAGGCTGCAATTTACTGCAAGGCAGAGCCGTTTACCTCATCAGACTCTGATGGCTTTTTATTGATGTTAAGGGCACTGCTTTGGAGAAGAGTGCTGTATAATTATACTACATCAATCTCGTTCAGACAGCACATGGTATTTGATGTAATTGAAAGTATGGAAATTGTCAGCAGTTGTTTTGAAAGAAAGATTATTCCTGTTTTTCCCGCCAAGAAAGTGAAGCTGTTTTCTCTACTGAGGGCTTTGGATAGGCAGATTCTGTTAAATTATTTTTCTTTCTCTCTTTCTTTCTCTCTTTCTTTCAATAGATAGATAAATAGATAGTAGCGGTGGGCCGTTATCGGCATTAACATGCTGCGTTAACGTGAGACTCTTATCGGGCGATAAAAAAATATTGCCGTTAATCTATTCTCAAAGTTGGGTTGGGAGCTGGGTCTATACTAAGCAAGCTATGATGACTTTCACCTTGATATTATTATATATAACGGACCGGCTGAGGCCAGTCTAAAAAGATGCTCAGGACAGTTGACGGGCCACTGCTGCGCATCGTCACGAAAGCTTATCTTTTTCACATGTTTTTAAGCCTTACCGCTTGTCGATTTAAACATTAAAGCATCCATAAACAAGACACGGAAAAGCTGAGCAGAGTAGCTGGTTACTCGCATGCTGTGTTCGGTGTGCACGAGAGAGATCGAGAGCCATGCATCACAGACAGCGACACTGAACCGAGCTCTCTTCTGCGAAGTTCTCCTCGAAGTCCCTCCTGCACCTGAACGAACAAATACAAATCGCAGTTTGAACAAACAAAAAGATGTGAAAGAGCCCGATTCAGTACTCGCAGTGTTCTGGTGTTCAGGGCTCACGCAGAGAAAGGCGTCTCAAAACACGTGAACATCGAATTTGCTTATTTTTGCTCTTGTGCCGACAAATACATACAAAATATGTCAAAATATCCACCTTGGAAACTATGCTCGAAAAAACTGTCAGTTATTTCTTAAGTGAAAGAAAACAGTTGAATGGGATGTGTATTAAATTGGATGCGTTCATCATCTCTTAAAGTGACCGCGTCTAATTTAGCTACTGGCTGCTGTAATCCAAGAAAATGAAAATCACTCACTTCTCTTGACTGAATTACTTTTTAGTTTTAACAGTCAAACAAAAAATAATTCAGACACCAGATATCATTTCTGATATATATATAGCAAAACTGTAATAATGTGAGAAATGTTGAAGGTGTCTGAATAAATGTATTATTTAATTATTTGGTTTCTGTACCTTGACACCTACAAACTTGAAAAAAAAAAACATAAACATTGTTTAAATAGCACAAATAAATAAAAAATAAACAAACATACAAATTAAACAATTTCAAACAGGGCCCACTGGTACAACCTTCACACAAGATGCATTTGCAGCCCGCTACTCGGTACGTAAACGATCGCTGCACTGCTGCAGACGCAACGCTCCTGGAACGCAACTGGAATCCGTTAACATGGTTGAGTAAAAAAATATGCAACGCATACGCACTGCAGACAGAGTATGTGTGAAACAGGCGTAAGGTTGTTTGCACCTTGTGCAATGTGGAATTAGTTTACAGCTTTTTCAAGCACTTTGTGATGCATTTTGGAAACAGGAGATGAGCCCCTTTTCTAATGCACCACCTGGCTTGAGAAACCCGTTCTAAAAGACTTACTGTTTGTCAATTTTATTTGGGTAACACACATATTCTGTATGCCTTCGGCAGAATTTGAATGAGCCATTTTAATCTAGATTAATCTAGATTAATTTCAAGATCACAGTGAGATTAATCTAGATAAAAAAAATGTATCTATGTCCACCACTAATAGATAGATAGATAAATAGATAGATGGATACTGTAGATAAACTGACATATACATGTAGTTCTACACATGTAGATTACATGTAGTTTCATACTTTTAATATGCTGATGGTAAATAAACCCTGACCATTCCATTCTTTTGCCAGAAGCAAGGTTACATGTCAAGAATATGGATGAGCAAGTACTTGCCTCAACCCTGTTTTTTCCAGAAACAGTTGCTTGAGTTAGAACATGCTTATACGACATGCTGATTGGTTGACAGATTGATGGCTGATGGGAATCTGGCTTGTTTGCCCTCTGCTCTTGTACATCTCAGAGGCTTATATAGATCTCCAATCTCCCAGAGCATGTGACACATTTGCGATACGGCTGTCTCGTGATTCTAAACGTCAGTGCTTCGAGCTGTTGGTTATGTTAATTTGGTGCTATATTGTCGATACACATCAAGGAAAGGCGGAAGTGTATACAGGCCTCTTTGAGGGGTTGTGGCCTTTAAGCCCCATTTTTAACACCAAGGTGCTAAACATCCCCATGGGGTGAGTCTTGACCCCCCAGAGGCAGTCATGTCAGGCTTCATTCTGACACAAGGCTAACCGCACCAGGCACTGCCAGACAAAGGTCACGGTGCATATACAACACCTGCTTTCCTTGCTGCTTTTCCTAGTGGGAAAGAAGACTCTCTGTAATATTCATAAGAGTTGCTGGGCTTCCTGCAGTTGTGGGATTAAACAATCCAAACATAAAATTGAAAATGTTTGTCAATTTGCTCAAATTTCATGACAGCTGAGGGAATCAACAGACGGAATTTTCGATGGGGCTTGACCAAAACTCTAATAGGAGGTTAAGTAAAACAAATATCTAATGATGAAAATTGGATGAGATAGAAGACCAGATGATGCTTGGCTAGGGTGCATGTGCGCCCGACAGCACCTTCCTAAAAATGCCCTATCCAAATAGTGCCTTTTTTTTCTTCTTCAATATTTCAATACAGAACAGCTGATCAAAGTTTGAAACCAAAATTCTGTTTGGATGTGTACCTCAATTCCAACAAGGGGCAGCACAAAATAATGCATGTGATTTATCATGCAGCCCTAATTCCAGTCGGGTTTCAATCCAGTTTTAAAATATAATTTATTCATGTGATTTCAAAGCTGAATTTTAGTATAATTACTCCAGTCACATGATCCTTCAGAAATCATTCTTATATTCTGATTTGCTGCTCAAAAAATACTTTATTATTATTATTATGTTGAAAACAGCCAAGTAGAATTTGTTTCAGGGTTCTTTGTTTAGAAATTTCAGAAGAACAGCATTTATCTGAAATAGAAATATTTTCTAACGTTGTCTTTATGATCACTTTATCAATTTAAATCATCCTTGCTAATAAAAAGTAATAATAATAATAAAAAAGCTTTTGAACGGTATAGTTAATATTTACAACAAGCTTTTTATTTCAGATAAATGCTGAGTGTGTGAGAGAGAGAAGGTAGTTATTTTAAATGCTAAAAATATTTTACAATATTACCGCTTTTGCTGTATATTGCATCAAATAAATGCAGGCTTGGTGAGCCGAAGATAATTCCTTAAATCATACTGTTCAACACCTTTTGACTGGTAGTGTATATCCCTGACAAAAATAAAAAGCCTTTATTAAAATATTATATTTTGTCAAACTACAAATGCAAAAAAAAAGATATATATTCTTTGAGACTTAATAAAAATTACATTGAAAATGTTAATCAATTTGTAACGCACTGAATTAATTTTAGTTGATTTAGATGATACAGTATTGTTAAATGCAAAAACAATGTCCATTGACAAAAAAATCAATATCAAATATTAATATAATATACAATTTTTAAATGCTAACTTTTGTCTAATAACTGATCATATAGCAATATATTGTGCATTTCTACTGTTTAGAACAATGCATCACAAACAGAATCTAAATAAATTCTACAGCAAATTCTGCATAATTACATGCAACTTACCTTAAACCAAACCCTATACCCTATAGAAGAAAAAGTAGTTAATTTATTATTATGCAGCATGTAAATGTATAATCAATCACACTGTAACAAAGACACACTAAAATGAAGAGTAACTTTTTATATCGTGTTGTCTGGGACAAGCAACAGGAAGTTGTCCTGTACACCTGGTGTTGGTCATAGTAATGGAGTCATTTACCTCAGCTGTCAGAGCATACCAAATAACTGCCCTTCCCGGGATCCCCTGTGGTATCTGAGCTAACAGATAGCATTGTGTTTGGCTGGCCATAAAACCCTTTGAAGTTGGATCTAAACAACTGTGCAACATGATGAATGTCCAAGTCTTGTTTTACAAGGCTACATTTGCTTATTTACTTGAATACTGTAAAACCAGTAATACTGTGATATTTTCTGACAATTTAAAAACTATTTTCTATGTTAAAGCTGCAGTCAGTAACTTTTGACGCTCTAGCGGTTAATAAACAGAACTGCTTGCGTCTTGCCGAAGAACATCGTAGCTGGAACTACTTCTCTCTGTTTATGTCTATGAAGAATCACAAAGGTACTGGGTTACTCCGCCGCGGTACCCCCGAAGCAATCTAAAATAGTCCGAATATGGACAGGCTAAAAACCCGGTTTGGAAAATGGATTCATGGTGTACTCGCTTATTATATACATTTTTCTACACTTTGAACACAAACAAAGTTACGGACCGCAGCTCTGATTGGTTGTTTCTTAACGGGAGTGGTGTATTTCTGCAAATGGCAATAGGACCACTGGGAGGAGCCAGAGGAGCTTGATTTTTTCACAGATTATCTGTCTCATATTCTACTGTCAGGATATAATGACAGGTTTAACAAATATGTAAAAAATATATTTTTACAAAGGTTACCTACTGCAGCTTTAATATATGTTAACAATGCCATTTATTTCTGTAATAGCAAAATTTAATTTTCAGCATGCTTTTTTGATAGTTTTTTTTCTTTGAAAACCTATTGTAACACATTATAAATATCATTAATGTCACTTTTGATCAATTTAATGCATCGTTCTTTTATCGTATAAAACATTACTGACCCTTAACTTTTGCACAGTATAGTGCAAATTTTATATATATATATATATATATATATATATATATATATATATATATTTTTTTTTTTTTTTTTTTTTTTTTTTTTTTTTTTCTTTTTTTTTTCTATACTAAAACAAACAAACAAACAAAAAAGATTTAATAACTACTCTATCCTAATCTGTTTACGTAGTGCAAAGATACTTCTTTGTAAAATCTGGCTTGTAGAGGTGGAAGGTGGAAATCAATCAACTGCTGTCATATGCTGCAGTCCATACTTGCAATACAGAAATAAGACATGGAAATAAAATATCATTTTTAGACAATAAAACAAGTCAACCAATAAGGGAGAACAACAAATTGGTCCAATGACAGGAAGGTGGATCTCCCGTGGCCCGTGGCCAGTGAGCCTTACGCTAAACCTGCTGCTGCAGGATGAAGACCCATTTGATGTGTTGATAGTGCTGTGCACAGGAAGTGAAGCGAAAAGGGCAGAGCATGCAGTCTCATGACAGGTTAGCGCTGGTGTCCCTTTAAATCTCATGCCTAGTGCACCCAGACACAGCACCTGGCACCTGCATGTACAGAGTGACAAAAACTGGCCAAGACAGACGTTTGATTAAAGCAAAAACACAACCAATTAATCTCTATTTGTCTAAAACTAAATTTTATTTCATAAAAAAACAACTTGCCTCATCATCATAGTTGACGTCAGATTGTGCAGTAACAGCATTTGGACCATTTCAATCTGCAATGCAACCAACTGAGTGTCACAGCATGGCTTCAACGGGTACTTAAACAGTCCGTATACTCACAAGAAATCATGCGTAGGTTGGCAGACTGTGACACAGGCAACTGTAACATTAAGCATTTCACAAATAAGACGCAGTTCTCCAATCATTAATGCTGTGCCATGTATTATTTAACCTCTTGTAAGACTCTTATACGTTTTTCGTACAATGGTTGATCTGCATTGCTGAGGTTTCTTAACCTGCCAGCTCTCAGAGGTCTATTTCTAAGAACTGTCAAAACATCCGTCGACACATAAAACGTGTAAAAATGTGCAAAGCTAATTACATTTAGGTCATTTAATCACATATTTGCCATTTAACAGCCACTTTTCTTTAACACACCTCACAGTTCACACCTGGAGCAGCCTGAGGTTCAATGGGACAGAAGAGGAAAGTGAAACTCAGCAGTTCATAAGAATACGATTAACTCCTTTAACCGTTTTTTAAAACTTGAGTTAACATTCAGAGCTTTAAATGCTTCTTTTCCCATTAAAACAAAATGCAGCTCTAAACTGTCAACATAAGAAGAGGAAGCATTCTTGAGATGCAGTAATTTTGCTTCTTGTGGTAATATGAGTTCCTTGAGGAGACACCTGTCATTGGTAATGGTGTATTGGTATTGATATGGTACGCAGGATGATATCCGGAAGGGGGCTCCAACAGGCAGCTGTGGTTTCAATATCAACACAAGATGGAATTACTGACAGAAAACTGAATCAGGGCGATACCTGACAGACAGCAGTGGAATATGAGGCCCTACTATTTACCTCAGGGGAGCACTTAACCGCCCGTTCACCCAGCATGCACTGCTGTCAGACTTTCAGCTGATTTTGGGCCTTTAGATCCTGGAAATTATCTGTATAGTAGTTTTAAAACCCCAATTTTATTATTTATTTATTTAAAATAACTACACAATGGTTTAAAACACACTTCACGTAAAATAACACTCAAAAACATGGTTTGTAAGTTTTAAATATTTCTATTCTATTCTCTGACATGATTATTAAAGGTGGAATTATTTGATAAAAAATACAGTGATACGGTTTAAATATTACAATATTACTATATTATAGTATTACACACACACACACACACACACACACATATATATATATATATATATATATATATATATATATATATATTTTTTTTTTTTTTTTTTTTTTTTTTTTTTTTTTTGAAGTGATATACTTATGCTTTTTTCAACAGAATTTACTGACCTCAGACTGTAGTGTATCTTTTGTCCAATAGCAGTTTATTAAAGACTATAATTAATACACTTTTTTGATGATTAGTCAACATACTGGTAAATGTTGAAAATGTAAT
The DNA here is from genome assembly GCF_003368295.1 of Carassius auratus. Taxonomy (NCBI): domain Eukaryota; kingdom Metazoa; phylum Chordata; class Actinopteri; order Cypriniformes; family Cyprinidae; genus Carassius; species Carassius auratus. Next base: position 19,773,653 of record NC_039254.1, read on the forward strand.
GATTATCACACATATAATTTAACCAAGCAATGTACTAAAAATATGTTCCTCAGATCATTTCATATTCAATTTTAAGTTTGTTTTCATGCGTGACAGAATGTGGTGATGTTCTCTTTGAGTCATTTAAGGAAAACAAGACCATTTTATTTCTCATCAGAAAAATAATGCATATGTATAGTCTCCTCTGAGAAAACAGTATTTTCTGGCACATTCTCTCGGGTTGGCTGAAGAAAGGCCTTAAATACACACATCCATAGTCTTTGTATGAACCCACAGTCTTTCTAAGTTTCTTAAAACATCTAATTAGACAACTTTAGACACATTGTACTGAAAAAAAGACTCAAGTTCACCTGAAGCAGAGAAAATATTCCATTTGAAAGGACAATTCCAGTGTGCGCTCCATGATAATGATAAGGAAGGTATAATAATCATTCTATGTGGAACAAGAGGGAGATGATTTATACTCCTCTCTTCATCCATTTGCATTTTATTAAGTAACTGCCTGCCTGTAATGGCCAGACAGAAATTAAGGTACCGAAGATACGAACTTTAGGTTAAGCATCATTACACCAAGAGAGATGAATTCTTTGATGAAGATGACAGCAAAGAAATCCATTGAGCGCACCTTCATCAAGGTCTGCATTGATCTTTTGGCACAGAGGAGCCGGGGATATGCATAAAAGTCCTGCAGTTATGGAGCCTGGGAACAGAGCCATTTCATCAAAAACATGAGATATGAGTTTACCTAAACTTGTCATGGCATGCCTGGCTTCAGTACAAGGTCACATGTCTCTCTGGATACACCTCAACTCTCGGCTTTGTTTTCAAATTAAAGTTAGTTGAAAGCGTATGCAAATTGTTTTTGGAAGATAATGCTCCCTCGATACTTCTTGAGATCAATACAGCTCACCTGCACAAAATATGAGTGTGGCAGACTAACAGTGTGAGAAAACCATTAAAACATGTTCTTCTAGCATTGATGCCGTGATTTTGTATCCAAATCTCTGTCGGCAAAACACCTCGATCCAACCGCTCTCTTCTGCCTTTAAATGCATCTCTCCAAATTCTAGAGCTGTATCAATAATTAAAAAATTACAAGGTGCTTCTTTAGAAGCTTCCTACTGGCATTTTTTTCATAAATTGAATAGAAATTATGTTTTAATAGTCATTTTTCATAGACGTTACTCACAGGCCACAGAATGTATTTTTTAAAAAGTTGGAAAAAAGAAAGCGTTTGATGATTTTAAATGCACTGGCGCAGGGCAAAAAAAGGGAAAAGGCACAACTGACAAGTAAAGAGGCTATTTCAGACACTGATACATCGGTTGCCTGACTCTGGCGAAAAATATTGGATGGCAAAATGACAAGAGCAAAGAGGAATTTTTGAGAGCTGAGTGCAAAGAACAGCTGATATGACTAATATTTCAATGGGAGGATGTTGTAGAAAAGATAAAAGGCCTTTTTTGTTACGTTTCTTCACAATTCTTCATTCACAGACACTGATACAGGAAGGTTGGGTATCTGAGCCAAAATTTTAAGAACCTGAGTGCGACATTTCAACATTTTTTGGGGGCAATTTTGTATAGAGAAGGAAAATAGATAAGTTATATTTAAAGCTATGGACCGTGTTTACTAGCAATAAAAGAAACAAACTGAACCAGGGAGATGGAATCAACTGAGCAACTCTAATATGTCTAAAAATACAGCAAGGGCAATCTTAGGGGAATGAATTAAAACTTCCCCTGATTTTCCTAATTAAAAGTAAATGACCACATAAATAATAAAGGATAGGACGTTCAAATGTTTCACTGAAACTCGTTAATATATTACTAATCATTAATTTATTTTTTAATAATGTTAAGACTGTGGACTGCCAGTGTGAATCCTAATGAGTTTATAGAAAACAGATGTCCTAATTCCTGTAAATTACTTGCCTGAGACCCATTGTTCCATACAATACAAGTACCAAACTTAAAATTAAATAAAAACACCTTAGTATAGGGACCAGTTCAATAACTAGTTGCTTATTAGCATTCCTATTATTAATTGCCTCTTTATTAGCACTTATAAAGCACATATATTCTGCATGACCATATTCTACATCCCTAATGCAAAAGTTGTAGTAAATGGTTTATTAATAGCAAGAATCGGACCTTAAAATAAAGTGACAAAATATATAAAAATAAAATAAAAGTGCTGATGCTTCATTCTCATAATATTAAATTGGGTGCTAAAACAACATACATCATGTGAATATAAACAATGCTTTTGATCATGCAATATATTTTTAGCGAATACCCTCTTTTATCTTCTTATAGAAAGCCCAACTAATGAAAGCTTTGGTGTGCTGTGCTGCACACTGTATTCTGAGACTTCACTTTCAAGCAGGCCTCTATGCTTTCTGAACCAATCAGTCATCCTGACAGCAGACCAGAGGGGTCTTGCCCATGTCTCAATCAACAGACAAGAGAGGCATCACCATAAGACTCTTCAGCAAGATAATATAGAGATATATTTTACATCTTGTTGTGTTGTTACTTGATATCTTTGTCATCTAGCTTTGCTTTTACGATTTGTTAATGAATGCACACACTGTATATCAGTGTTATGGTGATAAACACCTAGACAGCCACCGGGACAAAACCACAGGAGTCCTCTGCACAATGTGACTTTGCTGCAGCCTGGAATTGAACTGCTGGTTTCATCTGGCCAGAGGAGAACTGGCCCCCCCGAATGAGCCTGGTGTCTCCCATGGCTTTTTCTCCATTCTGTCACCGATGCTTCCTTGGCACTGTCGCCTCTGGCTTTCTTAGTTGGGGACACTTAATTTCCTGCGATATCATCGATTGCACAGATACTATTTAAACTGAACTGAAATGGATGATGACAGCACTGAATTCCACAATGAACCGCATTTTTGCATCATTGCCTTTTATACACACCACTTTCCTTTTTAGTTGCTTTGACACAATCTGTATTGTTAAAAGTGCTATATAAATAAAGGTGACTTGACTTGATATGATCATAACCTCAGCAAACTCTGCTGCATCATTAATATTTTCATTACGAGTGGCTGCAGTCGAAGATCATACATTATGGGGATCGATAAGAAATTAAGCATAATTACATCAAAGTACAAAACTGACAATACAAATGCTACTGATACTGAGATAATAAATACAGAGATATTTTCAGATCAATAGTATTTAATATAATATGCGTTTCAACTTAAGATTAATCTGAGGCATGGATTTGATTTGAATCATATGCTGTGTATATATACATATATATTACAAAACGCATTGGATGATTGGTTTTAGACTATTTGCATTTTTTTAAGGACATTCTAATTAATCATATGAAATTATGGGCTCAATTTTATAAAACACTGCGTTCAAATTAATTCCAGTAATGGCCCTCCAACTCAGCTAATGTAAAACAACAAACACCACAATGATTCCGCTCCATTGTTTGCTAATTTCAACTTGAGTTTTATGGAACAATACATCTCTGTATAATTATTACAATGTGCATTCAGATAACAAATGCATGGTTTTAATATACAGTCTCTTACTGAAATACATTAGTGCTCAGAGTCTGTTTGGGTAGAATGCTGCAGAGTTCATCCATACATATTTCAACTACTGAAATATACACCACTGGCTTATTAACACACTGTACGCTTGCACAGTGTATCATAAGCCATGCTACAGGTTTTGAAAATGCACTTAGGCAAATAGATTAATACTCTATATAAAACTAATAGGAATGAATGAGGCCCTTTCTGAATTCAGAGGTATGTTGCAATACGAAACTGGTGTAATGTGTTTTAAATCAGGTTGTTCATTGACCTTATTAGTAGCTATCAATGTGAGAACACACTATTCTCTCCACTGACTCACAGCTTAAATGTGCTACCCCTTGTCACTATCGGTTATGTATGTCATTCTCTTCCATTGTCAGACTGTTAGCAAACATAAACATGCAAAACATATGCTACATTTCCCTGCTGATCACATCTGATGGCTAGTCTATAGCAGCTTCAATATCTATTATAAACTACCAAAGAGCTAGTCAGTAAATAAATAAATAAAATACAGCACCGAATAAGAGCAACAAGCAGATTACGAAGCAGAATTTTGCAGCTGTAGTTCTGTGTCAGTTTGATGATATTACATGATGTAAGATTAACACCACCAGTCCAGTTTCAAAAATGTTTTAATATTGGGTCACTTATGTGCAGCATGCAAAGATGATGATCGTAAAATATTGCAGAACTATACTGCACAAAATATTAAATATCTTGATAATTCTATTTTTATCTTCATTGAACACAACAAAGAACCATTTATATGCACCAATATATCAAAACAAAAAACAGCCATGCTTAATTGCATATTTCCTTTTTTTAGCATTTATATCAAACAGAAACACTGGATCCATTATTAATCAACTCACTGAAATGACAGTTTGAACTGACACATGGAAATTAACCAAACTAACCAACCCTAAAGCAGTTTTGGCTAAATTCAACAGGCTTTTAAAACATCTTAATTGCAACTACACTAATGATATGGTCTGTAGGAAACTTAATGGCCGCATAAATAAATGCATTAAAATCACGATATTCAAGATCACCACGAAATCAATATATTGCCAAGCCCTTATTTTAACCATGTAAGAGAATCTTTTTAAAAAGATTACGGACCTTGCCACAGTTCTGAATTGACCAAGAGTATGTATAATGTTCAAACTGACTACAAGTATTTGTCTGAACAATATAGATTATGTTTTTAAGACCAGGGATAATGAACGATTAGACAGCATACAGTACATCTAATTTTACTAAAATGTTTAATTCTTAATTACTTAGGGTTATTCTTTAAACAAGATCAAGGAGGTCTAAAACTAGATTATCCATGAGAAGAAGGATTTACAGTAGTCACAGCATGATGTCCACGGCATGTTTACATATCTATTTCATTAGTGTACAACCATTATAATCATCATAGACACAAACACCTGCAATGAAGATACTGCAGTACACGGGTCTCTAATAGATCTCTAATAAGTTCTTGAGATAATGTAAAGTTCAGTTGTGGTTGATTAAAGGTGGTTAAGCAAGGTATGCCAGATCACTACAGTCTGCTACACCCTCCACAACATAGTACTCAGAACCACGACTTTACGGCATGAAAATTGCACTGAGCACTTTTTGTGTCCGTTTGTGGTGTTACATGAGTTGCGTAATTCTTTTAGTGACTCTGCCACTAAGGCATTGCATATATCATTCACAGAAGGCTGAAACAGAACAAATGTAGGTGTTATTGGGGGAGGATGCTCATGCATCTTTCATAGTCATGCACATTTAAACAGCAATACCTTTAGAGATCAACCACCCTGATCTCCATTACAGTACTACACTACCACACTAGTTCAGTCATTAGCTCTGGCCCAAAACCTAATGAGAGGCGCACTTACGATACCTGTTCCAAGTTAACCATACCAAACAAAACTGAACAAGACAAGGACAAGAACAAAATTCCAGACAAAACAAAAAACGAGACAAGACTAAATAAAACAACAAAACAAACATTTTTAAAACATAATTTCATATAAATAAATTTATTTATTATTATTTTTTTTTTTTATAAGATCATTCCACTATTGTCCTTTGAAACTGAGATACAATTAATTCCACCAACTAGTTCTTATTTGGTTCAACGAACACCACAAAGTGATCTGAACTTTTTAATAAAACCCTGCTATCATAATGTTGGAGTAGGATCTGAACATCACAAACATGAAGGCACACTCAGAGTCTCTGCTGCGGTGGAGCACTCAGGCTTTGATCTGAGAATAGAGGACAGGAGACTGCTGATCCATTTCCTCTTTCCGTGTGACCCATTTTCCTGCAACTCATGCTACAGCGAGATTGCCTTACAACCCTTGGACCCTACAAACACTCCTTCCTGCGGACACAAGTGATTGAATCCAATTATTTCCTAATCCTTTTTAGCTCCATGTTTATGATTCAAATTTATACACCCACACAGATGGACGAGCCATGAACGCCGGCTTAGGTTGCATATTCCGACTCCGAATAAGGGCTTCGAGCTCTCCCGATCCAGCAGTAATTAAATCCAGCGCCTTGACAAGCAAGAGGCCACGGCGAGACAGACATAATTGCAGCCTTTGAGATATTCATGCGCAAACTGCTTTGTATACTGTGACAGCTTAGCAGGTTCAGCCAACACAAACTTGAGTCTAATTAATTTGAATCAGTAATTTGCATAACTAAATCAATTCTCATAATCACGAGGCGTTTCACCCTCAGCAATAAACATCTGTGTCCTTTGTGGTTTATTACATTCACCATGAAAAACATAGCTGGGCTTTATGTATGCACGTGTATGTTGAGGCATCTTTTGCAAATGCTTTCTCTAATAAATATTTTACGTTTCCACTTTTATTCAAAAATATTTGACTGCATATTTTATGCTAATGTTCCCCAGGGTTTGCCAACACAAGAAGTTCGCAAAGGAAATGAAGCGGTCATGCCTGTAAGCGACGTGTTATGCAGAGTTGCAGAATTACAAAGGATGTAAATTCTTTTCTAGGAGCGACTTGGCATGGCGTGCGTGGTTCATGAAATATAAACCGCTAGCAACAAGGGCATCGAAACGGTTTATGCGAGTGCAAACATTTGCAACAAACAGTGAAAAGAGCTGAAACATTCAGGTACAAAGCCAACATGGAAGTCACATGTGTGCTAGGGGGCCAAATATGTAATAGGACACCACCAACAGTGTGTTCCCACAGATCACTACAGATGTCATCCCATGGCTCCATGTTTCTTGTTCCACCATGTTCCCAGTGTAACTATACTGATTCAGTGCTGCAAGAGGAGTGTTCTCTCCCTGTGGCAGCAGAACTCCCCATCTAGTCATATGTACATCTTGCATGTTAAACGGTTTCAATCTCCTTCTCCCGCTGGCCAGATTACAGGAAAAATGACATCACTGATCCTTGAACTCATACGAAAAGAATATTATATCTAACTGCCACTGCAATCACCTCTTATTACATGGCTCCACTGAGCGATCAGATTTTTTAAATGGTGGCTGCTATGATTTTCATCTGTGGAGCAGATATTTTGTAGAGCACTGAGGATCAAATAACACTGGGGCATCACTGTCTTTCATCATATACAAAATAAAATAAAATTAAATTAAATTAAAATTAAAATATTTACTGATATTTTTCAACCCCCTCAAAATAATCTTATGTTCCTCAGAAAAAAGGAAGGCATACGGGTACAACATGAGAGTGAGTAAACAACATTTAATTTTTAGATGAACTATTCCTTTAATCCCTTAAAATGTAAATAAATATTCATAATTTCTATAATCATTCCAATTAATATTTCAACTCGGGGACTTTTTGAAATCCAAACCACTTGGGGACAGATTTATTAACAGCTTGTGCCAGCCGAAACCCTTTTTTGCTGTTTAAATAGTACTGTCAGGATTTACTAAAGACACGCAGTGAAGAATTAGCGCTAAAATGTGTGGAAACAACTATTTTAGCACCTAAGCTTTTTGAATATGCATTTGTAGGAGTTTCCCTTTCAGACACAAAATTTATGGGAGGAGAGTATATAATTGAATCATGCAACACGATTTACTAAAGTTTGCCTTTGTCAAATTAATGGTATTTGAGTCATTATTTAATGCCCCCAAAAAGCATGTCTTAAAGCAGGTGCTAATTTGCGTTGCTCCTGGTAGATTGCGATGGTCATCATGGAAATGGAAGTGTTCATAAATGTGTGCATTTTTATCAAATCACTCACATTTTCCCCTCCAATCTGCGCTTTTATGGAATTTTCCTCTAACGCTAATTTGCCCTGTTTAGTAAAACTGGTCCTTTAACAATATTTTCTTAAAGTACCCCTTAGATTTTAAGTTGATATTCCAATAATTTGACAGCATAATAATAATAATGATAATAATACATTTTAAATATTTTAAGTATAATTACTGGATATTTGTATTGCAATAACAGTCTGAAACACACAGTCATGTAGACTAAAATAACAACCATATCTGTTTATTTAAATTAATTGTGCAGTTCTATTTACTTACTTGATTTAAAAAAAAAAAAAAAAAAAGACTTATTTAAGCTTTTCTTTAACTCACAAATCCCCTGCAGTTCCCTCACAAACCTTTGGGAAACCATGGTCTTTTTTAACTCAAACCAATTTTCCATAGCCATGTATTTGCATAAGTATGCTATATAAAAATTAGAATAATGTACAACCATCCGATCCTAATTGTAAAACAAACCCCAACAGGGAGATCAAAACACCCCATGCTTTGCATTAAGGTCTTGATCACTCTTGCATAATCAGATGATAATGACCGGCTGACTCTACATTACCATTACTATCAGTAACAGATTTACACAAGTTCCCTCAAGAACAAGTCATTTGAAAAAAGAGTTGAGAGAGTAAATAATCTGTTGTTCATTTACATTTATTTATCACGGCGAGTCTCTTTTGGTGTGCACTGTTTGTGTGTGATCTGCATGAGAGTCGTGGTGTCCCTAAGTTCAAATATCGTCCTGTGTAAGCTGACTGACAGCCGAACTGATCCCATCAGTTTATACAGAGAATGTATCTCACACTGTCAACTACCCAAGCTAATGAAATCGCAATGACAAGGCTGACTCCGTGAGTAATCTAATATGATATTCATGTAACTGAATAAAATCTGTGTGCAGATCGTATCTGTCATTGTTTGTCTCTGGGCGGGAATCTGTCCCGTTTTACATACACTGACAAAGGAAGGTGACAGACACATAGTGAGACAATCTACTACACTATGTTCTACAGCACATCTATGCTATGCTAAACAGCATGGGGTCTGATTCGTTTCGGTAATTAGTCCTATCTTATATCTAATGCGCCCCAAAGCTAATGACGTTGGAAGAAAATATTTCCATATGGCATCTTTTCATATTCATATCTCAAATTCTCCACTTTGCTGATTGGAGACTTCAATAACGGACACGATACTGTCATCTTCCTCCCTTGTCAGAGCGATTAAATTCATTAAAAGCTCTTCAAGTAATTGCGGCTCATCTACAGCAGAGCAAATATTCAATTAATACAGACAATTTAATAACTGTGATTCCCTCAATCCAAAGCAAATAACCTTGATGCATGTCTGCGCCTGATTAATTGGTTTTCTATTCTGAGGTCATTTTAATTTCCTTTAATTATTCATTAGTCCATTTATCATGCTGTGGAGAGCCAGGCAAATGTAAACTCCACTCTGAATGAAACTCAGACACGTATGGTGTGACTTCAAACACACTCATCAAGGACTACAGTCCAGTACGACTGAAACCAAAACATCTCTATGGAAAAAAAAATATTTGTTTAACATGTTCCAGGATATCAGAGGACAGGGTTGCTTCTTGGTTATCTGAAACAATCTCTAAAGACTGATCTAAACTTTTTAACTCATGAACTATCTATGCTGATATATTTAGTAAGCAAAAATCTAGTAAATGGCTTTAAATGTGCCGCTAAAAACAGCAATTAACCTTTTTTAGTTTAGGACCAGCCCTTTTCATTAAATTGTTTCAGTGTGAACTGCTATTCTTTTAAACTACAGATGATGAATGCAACAAATGATTTAATAAGACTTGACAAGAAGACAAGAGTGCTTTGGCCAAATTACCATGCAGTGAATTATTATCCTTCCTTTCTCTAGTCATTGAATGTATGACTATGAATCTCTGTCTTCAGTGCCGCCACATGCACGACCTCAGTTACCCACTGCTGATGCATTTGAAGAGAGGATACATTAATATGCAAAACATGTCATCCTCTCTCTATTGACAAACAAATGATGGCACTTTTATGTGGTTAGTTGATGCATAATGTGCTCATGGATTTTTTTTTTTTTTTTTTACAAACACAATTTATCTAAATACAGGCATGTTTAATTCAAAGTGCGTAGTTGTAAATGCCTGTGACATTTACTAGCAATTTCTGAGTGAAAATGGTTTCTTGTTTCTTCCAGTGTATCTATATCTAGTTCATTTTAAAACGTCCTGCATCTCGAATGATATGAAGTCAGAGCTGCATGTATAATAATGATAAAAAATGCTGTTGGAGTTTAGCATGACACGGTGAAGGATATCAGCTACAGTAAAAACAGCAGTGGAAAATAGCGATTCAAACTAAGCACCATCATTTACTTTCCTAACTGTTCTGAATCTTGCATAACCACTGACCTAGATGCATTTTCGTATTTTATTTTTTTCACTAAAGTAGCATTTTCACAGTTGATCACAGCATTTTGACACTAGAAATAATGTTTACTTTTCCAGGCAGGCAGCTCACCGCACTGACACTGTTGCCATGCAGACATCACATAAGACATGGTTTACCTTTCGTCCGCCAGTGTTGAGCCTCAGTGGTGTCAAGAAGGGATCAAATATCATATGGCTTGTCTCAATGTTGACTGGAGACTGTCTCTTCCCCACAGAACACAGATTCCATGCAGAATTTACCAGCCCCCAGAACGATGGCACTGCAACGGGAGAATGTACACAGTGACGGTTTGCAGGACGTTCTTCAAACAATCAAAATCATTTGTTCATAATAAGTAGTCTTGTATTTAATTTATAATAAATGAATGAATAAATAAGAACCACAACTGGATGTAATAATTATAAAGCATGAGAAAATATGTAACAATTAAATTAATTCAGCTATCCCCATGTCTTCTGCTTTAAATACATGAAACATTCCTTGCAGCTAAAATAAGCAGCACCATATAAAAATGAAGATGATTAAGGGATATTAAAAGGTATTAAATAAATTATATTACTTCGAGGTAATATAATGCTGTTATTTCAGATAGAGTGCGTTAATATAACTACTAGCAATCACTGTTACAACTGTAACACTATGACTTCTATTCATTTCAATTTTAAGATCTAGATTTTCTTATTAGAAGTCTATTAATGGCTACGGCTCACAGCTACGGTTTCTCATACCAAAAGAGGCCAGCTAGATTTGTAGCAGTGCGTTATGAAGGGAAATGTTAGAAATGTTACAGCTGCCCCCGGTCTCCCTATATCATAAATCTTTGATACTCATGAGAAAGTCGGCACAACAATATCCCTCTATTCTTTTAAATAACTTTACTCAACATCCGAGTTCCAGCAGCCCATGACATTTTCAAGCAATTTAGACTATTTATACGAAGTGTTCGCCTTGGCATTTTCACAGCATTGTGCTACATGCACCTCCACCTGACAACCATTACATCAGATGATTGGCAGCTTGCAAAACAGGATTCTTTATTAATAATTTATGAGCCGTCAGTGGTGTGGTTAAGGACCTCCAAGCTTGCATCTTCTATCAAGTAAATTCCATTCCTGGAACATTTTGGTCAAATGACCCAGTTGGCTTTACAGAAAAGCGACAACACATAATTTATAATGTCTATCCAACCACAATGACATCAACGCTTCTGCCCTCATTTCAGGCCTCCATATAAGTAAAGACTATTCATAAATCACTGTCTCCTTTGTCCTGATGCTAAGAGAAGCAGGTGGTCTCCACACCGTATTTTTCATGTTGCGAGTCGCCATAATTCGAGCCTGCATTTTCCTGAACAAGCACCACCTGCTGTTTCCTGTCATGTGAGTGTTCAACTATTCTCCATAAGAGAATAACTTAGTAGCCGCGTGCACACATACTTTCGTACACAAACAAAGAGCATAAACCCAGACACACGTGCAAAGGATGTGCAATCTCTGACTCCCTAATGCTACGCTAAGAAGGCCAGCATATTGTTTGTGGACACTTCTTGATAAACATAAGCGTTACTCAACTGAGGCAATGGAGCAGCTTTGTGATTAATAGAAGCATGTATGGTTGGTGCGGTCGGCCATCGCTTCAGTGGCGTTAACAGCCGGCTGCTATTCTACTCTCATTTTCTGGCATTTCTGCATTAGATGGTGCAGTGTAGAGAATGAAAATGGATTCCAAAAAAAATGTTGAGTCATCTCTTATTTAGGAAAAAGCTGAATTAGTCTGTAATGTCCTACAAGATGCAGGCAGAAGAATGGGAAATAATTCACATCCTTCTACATCCGTCACTGAAATGACAGGAAATCTATAACAGGAATGGGGCTGCAGTGTGTGGAATCGATCTGCTAAACACAGGTGACATGTCATAAATGGTAAATACTTATTACCTATTGGTAGTGCTAAAAGAGCAACCACAGTCAACAGCTCTTCACCTTTGGCAATATAATAATCCATGTGTACAAAAATCAAGCTGAATCTTCACTTTAGATAAGCTGCATGTTAAAAATAGATTTAAAATGCATTAATCTGAACAGCAATGAGTTTTACGCTAAAGGGATAGCGGTTAACATATTAATAGAGGGGAAGATTCTCAACTATTTTAGTCTGCTCTTCACTCAAATCTATTGTATATATTCAGAAATCTTATAACATAGTCTACTGCTTGGGAGAAATGGCTTTTATAAAATTTTGCATAAATATTATATAAAGATTTCCCCCCCAAAAAAAGAAAAAAAAAAAGTTTATGTTCTATGAAATATGGTCTAAATAGCCTTGGAATGACATGAGAGTGAGTAAACACATTTTTGAATGCATGGTTTAATTACTTATCTCTCAGTGTGACTGGGCACATCAGAGCTGGTCTTTAAAAAGACAGAAGAGGTTGTTCTGTTTAATGACCTGTATAAACTCACTTAAAATTCAAATATCCACTTTAGTGCATGGCTGCAAGCTTTTTATCTTTTAAGGCCCCAGGTCATACAGTGGTAATCCAAAATAACAATTAAAATGCCTCAATCGTGTGTATATAATAAGCATAAATAGATCCATCTCAGTTCAAGACCAACACTGTGAGGTATCCATTTAAACATCATTAGTCATATACATGCTGGATGTTGGTCATTTTTCTTTCACTATCCAGGCCAAATAAATTAAAATTAAATTGAATAATCGTGATATCTAAATAACGAAATAGTGTTATGTTAATTAGGGGTGATGCAATATACCAGCACTGGTGATACAGGTATTTAAAAATTAACAGTAAACATAGGACAACATGACATAATACAGGAGTTAAAATACATTGTTATTCTCATAAATGGTTGTACTTTGATGCTGCAGTGTACTAAAAATGGTTAGCATTTTAATGTCTTCTGTTTAGTGTAATTGTTCTTTTTGTATGCAGTGGTGTGATTTAGTGGTTAAAAAGGGGGGTGGGGGGAGTAAATTTGACTGATAGCCTGGTTTATTTATGTATTTTTATAATGTATGGTTATTTTGAATATATATTCTATATATATATTAACCCTAACCCTATATATTGAATATATATTCCCTAACCCTAACCCTATATATATATATTCACATTTCTCGTTTCATACACATTTTAAGACAAAAGTTACATTTACTTATTAGACTTAATCATTACAGTAATCATCCTCATAAAACATATTTTTCCGTTTAGCCGTAATAAATTATTTGGAGTTTGCACTTACAATCTAAGCACAGGAAAGGTTTTGTTAATCATATCAAATCAAGGTCGATCACAATGTTATTCACTGACAGAGTACTCCATCTATTCCCATGATCACAAGGTTTGGATCTTGTTCTTTGACATAAAAAAGAAAGAAAAGACTAGCACTTGCAGAATAATTAGCTTCCTCTGTGTAGTGGCCACCCTCGAGGTTTACTACAGTTCAGGGTCGAGCGAAGGCATGCACTATAGGACTAAGAAGACACACTTGCACCAATTAAGATGCTCATTAATCACTTCCACTCCAGATCTTGCCATAAAATCACAGAGCCTCTACCCCAAGACTACAGGAGAGTAGCTATGCACTTACCATAGTTAGAATGAAAGAGGCAAAAGTATTCCTTCAAACAGTGCTTCTCAACCCTGTTCTGGGGACCCCCAACTACTGCATAATTTGTATGTCCCTCATTTAACACACCTGATTCGGCTCATCAGCTCATAATAATACAAAATGTGCAGTGGTTGGAAGTCCCCAGGACAGGTTTGAGGAGCACTGTCTTAAAAGAGGGAAAAGGAACATGTGGAAAAGCAGTGAGTTTTGAAAACATCCAGATATATCACTGGCTATCTTGGTCAAACATTAAAAACTACTGTCTGTTTTGCCAAACCGATTGGCAATGAATACATAAAAATAAAATATTGTTACAAAACTGATGCTAAATGCTTGGAAGTTGCTTTCAAATGTTTAGCCTCTTCAACCAATCTTTAAACTTGGAGGCGGCAGTGAAACTTCACAATTGCGGGGAGGGTTCATTTCTATCCCCAGCATATGGCAAAACTGAAAGAAATGAAAAACCTTGGCTATCAGCTTTATTATCTCTAAGCAGTAAACAAGAAACCAGAGGAAAGCCTGGAAATGGTAACATTAATAATAAGTTTTTTAAAGGGATAGTTCACCCAAAAATTTTGTCATTAATAACTCCAGACTTTTTCCAGACTTTTGTTTATCTTTGGAACACAAATCAAGATATTTTTGATGACATCTGACAGCTTTCCGACCCTGCGTAGACAACAAGGGTACTACCACATTCATGGCCCAGAAAGGTAGCAAGGACTTTTTTTTTAGGGTAGCTTTTAATTAAACATTTGTGTAATTTATTATTTTTATTGTTTTTTATTTGTTGTTGTTTTATATTTCTTTTCATATCTTTGCTTGTTGTATTAAATTATACAGTGTATTTGTTTTTGTTCAGCATTTTGAGATCTACATTTAAAGTCGATACAGAAAATAAAGTTATTAAAATACTCCATGTGACATCAGCATTTCAACAAATTTTATGAAGCTACAAGTACTTTTTGTGTGTAAAGAAAACAAAAATAATTACTTCATTCAACAATTTCTTCTCTTCCAGTAAGTCTCCGCCTCCATTCACAAAAGCGTGTGTCATGGTACTGTCATGAATGGCATCAGAGACCAAACAGAAGAGAAGAAATTGTTGAATAAAATCATAATTTTTATTTTCTTTGTGCTTGTTTTGTATTCTCAAAGAATCATAAAATTTTGGTTTAACCACAGATGTCACATGGACTATTTTGACAATGTCCTTATGGGGTTTGGAATGACATGAGGGTAAGTAATTAATGACACAATTTACATTTTTGGGGTTACCATCACTTTAAGAACCAAATTAGCACATTTCAGAAGGATCATGTGACACTCCAGCCTGGAGTAATGACTGGTGAGATATTGATATGTCATCACAAAAATAAACAATGTTTAAAATGTTTTAATATATAAATCAGTTACTTAATTTTGAAAACTTTTTTTTTAAACTGACACCAAAAATGTAAACATTTATGTAACAAAAATTTTGAATTACTCATCCACTACATTTTGTCATTTTACCTCATAAATTAAAAACATGCTCACCAAAGAAAAGGTGTATTCAAGCAATTGTATGAAGTAATCTATGAATTTCATTATTTAAAAAAAAAAAATAACTAAGATCATAGAACAACATTGTATATTGAAATAATTTTGCAACTAGTAAGCATACAACAATCTTGCAAAAGATTATTACACACAAATCGCAAAAGACAGCTGTTTTGCGCTTGGAAAGTCAGAATGTCATCTGAGTAATTCAGCTCTTTGTCCCTTAATTGGTGCAGTTCATCAAAGCAGTGCTTTATCAGGTGTAGCATTAGAGCAAACAGGAGTATCAACCCTCACGTAATGATTAGTGGCTGAGACCACGAATCATTCACAAACTATCATTGTCTAGGTAAACAGTTCCAAAGGTAAAGTGGCATCCAGCGGGACAAGCATGCAGTCGGCGTGTTTAAATGGCATAGGACAGCTGAACCTCTTTGGACGTGTCCTCTAATGCCAGCGTAATCTCAGCACCCTGGGCCGGTGGGCCTCATTAGGCCGGACCAACCCAAGAACAATAAACATGTCAGTCAAGATAACTCCTCCTGTCATTTGTTAATGGGCAGGGATATCTGATCTGGCGGAAAAGAGGGCTTCTCAAAGCAGAATACAAATGAGAATAAAACTGCCATGGTACAGCCTGCACAGAGGAACCATGGTCACTAAAATCTCTATGGTTTCTTCACAGGCCGCACACGTATGTGGCTCCTCCACCACAGAGACATCAACAGCAAAGCACTCAACAGGACCTTCTCCTCTCGCTTGCTAAATGTCATCTGCCTGTTTCGGAGGCTTCGCATCTCTGAGGAGTCCTTCAATGCTGGCCTCCAAAGGATACGCTGAAGAGCGGCTTTATCCTTGAGCACTTCTGAGCTGACAATAACCACATAGAACAGAATTAAATGCTACGGGAAGGATTTCAAATGTAGCACAGTTGATATTTCTATACAGACTACTGGATGCAGTGTGCCATTTAATGCTTTGGCCACTATTTAAAAGTCTTTTTTCTTGGCTTGAGACAACACTTTCCCACCATTCACAAGCTATTCATGTTATACAGTAGAGGGCGCTGTTACAAATCTTCCAAAATAATACAGACTCGTTGAATCCAAAAACATGCAAAGATGATGATCTGTGAAGTGGACCGAAGATAGGCCTGTCATGATACCCACAATTGTGTAGTCTTGACTACATCAGAGGATGTGACAAGAAATGTGTCTACAAGACTATCCTAGGTCTGAGAAATGTCAAAGCTCAGTCCACTGAATGCACTTATTCACAGCGTGTAAGCATATTTAATACCACATTGAAACATATCCCATCATTTAGGTCTGGGTTCTGCAATAACATGCCCTAAAATCAAGAGGAAAACTTTGCGGTGCAGGTTCATTAAATTAGATAATAAGTATAATCTAAGTAAAACAAAGTGTTGCATATTTGATTGGTACAGAGATGTGTATGATGCATTGATAAAAAAAAAAAGGTATGTTTTAACACGCCCCCACGTCTACATCACTGTGTGGAAAGATTTGCATAACACCGCCCAAATGTCCACGCAAAGAAAGAAGGCATAACTTTTATTTTCACTGTTGCTGCCGGCGCAATGTTGTGGAGACGCGGTGCATTTCATTGTGAAAGCGAAACAACTTTGTTTTGCCTTCCAAAAGAGGACACAACTAGAAATCAGTGGTTCAATTAAATGTACAACATAGTTCCATAAAAGTTCAACCCAAATATTCAGATGTGTGCAGTGGATTTTATGGAGGACAGTCTGGTGCTTCTGACTCTAAAAACGATGTATTTTATATTTAAATAATTTTCCACTGATGATTCAAATGTGAGTTTTGAGCAATGTAGAATAGCACTTGTTGTTTGTCGTTTCTCTGATCACAAATGCAGGCATGGTTTTATGTTTACAGTGATACACAACTCAATGTGTTAAAACACGGTATAAGTAATTATAATCAATAATTATGTCCATACTGGATGAAAAAAAAAGCCTAGTTTGTAAAGGTTTTATTGGTTTTGTCTCGTTGAGCCAGTGTTCTGACAAATAATGCACAGTATGATTAGGGGCATAACATTTCCATCACATGAGTTATTCAGCCAATCACAAAGCACTGGATTGCTGGCCAACCAGCAAACACCTCGCTTTTCAGAATGATGAGCTTTGTAAAAATCGATGCGTATCAAAAAGGCGGGCATAGAGGAGCAACAATAATGTACATGATGTGGAAAATAATGTTTGTTTTTTTAACCTCAAACCGCATAAACACATTGCATTACACCAAATAAACAACATAATGTTCTTTTTAGCAATGTCATATGACCCCTTTAAATAACACTCTGTAAAAACTGCTTAATTTTTTACAACATTATGTTGTAAGTGTGTCCCATTGGATAATCACAAGTTCTACACAGGGTATATTCCATTTCTACTTGGAAGTTGGAAATTCTGAGTTCCCTGTAGGAACTTTTAACTGAAATGCCCCCTCAAGTCAGAACTTCAAAGTGGAATCTCTGAGGAAACACAACAAACCTGTTTTCTGAATCCAATAAGCCTGCTCAGTGCATTAACAGAAGTGAAACAGCAGTAACATATTTTTTATTATAATGTACTATACTAGTTAGCAGTAATATACTATAACATTTCTGTTATAGTATATTTCTGATATCAATGGCCAATTTTTTTTTTTTTCCTGACTTGTACTTGAACACGATCAGCTCAGGTGTGACATCATGCAGCTCTGACATTGAGTAAATAACAGACTACCATGCAAAACGTGTCTGGGATGAGTTATGGAACATATCTAGAGGTAAGAAACCCAGACTTATTGATTCCGTTATAATTCAGCATGAGGATAATATCTGAAGTGGAGGACAAAATTACTAGTAGACGTAGACTTGTGTTCATTTGGCGTGTAAACACTCATTTGAATAGGCAGTCCTGAGGCTAGCCTTCTAGTCAACTGAACCACTACACACGTTTTATCTTTTTTTTTTCTCTCTGTCTCTGCCCTGTTTTCCCCAACACTTAAGCTCTCTTTGGCTGTCCGTTAACCATGTCAGGCATGTCAGAGTGTGGATTTAGCCTAAACCTCTCATTGAATCTGAAAATAATCCCCAAGTCATCCTGCTGTTATCTTGGTCATGCTTGTCAGAAGAGAGGATTCCTGTGTCACTGAGATCTAAATTGTGCTCATTACATGTGTTTATCCAAAAACAACAGAGGAATAATGATTTGTAAAGAAACACTAACCCATGTGTAACATGCATTCACAACACAATTAACTTATGTAATATGATGTATTTAAGTTTATTTTCAGTGGGCAATAATATGGGATTGGGCTGGATTTTGTCCATCAGGATTGATTGGATCATAAGCCATGATATTATTTGGTTTGGGGTTGGTAAGAATTTCTATTTATTTATTTATTTATTTATACATTTTTAAAAGTGGTCTCATGCTCATCTAGGCATTTAATACAATAACAATTTTAATTTGTTGAAATATTATTGAAATCAAATTACACATACTGTACACACAAAAATTTAATGTATTTACTAGCAGCCAGACTGTCACATGATTCTTTAGAAATGATTGTGTAATATGCTGATTTTATCAATGCTGAAAACTGTTATGCTGCTTAATATACTTTTATTATTTTATTATTTGATGAGCATTTATATTAAACATTATTATTTTGTTATTAGTAAAAATACATTATTTTAGATTTATCAAACAGCCAGATTGATTGATTTAGACAAAAACATAATCAAGGCTTTTTGGCTTTTAGTCCATATGTGTTTACATTATCTTTGAATTCAGTATAATGTTAATGGTTTAAAAAAGTATACAAGTAAACTTTGAGCAGAAATCTTTTAAAGATAGATAGATAAATTAATTAATTAATAAAAATGTACAAAAATACTGATGATATAATCCTGAACTACACAGATTTTATTTATTTTTCACAGATCAAATGCTCTATAAAATGAAAATGCCCCTCCTTTTAATCCCAAGTAGCCAGTGTAACCTGAAGAGGTGAGTATTAACATCAGTTTTTTTTTTTGGCTCATTGAAGATAACTCTTACTGCTGCATTCTAGATCAGTTGCAGAGGTTTGATAGAACATACAGGAAGGCCAGCCAAGTCTGGAGAGAACAAGAGCTTGGACAAGAAGTTGTGTGACTTGCTCTGATAGGAAGGGTCTAATTTTCCTAATGTTGTATAAGGCAAATCTTCAGGACTAGACCGTCATAGCAATATGGTCTGTGAAGCTTAACTGACGATCGATCACAACTCCTAGGTTTCTGTCTGTCCTGGAAGGAGTTATGGTTGACGAACCCAGCTGTATAGAGTAGTTGTGATGAAACGATGGGTTAGCTGGAACTACAAGCAGTTATGTCTTAGTAAGGTTGAGCTGAAGGTGATGGTCCTTCATCCATCTAGAAATGTCTCTCAGACAGGCTGCAATGCGAGCAGCTACTGTCGGATCATCTGGTTGGAATGAGAAGTAGATTTGAGTGTCATCAGCATAGCAGTGAAAAGAAAAGCCATGCTTCTGAATGACAGATTCTTATGATGTCATGTACTGTAGATGGAGGAGAGATTTGTCCAAGCACTGAGCCTTGAGGAACCCCAGTAGCCAGAAGTTGTGACTTAGAAACCTCACCCCTCAAAGACACCCTGAACTTGAACCACAGGAGTGCGGTTCCAGAGATCCCCATCTTTCTGAGGGTAGACAGGAGAATCTGGTTGTTAACTGTGTCAAAAGCAGCAGACAGTTTCAGGATCATCTGACTCTCCTTACCACAGCACTAGTCTCATGTCCTACAAAACTTCCACTTCCCCTCAGTAAATCTCTCCACAGCTGTTCATCAGGTACATGTCTTTGTGAAGTTACCCTACATGGTTAACTTTTACAACACTGTGGGGAAATTCAGCTGTGGGTGGACACCTTAGGTACTGAAACATGTGATAGGATATAAAGGAGGCTACATAACCACAACTAGAAAAATAGGAAATGCAGGTCTGTAACAGCAAAAGAAATAGATATAAAAAAGTTACAAAATGTAATTTGTAGCTTGACAATGAATACTTGTCCTGAACTGATTTGATACCAATATCACAATGATATCTACCAGTAGAGTTGTTCCGATTCCGATACTAGTATCGGAAATATCTCCGATACCACAACAAATTCTGGCATCGGCATCGGCGAGTACATGAACCCATATACCGATCCGATACCATTTTCTTAAAAAAGACCTAGTTATGACCGCAAGCTTTGCCTAACCGCTGCACGGTTCTTCTTCGCTGCTCAAAATGCATTGAAAACACAGGAAGTTGTGCTGTGTTGCCACAAGCAACCCCTGTTTAGAGCAGCGAAGAAGAAATGAAAACGCGTTAGCAGCCCTTATCTATATATGACTGGATCACTCATCACATTCTAAACTGCCAAAAGACAGTGAAGCCGCTACTATATTATAGATCAGTGGTTAGCAGTATGTCTCTGTAGTACCGGTAGTTACAGACTCTCGAGTATATTCAGTACCGGCAGCTGCGTTCAGTCGCTTCCGTGTAAGTCAAAGCGCAGGGCTCCAGACAGTAGCCGAATATATACTAGTGTCTGTGAATATTAAACTGCAAAATACTATTTAAATATTACTCCCGCAAAATCTACATCTCTGTGGGTGACTGGCACAGATGCGCGAGAGCTCGCTGTTTTGTAGTCTCTGCTGTGTGTCATGAGGACACGAACGCATAAACCGTCACTTCATGAGAATTTACCGTTTCATTTGAGAATACTGTCATATCATAAACACAGACACTCAAAGATCTTCATGGCAGCCCATTAAAATAAATGTTTGGTTTACATGAGTAAATTGACAATATATAAAGCTACTGTTGTAGCCTACAGTAATAATAATACGTCTCTATAATAATAATAATTATGCCTAGATGGTTGCTTGTTTTTTACTTGTTTTGTTGTAAAGAGATTATCTGATTAATAGATCTTTTTTTTATATTCCTAGACTTATTTGTTGCAGTTTTTTTATACAGTTATATTGTAAAACTTAAATACCTTTTTTTAGTTTGCGGTGTTAGATTTTTGGCTGCATATGCATATGCAAGTTCTTTTTTGCATATGAAAATAAATAATACTGTCAAATTCATGTTAGATAATAAAAATACTGTAATAAATACAGTAGTTCACCATGTATTTGTTCATGTTTTATTGAGGGATCTGTCTGAAGCACACCATAAAAAGAATTCTAGCAATTTACACAGGGCTAGTAGTATATACAGCTGTATATACAGATATACACCCAGGTATCGGATCAGTACTCGGTATCGGCCGATACCCTGAGCCCAGGTATCGGAATCGGTATCGGGAAGAGAAAAAGGGTATCGGAACATCTCTATCTACCAGTCATTCTTAATTCTCCGTAGTCTTCAAATATAAGATACATTTTTTTGGCGGAAAAAAAAAAGTTCCACCTTTAACATGCAACCCATCAAAAATAATGAAACAATGTGTCTCTGATAAAGAGAGAAAAGGTGCAGCCTGACACAGAGCGCTGATGCTGGAAACACTGTGCAATTGAGCACTCTGGCTGATCAACGGGGAAAAATATTAATCAGATCTTAACGACAAGGACAATTCTGGGCTTCATGCCTCAGCGCTGGGAGACTGACAGATGTGCAGATCTGAGTTCTAAGAATAATTCTGACAGCAGCTAGAATAAATGCATTTTGGAACCAATGTTAAAGTTGGACTTTATCTGTGAAAATTTAGTAAAAATATAGCAAAAATGATCAGATATGTGGCCAGATACATGCCACAGCTAAATATGACTATTGTTTCTCGTAAGTGCTTAACCTTGCTCTGAACACAGTTCTGTCCAGTTTATTATGGGGTATTTACACTTGGTCGCTTCATACATGTTAGCTGCTACCTGACTGTATGCAAATTACATTTACACTTTCCACATAAATGTGTCTGTTCAGAAAAATTGATATAAATCTTATTTAGTATTCTTGTTGTATACGCAAATGCAAATGAGTACCAAGGATACTAATGCCTTTAGTATAATACTCATAATACTACAAGGTAACAGTTACAACATTATATATATATATATACAGTTGTGGCCAAAAGTTGAGAATTACATAAATATCGGAAATTGGAAAAGTTATACATATACATACATACATACATACATACATATATATATATATATATATATATATATATATATATATATATATATATATATATATATATATATATATATATATATATACACATACACAAACATACATATAAATAGATACACACACACACACACACACACACACACACACACACACACACACACATATATATATATATATATATATATATATATATATATATATAGTAATATTGAATTTATAATAAATGACTACAAATTATTAATTGTTAGTTCAACATACAGAATATGTAAACAAATGTTGATCCATATCGTAAAATTGTATTTTTATTAAATATAAATTAATATTCCAGTATTGTTATAGTGTTGATCTAATTCAATACTTCATTGCCATGTATTTATATTAATAATAAATGCTATTAAAAATATTTTGTTCAATGTTAGTTCACAATACCTAATAAACGCATTCAATTCAACCCATGTTTTCAAAACACCATAGTAACATTTTTCAATAGCACACCACAGCTCAATTTTATCTCATTATTGGCAACTGTTTAAAAAATTAAAACTGGTGCTTTTTGATAGCTGGATGGTACCAAGGAGGTCCATGTATCAGACAACAGCTATAACAGCCACTGCGAAACACGTGCAGCTGTCAATGTGTTTCTTTTGCATCACTTGAATTATTCACCTGTTGCCACTCGGACTGAACCAGGAGATGTCTGCGTATTAGGGAAACTCTCTATGATGAGAAGTGGGTGAGGCATGGCTCAAGGTTGCCTGCTGGTTTCCTTTGTGTGCATGTCCAAGGTATCACTTTTGGAGCCTCTCTGTATTTGTGCATGGTATTGGATGCTAGAGGGTTGCCTGAGGCTGCTTTCAGCAAGCGTCTATGTGCTAGGAATATGCGGCAGGGTGTAAGTACAGTGCTTATATTCACGGAGGCTGTAACGCATCAACAAGCGTGCTGGATTTGATTAATATTTGAGTACATTCGACCCAGCAGGAGAATGAGGAGGCCATTTTATGAAAAGCAGTCTCTTGATGTCTCTTGATGTACCTCCAACCCTGACAGTTGTCTGTGGCAGCTGTAAGAAGGGAGTAATGTCTCTCAAAGGTCAACCACACTGACAAATGACTCCCTTTGAAATAGATTATGGTCATATGTGGAGTCTTTTTTTTACGGTTTAGTTTATCCATCCAGCCCGACTGATCTGAAAAAACAAGCGGCAGAGGCATAAAAACTCTGTGCAATCTACCATCTGACACATGCAAATCAAAGAGCCTTCAAACTCCGCAATCATTGCGTAAGAACCAAATATCTCTTTAAGCCACCCCTCTAATCATGTAGATATAAATAAAACTTAAACGAATGACCTTATGAACGCTGAAAGGAAGGACTTCAATCATCCGCACAACCTCTGTCATATGGCACGATTCAAGTCCATGTGACGCTGTGTGATTTAAGAACACTGTTTTGTAAGGAAAACAGCTGTGTGCGAGAGAAAACGCTGGTTTAATGCCTTGATTAGAATACTGATTATGAGTGCCAGCCATGAATCCTTTAAGCTCCGAAGCAATAAACAAGCATGTGGTTTCTGAAAGGATTTAACAGGCGACTTAACTGTATCCCGAGCCCTTTGTACTTATCATAGACACTGTTTTACAGTGGCCTAACCACTAATAAGAAAGAGAGCAAAAGCGAGAGTAAGGCAGAGCAATGAAGAAATCAATTCCCTTGGGTTGCACCGTCCATCCACCCCCTGTTTTGCACCATTCCAAACCCCCGAATGACCTGCTGTTCAAAGATGAAATGAAGATGCATGGCCATATGAATGAGACAATGCGTAAATGGGTAAGGGTGCAAATTAAATGCCTTGATGAGTCATCTGCAATACATCATTTGCTCTTAAATCCTGAAACTCCATTAGCTGCAGCTACTTAATCAAATAATTCAATAGACCCCACTGCTTTGTTTTCTTTTGCTCTCATTAATTGCGGGGGGAAAGAATGACACCGTGCCAAATGAGCAGGGCGTGACAGAGGACACAGCAATGCGTCTCACATTCAGTGGGTTTTAAAAGATGAAAGGGCGATAATAATGTTTACCTTCAAGGATGAAAAAAAAGCATTACGGCGTTGGCGGAGGTTGTGCCTGGCTGCCAGGACTAATCACAGGCAGACATCTCTCACATCTTTAATTTAATCTGATAATGGGTTATGGGTTATGACAAATGGGGGTGTAATAGCAAATATTATACATTTTTTAAATATTTAGGTATCGCATTTCCCCATTTTTGTGGAATTATATTTAGCACACATATAAAATAACGTCTGTAAGACTAAGCAGAAGCTTCTGTCAACTGGTTGCATTGGCAGTGAACTCGATGAGTAGCAGTAACCGTAATTGTAATAGAACTAGCACCAATATCTACCTTTGGCAAATCAGTTAGGACTACTGGGCTAGCATTAAATCAACTAGTTAATATTTATAAGCCAGGCTGAACAGAGTAACGACTTTCAGAAATCTACAAATGATCATCATCAGCTACTACTCTAAAAGGCTTCTTTTAATTAATTTGACAGAACTTTGACGGACCTTGGTTTGTAACATTTGATTAAAAGAACTATCTGATGCAGATCTAAGTGATCTGCATTATTGTTTAAGATGTTTTTTTCAGTCTGCAACAGATGTACATAAGACGTCAGAAGGCTCTCTTATTTTGGATGTGCACTAAATTATAGGCTCACTGCAGGGGTGTATTTGACTTTCAAAACATACAAAATACAATTTTTAACCTAGTCTACACACAGCTATACTTGATAAATCCAGCAATTTGTGGATTACTGACATGAACGAGAGGGAAGTTATGTAACTATGTACTGTTTGATAATTGCTGAGAAGATGATCCTGTGATTGAGGAAAATGGTGTGTGGTGTCTGGTTTTACAATGTGAACTAAAGGACTACTGGCAATGAAGTGGTTGAGATTTATCAACAAGACAAACCCAGGCCATATGGCAAAGCATGGACATGAAATAATAAAGAAAGAGCATTTAAAGCAAGCTATAAATTACAATTTATGACCTCTGATAATTTGACATGTAATCCACTTTAATTTTAATCTAAGAATGGGTGCAGCCATTTGTTACATTAAAGGGATCATATGATGCGATTTAAATTTTTTGTTTCTCTTTGGAGTGTTACAAGCTCTTTGTGCATAAATAAGATTTGTAAAGTTGCAAAGACTAAAGTCTCAAATCCAAATAGGTATTCTTTATAAAAGTTAAGCGTCAACTACACCCTCCTAAAATGGCTCATTCTAACTCTAACATTTCCGTCACACACTTCAGGCATTCAGCCAATCACAACCCACTGGATAGCTAGCCAATCAGAATACACCTCGCTTTTTAGAACGATAAGCTTTATAAAAGGAAAGGCAGGGCATAGAGAAGAAACAATAATGCACATTATGTAGAACATTTTTTTTTCAACCTTAAACCACATAAACACATTGCATTACACCAAATACATACAATAATGTTATTTTTAGCAACATCATATGACCCCTTTAATGTGCAAGCCTTCTCTTTCACTTCCAGTTTTAAAACAGGGTTATTTGTTATTATTTCATTTTAATTTATTAACACATTGGTTTCTTATTCTTATTAAGAAACCACAACTAGATCCTAGTTAACTGGCAAATTATAGGTCCATTTTAATTTTTTTACAAAGTTTTGTTGCTCCTTCCTGAAAAAAAAGAAAAAAGAAATCTGTATAAAGAATTTCAGTCAGGTTTCAGGCCCCACGATAGCACAAAACTGCACCTGTTAAAATTACAAATTACTTGCTTCTTGTGTCAGATCAAGGCTGCATCTCATTGCTAGTTTTACTTGATCTTAGTGCTGCGTTCGACACCATAGATCATGACATACTCCTAGATCGATTATACAACTATTCAGGTTTTCAAGGGCAGGCTCTAAGTTGGTTTAGATCCTACCTGTCTGATCGCTTCCACGATCGCTACCACTTTGTTTATTTTAATGGCAAGTCATCTCATTTATCACCAGTAAAATATGGAGTGCCACAAGGATCTGACCTAGTATTTTCAATGTACATGTTGCCCCTTGGTAATATTATTAGAAAACACGGGATTAGTTTCCAGTGTTATGCTGATGATATTCAACTATACATCTCAAAGAGACCAGATGAAACTTATAAATTATCTAAGCTAACAGTGTGTTAAAAATGTAAAAGATTGGATGACCAAGCATTTTCTTCTATTAAATTCGTATTAGACAGAGATATTACTTATTGGACCAAAAAAAGGTACACAGAATCTCATAGATTACAGTTTGCAACTAGACGCATGTACTGTACTGTAACTTCCTATACAGTCAAACATCTGGGGGTTCTATTAGACAGCAACTAGTCTTTTGAAAACCATATTTCCAATGTCACAAAAACAGTATTCTTCCATCTTAGAAACATTGGCAAACTACGAAACATGTTACCTGTTTCTGATGTAGAAAAGCTAGTTCATGCATTAATGACCTCTAGATTGGACTCTTGTAATGCACTTCTAGGTGGTTGTCCTGCTTCGTCAATAAACAAGCTACAGGTAGTCAAAAATGCAGCGGGTAGAGTCCTTACCAGGTCAAGAATATGGACCATATTACCCCAATTTTACAGTCTCTGCACTGGCTACCTATTAAGTTCTGTATCATTTACAAATAATTATTACTTATCTACAAGGTCATTAATGTTTTAGCTCCTGCGTTCCTAACTAGCCTTCTACCACACTACAACCCATCACGCACCCTAAGGTCACAAAACGCTGGACTTTTGGTAGTTCCTATGATAGCAAATTCCACTAAAGGAGGTAGAGCTTTCTCACATTTGGCTCCCAAACTCTGGAATAGCCTTCCTGATAATGTTCAGGGTTCAGCCACACTCCCTCTGTTTAAATCTCAATTAAAAACATCTCTTTCACCAAGCATTCAATAATGCATCTCATAATTTGTTACTGCAGTTGTATCTGATCAAATGCGCATTATTACATCCCATGTCCAAATCAGCACAGCTGAACAGTTCTGCGTTCACGTGCACACAATAGGCCTAAGCTTGCTGCAAAGCACCGTCAAAAGTAATTACCATAAATTTGACAGCGGGAAATAGTAGGGAGATATTTGAATTATTTACTAATAAATAATAAAATGAACAAAAAATGCAAGTGGTGTCTCAATGTCCTGAAGCGTCTCCATTGGATATAGTGCACATTTATCTGGGTCTAACGTTTAAACATTGTTATATGCTATTTTTTTTATATCTATAGATTTTATTTTAGTAAAGTCATGATGATTTGAAAAGGCTAAACTGATCAAACATATCAATCAATACTGTACATTAGGGTGCTTTATGTTACAATGCATGTTTATTCCGATTGTGCTTATTTTCTTATCTTAGTGTTCTGTGTTACCCGGATAGTACATTTTATGGGTGATTTTGGTAGTTCAAGTAGCTTGGCATATGACATCATTTCGCTTGATTAAATTCTTTGATTCAGTTGTAACACATACCAGCATCACATTGTCACCAAACCAAATTTCTGTATCGCCAACTTTAACAGGATATCTTTTGGATCTTGCACATCAAGAACCCCAGAAACAGTACAAAAGACATGAGATGCATGTGCACAACATGTTTAAGTGATATGATTGTAGCAACAGAGCAAGTGAGGAGAGAGTGTGTGGGAGAGAAAGAAAGGAGCGAGAGCTCTTCAGAATAAGTCTTGGAGATGAGACTTGTACACTCAAGAGGACAGTACTGAGAAGACTTCATCCAGGTCTTTCATCAGTACTGGGCTTCTTGAATAAATAAATAAATAAATAAATAAATAAGGTAATTAATGTGAGAAAGAAATCTTGGCCAGATTTTCTGAGGCACAAATCCATGGGGGCTGATTTCAGAGTCATTTCATGAATGATATGAAAAGGGCTAGAGCACTGGGGACTGATGCATTAATAAAAGCTACGGAATTCAAGCCTGTAGCATAATAATCATGGCCTTGCAGCGAAGCTACACCACAATGCAATTCAAGTGATGTCTGACATCATCTGACTTCTTTTATTCATACAAAACAAGTTTTACAGGTGCACACTTTGGCAATTCACCTCCACAATCTGTGGGGAGAAAGGTTGAGGTGAACCCAAACAATATTACTATTGCCTGAAAATGAAAGGTATGCGTGAAATCAAATTCTATATTTTTTTTTCTTTCAAAGATAGAAGCAAGATATCTTGAGTTCATTTCCTGTTAATGGTCTTCTAGAAGTACATTATCTGTCTGCTTTCATAATCATGCTGAAGGGATCTGTATAAAAACACTGCTGGAGAATATAGGATGCAATATAAGTAGCAAGTAGAGGATCTTGCTCTCTTCTTGCTCTTGGATGTACTGAACCCATGATTCCCAAATATATTATAGAAGATATGATATACAGTACACTACTGCTCTGGGGTTAGTGAGACTTTTTTCTCTCTTATGAGAGTCTCTTATGCTCACCAAGACTGCATTTATTTTTACAGTATTTAAAAAATTCATATTGTGAAATAATATTACAATCTAAAATGCATCTACCAGTATAGCTTTCTCCAATGGAACACATAATTTTAAATATCTTAAAGTCAATCTCTAATTTAAAAAAAATCACACAGATAAACTGAACTGATGCCTAAACTGATGTCAGTCACAACTGATATTCATCCCTTCCCATGGCCTGAAGATCAGTCTGATTCATCAATTAATAATTCAAACTGGTTTTGTGAACTAGATCAACAGGATTCATTGAACCAGTTAACTCTAGGGATCATTATTCAATCAGGTATCGCTACATTGCTGCTCACAGACACACCAAGAAGAGCTAGGTTTCAGTACATAACATCTTGAAAATTTAAGTCCGCTCATTACAAAGAACTACAGTATGACTTCAAAAGAACGGTATGGACAACTCTTGTGCTTTTATTGAAAAAAATCAGATACTCTTATTTAATTTTACACAGACGAAAGTCATACAGGTTTGAAACACCAAACGTATGAGTAATGATATTTCAAGATTTTTAAGTGAATCCTTTAGAGGAAACAGATTCAGATGTGGCCATCCTCCTCTTGCAATGCATGAATTAGAAGGTTTGTGCATACAAGTGGGGCAAGCTACAAGTTTAATGCCAAGTTTAAAGCTTGTGTACAAGATGTTCCATGTAAGGCACTCTGCGTACATCCTGTGAAATTAATAAATTAAACGGAAGAACAACACCACTTTCCACTTCCAAGAGTTCAATTAGAGATCCCCTCTAAACCACTCCCCTAGTCAGTGTGGGTCATATTAAACCTAATGTGTCATCCAGATTCATGAAAAACAACCAGCCAAAACAACTATATAAATGACACACACACACAACAATACACACTGAGCCCCATGAACAGCTTCAAGTCATACAGGTGTGTTGTAAAAACATTACCCTTCCATTCCCCCTCCCAGACATCTGGCCCTTGGGATCAGACAAAACAATATCAGTTCATGCAGAGCTTTGTAAACAATCGTTCTGTGCTTCTCTGTTTGGTCTGATTCTTTTTTAGCAGCTCTGGGCCTTCTGTGACCTGATAAGGTGCAATCCAGACAGGATCTGTATTTAATGCTCATCACAACACATTGCTGGAGGAGTTTAGAGTAGAGGAAGTCTTGGCAGCTTAGCAGCAATCACACTTTCATCTAGGATATCCACAAGGATGCTACACTGTCCCATCTGCATTTCTACATCCAGTTTACACATATATTCTCCAGTTTATGTAGATCCGCTAACTGTCTAACTTTCAAGTTGAGGCATTTGATAGACCAGCAACAGTGAGAAAAAATAAAGTTATGCACAATAAATATCGGCATGTTATTAATGTGCATCTTGTCAGTAAATCCAGTTCTGTAATCAGCGGTAAGTCTCTACATGTGCGTGTTTTCACGTGGAGCAGCATTTACTACACAGAGCCATTGTTTACTGACAGACTGCGCAAAACCACAATCATATTTTGTGCATTTGTTCAGTGAACAATGGCTCTGTGTAGTAAATGCTGCTAATTAATATATATATATATATATATATATATATATATATATATATATATATATATATATATATATAGAAAAAATTTATCACTGAAAAAAAAAATTGTTTAACCTGTTAACCAGACCCCCATTATTGGACTCAAAGCTGAAAGTGCTCAAAAATATAAAAAGTTATAGACACGGAAGTGCCTTGAAAAAATTTTTACCACACCGAATAATTTTTTTCTTTATATAAAAATACTGGAGCAATCTAGAAAAGTAATGGGTTGAAAGTCACACGTCTCTTGAGTTTCTATTTCAAATCTGAAGATGTCATGAAAAATTAGATTCCTGCAACCATTTTTCTGATACTGGGTCTACCCCTGCCCCCCATACGCCGAATATAAAAAAAAAAAAAAATATTTACCAGCTGTATTGAAGGGTACTACAAACTATTTTAGTCATTAAACATACAACTGCATCGTTTTTCAATTATAAAACAATAGACAGAATCTTAGACATCATATAATTAGTTTATTTGAGCACTAGAAAAATACAATAAGAGTATAGCAATAAAAAAAAGATTTAACTAGGTATGCCAATTACAATACATCCTGATATTGCTAGAAATTCAGCATTTACAATTATTTCTCCTCATAGAGTCAATTATCATGTGCTGATGGCAAGATGCGACAAAAAGTCAATAATCACACTCGATTCTTGTAGATGGTGTTCACACTGATAGCTGTGATTACACAGTAATAGCGTACTGATTTGCCCTCAAACAGATGGTAATCATGTAGATACAGACACATTCCCCATAAAACACACTCACACATATATGAAAAATGTTGAGGAAAAAAAATAAGAAAACGTTAGTAAATAACGCCTCCATCAGACAGGTGTGTCACAGCGCATGTCACGAGCCGTGCCAGAATTCAAATAAAAAAAAATCCACCTATCTTTCACTGTACGCTACAAAACCATGCAGTTTTTTACTACCAAGAGGCAGTTTTCTGAGCGCGAGTTATTCCATAATGGACAAAACAATTCTGCCCCTGAAGAACTGAAAACGTTAACAAAGGAATCATCATCCATATTACAACGTCTGTCATCAATGCTTGAGGCTTAGATCTTTATAATGATATATAGTTTGTCAAGATAAATTTTGTCCCGTTTCATTTAATCTTTTCGTAAACATTGACGTGCAAACAAACAGAGTTCAGTTCACCCACGTCCAGGTGCAGGTTAACAGGTTTTAACAAACTTAAAGGGGGGGGGTGAAATGCATACTGAGTTTTTTACACTGTTAAAGAGTTGGATTCCCATGCTAAACATGGACAAAGTTTAAAAAATTAAGTTGTACGTTTAAAGGAGTATTTTTGTTCCAAAAATACTCCTTCCGGTTTGTCACAAGATTCTGAAAGTTTTTTTCGAGTATGGCTCTGTGTGACGTTAGATGGAGTGGAATTTCCTTATATGGGTCCTGAGGGCACTTCTGCAGGAAGAGCGCGCGCTCCCGTATAGCAGAGCACTGAGAGCAGACACATTCACTGATCAGAGCGAGAGCGTCGCGAAATGTCACAAAAGAAGTGTGTTTTTGGTTGCCAGGGCAAGACAACCCTGCACAGATTACCAAAAAAAAACAGCATTAAGGGACCAGTGGACGGAGTTTATTTTTAAAGAGTATCGACGGAGTTGTGCAAGTGTTTGTGTTTGTTCCCTGCATTTCGAAGATGCTTGTTTTACAAACAAGGCCCAGTTTGACGACGGATTTGGGTATCTTTTTTTTTCTTAAGGATGATGCAATCCCAACGAAAAAGGGTCACGATCGTGTGTTGGAACCGCATGCAGTGAGTAAAACTGATTAAAATGTCTCTGCCTCCTTGTTAGTGCGTCCGCCTCCCATGCCGGAGACCCGGGTTCGAGCAAAAAGCATGTTAAAGACAAATAAATTAATTTACTTTTGCATTTAGTATTAGTAGTAGTAGTAGTAGTAATAGTAGTAGTAGTGAGTTTAGATGAGCGCATGAGAAGAGACTGGTCTCAGCGCTGGCATTAAGTAAATTATTGCTCATGGAATGAAACAACACACATCATGGTCATATCTTTCACAGCCTCCCACAATGATAAACACACAACTCAAATATAATGCTATACTTCTATCATAACTGAACTTTAAACACAAACAACACTTAATTTAGAAATTTTCTCATTAAATGCAGTGCCAAGCATGCCTGAAACTATACACCCACGGCAGAGTTAGTTATGTCTACAAAAATTAATGATGTAGTACAAACAAAAAAATAATGAGTGGGTGATAACCAACATAATTCCGGTGCTAAAATAGAAAACCACAAGACAAATTCAAGTTTAAAGTTCATCACAACTATTCTTTCCATCAACAAAGGAGAGTTTAAATGAACCTACGCAATAATTAAAAAACACAAAATTTGAGTCAATGAGATTCATGAATGATTCAAAGGGGGTTTATTATTTCATGATTTGGATTCACTGAAAAAAAAAAAAAAAAAAAACGTGTTCATGAATGTGAGGCTTATCTATAGATTTTCTTTTTTTTCCCCAAAAAGTACTATTTCTTTTCACCCCTTATATTTCACAACAATGTTCTAAGATGATTCCCTAAATTATATAAAGGCCAACAACAGTGAAAAAATATTATTTGACAGTAAAGGATTAGCACATGAAACTTTGGCAGGATCAAAAACCTCACTTCAAATGGATTCACAAGCACCACTAGTCTTTTAACTAATTGAGTTTAGGGGTCAGTTGATCCAAAAATGAAAACTCTTGCCATTGTGTGATTCTAAACTTTCTGTGGAACATAAAAAAGATATTGAGAAACATTCTTCAAAATATCTTTGTTTTGCAGAAGCAAATAAAGAGCCAAGAGAGTTCAACGCACTGTAACTTCAGAAAACACATGCAAATAGGAAAATCACCAGCAAATCAAGAAAACATCTTCAAAGTTTGACAGCATGTGCTGAAAAAGCTCACAACGCAAACAAATAAAGAAATGCCCTGCAAATGCTCAACACAACCAAATAAAGAATTTTATTTGCAGCACGTTTCTTTGTTTGGTACTGTTGTGGGTATTTTCAGTGCGTTTCTTTATTTGGTTGTGTTTTGGGTATTTTCAGTGCGTTTCTTTATTTGGTTTTGAGTATTTGCAGCACATTTGTTGTCAAATTGATAAAGTTGTTAATTTGCAGGTGTTGTTTTTTTCTATTTGCATCAAGTTTCTTTATTTGATTGTGTTGTAAGCATTTGCAGCACGTGTGTTGACAAGTTGATTAAGTTGTTAATTTGCAGGTGTTTTTCTATTTGCAGTGCGTTAAGATCTCTCGGCCATCGTAGTTTTGAAAGACTTGATAGCAAATACATTTTTCATTTTTGAGTAACATATGCCTTAAATTTCTTGAAATAATTAATTATTATTGGCAAAGTCTCTTTTAATATTTGAAACTTACATTTGCATTTGTTCACTGTTTGCTCAGAAATTAATCAAAAACTGACCTCATGTTGGAGATGTGGCCATGCTGCTTATACTGGTGAAATTAATTTGAATCCACACCAAATTTTCTCCCTTTTCTTATCATCATTTGATGTCTTTCAAATGTATTTGTACTGTAAATGAAAACCCCCGCACTACTGAATAATCTCTCTTACCATTGTATTTTCTTCTGTTTGAGTAGGAAGTTAATGTTAATGTCTGACTCATTCCGAATAAATGTGAATGGAATTGAAAAAAAGAATACAGACAAAAGAATAAAAAGGTATAAAAAGATTACAAGTTAAAGAGTTGTACGCATCAATAAATATTTTTGATAGAATCTTCTTTTATAAACAATGCATTTACATAATAATTCACATCAAAGTAGCAAATGCATCACAATTCAGTAAGAAAAAGCTGTGTGTGTTTGAAAAAAAGAAGAAAAAAACTGCAGAGATTTTGAGGAAAGCAGCCTGTTAATGTACTGTAAATAATCATCAAGTAAAACCCTGAACCAGTGTTTAGATTCATTTCTCTGCATGTTTGAATCATCAACAGCATATTTGCTGTACAGTAGGAATGCAAAGAAAAGAAAAGGGAAAGCAAACATTCCATATGACACAGACAGGTAAAAGCATGTATAATGTGGCAGTAAATATATATTATGTGTTACTCTCGCAAGTAAATTTAAATTTAAAAACACCCTAGATTTAATGGGCCCTATTTTAATGATCTAAGCACATGGTCTCAAGCACATGGCACAGGAGCACTCATGGTGTGTCCAAATCCACTTTTACTTTCCGGGAAAACAGTCGGCGCGCCCAAGCACGTAGTCTAAAAAAGTTGTCTCTTTTCTCTTAATGAGTAATGGATGTTTTTTGAGTGTAATGTGCAATAAACCAACCATTCCCCTTCCCTTTAAGAGCAAGTTGTGCTTGTGCCATGAAGGATTTGATATTTACATGGCGGAATTGGCAAGCGCAAAGACAGAACATCTCCGAGAATAAACGGAGATGCTTGTGCGTGAGCAAATAGGTAGCCTAATTCTGATACATGTGATGACTATCCATTATGACATGTAAGCATTTTAATATTTATGTAGCCTAAACAATATTATTTTACATTGTAATACTTTCATTTTTTTATATTTGGCATGTTTGCGTGCTGTTGTGTGTCCCTGTGTGTTTAATAAGCAGCATGCACGTGTGTTGTGGACCCACCTATACCTACGGGCTCTTTAAATAACAAATAAAAAACACTGAGACAGACTTTAGACCAGGTTTGAGTAGGTCTATGGCGCAGTCTTTTTTCAGTTCCTCAAAATAGTAACGCGGCAATGGTGTGCCTGAACCAGACACAAATGCATTTGCTATTTAAACAAGGCAGCGCAGGACGAGAAAATGAGAACCACATCAGGCTGAAACTAGCAAAAACATTTGCACCACACCTTGCGCCGTGTGTATTAAAGGGCACTATATTTTCCATAATGCCTTTTTGACATGGGATATGTGTTGGGGATTTGGAAAGAGAAACTAGAGATTCCATGTGTAGTCCAGTGGAATAACTCTTGGAATAATCTTACAATTATGGAAAATGAGCAGTTTTCAAGTTTTGTGTGCATGACATAAATTTCATTATACAAGTCACTTTGGAATATTATGGCTTCACACAGAGCGATGTGCACACAACTTTTAAAACATACTTAACCAAGGGTAAGCACGGATTAAAAAGTTTGACACATGCACACTAACACCTGGACTCTTCTGTCTCAACATTCACCTTATGTGTCCGCTGTTGTATGTAAACTTTCGGCGCAGACACAAAAATTAGACTAAGTATACTTTGGGCTTATATTGCAGCATATAACTTTAAACATAATGCCATAAATTGTATGCCTTTTCTGTGCATTTTAAAGCAAGAGGAATATCGATTGTGTATTTTAAGAGCTCTACTGTATCTCTGTTTTGTGTCGTCATGTAGAATATACTCACATATCGTCTGTTGTAAATGTCATCCATGCAAATATTTTGTTTTTTCGTCTTATGTAAAGAACAATGCAGGTTAAATATTTTCAATCAACTGACAGTCCAATTTCGAATACCACTATATTTGTACCTTAGGGTTAGCGTAGAACCTGAGTTAATTCTTAGGTTTTTCAAATTTCCCATTCTGTACAGCAAAACCTGTTTACCATTCTGGAGAATTAGATGAACATGAACTATAATGTAATGGTCTTTCAGTGCCCCAGAGGAAATGAAAAATGAATGAAGACCCCGAAGATGCACTTTGACAATCAGTGAGTCATTCAGAGTACGAGCGATACATTCTTTATTTCACCTGCAGTCATACATAATTTTAACCTTTTAAATATAAAAAGGAGGAGCAGAAAAACAGATTCCAAATCAGTGGCAAAAGGTAACAGACACTCAGCAACACAGGGCAGTGATTGGCTAAGGCTCTGTGGAAGTAATCCTCTATCTACTGTAGTAAATTTATTGCACTGCAGGCTGCTATCACAAGATCCAACTGACTGCACACCCAGAGCCTTGCAGAGCCCCGTCAAATACTGCCGCTTATCAGGAACTTCACAACCTCAGTTCTCAAGTTTCTGTTTGGCTAAAATTAGTTATAATGCTACGCATTTATAGTGTCAAGTTGACTTGAAGATTTATGTGAATAGTAAAATACCGTTCAGATGTTTGGAGTAATATTTTAAATAATATTGGTAATAATGAGGTAAAAATGTTAATCAGTACAATCATGTTCAACTATGATAATAATAGGAAAGGGTTCTTGAGCACAAAATCAGCATACTTTTTTCTGAAGGATCATGTGACTAGGGCTGGGCGATATAACTAACGATATGATCATGCGCATATATATATATATATATATATATATATATATATATATATATATATATATATATATATATATATATATATATATATATATATATATATGGACCCACTTTATATTAAGTGGCCTTGGAACAACATTCATGCTCGTCCGTTTCTTTGGCCTCAATGCTGTGTGCTCCACTGCCAGTGGCGGTCGGTGCACACATGGACAATCCTATTGTAAGAGGCAGCTTACGCATATGTACCCAATTTCGGAAACATTTTGGTCACATACAAGCTTTGGTGTCTATGCCTCTTTCCTCAAACTTTCTTTTTAAGCCATCGCTTATAGATGCGGCCTTTCTCACCTGGGCTGGAAAAGGCATAAACAGTGTGGGAGATCTTTTTGTAGATGGCACGTTTGTTTCTTTTGACTATTTGGTTAATGAATTAAGTTTCCCAAAAACACATTTTTTTAGGTACCTTCAGGTCCGTGATTTTGTCCGCTCCCAGTTTCGTTCATTCCCCTTAAAACCAAATATCGGCCCTCTAGATCATTGTCTGACGGTCAAGCCCCATCTTTTGGGTGGTGTCTCCCAGCTGTATACTGCTATTCAGGCCATGAAATGCCCATCTCTTCTGTCTCTTAAGGTACAGTGGGAGGAGGATCTAAACATAGAATTGACGGATGAAATTTGGCAAAGAGCTATACATAAAATATACACATCGTCTATCTGTGTTAGGCACAGGTTGATACAATTCAAAGTATTTAATCGCCTGCATCTCTCTAGGACCAAATTGGCCAAAATATATACTAATGTGGATCCCAACTGTACGCGCTGTCACCAAGCCCCTGCCTCTCTGGCTCACATGTTTTGGTCATGCCCAAGCATAGGCACATTCTTGTCTGAGATATTTAATACATTCACCTACATCTGTAAAAAGAATATGGATCCAGATCCTATAATTGCAATATTTGGGGTGGTACACGGTAAATTTGGGGTATCAAGAGGCCAATCTCAATTAATAGCATTTTCTACACTGTTAGCTCGTCGACTAATTCTTACAAATTGGAAATCTTCCTAACCCCCAAAACACTCGCGTTGGGTGTGCGAAACTATGTCCTTCCTCCGGCTTGAAAAGTTAAGAACTATAGTCCAAAACTCAGCAGAAAGGTTTCAGAATGTATGGCAACCTTTCTTGGATTATTACGAAACTGCATTTGATGCTAATTCTTTAGATTAAAAAAAAAGGTATGTTGTCATCTCTTTTCCCCTCTCTTTTTATTTTTTTTTGTTTTGTTTTGTTTTTGGGTGCTCTATGTGCATTCTCAATATTTGTGCGAGCCTTGGATGCCAATCTGCGACGAAGGGAGATATGTGAGATAATGTATAAAGTATGAGGTTTGTGGATGGGGATGCCTTGTATGACATAAGAGAATGTATGTTGGTTTGTTTTATGTACATTTAAAACAATAAAAACACTTTGAAATAAAAAATATTAAGTGGCCTTAACTACTACTTACTTACATTTTAATTAATAATTTAGTACAATGTACTTATTGTGTACATACATGTTTTTACATCGTACTTATATTAAAAAAAAACTACATGTAATTACATCTGTATTTAATTTCTGTAATTACATTTATAATTACACTGTTGACCCATACTTTACACCTTAACCCACCCTTAAACTTACCCATACCTCCAAACCTCTCCCTAACCTTACCCCATCCCACCTCGATAGCAGCAAAAGTGTTTTACAATACAGTATGAACACAATAAGTACATTGTACTTATTTTTTTATGTAAGTACATAGTAGTTAAGGCCACCTAATATAAAGTGGGACCATATATGGACATATATATATATATACACATATATATATATATATATATATATATATATATATATATATATATATACATATATATATATATATATATATATATATATATATATATATATATATATATATATATATATATGTATATATATATATATATATACATATATATATATATATATACATATATATATATATATACGTATACGTATATATATATATATATATGTACACACACACACACACACACACAGAGACACATATATATATATCGCCCAGCCCTACATGTGAAACTAAAGACTAGAATAATGGCTTCTGAGAATTCAGCTTTGCCATCACTTGAATTAATAACATTTAGATTTCAAATTGTGATATTTCACATTACTGTTTTTATTGTTTTTTGAAAATATATAATTGCAGACTTGATGAACATAAGAGGCTTCTTTCAAAAATGTTTTTAAAAATTCTTATCAACCACAAACCAGTATTAGATTTGGAAGATTTTGAAAAATACAACGTCACAAATTTGATTATGAGCCATAAACATCACATAATCTCATATATTTACTTACATATCTTATACAGAACCTTTTTTACACAATACTGTTCAATTTCAACTTTCAATTATTATTCTGAGATTTTTAATTTGGCCTCAGGCGTTTAGATCACACTTATTCTGATTCATTCATTTAACAATATTTGGAAAACTTGTTGGCTGTATATCTGCTTTTAAACATACACCATAAATATACAACGAGATGACCACATCAATATATAGGTGTTCGATAAAATAAATATTTTTCAGGATGAAATAAACAGTCTTGCCAGATTTTGGGTGATATTATGTTTAGTGTTGCATCTCTTCTCTCGTTTTTTCCTTTAACAAGCCAAGTTTTCTGCACAGAATTTTATAAAGTTCGAAACCTCCAGCCTCCACAAACACACATCAAGCAACAGAGGAGTGACATCTGATGATCGCATAAAAGATTCATCTTGTGGAAACACAGCAATCGGGTAGGCCAGTGCTAGATTAGCATGATTTATGGGTGCAGCAGCATCTATCAAGTGACCGCCTTCTACCGTACCGTACCGTACTGTAGTACAAAGAAATATGGCGTAACACAGGGCAGGAATCAGTACTGCAGTGGGGAAAAGCATATTCCTCATTACATGGCGTTCTTTGGTGACAGGGCTATAAATGTATGTGTGGGAGGAAGCAGGTTGTCAGATGCCTAGAGGGTGGTATGCAGCGACTGTCAGAGAGCAGAGCTGTAATTGTGGAGGAGACTGGCAGGCCCACGGTGGCAAATGGATCAGTTTTGAGATCAGCGAGTCACGCTCTGAGAGACCGAAACGGACCGGGTGAAGCATATGTTACATGACTATGTAGGTGGTCGGGGGTTGTCTGTGATTGGTCAAGCTTTGTTGTGTTCTTGGAAGGCAAAATCTAAGAATACATCCTTAGATGTCAGATATTCTATTGCAAAACCAAACAACAATGGGTTCCCCCAAATTCCTCTCCTTATCTTTCATTAGTTGGCCAAATGGATAGTCTTGCCTTAAATATCATGCTATTGGTTGAGGCATTTGATGTCGGGATTATTGGGATGCTCAAAAAAAAAAAAAAAAAAAAAAAAAAAAAAATGCAGTGTTTGTACTAGCAGTCAACAAATGGTTGTCTCTGCATATCACTCCGGAATAGGAGGAAGTACTTTAACATCGAAAAAATTACACACTTCAAATTTAAAGTGTATGCTTAATAAAGCTTGAACACTTGCACACAGCAGATGATAGAAACATACAAAATGGCCTATTGTGAACCATAACTAAAGCTATAAAGAACAAAGCATTTAGCATTCAGCTGCAAAGAACAGTGGATTCGTATTTGCACTAAAAACCAGGTATAAAAAAAAAAAAAAAAAAAAAAAAAAAAAAAAACCTGGTCCAATAATACTGCTGCTATTGCTGCATCTACTGTACCTTTCAATTTGGTAAGGTGTGACTGTCAGGGTTTGGCAAGGAGGAACTCAAGTGCAGACAGGGATCACAACACACAGGGTTTATTAAATACAAAAAGGAGGAAAACAAAACCCACGAGGGGGGAAACACTGACTAGGGTAAATACAAAATAACTGAACAGGACTGAGTTAACGAGATAAACAAAGACTCAAAACACGAGAACACTAACTACAAATAAACACTCACGGTTACACAAAGACTTCTCAAAGGGGGTTACAAGGATAAACTTCTCTCACAAGGCTGACCAGTAGGAACACATATGTGGAACAATCACAATCACAATGAACCGACGAAAGACAGAGCACACTAGGGGATCTAAATAGGAGAATTGGTGGCACAGATACGGCAATCACGACAAGACTAGGATAACAAGGGGGGCGGGGCAAGGGAACGAGACAACACAAGCACATGGCCCAAAGACAAGGCCATGTGCTTGTACACAAAACAAGGGTCTATCATGATCCTGCCTCAAGACTAGAGAAAAGTCAGGACATGAAGGCAGAATCATGACAGTGACACAGGATTGAAATGTGAAAGCATGATGGATTAGGTCTTATTTAAAATTAATTTGTGGACATGAGCTAGAGAAAACGTTCAAATGTTT
The DNA here is from genome assembly GCF_003368295.1 of Carassius auratus. NCBI lineage: Eukaryota > Metazoa > Chordata > Actinopteri > Cypriniformes > Cyprinidae > Carassius > Carassius auratus. The sequence goes on from NC_039254.1 coordinate 19,815,293, forward strand.
GGGGTTGGTAAGAAAGTCTAATATGCTCACCAAGCATCCATTCATTAAAAAGTGGTAATATAAAATAATTTTAGTAATTTATTCCTATGATGGCAAAGCTGGATTTTCAGCAGCCATTACTCCAGTCTTGAGTGTCACATGGTCATTCTAATCCTGACTTTATGCTCAAGAAACATTTCTTATCATTATCTATGTTAAAAACAGTTGTGCTGCTTAATATTTTTAAGGAAACCGTAATACATTCTTTAAGATTTTTTGATTAATAGAAAGTTCAAAAGAACAGAATTTAATCGAAAAGACGACTTGAAATATGATACATTTCTTTAATGATCAAATCTAATGCATTCCTGCTGAATAAAATGATCAATAAACAAACAAACAGATTTTTCTTTTTTTTTTTTTTTTACAGGCCTTTGTTTACCCATTCTAAATCGCAGATTAAACTGATTAATCAATCCAAATATCATGCAATTAATTTGATTAATTTACTTCTAGCCCTGAAAAGAATACATTTATGGTGCTATGGCATTAATATCTGGAAAGCAACTAACAGCTTATTACAATGTGGAGTGTGCGCGTCCAAATCTGGAGCCAGAGGCAGACGTGCCTGGCCCTCTCTTGGGCTTTCTGGTTGTTTGGCAGCAGTTAAAAGGGAAAAATAAAGCCCAAAGAGAATCAAGCACTGCTGCTATGTAGTTAAAAGGCATGTTCTGATAGCATTCCGTGTCTCTCTCATGTATTACCATTTAAAAGACAACTCAGAAAATGGACAAAAAAATAAAAATAAAAAACAGAGCACATTTCCTCCAGCAGTGTTACTGAGAGTGGGTTTAGATTTTTCTCCTTTCCCATCAGGCTTTGCTTATTTCAGTCGACTTAGGAAGCTTTATTGTACTTATTGTATGATAACGATGACCTTTATGGTTGACTATCATATGGGGACCTTTAAAATGTTATCTTAGCAGAAAAGCTGCATAGTGAAACAGTTGTGAAGCAGATCAGCCATTTTAATCGGACAGTGAGCAACAACACAGCAACACAGGGTAGAGTCCATGATGGTGTAACTCTAAAAATTCTGTATATGACAAAAGCAACAACTAAACACAGTAAGATGCTGATGCTCACAAATTTGTTGTGATTGTACTGGCTTTCCACTGCATACAAAAACACCCCAAAAATGTAATTGGACATGCTTTCTCAATCCACCAGAATTCCTAGAAACAGCCTCACCTAGCAATGCAACATCAATATTAACAACTATCACTAGCTTTGACACAAGATAATTAGCTTAAAAGTATATGGATCTAATAGCAGTTTTTGCAACACAATTTTATGCATATGTCTACTTTTAAATACCTAATCCTTGATTATTTTTTATTTATGTATTTATTTATTTTGTAAAAACACAGGATCGTGTCATATGCAGAACAGACCGAAATCCCAGATGAATCATCTTTAACCAGCACATAAAAGGCTGTGATTGTTTTCTTTTAATGCCAATCAGATTCTTTCTTGGACAGAATAATATAAAAACCGGACCATACAGTGTTGATAGTCAAAACTTTGGCTACACAAGACTTAGTTGACCAGAAAGTCCAATACAATTTGAACAGTTTTAATTTTACGGTCCATGTCCCCTGTCCCAGTTACAGTTATGACACTAGGGGTGTGCCGGTTTCAGAATTGGTGATGACGGTTATGACGTGAGTCAAATGTGACGGTTTATAACATAACCGTCGGGGGGTGGATGGGGGTTGTTCTTGGAGATAGCGGGTTAACTCCGTGTCAGCGTGCGCTCTGATCGGTAAAGAGGCAGAGATTTCAGACCTCCGTTTATTAAGGAGATCTGTCACAAAACACAAATCATCCGCGCCAACGTTTTTTGAGCAAATTTCAAAGCTGCACCCACCCGCCATCCGATGCAATGCTTTGCTGATGCTAGCTGCAAAAAAAGCCATTGCCATTTGCGCATTAGCTCCGCCCACTACCGGAGAAACTGGTATGTCTTCTGCTTGTTCGAAAATGAATATGAATAATTCTAAATTAACTCCATTATTTTGACAGTAGAAGACAACAAAGAATAGTTTACATATAGCGTGTTGTTTAAGCGTGGTAAGACTCTCGCTCTCTCTCTCTTTGCATGTGTGAGAAACAGCGCTATCAGTAAAGTGATGGTGAGTCATGCGCATTCACAAAGAGTTTACAGAGTGTCAAATACAGGTGCGCTGTGTGTCCATTGAGATGAGCTGAAAAGTTCAGATCGCTTGAAGGAGAGAGAACTCTGAAGCTCAGATGCTGAAATTAATGCAAGCGTCATGCGCTTCAGTCTATGTAGTAAACAAACCTGCACGTCTCTGCCATTCATTAATTCACACAGAGACGCGCAGAACACGGATTTATAGTTTAAACAACTTTTGCAGCTTAACATTTACAAATACTGGTCCATATGGAGATTTGATTTGATTATTTTATGCTAACTTTGGCAAATTCCATGACTGTCCAGATTAAAATGCAACTTTCAATTTCATGACTGGATTTCGAGATTCCGTCCTCGTTTTCTGCTTCGCGGAAAACATAGAGCAAATTTCAAAGCCGCACCCGCCCGCCATCCGCTGATTATTTTGCGGTCTATGGCGATGCAATGCTTTGCTGATGCGAGCCGCAAAAAAAAGCCATTGTCTGTTTTAGAAAGGATGCAGCAAATATATTTAATGCTAATGAGGCATAGGCCTACGCTGAGTTTCATTTACGATGAGATGCGCTCTAGGTCACAGTGCAGTGCAAGTGAACGCGGCGCGCTGGTGCTTCCATGTCACGGTTATCATTGTCTGCTATATTAGCTTTTTATTTATTAAAATACATGCAATTGGTTGATGAAACATTTATTAAAATTAAGATAAGATTTGTACAAAACGAAATTCGTTTTTAAGAAAAGTTTTCTACAAAGCAAAATTTTATGAAGTGGTAAATATCATGTCTGACGATTTACAAAACTTCATTAAGTGGAAAAAAACATGTCTCCCAATATATTGCGCATTTTATGATCCTATCTAAAAAATGAAAATAATTTTTGCTAAAAAATATTTTAAAGACACGGTTTTGGCGGTTATAGAGTTCTAATGACGGTGTTCAACTATAACCGCCGGTCTCACGGTTATATACTAACCGTCACACCCCTATATGACACCATTTGTCCCAGTAATTATTCTTAGCTTTAGTTTGATTAAGGTGGGCTATGAAGTAACCTGACCCATCACCATATTTTGGAATGATGGTAAATATTAAATAAAAGAACTACATTTACTGATTTCTCTTCAGAATAGCAAGTGAAATAACCACCAGACAACATGGCTTGATTGTTTTAAACCATGGTCATTGGGTCATCCAGTTCCCACACATTAAATAATGTTTTCTCCTTTCATAAATGTAATTGAATTTACAGTTTTGCCATGAGAGACATTATACATGCTCTTGCTTTTTTCACACCTATAAGATATCTGCTCACACCCTCACAAATAGCGGAAAACAATGAAATCTTTGCAACCATCTTAGCATTCTTCCTTAACACCAGATCACAGAATCCTTACTGGTAAAATTTCAATGTTATGGTGAACTACTACTTTAAGTTGCCTTATTTTGGGTGCAACCTTTGTGCATTGAGAGCATGTCTATAACGCTAAATTTTCTAAAATTAAGATAAAAGGTTTTGATCTTTCACACTGTGAATCAGATATTTGTTTGGCCTTTATAATCCCTTATAATCTATTATCAGTGGCTTGCATTCACATTGATAACTTGTTAAAAGCATGTCGACAAGTCCCTAATCATTTGTCATCTTTTAGAAAGATCAATTTTTCGTTATACGGTACAGAAATTGTGTTCTATCCTGCTATGCCATGCAGAGGAAAGAAAAGGTCAGGCAAAGGCCACCTCACAAAAAATATAAAATAAAATAAAATTCTACTTAAGCTAGCTAACACAAATGTCTCAGTCGCTGTGATTTTCTCATATCCACAGTAAATCCACCTCCAATTCACATTTCCAAGGTTTCTATTTATACACACCTTTCCTGTGTGTCATCCTCATGCATTACCCAGCTAGGCATGACTGCCATCGAGCAGTACAAGAACAACTGAATTCAATTGCCATTATCACCACGGCGAGTCAAAGCCAATAACTATTCATACAAAGCTATCATCTTGTCTTTCTAAGATGTTCCAGGAAGATTTCCTGAGCTGTAGGGGTCATTTCTCATAATAGGACTCCTAGCTTTTTAGCATTCATGTCTAGGGGATGCTCGACTGGAGAGGATTGTTCACTTCCACATCCCAGCTGAGCAACTTAGGGGAAGCGAGCTTTAACTGCATTAATAGGACTTACACAGTATAGTCCTCTACTATATATACACACAGTATAATCTTTCTGTTATATCTACCTGAAGTTAAGACTCAATGTTAGACAAGGGCACTATGGACAAGACAAGATGATAAGGTGTTCTTGAAAGCTGCCTTGGAGATGAAAGTATAACATGGGCTAGTCAAATGTTAAGAACAATGTTACATTTATTAATGAGCATTATGAAATATTAAACTTAACTTTGAATTTTATTTTACATTTCCAAGTAGAAAGAAAAGGTACTTTTGATAATTACACCGGTGTTCAAAAGGATTTTTTAAAAGAATTAATACTCAAAAACACATTAAAAATGGATCAAAAGTGACAGTAAAGAATTTTACATTGGTAAAAAAATACATATATACTCCTTTGGAATGTCTATTCATTGAAGAATCCTGGGGGGGGGCATGACATTTAGTTTATTAAAATTAAATGATATTTAGAATTAAATTTTAGGGCTGTATAATCCTAAGGTTGTGGGTTCAAGTCTAGGGCTGGCAATACCACGACTGAGGTGCCATTGAGCAAGACACCTCCTACTGCTCCTCGGGCACCAGCGCATAAATGGCTGTCTACTGCTCTGGTGTGTGTTCACGGTGTGTGTGTGTGTTCACTGCTTTGTGTGTGCGCACTTTGGATGGGTTTAATACGGAGCACGAATTCTGAGTATGGGTCACCATACTTGGCTGAATGTCACGTCCCTTTCAGATGGAGCAGCATTTACTACACAGAGCCATAATACACTGGCAAACTATGCAAAAAAATAATTTAATTAAAAAAAAAAAAAATTAATACCTTTGACTATATAATCGTACGATTATGAAATTGAGATTCGCAGTTGCTCCTTCTGAAAGCATTTGGAAATACCACATATTTTTACTCCAAAATCACTTTATAACATCATTCAAGGGTTTCAAATAAATCTTTCTGTGAGATGATGTGGCTTCTTACACAGAATAAGGCAGGCAACATATTTCATAGCATTCTAAGCAGTGATAAGAGCCATGTCGATTAGCATGGCATTGTAGATATACCGTATTTTTCGGACTATAAGTCGCACCTGAGTATAAGTCGCTTCAGTCCAAACATACGTCATGATGAGGAAAAAAACATATAAGTCGCATTTATTTAGAACCAAGGACCGAGAGGAAACATTACTGTCTACAGCCGCGAGAAGGTGCTCTACGCTGCTCAGTGGTAGACTACAGGAGCAGTGAGCAGAATAAAGCGCCCTCTCGTGGCTGGAGAAGGTTATGTTTTCTCTTGGTTCATTTCTCTCGGTTCATGTCAAATTAATCTTGATAAATAAGTCGCACCTTACTATAAGTCGCAGGACCAGTCAAACTATGAAAAAAAGTGCGACTTATAGTCCGGAAAATACGGTACTTTATTATAATGAAATATACGAATTCAGATAAACCATATTATTGTCATAGTCGTGGTGATTAGTCACGTTCAATCAATTAAGCATCAAAATCTTCTGTTTATTCAGCAACCGCCATGGGGATTTCCTGGATTTCTTCTGCGGGGCAATTTGGAGTTTCTGCATAAGAGCGCCCTCTGGTCTTAAGATGGAGATTTACTACTGATCACAGAATCGTGCTTCACTGAAAGATACACATGACAATTGCAGCTTCTGCCTAATCATGATTTCGATTTCATTTAAATTTATTGTGCAACCATATGGGTCAAAATTATCGATTTTTCTTATATGCCAAAAATCATTGAGACAGTAAGAAAAGATCATGTTCCACAAAAATATTTAATAAATTTCCTACCATAAATATATACAAAATATTACTTTTGATTAGTAATATGCATTTCTAAGAACTTAATTTGGGCCAATTTAAAGGTGATTTTCTAAATTTTCTGATTTGTTTGCACCCTCAAATTCTAGATTTTCAAATAGTTGTATCTCAGCCAATTACTGTATTTTCCTGACAAAAAAAGAAAAAAAAATTATATTCAATTTGACTGTTTTACAGAATTTTTTTTGATCTAATAAATGCTTTGGTGAGCATAAGAGACTTCTTAAACATCTTACCAACCCCAAACTTTTGAATGGTAAATGTTGCTACAATTACTTTTGGTAAAACTGTCTCAAAATCTGTGGCAGAATACATATATTTCAATGTGTACCTTTGTCTAGTCCAATCGAGTTTAACCTCTGACAGGTAATTTAACATTAAACTGAAAAGTCTTTCACCTCCTACCCACCCTCTTGTCACAAAACTCAACTTTTCCCTAATTGAACACAAAAGGAGTTCATCAAAATGTCAAAGTTGCTCTTTTCAATTCGAAGAAAATGCATGGTAATCACTAGCTGTCAATTCCAGATGTAACTGTGCATATATATATATATATATATATATATATATATATATATATATATATATATATATATATATATATATATATATGGTAGCAGCATTTCATGCATGGTACTGAACCTTTAAAATGGGCTTCTCAGTTCTATTTTGTATCATACAAAATTGTGCCTATTATTTGATAAATTGGTCCTGGCATAAAACAAATATAAACAACATTCAGAAATTTGCAAGAAAGGCTTCTTGGCTTTCATGCACGTAATGATTTTTTTAATTAATTTATTTATTTTTTACAATGCTATCACAAGCCTTTCCAAAACTTCTTATAATACTTTTTTCACTCTTTAGCACAATTCGGAGGGTAAAAGTTTCTCAGGCAAAGTCTGTAAAACAACATTTCATGACTCCTCTGTGATAAAATTAGTTAAAGTATGAAAGCCACATTTAACAGTATCCACTCCTGAATATACTTTTTGTATTGTATATGTGGCTGTAGTTAAATGTGAGATATTCTCAACCATGTTCAGAGGTCTCACAAAGTTCAGAAGTTCTCAACATCAATATCCTCAGAGCCAAATAAAGTGTCAAATAGCAGCCTTACAGTACATGGATGTGGTCAAAACAAATGTGTGACTATTCCTTCATGTAAACCCAAGAAGTCATGATTTAGATGATAATTAAAGAACTGAGAATTAAAACCGTCATCATTTACTTACTCTCATGTCATTCAAAACCCAAGACTTTTGCAAGCAAATTTTAAGTTTTTCAACTATTCTTTTATTTATATTTTTCTATGGAGTGGGTGAAAAACTCAAACATTTCCAGTTTAGACAACAATGACCTGATGAGTAAATGCAAATTGCATCACATTCTTATGTAAAACAATCACATTCTGAACAGACTGCGTTTACCATCCAAGACTGAAACATCTTGCTTCACTTTCATTAATAGCCTTGCCTTTATACCAAATAATTTATAAGGGATGTACATAAAATCTTTATAGAAGCCATAACATTAGCCCTTCTACTGCTTTTAGTGCACCTCTAAAAGAGTCTTGTTTGAACCGCGCATGTAAAAATATGTAACAGCAGCTTTTTAAAATAATCTGCAAGACTCCTCAGTACACCCCGGAGACTTCAACTTCTCTGTATTTCTCTTAAATGAGGGTGGTGTCAAAAATCACTTACATCTTTCTTCACCCCCTCTAGGGAAATTGGTTTAATCTGCAGCAGATAGTGCTGACGTACATGGTGAATAGTAAATGCACCATATTAAGAGCAAAACCTACCACCTGTGAACAAGACATGAAAGTTTGGTTAAAACGACGATGATAACTTCCAAGAATCTGAAACGAATAGCCCATTTATCTTCACTAATGAGGGCTCATTCAGCAGCAGCTCTTGTAAGCAAATGGCTTACATACGTTTAGCGAATTTTGGATGATCCACAATACCTTCAGCAAATTTTGGGATGATTCACAGTACATAAAAGATGCTTCAAACTACCTAAAATATAAATGTCATTTAAAGCTCTCAGGTTTCTAGCCACACCAGGAGCCCTTTGGCTTCTGACAGATGGGTGATAACTGAGCATTCAAGCTTGAGTGACAGAAAGGAGTTACTACAGTTTCGCACCCAAGATGTCCAAAGCAGTCTCGAACATGTCCCAAACCATCCCCATTCTCTCCTCCAGAATCTATCGTGCCCGTACTCGTCCCTGTCAGTCAAGTGGCAGTAAATAAAGAGCAGGTTATGAGAGTCTTCCTCCCTGCACCCCATCCATCAGTCAGTCTCTTAATACCTACAGCTGTCACCCATTCTAAGAGGAACTGCCCTGTGATGTATTTCATCCCTGTGGAGAAAATTAGCTGCTCTGGATATGTTTTCCTGCCTAAACTTAGTATTCCTGCATGCCTTCAGGAAAAAGCAGGGATGACTGTCAATGAGATGAATTACCATTCAGCTGTGGTGGGGATTTTGTTGTCGTGTCTCTTGCACCCAGACATTAGGGTGGCAGCATAATGCGTTTTCTCTACGGTTCACTCGCAAACAAAAGGCAAGGAATATTCTTGTGTCTTTTCTTTAATTATTATACTGTGTCCTGTTCGATGGCCGGGTGAATGGATATCTTGGATCATTTGAAGTAGTGGAGACCAAAATAAGGAGATGTTAACAGAACAAAGATGCCAAATTTCTTTGAGAACTCCTGGTCACCATGATATTCTTAACTTTTTAAAATTTTGCTCAAATTTTGTTGAGGTATTGACATCCTTATGTTGTGGCTAGCAATGTGCAGTGGTGGCCTCAAGATGCTATGCTGAGGGAACAACATCCATTTTTCGTGACCATAAGTTTAATGCATTTGTTAATGCATTAAACTTGTGGCCACGAGAAAATCATATAGGCCTTAATCTGACTTCAGACTTCACATTGAATGGCCACAACATCATAACCTCAACAAAATGATCTTGTGACCATTACATAATATCACGTTCCCACAAGTAAATATGTTGTGGTTAAGACAAAATGAAGTGAACCGAACGTGTAGAAAGTACTGAAGCAGTAAATCATTGCAGTATGTTCTTTTTGAGTAACTGGATGTTTCTTTAAAGGGGTCATACTGTATTATGTTGCTAAAAAAGAACATTATTTTGTGTATTATGTTAAGTGTTTATGCAGTTTAAGGTTCAAACGTATTTTACACATACTGTATTATTTTTTTTCTATTCTAGGCCCCGCCTGTCTGAAACGAGTCGATTTTTACAAAGCTCATCGGTCTGAAAAGCGAGGTGTGTTCTGATTTGCCAGCTATCCAGTGCGTTGTGATTTGCCAAATACTTTAAGCATGTGACAGAAATGTTACGCCCCTTTACATAGTGTGATGCCGTCTCCCAGAGTTCTAAATAATAATGCTACCTATCAGATTATGCTACAAACACTGTATTTATCCTACTTTAAGGGTAGGTTTAGGGTTGGGGTAGGTGTAAATGTTAGCAAAGGATTTTGCTTCCAAATTATGCTACCTTCTGTTTTAATGGGAGGTAGCACAAGTTGTCAGAAAACTGGCACAAAACCAATTAAGCCCATTACAAAGGAGGCATTTGTTGCATCCACTGGGGACATTATTACAGATCATAATGACTAGCTGATACTGTCTGATAAGGATACTGTCCTTTTATGTGTTGCAACGTGTAAACGTAAAACCATGCCTGAATTTGTGAGTAAAACCATGCCTGCATTTGTGATTGAAGAAATGACACACAACAATCACTACTCTCTACACTCTCAAAACTTGCGTTTGAATAAACAGTGGCAAATCCTTTCAATTTGAAAACGTACTTACAGTTTATAAGCTGGCATTGAAGTGTACTATCTCAGGATCAAGAAACAGTCAGTCATAAAATGCTTTGCACAAATCTGAATATATTTGGGTTGAACTGTTATGGAATAGTGTTGTAAATATGTCTTAACCATTGATTTCTAGTCGTGTCCTCTTTTGGAAGGCAAAACAAAGTATTTTAGCTTTCGCAAGGAAACACAAACCTCTTCAACACATGGTGCCAACAAAGTTACGCCTTATTTTTACTGTAATTTTACAGTAAGTCCCAGAGGTTGATCTTATTATTTTCCAGTAGATTTTTTCTACTTTTGTTATATGAAGGTCACATTACTGTCTTGTATTAAGACTTCCTAAGTGGTTTTGAATGGGCTAGGTTTTGTCTTCCAACTCAGTAAACTTGATGGTTTGGATTTACAGTGACATCTGCTGGTATGGATGACAAAATTATATATTTTTGTCACATGATTAATCTATTCTACAATGGTTTTTCCAATAATAGACCAAAACAAAGCAAGTAGTATTCAGCTGATGATTTGATTTCAACAAATTTTAGAAGAGACCACAAGGGGATTCCTCCTTATGTAGAACAAAACATTTTGTTCAACATCTTTTTTTTTTTCCTAGGACACGGAAATGATTGGAATTGTCGTCTCGTGTGAATATGCATAATTTCCTATCTAAAAGATGCCTATATCCTTATTCTCTGAATAATGAAGAACTTTTTTTTTTAAATTTACTTATATTTTTGTTTGGGAATTAAGAAATACTGTGAAAGTTCAAGCATTTTAGCAAATACCTAAAGCATTGTACATTAAATAAGCTTCTTTAATATTCTAAATCCTCTTTACTTACTGCAGCACTTAATGTGTGCAAGAACAGAGACACTACTCATTTATTCATACATGGGGATTATTTGAAGACCATCATCAAACAGACCACAGTAAAAATGGGGCCAGGATAGCTGGGGCAACACCATTACCCTTTGAAAGCAGTTCCTGCTACACAATGATCACATATATCTCAGCTGATGTTCTGTGGCATTGTGATGGGATTGTAGGTTAACATATTTTCAAATGGCTGAAGCTAACTACGTTATATGGAGTTCAAACTAAAATTGTTTTACCTTTGTCCCAGACTTGCAATATATAACTACTAAAACCCATCATTAAAAAAAATATTTTTTTTTTTCCATGTAAGCCAGTGGTTCTCAAACCTTTCCTGGAGTACCCCCAGCCCTCCACATTTTGTATGTCTCCCTGATTCAACTCATCAGCTCATTAGTTTATGCAACAGCGATATCGTTGACTTGATTGCAAATAAATGGACAGACACTATTTAACTGAACAGAGATGACATCACTGAATTCAATGATGAACTGCCTTTAACTATCATTTTGCATTATTGATACTGTTTTCCTAATGAATGTTGTTCATTTGCTTTGACGCAATGTATTTTGTTTAAAGCGCTATATAAATAAAGGTGACTTGACTTGACTTGACTAGTTTAAACTGCAAGACATGAAGTGGGTATGTCAGATATAGAGAGACATACAAAATGTGCAGTGCTGGGACTACTTTATGGAGAAGTTAAGCTATAGCTTCAGACCTTTAAATCAAACCATAGGCTAGTCATTGTTTTATGGCATTGATTACTGCCTTATTTAATCAGAAACACAATCTTAATATTATTTGTGTATTTTGCTTTCATTTTATTAGAAGTAGGCCATCAGTGCCCCTTACGGAATAAAAAATGTCTTACTGAAAGGGTATTAGGACCCAGGGGAGGCTACCGCTGCACGTGCTTTAACTGTTTACTCTTATCATACACTGGACACTTCATTCTGTGCGTGCATTCTCAGTTTAAATCAAAAGGTGAATTCCAAACTGCTTTTTGGCATGTACGCACAGTGTATCAAGGTAACACTTGGTCAGCCATTCCCTTCACCAAGGAAGTTCCAAAAGGAGTAGGGCATTCTATATGGTTCTCCATGTGTAAACACTGCCTGGAGTCCATTTTGAAAGCAGTCTAAAAACTTTCACCAAAAGAGGAGCCCCTTAAATGTAAAATTTTTAGATATATAAGCCTTTATTTTGGTTGATTTTCACTACTTATTGTATAATTAAGAGATTAATGTTCAGACATTTGCATATCATAACCAAAAATTACACTAGATCCAAAAGATCGTTTTAGCAACATAGTGCAGATGGTACAGAACACAGTTATTTGACTAGCTGTATAAAATTGTGTGCTACGCTAATATAATACTTCACAGGCATTACTGGCCTGTGATTTAACATCCATAATATTTTAAACTGACAGTTTATTGCTGGTCTGTTGTTTTACACTGCTGTAGTTTTTAAATATTTAATATTTTAAGATGAACTTAAACGGTGCACTACTATGAAAATCACAAAGCTTCAGTGTGACATTAATAAGAAAAAGTATAATTTCATAGGTATTTTTAATAATAGATGTTCATATTAAAATATGTATTAACTTAACACATGACATAGACTATTTATTTTAAAAATAAAATTGCTGCCGCTCCAATTAAGCTCAGTGAGCTCTCTTTAAGCTCTTCCACATTGAACGTCTATGTAAATACTTCGTAAACATACTTAAAATATTAACTGATGGTTGTTTTTGGCAACTAGCATGAACTTTTCCAGACTGTAAATGAGTGGAAAATCGGGGCAAAAAATACTGTAGTGTATTCCAGGCTAAAGAGACTATAAATAAATTGACATCCATTTAAAAAGAAGTTTCATGATGAAGCTAGTTTCTGCATTTATCCCCATGTATTATTTTTTGTTTTGTTTGTTTCATTTGATTTTTGAATTTGTGATCGCTTTTAATGCCTTTTTGCTTGATTTTAGTATTCTGTTTTTGTTTTTTTGTGATTGACTTTGTACCTTCAAAATTATATATTTTTTTTAATTATTCTTAAAAAATGTTACTTAAACAAGAATTTTTAATAAAAAAATGATGTGAGCTTAATGGGAACAGGGGTGTGCTTAAAAGGTACAAACATGCACCCATTAAGCACCGTTAGACTTTTTGAATTTAATGATGTATGTCAAAATTGAAATGCGTTTGTCATTGAAAATAAAATAAAATATTTTTGTGTGAGATTCATATTTTAATTTTAAAATAACTTTTTGTACTGAAACCAATATCTTGTGCACTAAAAATGTCTCAATGTAGATTTTGGTGAGCTTAATAGGTAAGTTTACCCTAATCAAGGAAAAATCATACCTTTTCTATTGTAATCTTTTTAAAGAACTTAAAAAATTGCGCTTGAACTATTATGTGCGAAAAAATTACAAAAACCTGATTCCGCTTGTGAGCAGCTTGATACAGTACTGAGTTCTAATTGGCCAATTGCCACTATGTAGTTTGTGAATTATCATAAGTAGAAAATTTTAACATTTGTGACCCTGGACCACAAATCCAGTTTTAAGTGTCAATTTTTATAAATTGAGATTTATACATCATCTGAAAGCTGAATAATTAATCTTTCCACTGATGTATGGTTTGTTTATTAGGATCGGACAATATTTGGCACAGAAACAAATATTTGAAAATCTGGAATCTGAGGGTGCAAAAAAAAAAATATTGTGAAAATCGTTGTCCAAATGAATTCTTAGCAATGTATATTACTAATCAAAAATTAAGTTTGGATATATTTATGGTAGGAAAATGACAAAATATCTTCATGGAACATGATCTTTACTTTAAATGATTATTGGCATAAAAAAAAATCTATAATATTTTTACGAAGGTTTTTTTTTGGGGGGTGGGGGGGGGCTAGTGCCCCAGCGACTTGAGACTGGTTTTGTGGTCCAGGGTCACATTTCATTTGCATTATAAGTTTTACATAATACACATTTATTGATCTAAATTGGATGATAAGGGGGAATGGTGGTTTTACCATTGGGAAGGTTTTTGTTTGTTTGTTTGTTTTTTGTTTTGTTTTTTTACAAACAAGGGATGTCACCCCCCACATCCCCCCTTAATTCAATCCCTACATATATTGAGCAGAAAAAAAACACATGAGATTGGAAGAAATGAGCATTCAATTAGAAATTTCACAATTTTCATGTAAATGTATTTCTGATCAAATAAGTGCAGCCTTAAGTGACTTATTAAAATAAAAAATCTTACTGACCCTGAAAAATCTGAGTTCTCATGTATATCTTAGTTGACCATATCCTTGCTAGTTCCCATCCCTATTATACCTATTCAAAAGGTGTTTGACCTTGATTTTCATCTTTGACTTCAGCTCTTAAACCCTGTCAGAATGCAGATGAATATGATGTATAATACCTAAGATAGTAAAACAGAAGTAATAATCGGTAACAAATAATCATATTCTGATGACAAATCCAGTCAAAAGTGAAAGGAGAATGGGCCATTTAGTACCCAATTATGTATGTGCTGAAGGGCATCCATCTGTGTACCTAACTGACATCAGTACATCAAAACTACATACTACAACTACTCTGTCAGGACAAGCAAATGTCTTTGTTCTTAAAAAGTCCACAAACTTTGTGCCTTGAAATTATGGAAACATTTGGTTTTTCAACCAATGGTGCACATAGGTTCTCCTATCAAACTTTCTCCTATCAGACTGTTGTATATCACAGTCATTTTCCTGTGGTATCAACATAAAAAACTATATACAGCGATAAAATGTGTTGATCAGGACTGACTCAGACAGATTTATATGAAAATGTGCAGAGATTCTTCAGTTATTCACACAGAAAGATGCTTAGTTCGACGTCCTCCATCTGCACCCACTATTTATCTGGCAATGCACAGAATTTGTTTTGGCTGCCTTGAAAGTTGTGACAATTGCAGATTTGACACAGGCCATGTGCATGATGTGATGCAAGAGAGGGTTCAAAAGCACTGAGAGATGCAAAAAACAATTTATGATAATATGCATGGAACTTATTACTGCATAAAACAATTTCACATGTCATCTATTAAATGAACAGAAATGAAATAGTTTTCAGTGCAGTCCAATGTTTTTCTAATGGTTACACATCCTCTGTTCTAGACCCAGCCCAACTAGAGGTCCAAAGGCCATTTTTCTCTGTCCTTAATTACTTTTCGACCATTGGGTGTCAATCCGTAAACCGCTTGTAAGTGCTTGACATGCAGGATCTACCTGCCTATTAGCATCCTTCGTTGATTTTGTGTAGCTTAACCACAGCTTAAATGAAAGCTTTTGGTGACCCTCCAACATTACATATAGAGATAGTTAACATGGCACACCATCTAAATATAAATGTCACAATGTTCAGATTTTTTTTAACTTGTTTTAAACTGGTTTATACTTAAACGTGTATGTAAGATACATTTACTGAAAACTCGATATTTTATAATTTTGCTTCGCAACTAAATTGATCTCGTTTCAAATAACATATTATTTCAAGGCCAATAACTGACAAACAAATATTTTTTTATTAAAAAGTATACTCTAAGTAAAAATACTATTTACACTATTTTACCCAAATATTGTGAATATATAAAAATACTAACAAACACCTAGACAAAAACAATTTAAAATGTTTTAATTTTAGATGTTTTATAATACTGTGCTCACAAAGTCAACACTTAATTGAAACAGTGATTCATTCATAAATTTAAATAAAAGAAAATAAATATTTTAATATATAATGAAAATATTGTAATATATAATATAATATATAATATATTGTTAAAATGTTAAAATGTTTTCATTTGTTGGCACAGCTGAACTTTTGGCAGCCATTACAAACATTCTCAGAACCTTTCAACTTGGATTTCACAGGCTTTTCCATTTGTACTTATAAATACATGAAAAATACATGAAATATGTGGAATTGCCGAGATCCCAACGTGAGCAACACCACAACACAAAACGCCCCCCAACACGAGAGAAAGCTGCAGCCAACCCTACCATCCACCCTAATGCTAGTATTTCCTGTCACTGTTTAAGTTCAGAACTTCAGAGAAGTAGACTGCTATCTGGCATGTTTTTATTTCGATATACATCGATATTCCATTTTTGAGAATTGGTGCAGTATCACCAAACAAAATATTGCGATACTCATGTGTACAGATGTTCTTTCACCCCTAGTATCGAAAGATATTGTATAGCTAGTTTCTTACCAATACACAGCCCTAAACTAGAATTTCTTATTTTCTCACTCTTTTACAAAAAAATCAGTTGCAGTGTGCAATATCAAAGACATGCTAAGAACCCTAGCGAGAATAGAACGTGTTGTAGCTCATCAGTCCGCAGTGGTCAGGGGCACCATCCATTCCACTGCCCCGCAGGCACACTCAGATCACACTGATGCAACATACAGTTCAGCTTCTCAGAAACACGAATGCTGGGGCTCATAGATAACAGGCACTTTAGTGTTCCGTGCACAGAGCATTAAACAATCATCAAAATACAGCTGCCCCTTCCCTAACACGAAGTCCTTCCCACACCTCTGGTGAATAAACAGGAACCAGATTGTCAATCCAACGCCCCTCTCAGCAGCTCAAGATGGTGTGCATCTAAGCCCAGCATGATATTGCACAGGATGTGACTGACTGAGAGACAAAGGTTTAAACCATTTCTCTAGCTTTATCTCTTTTAAAATCCTTCTTTTTACCCTCCCTCATAACGTCGAGCAATGTAATCCTCTAAAAAAAAGGATCAAAGAGCACATAAAACCATAAACATAAATAAGGTATCATAAACTATAAGCTTGGACGTCTGGCTTGCTCTTGTTATGTATGTTGATGGCCCTTTGCTGACCCTAACGGATTCTCATCGCCCCACTATACCACAAAGAGGTTTATAGTTTATAGAGAGAGAAAGAGCAATTGGTGAAAAATAAATTTCAACTGAAGATAATGGATCTCATTCAAAATAAGATCATTAGGCTATTCTTAGTCCATTTGTACAGCAGTTCATTATGATCCTCAAATCTGACTGGACAAGAGGCTTTCTATTGATATTTCCACCTGCACGCATTCTAGACGTGCTGTCAGACAGTCTTTAATCCTTCAGCTACACGTTCCAAAACGCTGATTCATTCAGAGACATAATGAAACACACTTTTGAAATCATTTTAACTTTGAGCGCCATGTTAGAAGGCTCAGCTGACCAGCAATGTTTCGATGCCAAGACCAAGATTTGGCTTTCCTTGGACATGACAACCTATTTTCAAAAATATATCTTTTTAGGCTTGTTAATTCCAAATCTACAGAGCCTCTGTACAAAACAGAATGGTACACATTATGTTATCATTACTAACTTATTTCATATTCAGTATCACATGCACTAACTGTAAAACGACAAGGGCATAATCCCATGAAAAAAGAAAACACAGAAAAATCATGGTTGCTGCAGTTCTTGCATTCCTCTGTGGTTTACTCGTCAATAGCGCGGTATTGCGATATTGAGGAGATCGTGACAGCCCTACTTTTCTGAAACAATTTTGTGCATATGCACCTGAATCGGGAGAAGAATGTGCTCGGTGCACATAACTCAATTTGAGCTTGATTAGTAAATAAGACCCAGTGTCTTTGAAATCTGTAGTAATATTTCACTAATAATAAATGTGGCAAACATTCATTGATTTTTGAAATCAGCATTTTATCTGATTCAAATCTCTGTGACTCAAATTGATTGCTTCAAAGTTAAAAGCAATGTGCAACACAGAATCGATACAAATAAACAACAACCCTCTGAAGAACAGGAGAAAGACATCCCTGTAACTCAAGTCAGAACATCTTCATTAGCAGAACAATTTATAATGAAATGTGACTTATGCTCAAGCATCAGTAAATACTTGGACACATTCTTGAGTTTGTAAATCTTTCTGAGCAATCCTTAATTTGAACATTTGAAAAATACAACCAAGACCAGAAGAATCCTTGATGCATTTCAACCTGTCTGGCATTTCAATTTCTGCTGTTAACTCATCGTCTTTGTTTCAAGAGCTCAAATCATGCATCATCAGGGGCAGACTAGCTATATGGACGTTCTGGAGAAGGCCACAACGGCTGTCCATCCAACAGCCGTCGGCCTGACTGGTTCATCTTCAAAGAAAAAGTGTCAGATTAAGTGACGTTGATGGCCGACAAAAGGGGGCACTAATATGCAATCTATTTCTGCTTATAAGAAACCAAAACTGAAGTGAAGGCAGTGTTGAAGCAACATTATATTTAGCCCCCGGAATGTGATTTTTAATGGGGCACCCCCCTCGGAATGTGATTGGGGTAGTTTTGAGTAACAATTGTGCAGGTTTTGTTGTGAAAACCTGGCAACCCTGCTCAAAGGAAAGTGTGGGCTAATGATGGCAAGCAAAAGACATGAAGATAAAGGCGGTTGAGAAAAGCTAAAAAGAAAAAAAGCTAACAGTTACATCAGGTTACCTTTGCCCACCTTTCTCACTATACACAGCATGTAGCCTATAGCACTATAGTTAAACCCAAGGTCCGAGCGTCTGCTATAAATAAAATGGAATAGAATGGTGGTGGGCCGTTTTTTACTTCCAATCTATCTCGGTGTATCATGCCATAAGTAGCAGTGTGATCAAACACTGATTTTTAATGTCACTTTGTATCAATGCGGCTTTACTTCCAGGTAAGCAAAGGGATTAATCAATCTCCAACAAACTCCACAAGACCTAATGAATCAATGTCAGAATCTATCTGGTGGTTTGGTTCATGCCTGTGGTTTTTGTAAATGATCAGATGAAAAAAAAAAAAAAACCTTCCCTGATTCCAACACTTATTACACACTTTTTACAGTTTACCCAAAAATTAGATTATCTTAAAATGTACACACCCTTTCGCCATCCAACATGTAGATTAATTAGTTTCTCCATAATCCATAATAACACTACCCCCAGTGAAAAAAAATGTTTTGGATGTTATAAACGTTGCTTGATCTATGCATATTTCGCTCCTGATTGATACAAGATGTTTTTAAAATGGTCAGTGCTGACATTCTTGTGGGTAGTGCGCCAACATAAAACATTGTTGCTTTATTATGGTCATCCCGATTTCAAATCCCGGCTAGAAGACCTTTGCTGATCCCAGCCCCCTCTCTCTCCCACTTTGCTTACTGTCTACTCTAGACTGCCCTATCATAATAAAAGCAAAATGCCAAAAATAATGCCTTTAATTACTCTCCCTCATGTGAGTTCAGACTAGTGGTCGACTGATATGCCAATGCCGATATCTTGGAAAGCAGGGGGCCGATATAAAACCGATACAAAGCCGATATAATGTTTTTAATTATTATTATTAATATGTAAGACAATATTACAATTACAAGTAATATAATTATGAAAAACAGTAAACAAGTTCTCCCAATTTTAATATGTCTTTTAATTTTAATTACCTTTTATTTTTTTGGTAAATAAAGGGTATTTGCTATTAAAATTAAAACATGGAAGAAATATTGTAAGATTCATTTCTTTTAAAAGTTTTATAATTTTTTTTCAACAGTAGTAGCAGTATCACATACATTCTACTAAATAATAGTAATATTTCTAGCGCAATGCCTTTATGTAAAAATGAACTTATTTTGACGGGTTGCCGTGAATACCTTTAAATTGACGATGGTTTTACTCAAATGAAATGGTAAAATGTTTGTGAAGTGACTCAGAACAGTTCTGGTGATGTTGTTTAAGTCCTCATTGAGACGGCAGATGCTGAAACTACTGCAAGCGTCACGCGCTTCAGTCTATGTAGTAAACAAACCCGCATGTCTCTGCCTTTTGTTCATTCACACAGAGACGCGCAGAACATGCAGGGTTCAAATTTCAACCAACTTTTGCGGCTTAACATTTACAGATTCTGGCCCATATGGAGATTTGATTCGATTAATTTATGCTAACTTTGACAAATTCTGTGACTGTCCATAGTAAAATGTAAGTTTCATTTGACAACACTAGATCTCACATGGACTATTTAATGATGGCGTTGAACATGTCAGTTACATTGCTGTCTATGGAGGGTCAGTAAGCTCTTGGACTTTATCCAAACGAACAAAGGTCTTATGGGTTTGGGACAACACAAGGCTGAGTAATGAATCACAGAATTTTCATTTCTGGGTGAATTAACCCTTTAATTGATGAACTGGAGTTTTGCGGATTACTAATGATCCTTAGCTGTTTGGTACCCATTCACCGCAGAGGATGCATTGCTGAGCAAGTCAGGGATCTAGAATCATTCTTCCCACTAGAATACTAACATGTTGACCTTCTCTGGTTTAAGAGGTGTTTTTTTTTTTTTTTTACTTTAGCTTGAAAACCAAATCTTCCGTCCATCATCATTTCCTCAATAGCACGCTGCATGCACCTTTGCACTTGTGATGATGTGGCGAGTACAAACTAGGCTCTGCACCTGGCAAATTTGGGGCAAACTATTCCTTAAAATAAAGTTAATGACATATTTAATAGGACCCAAAATGTGATTTTATGTCACAAAGCAATAACTGTTCTCTAATTAGAACTAATGTAGAATACATATGCTTAACATACGCGTAGGGAATGCCACTCGTGAACACTGATAAAAGCTGTTGTAAAATAATTACCTGGAACAAAGCTCCCCTGAACAACTTCTTTGTAAGCCCACCATCCCTCGTGGATTTTGGGGGGATTCGGCTGAGCTGTGAGGAAAGAAGAGGAAAATTTGAGGGATTTAGCATTAATTAAAGAAAAAAAAAAAGAACAAACTAAATTATTAAATGACCATTCACTGTTTTCTCTGTCATTCCCCATTCAAAAATCATTTCTGGCAAACAGCCCTGCAAGAGAAGCTCAAAACAAACAAAGCTGGAATTACAAGCCTCCACTTTTGTTCCTCAAACATTAGAATGGAGACGCATTTTGTGTAAACCCAACAAGAAATCCGATTGAACCAGGGCTGTACTTTATAATTGAAGTGGCCAAGTAAAGATCCCACTGCTAAAAGAGGTCACAGCCTGAAATTACAAGGCAAGATTTTAGGATATTGCATTTTTACACCTAAATTTTCTTGTCCTTACTGCCACTGGAAAACATGACTATGAGGCCAGAGGTGGCAAGGCTGCCTTTTAATGGAACTGGAGGAGGGTTAATCCTTCTATCAAGGACAAGAACTAATGCAGGAGAGTGGTTCAATTTCACAAAAAGAGGAGGTGGCTGGAGAGGTGTAAACGCTTCCTCCTCTTAGAGGCTCTACTGGGAAAATCAAACACCACAATGAAGCTAACGATTTCACTGAGTACTACTTTATCTGAACATAATGCTGTTGAAACCCTAAAACTGAAGTTGATCACAGTGCTTAAGCTGCTTGATTAATATGAATGAGGACCACTTCTGGATGTTAACAGACTTTTCATATTTTATTAAGAACTCTGAATAGTGATTTTGAATTGCTTTGGGTCTACTTCTCAAATTTGTCTTCCAAAACATAATACATTCATAAAAACATTGGATTTACAGTGACACCTAGTTAGAAGTGGAAAGTAACTAGTTACAGATACTTTTGTTACAGTACTTGAGTAAATTTTTATTTTTATTTTTTTGTATGATCATTACAGTAGTAACTGTTTGAATATGCCAAGGCCTACAAAACTGTGAAAACTACAGAACTTTATATCTCATCACCAACTGATGACCATCACAAATCTTTCTCCCTCTCCTAGTCTCAGGTATCCTGTCAGGGTCTATCTTCAAGCAGAAGTTAGTATGGAGTGAGAGGCAATAACAATTCATCAGCCATGTTCTCCTGAGGGACACTGGCATAATAATACAGGAGAGCTTTAGTGGAAGCTCCAGGACAAGCATCAGACACTGCATCACACCATCTCTTTCCCTCTCAGTGGAGAAAACAAAGCTCCCATCCCTGCAGCTCAAAGCTGCCATCATTAGAGGGACAGAGACAGGATAGAAAAACATAACGCCAATTGATCATTTCTGAAAGCGTAAGACTCAAGCACTCCAGACTTTATGCGACAAAAGCTTTCCACAGAACATCCAAGTGTAGAGTTTTTTTATGCCTATTGTGATTAAAATGAAAGTTCTGATGGCTTTTATGTAAGTGTATATACAGATGTAAGCTTACAGGGACCAAAGAACTGTTGTGATTGAATGTAATTCGTTGCACTTAGATCTTATGCGTGTCCCAGTTGAATGTGCAGGGCTGCATGAAAATGAGACATCACATATTTCATTATGACAGCAGTTTCGGCAAAGCAGCTAAGTTCTATTCCATTTCCCACACAGTTTGGCGATCCCCCAATAACATATTTACTGGCTTCAGCAGAAATAAATGCTTCAAATCTATAAAGCGAAAACAAAGTCGGAGGTCATAGACATCTAAAGCTGTTAATTTCACAAGGTTCTGTCCGAAAGACTTCAAGTAATTGGCGGCATGCTGGAGGTCCACAGTCAGGCGGAGTGCGGGGACATCTGCATCGCTATGCTTCCTGTCAAAACTAATCAAAGGGAGTGAAAATAATTACTAAATAGTCAATGGTCCCACGTTCGATGGAAGACGATACATAATCACCAGATTAATTCTGAACTGCCTCTAAGGGACGGTATCAACTCAGACCCAACAAGGTTTACACTTTACACTTTAATAATGGCATTCAAATGACTGGCTTAATAATATCATTTAAATGACTGAATGCTGCTGGCGTTGCCTTTTCAGCATTTTACAGATGGTGCCATTTCCCAGCAGCTGACTTGCTCATGCATTATTCAAAGTTGGGTAATCAAATGAATAGATGAGGGCGGTTGCAGCACAGAGGTAACAAACCTATTGAATGTCTGCAGAGTTAGTGTCAATAGATCAAAAAGTAATTAACACTAATTTTCTGATTACTTTTCCCAATGGAGGGACCCCCCTGCTTGGTAAAGGATTTTCAAAGAGGCACTTCACAACAGCTAAACATAAAAGCCACAGAGGCAAATTTGTCTACATTTGTCACTACTGGAGATTAGAGTCGTGCGTGAGTAATTAGGTAGGCGAGTACTCGTTCTGTACCAACTACTGTAGTTCACTAACACGGTTTAAAAAGAGGGGGGGATTTTTACACATTTGCAGCTATATGCATCAATGAAATGCACTTTCGCATTGAATCTCTTGCCTATATCTCGCAGTCCACATAAATCTGGATAAATACAAAAAATTTTTCAATGTGAAAGTACATCAATTTACAAATTTAAATATTAGAAAATGATTATTAATGCGACAATATATATCTACAGTTGTAGTGTAATTGTTGTCCCTGCTATTCACTTTAATAATGTTGCTAAAGAAATATGTTACTTTGTACAATCTTCAGATTGCATTCTGCAAACATTTCAGAATATTGATCACACAGTAGATGTTTTTAAAGGCCGTACACTGAATGTTAATTTTGAGTGCCACCTGGATGAACAAGTGAATAGTGGAGTATTCTGTTTTTGTAAAATTATCATGTCAGAAGAATACAGGACGAGTATTTGTCTGTTCTTGAGGTATCATCTCTGTGAGCATTTATGACATTTTAAGCTTGCAAAGCAAGGTGATTTAAGTGTTTTCTGAAATATCAGTGTGGACGAGCAACCTTAGGAAAACGAAAATGCCATTTTTAGATATATACAGATTAATAGTGCAAGTGGAGCAACATTTTAATTATTGATATACTTGGTTTCTGCAGTAGTCATGTGATATCACAAGAGGAGGTTAATATTGCTTTGTATAATATGTATTGAGCAAATGATCATTCCTTTTTTTTTTTTTTTAAGAGTACAGACAAACAAAATTGCTAAAAATGCCAATCCAAAATAGAGAGATTGGATGAGAAGCAACATTATTCAACCAAATGTTCTATGAGTACCTATTTAGTGTTAGAGAAGTTATGTTTATGTTAATAGACTCATTATTATTAGCATCGATCTGGCATGAGGGACTCTTTAAAGAGCCACACAGATGGGAAATCAAAAATTACCTGTATTACAGTGTATGATGTAGCTGTCTATCAGTGTAAACAATGTGCAAAGTAATTAAACCAAAAAGTATACGATTTATAAAGTTATTGGCTTCTAAAGTAAGGAGTCGACTCTGAATCGCTGAAACGAGTCGTTATAGATTTCAAATCTTTTGCCCATCTCTATGTACGTCACTAGGAACTCTTTGCATAATAATCTCCGCCTACCGTCTTGGGAGAAATGGGACTTGCCCCACCCCCCCCCCACACAGGCGCTCTGGTTGGTGTGATAGCATCATGTCGAGGAGACAGTGTGTTTTTAATTGTAAAGGCAAGTTTGTTTTATTTTCACTGCCAAAGAATGAAGATCAGAAGAACCAATGGCTAAAATTCATTTACAACAAATCCCTTTTGTTGTGTTGACAACATTTCACTGATGACTGCTTTTCTAATCTCGGTGAGTACAAGGCGGGATTTTCAATGTGTTTGGCCATAAAAGAGGGTTCATTACCAACTTTATTTAGACCGACAAGCATCTCCGAATCACAACGCGAAGTATGATTATGAAGTTATGTGTTTGTTTTCTCCCGAGCGTCTTATCAGTATGTGTGCTGTCTGCAGCCTTTGTCTGTGCTGATCGTCATTTACAAACACGTCATTAAAATGAAGTGTAACAAGTGCTGCTAACAGATATTCTGTGATAAAGTAATCCATATGAAAACAACGCGATATCCGTTTTTCACGTCTCCCTTCATTATATCTAATGTGACCACGCCCCCACCCTGAACGCGCTATTCAGATTCAAAATAAGACATAATTCACCCCAAAAAGATGCTAACGCATTGTTTACCATGAAGTTGTGTGCGGAACAACCAATCAAAACTGACTATGTTAGTTGACCAATCAGAACACAGTATGCTACCGAAAGGTGGGGTTTAAGGAAACTGAATCTTTTGAACAGCTTCACGCGAACCGTTTGGGGATCTCTGAGAATTGATGTAATTTTAAAATGATATTTTGACAAAATGACAATGTTTTTTAACCTTGGATGGATTTAAACCTATTTTACAGGACTTATAAACCATGATAGGAAGCTTAGAATTTTCATCTTACTGGCTCTTTAATGTGTATATTAGAGACCGCAGAAACTATAACATTCACACAGCTGCAGATAGAACTGGACTTGTGGGAGCACATGCAATTGTGCCCCTGATACACATCAAAATAAGGCACTACCATTTGAGTGCAAGGATTGCATTTTTCCTCCCACATTTAATTTCCCTTAGTTACAGCATATTTAGAAACACAAGCTGACAGACATCCAATTCTTAAAATACTGTTTAATAAGGATGCCCCGGAGTTTAATTTACAGTTGTGTTTTTCACCAGTTTACAATGAATATTTATTGACTAAATGATGCTTTACACAAGTATAAAATGGACAACTGTACTGTACTTAAGATTATTGTAGGCAACAGTTCTGGTGATTTTTACTCCTTAGATTTTTTTTTTTTTTTTTTTTTTCAGGTATTGAGGCTATGCTGTGTAACATTTCACAAATCCATCTTTCAAACGTTTTTGTTTGTTTGTTTTACCTCAAATCACTATGGTAAGCCTATAATAATAACTTAATATCCATAAATAAAGAAAAATAAGGCTGTACTAAAACTGGCTTGGCCTTTCATTTAGTTTGCATAGCATCAAATTTGCCGTGCATTGGAAAAGGTTTGCAAACAGTGTTTATGCTGAAAATAATCTCTAAACCAGTAACATCTTTGGTCTATTTGCCTTACCTGCTAGTTAATTTATAATAGTTTCCACTATTTTAGCAATTGTTATGTGCAATGTCAGCATTGCTAAACCTCTGTAACATTTTAATACTTTGTAACTGATTTCAATAAGTCAAAACAACAGCAGCATAAGCTACTTACTTTAAAACATTTTTCAGATAACATAATTTTGGTTATTTGAGTTTTGATGTAATTTGTGAGATTCAAACTGAATGTCCGTAAAAAAAATATATATTTTTTTTTTTTTTTTTTTTTTTTTTAAGAATGACATCATGTGAGATGTGGTAAAAGATGCCAAGAATGTGCAATGCACAAAAGACAAAAGATATTTCTCTAAATATTTCCTTTTGTGTTCCACAGAAGACAGTTATAGCATTTTGCAACATCAAGAGAATTAAGAATTTTAATTTTAAGGTGAACTATTCCTTTACAAACAAAGCTTAGTCTGTCACATTTGCTATAGTCCAATTATTGCATTGAGACAAGTTGGAGCTAAAGTCTGCACAGTGGTACTATACTTCTGGCACGACCAAGGCTGACACTACATCACAATTATATGTAACAAAGTTTCCTGTGCACTCCACTGACTACAGCCGAGAGCGATTGATCATAGTGTGCTAGCAATGGTCTCGCTATGCATTTGATGGGTTGAAACTGAAACTTAAATGTCTGACAGATGAAATGGCAAGAGGTGAAGCTGATTTTGATGTAACTTTTCAATCATGAATACATAAGATTCTCATTTAATGAACTGGAACAGCTTACTGATGACAGTTTTCTTTCCATATATTCCCATCGGCTGCAGTTTCTGCTCCTTTCAGGTCCTAAAACATTTTCTTCTATGGGAGCGTCTACAAAAAAACTGTATATGAACTGTTCCTTTATTTTACATACATACATACATACATACATATATACAGTGGGGATCGAAAGTTTGGGCACCCCTTGCAGAATCTGTGAAAATATGAGTAATTTTAAAAAAATAAGAGAGATCATACGAAATGCATGTTATTTTTTATTTAGTACTGTCCTGAGTAGGATATTGTACATAAAAGATATTAACATTTAGTCCACAAGACAAAAAAATTGCTGAAAGTATTCAAATAACCCCACTCAAAAGTTTGGGAACCCTTGGTTCTTACTGTATGATTTTGAGATACATCTTTTCAGACTGAGGACATTTGAGGGACTCAAACACAACTATTAAAAAAGATTCAAACATTCACTGATGCTCCAGAAGGAAACACGATGCATTAATAGCTGGGGGGTGAAAACTTTTGGAATTTGAAGATCAAGGTAAATTGTACTTAATTTGTGTACCGGGAAACATACAAGTATCTTCTGTTGCTTACGAAGGGCAGAACTACATGGAAAAAAATTATATTTCAACAAAATAAGACAAATTTGGCCAACTTCATCATGTTCAAAAGTTTTCACCCCCCAGCTCTTAATGCATCTTGTTTCCTTCTGGAGCATCAGTGAATGTTTGAATCTTTTTAAATGGTTGTGTTTGAGTCCCTCAATTGTCCTCGGTGTGAAAAGATGCATCTCAAAATCATACAGTCACTGCTGGAAAGGGTTCAAATATGCAAAGATGCTGGAAAACTGAAGAATCTGCAGGATTTTTTCTGAAGAACGCTGCTCAGTTTAACTGTTCAGAACAAACAAGGGACTCATGCACAACCATCACAAAACAGAAAGACAGTCGACAATCATCAGGTGACCACACAGAGTATTAAGAACCAAGGGTTCCCAAAACTTTGAATGGGGTTATTTTAATAATTTCAGCATTTTTTTTTTGTCTTGTGGACTAAATGTTAATATGTTTTATGTACAATATCTTACTCAGGACAGTACTAAATAAAATATAACATACATTTAGTATGATCTCTCTTATTTTTTGAAAATCACTCATATTTTCACAGATTCTGCAAAGGGTGCCCAAACTTTCGATCCCCACTGTATATATATAAATTATAAAATGGAGATTATAGAGTGCATTTGTATTACTTAAAATGAAAAACATTAAATATCAGGTTGACTGACCCAGCAATACATTAGAAAACATAAAACATGTATAAAACCAAAATGTATAAAACCCAACAAGCTGTGTTTGGTCCAATATTTACCCTATGCTGGGTTGCTCCAATCCTAATAAAACACACCTGAAGCAACTAATTAAGGTCTTCAGGATCACTTAAATATTAAATGCAGGTGTGTTCGATTAGGGTTGGAGCAGGATAGTCGATCGCCAGGAGCAGGATTGGTTACCCCTGATCTAATACTTTGTTTATACTACTAGTTTAAGGCGATTTACATACAGTAACCAACTCAAAAAAAAATGTTCTTAATGGAAGTAGAGAGCAACAAAAGAGAATTGGTACTCTGCTACTGCATACATTTATATCTCCGATCCTTCTAGAGAGCATTTCAAACCCAAGTGATAAACTACCTACACATGGCACTTCCAGAAGTATCAGAGAAACTAGGTGATGCTGTAAATAAACACTTCATCAGAAACTAATTGTCAGAGACGACCATTAGTATTCTTCGTGGAACTGAGGCAGTAGCAGGGCTCATGCGTGCAGGGTGTAAAGAGAAAGAGGCGCAAATGCTGCCCATAAATGAAACTTGACCTTGCCGACAGCTGTGCTTACTGACTTATGAGATAATTGTCTTTCACCTGCCCCATTTGTGGCACCACATTATGGATCCAGCTGCACCAGTGTAATGTTGCAGGGCTCATCCCCGGTGGACTCTTTCAATCAAGCCCAAGCATCCTGAACAGTTTATCAATATAAAAAGGCCAGGCGATATGCTGTGTGTGTAATCACCCATGATACGCTTTTATCATTCCTATGTGCCACTAAACAGACCTCTGAACCAGCTTCGTCAAAGCCATGGCATAATCGTTTTAGAGGTAATATAAGGACTTAGCAGCAGCAACAACATTCTGTACATTCAAATTAGGGCTGCTACTAAAGACTATTTTGATGATTAAAGGTCCCATATTTTCAAGACTAAAATGTCCTGACTTTTTTCGTGATAACTGAGGTCTAAGGCTATGTAACTACCATATAAGTTTCAAAACAGTCAATCCACAGACAAATGCACACAGGCTGCATAAAGTAGTTGTGCCTTTTTGCAAGCCATTGTGAATTCTGTAAAAAGGTGACATCAGAACTACACAGTCACCTCATTTCAGCCACCCTGAGCACTGGCCATCATCCCACACTCCTTTTGTCAAACCCCCAGACAACATCACGTCCATGTCAGGTTGGGCCTTTAGATGATGTCAATGTTGGTGGCCGTTGAGCCGGCATCGTGATCCTCTCAACATTTTCTCTCCCAGTTATATCATTGGGGAATTATACTGTTTAAATTGCGGGCATCAGGCAGGGAGCCACTATTATGCCTGGCATTGAAACCACTTTTGAATGCACGATTTTACTTTCATTTTCCAGATTTGCGATCGCAGACTTTGTTTATACTATGAAGTGGCAGTAATTAGCACAAATTTTACAACAATAGATGTTTGTCAGTGGTGCACAGGATCTGCAATACGCCATCGTCCTCAGTCATCTCTCCTTACTCTATTTATGTGGTAAGTGATATTTCATGTACACGCTGTTATGGCACGCCCGCAACTCATAAGTAAACTTCTCACACATTTTATGTTACATTATGGAGCCAGAATAATCTGAAATTATATCTTGTAAATGGTTATGCAATACTAACGTGATGCTGATGTGTTTTATCAGCAGGAAAGAAATAGTTACATACTGTAGATTACTGCATTCAATGTTTCCTGTTGTAAGCGCATTTGATGAGGTGGTTGATTGTTGCCGGTCATTGCCCATTAGGGGTCTGAGTCAGGCTCAAACATGTAAGGCTGGAAAACATTTCCCTCAGCAGTGGACATCATTACAGGTGTTTTTATTTACAGGTGTTTCTATTTTTCTATTTGCCAAGCAGACTACAGCATGGGGCTGGGTGATATGGAGCAAATATATATATATATATATATATATATATATATATATATATATATATATATATATATATATATATATATATATATATATATATCTCGATATATTTTGCTATATCTTAATATACGATATATATCTTGATATCTTTACAGGAAAAATAACCCCCAAAACTACTGCAAAAACAAATATGCTAAATATAACATGTTTAGGGCCCTATTAAATGTTTTATTTTTTTCTTCACCATATGTTTTATTGTTACCTAATTCTGTGTTTTAGCATGAGTAATTATTTAAATGAATAAAAACAACTTAATTTGTTTAAAAAAAAAAATCTTAAAATAGCCTTATGAAATGTGTTCTGTGTATTTACATTTTTCTGGTTATCAAATGAAGGCATAAAACATTCATTTAATGTATCTTTTAATTATTGAAAATTAAGCAAACTTAATTTTTTGGTAAACAAAGGGGATTTACTATTAAAAAATAAAACATGGAAGAAATGTTGTGTGATTATTCCTCAAATTATGTTCGTTTCATTTTAATAATAGTAGTAGGCTATGTACATTCTGCTGAACAATAGTAATAGACAATCTGGCAAATACTTTTATTTTGACGGGTTTACCTTTACAGTTCTGTGTACAGTATGTGATACTACAGTCTATGATGTGATATGACGCTAGTTTTACAAATCAAAAGGTCAGATGCCCATGAAGTGACTCTTGTGATGAAATGCTGTTCTGGAGATGTTTTTCATGTGTTCACATCCTCATTTAGTGAGACGACAAACGCTTAAATCACAGCGAGCGTCACACGCGCTTCCGTGTTTGTAATAAACAAAGAAGCGCTTCTGCGCCATTCATTAACACAGACATTAACATGAAGGATTTATATTTAAATAGACTTTTCCGGTTTAATATTTACAGATATTATTCCATATCACAATTTGATGTGAGTGCAATGGCCTACTTTTGATTAATTCATTCAAAATTTGACAAATTCCATGACATTTCCACATTAAACTGTAAATTCTGTTTTTATGACTGGATTCCGCGATTCCGTCCGCGTTTTCTGCATCGTGGAAATCATAGGGCCCTACAGTAGATATATGCCTGCTGTTCACCAGACACCTTAAAACCGAGGTATCTCCATTTAATGGAGCCAGTTGTCCTTTTTTGATACTAGTTCTGTAGCCTCCGGGCTGGTTGCGGACACCGCCATGTTCAATGAGACAACACGCGAAGGGAGGGGGAACAAAATCAAAGAGGCAGGGGCGAGCACAGCACAAAGAAGACAAACAAGCAAAGTGGCGGATTCAGAATTAAATATAAACAATATATCAATATATACGATATGCCAAAATCTATACTGTGTTTAAAAAAATATCTCGATATATTTTAAATATAGAGATATCGCCCACCCCTACTACAGGATACATGACCCTAGTTACCTATTGTTCGACTGGTTGTGCGTCACTCAGAAAAGAACAGACCAATCAAAATAGAGGCTCATGAATATTAATTAGACAGGCCAAATCAACCTATTCTACGCAGAACTCCTGAGAAAGGAGCTGCAAAAATATATTTAGATGGTTTTTGGTACTTATACTACAAATATATATTCTTAAGGACATCAAAACCTAAAATAAAACTCCATAAAGGTGTATAATATGTAATCTTTAATCTATGGATGTTAAGTCAATCTGTAAGTTATTTTCTGATTAGTCAATTATGCCTTTAATAAAATTTAATTAATAAATAACTCTAGCATCTCCCAATGATCTTTCGTCATTTTTTTTTTTCATAAAAATACTTACAAATATATATTATATATAAAATATATATATATATAAAAAAAAAAATTGTTAATTGTTAATTTGTTAAAACGGCCTACAACTAGCCGTCCAGTGTGTGTGTGTGCGTGTGTGTGCACGCAGGGGGTGGGGGATGGGTACCTGTATGAACACAACTGTGTTAAACAACATTGCCATTCTAGCCATTAGCATTTGGGAAAATCTAGGGATTCTTGCTTTGTATGAGATATGAAAAGGGATTGGAAATAACAAACTTTACTAAACATTCCACGCAAATGTGTATTTACATACTCAACGTCATGTCATTTCAGACACAGCTGCACATGATCCGCAGTTAAGTTAGAAGCATTTTATGGGTTTTAAAATATGCCTTATATATGTGTCTGGTTTTAATGAATTACATGCTTAATTAAATTAAATGCTTCTTCAGGCAAATTAAAAATTCACAATAAAATTGTCAGGATTGAGGGAAGGTGGGAATAATTTTATAGAGAGCATATTAAAAGCATGGTTATTTTAACATCCAATTATCAACTTTACCATACTTCTCTGATTGCATCTATAAAGTTTTACGAAGTCTTGATTTAGTATTTAAGGTATGCCAGAATAGGGTTTAAGGTTTGATTTTTGTTTTTTTTTATACTTTATTGAACCCAGGCCTGTCCTTAGGAAGGTGCAACTGGTGCTGTTCCCATGGTGATACAATATAAATTGTAATTTTCATATATTTTTAGAAAATGACCGATTGTTTCTGGAGATAATATCCTTATTCCTCACCTTGGATTGTGTAGAGCCCTTTGAAGTTGCAATGAAACTGCAATTTGGACCAACAACCCATTGGCCACCACTGAAGTCCACTATATGGAGAAAAATCCTGGAATGTTTTCTTCAAAAACCTTAATTTATTTTCGACTGAAAAAAGAAAATTATGAACATCTTGGATGACATGGAGGTGAGTAAACCATCAGACAATTTTTATTCTTCCTTTAATGAAGCTGTCACACTCATTTAAAAAAAAAAATAAAACTTGCCCAATCTAGCTTTCTGGAAAAAGGTGTGCTCTTGGGCACCGCCTTCTTTGATGCGGAAATCTTCTCTGGTTCATTTCTTCTTTTCTGTCTGTCCAGTCAGATGTCCATGAGTGAAAATATAAATACACTAGAGAGCTGCTTTACGGTAAAAAGTTGTAATTGTAATTGAAAGAGAGACAATGACAGTTTTTCCATACTTCATACTGTAAAGTTGCTTGCTTTAAGTTAATCAGTTGTATACATACACATAATGTGACTTGACTGTAGAACTAAATTGCACCGTTGGTGCAATAAATATCCACATCGCTATGATCAGATGCTTTCTTAACCACCGTGGTGTACAGTTTTCTGGACTTCTTTTTACCCCTAATGAAACAATGAAAAAAGAAAGAAAAAAAACTTTGCAATGAGTACATTGGGGCCTTAATGGTCTGTAACAAAAGATTTAATACTGGAGGGTGTAGTTCGCTCTGATGGCCTTACTATGACCCAAGCAGCACCACAGCCTTAAAAGTTATTCTACTATAAATAAATTATATGACAGATGGCATGGTGTGAAACACACACCCACTGCCTTGACCAGCAAAACAACATGAAGAACTTAGCACTTCCCTCGAGAAACGCATCGAGGCAAATGCGAGAATGGACATTTTACTAGCAGATATAAACTTTATCAGTATTACAGGAGCATTTGCAGCGATTCTCTTCAGAGACTCACACACTTTTATCAACAAGAACACACTCTGCATTTGTATTAGGAATTCAGGTTCACTTAGAACAATTCATTTGACAATTTCCATAATATCTAAACGTTTTGAACTGTGACGCGAACCCTTCATCCCGGAAGGGAAACAGATTAACAAACCAAATCACGTAAGGAGGATGCTGACAGTCTTGCGATTCTCGCTCTCTCCTCTCTCTCCCGGTCCACATGCACAGATGCAAACTCACTCACAGACACATCTGCATGGGATTATCAGATTAGTCTGCTGAGACAGCGTTGCCCAGTGTGGGCGTGCAGGATCACCTAGCCACAGCAAAAGCCTCTGTACTACAGATATCATTGCTTAATGTTCCAGCCTTCAGCCGTGGCATTGCCCAAACATGAAAAACACCTTCTCGGTGTCACACGCATGGCAGCAGCAAGGCCTCTCTTGCAAAGAGAGCCAAGATCGCTGTCAGGCTGTGGCGAGCGTCGTTTGTTGAGCTAAGAGTGGCCAGGTGCACATTGTGGATGATGTGCCACAGGGCACCTGAGAGCTAGTGCAAACATGTCATGGTGTTGCGCTGCTGTGGGTTTGTGACAAGATTCATGGCTGGGTTTTTACAAATGGCTATGCCCATTGCATGTGACAGTCAATAGTGTTAGCTACACCCAACCATCAGGGGAGACCTAGCTAAACACAGCTGCTCCTGACCCACGGTTGTTTCAGAAGGTTTCAAGCCTTTCAGTCATGGCTTGTGTCTAGTTTGAATGATTTAAGTGCCTTATTAAATGACATGCTTCTTTGGGCTAATTAAATATTCACACTTAAATTGTCAGGATTCAGGGAAACTGGGAGTCATTTTGTAGAGAGCATGACATTAAAAACATTACAAGCATTGTTATTTTAATGTGAAACTTTACTCCAATTTTATCTTATCTGAATCTATAAAATACACTTTCTGCAAGGTAGAAATATTAGAAATTTTACGCATTGATTTTTTATATTCCATTTAAAATCTTGCACATATAAAATATTATGCTCACAACAACAAGAACCATGCAAATTAGGAATTTGGCCACATTTAGCCATCATAGAAGAAAGTGCATACAACCTCTTAATAATGTCACCGTAAATACCTTACCCTCAATAAACAAGAGGTGCTCTTTAAAAGCATTGGACACAGTATTCAACTCTGTTTTGATGAGAATAACTTTTCTCATTTTTAAAAGGGTTGCAATGTGAGTGATGACCAAGATCTACTACAATGCACAACATTTGTATATGAATTTGTATCAGTGAATTGAGCGGAAAACAACTTAAAAGTCCAGATGCTTTTGACTAGACTTTCACACACACATTCTTCCAATTACCTGGATGAATGCAGACTCTTGTGTTTTCATAAGCAAAGACTCAGTGCAACAAATCAGACCTGTAACCTCTGGTGTGTCGAAATTGTGATTTTTTTTGGATTCTCAGTCCTATTCAAACAAACCTGAAAAACATAATAAAGTCGGTTTATCATAACGGTGGCTGAATGTTTTTGTGCACACCAAAACTGATTGACTGGACTGAGAAATTGGACAAATAACAGTGCGTGGGCCTTTGCAGCTCTGATACGGAAATTTTACTGTAACTTACAACATTGTCTTTTCTGAATCTAATGATTATGTTCCAAAGCATGATTTCTGAGCATCTCGAGCTTGAATACAAGATCATTTGATGTCTGCAAAAGTCACATGATTAATGTTAACAAACTTTGATTATTGATAAATCACATGAACTGCATTTATAAGACTTTTGCTACCCGTTGTACATCCTAATCAGGGTGATCATTCAGTGTATCAGGATAAAGAATCTGAAAGTGCACAAATAAATCCGTCTCAATAAGATCTCATAACTGATTGAACCGTAATTGATTTTGCATCAACTTCTAATGCAGTCCATCTAAAAATGCAGTATTTTTGTACACTCACACAAGGAGATGCTCCTCACTTATTGAGAATTGGGGCTCATGAGGCAATCACTGTTCTGCTGGATCCAGAGCGGCATCAAAGCAAATGTTAACTGCCATAACTAAACAAATGCTCATGCTCTGTAAATGTCAGCTAAAATCTATGATGTTCTGGTAAGAATGCCTGGAAACCAAAGAACTGAGGAAGATGACACTTGTTATGATCCAATTATGACTGTATAGTGGGGATAAAATAGAATCTTTGATCTTTGTGAATAAGTCCCAACAAACAACAAAATCACTGAGAGCTTCTTTCTTATATACCAAAAGACAGAAAGATCAATTTGACCTTCAAACTTAAAAAAGAAAAATAAATAAAAATTTGATTAAACAGCAAAATGAAGTGTTTTCCATTGGTCATAAAACATTGCAATTGCTGACAAAAGACACGTCATCAAGAAAACTGCTGGGGAAAACGGAGTTGAAAAGAAAAAAACAGCCCTTTGCTTTTTGAGGAGTGATGGCAGTGGAAAATTGGAAATCTTGTGCTTGAAACATGATTCACCATAGCTACACCAGGAAGTATCTGAAAGTTAATGGAATTTTTTTTTGCAAAATGCTAAATTTGTCCAGTTTACTTAAATGCACATTCATTTCAATGCTCTTAGTTTGAATGATTCATTGTGCATGTTATTCTGAATTTAAAAAAAGGCTGCCATCATGATCATTAATTAAATTTTTAAAACTTGCTCTTCTTCAGAAACATCCTTTTCCGTTGACGTCACTTAGGCTGTGCGCTACTGGGCAACGTTTACTGAATGCCAAATAGCAAACCCACATTCAGTGTGCCTCTGCTCTGATATGCAATGCTCACTTTCATAATCTAATCATTTTCCAATGGAGAACATTTCTGAAAAAACCCTGTCTTTCTGAATTACAAATTAACATGGATTCGTCAATAAAAAGTAGACAAAAATAGCACTAATTTAACTGACATAATTTTACCCTACTAAACATAAGCATCATGCTCATTACATCTGATGTCAAGATTATCTTCATAGGAACCAGCATGGTTTGAGATCAGTATGAATGAGGAAATCATTTGATCCTTGATTAGTATTTGGAATCACACAATATAAATCCTGACAAGTATATTATATATATATATATATATTTTTTTTTTTTTCAGATCTAAAAAAGTAAAAACTTACTGAATTGTGCTCATATGTAATATCACTTTTTTTCTTTTTTTTTTTTTTGCGTTTACACCAATGTTTCAAAGCAACCTGACTTCCCGTATTAGTAACCATATGCAAAAATGATGGTGAACATTTACATAAAGCTACTAAAACGGGAAGATCTGAGAGTCCATAAACATTGGTCAAGGACGTTTACGTTGGCTGTCCCACGCATCATGAAAAAGACGGATGCGTTGTGCGTTGCCATCAATGTCCAGTACTCGCGTGGGCGACGCTGCTGGACGCGTTCTATAAACCTCTCAAGAGGAGCTTTGAAGTTAAACCAGAACGGACTTGATTTGTTTAGTCATTTAATAATAATCGTGATTCTTATTTGGACAGCTTTTGACAGGCATTTAGACTTCTGCCAACAAAGTTATTTCCGTGGCTGTTGTGGTTTTTAACACCATAATGTCTGAGAGACCAACCTATATTCGACATTACACGATCATTCGGCTCCGCATTAGATTGAATAAAGTGATAGTAAGTGTTAATGGAGACAGAGCAGACCAGTCAGGGATCCGTGCTGTAGCCTAATTCGGGTTTCAATTGCTTTTACATGTGGTCTGTCCAGTGATAACCACCTCCAAAATCACTATTCACGTTTATATTAGCAGTGGAAAAACCATGATAATTAATGTAATTTAATTGTAACGTAATTTACGCATAACTTAGGCTACTGTAGCCTATGCCTAGCCCATTTAGAGCACATGATATAGACGAATGAGTTTGCTAGTAAGCTATTTGATGGCAAACCATCAATAAAATAGTTTAAGCAAATATTAAGCAAAATACATTATTTTCAACTTAAATTGTTCGAAATAATAAAAAGGAACAGTGATGCACATAACATGAAGTGGTCGTTGTATGCAGCAATATATATATATATATATATATATATATATATATATATATATATAAACTGGATTCCTACAGAATTCTGAGCCGTCCGAAATATTTTAAATAATATTATTTTAATAATAGGGACAAAGTAGCTAACGTACGTAAATTATTTAGAATAGCCTACATTTTTATGGTTTTACACACAACTTAAGCTATTATAAAACGAATATTAAGCACTTTCAAATGAATCATAATGTACAATCTTACCTGAAGTGCAAACGATGAGATTGACTTGAAAGATAAGAAATATTTCCCAGATTATATCCATGTTTTGTCTTCATTCCAAGTCCATTGCGCTCAGAAAACGGGGATCAATTGCAGACGAGTCCACCCAGTCTCTTTCCCACTGGACACCTTCCACAAGATCCACTCCAAATCACACACATAGCACATTTATCTCGGTCACATAACGCCACATTTCAAACAGGCTGAAATCCAAACAAGACTATGCTCCGGATGAAAGGGGATCTGAACTGATATCCTCGGTGCCAAACACTTTAAGAAATGTTTCGTTGCGTCCCGCAAGCCTCCATAAAATGACTTAGGCGTTCTTTCCCGTTCCAGAAGCGCTCCTAGCTGTTATGCCACGATGACCCTGCGAAGAGAGAGTGTACAACTGTGATTTGTCGTGTCCTCGGAGCTCTGGCCGAGAGTAACAGTTTACCTCAACCAGGTTTAACGGGAAAGTCACGGGACCGCGCACTTGCTAAGGGGGCGTGCTTCCCTCGTTCACGACATGCCGTTACACTAAACAGCGCACAAGAGCACGGATTCTTTAATCCACCTGCGTTCATAAAGTGTCATTGATGAAAAGAAAGTTGTAAATGTATAGCCCGTGGTGTTTAAAACAGTCACGGTTGTTGACCGTTTCCTGTGACAATGCAAAGTATCAAACAAACAAGTTTAACGATGAGTTATGAAACACTGCAGCGGAAACGTCAATAAACAAACCACAATTACATTGGAGGTAAGACAGTTTGCGCGTACCTGTTACTTTTGATATCCTGCGACAGTTCAGAAAACTAAAAATCAACAAACAAATCCCAATCCACTGGTGTCTGAAAGAAACAGCTATTCATATTTCCTGAGTTCCACGAGCGCTGCGGGTGCGCGCTCCCGCTATTAATTGTGTGATCACGTTACCTAGGCACAGGTGGATGGAGCGCGAGCGCGCGAGAGAGAGAGAGAGAGAGAGAGAGAGAGAGAGATGGGCGGAGACATTAGAGATACGCGGGTTGCCAAGTAACAAGGATCCGCATTTTATCCAAATATGTTGCGTGCATTTCTCAATAAATAGTAGCTATACTTGTTTCCAAAATCTTTCAGACCATCACCACAACAGTTGCAAGATTTCCTTGTTTCTTTGCTACAAAATGCGTAAAGTGAGCGCGCGGCGATATGTATTTATATAAATATTTTATGATAACCTAGCCTATGTGTAGTCTCATATGTTTTGTTTCAGTATTAAACTTACTAGGACTTACTGCATAAAGTTAAAAGGAAGTTAGGCATGTTGAAGCATAATATCTGCATCTATTATTCACCGTTTTAAGAAGTGACAGTGATTTTGATTGTTATATATGCTACTTAAGGATCTGAATTTATGAATCATAAATTGCATTGGATATCAATCCAGATGGTAATTCTACATCTAATAGAAGCATGCATAAACAAACACATACAGACTTAAAGTAAGCTCGTTTTGCCTGTGGACAATGCTAAAGCTGCTATTATATATTATGTTTGTTGTCATGCAAAAATGTAGAAATGCACAGCCTTTTGGGAGGCAAAATCCCCTCACAGTTGCTAGTCCTCAATCAATCAATCAGTCTTTATTTCCAGATTTTTGTCTTTATGAATTCTCAGTATTTGAGTTCTCATTTAGGGTATTCATAGATTTATTTTTAGAACTTTATCTGAGATCTTTATGTAATCTTTTTCTTTACATAACTTAATTATATAATCTCAGTGCTCATATTCAAATATACAGTAAGTGAGCCTTGCGGAGTTTTATGATGATTTTATTGCACATTAACATTCAAATGTGATAACTGTTATCATTATCCATGAGTGTTCATTTAATGTGTTCAGATGTTAGTTTATACAGTATGTTCAAGTCCTTATGATATCATAAAAACAATATGCTTTAAATTTCTCTGTAATTACGAGCAACAATTTCACAATGCAGTTGCCCATGGTGACTCATTGCTTCCTTTGCGGCTTATTCACAACAATACTGCATATTGCAGAGAAGGATAAAAAGCAAGACTGGAGAGATTTACTTTTATAAAGATTATCTGCATAAAAAAGCCATAGCAATAATCAGACAGACTTGACTCAATCATTTGTGGTCTGGAATTTCAAGAATTACAAATGACCATGCAAAACAATTATTTTTTTTTTATATATATTTGAAATGCAGCTTTCAAGAATGTTTTGTCAGACTCTCACTGGTAAGTCATGATTGTTCCTTTTTCAAGGTCAGTTGTCAAACAGGAGGGATGACAAGAAGAGGAGTGCAATCTGTATTCTAGATCTTTTAATTGTCGGTACACTGCATGAAACTTATTGGTTCAGTGTTAACCAGCCAACATTTCAGTGTACATATTGCCTATTAAGATTACCCATCAGCTACATTCTTTTATGTGTTTCAAAAGAAAATGAAAAGTCAAATGCATCAAGCACAGGTATTCCCACACCAGATGACCTACAAACAGAGCCGATCCTATGATTCTGCGTTTAAACCAATTAAACTTTACCCAGGAATTAGGGACTTTGGGCTGGTACTTCGTTGCTGTGTTCAAAATGCCATACTATAATACTACACTACTGCAGTATCCAGTATGTATGCTGTGTATAGTGTGCATGTTTTCTCTATGCATCAAATACCCATTGACCTACTATATTTACCAGAATCTGCCAAATATACACGGTACAGAATCTGTGTTCGGAATGGCATACTACCATACAATACCTACTATATATATTGCAGTATGCTGCGTATATACTGTGAAGAGTAAGTGAATGTTCTGTAAGCATGGAATGCCCGGATTACCTGCTACATTTGCTGAAATTTGATGTAAGCATCTGAAGACATGGGATACTGTTTCCCAGAACGCAATATGCTCCATGTAATGTTTCATCTTCAAACACGTGAAATAACTGGAGGCGGGGAATGGTAATTATAAAACACTTTTATACATATATGTTACTGTAAACTACAAACTATTACTGTTTATGTAAAAACAATATCGCAAGTAGGACATAAATTGTACTTTAATCTCTACAGCACATTTCCGATCAAGTCAAATTAAGTCACCTTTATCTCTATAGTGCTTTATACAGTACAGTTTATTTCAAAGATATTGAATAATACAAATATTAAAGTAACATAATATATAAAAAACATAATTTGTTGGCAGAGACTATTTATATTAACTCCACCCACCAATGCCAAGCTGGGATAAACAGCACTGCGAAAGAAGCCCATTTATCTCAGAAGCGCAGTGGGTAAAAAAATGTAATTAATGATTTTGACACAAGCGACCCGAGTACAAGGCTGCCCTTCACCAAAACTTGTTCTAGGCTACTCCTTTTCCCATCACATATTAGATCAGAAAGGCATTTATTTTCAATAAAAATAAAGGAAATATTTGAAAATTATAAATAAAATGTATCATTAATAATACAGTGTTATTAGGTGGTTAGTAAGTATAGGTGTAGGGAGGTTTTTGTCCAAATAAAGTTGCATTCATTTAATAATATTTTTAAGTATGATTATTTTAAACACACTATGTTATTGCATACTGTTTTATAATGTACTACAGTACTGAAATATAAATATCTACCACCTAACTACTATTTACACAGTTATTATTAGTTCTGCTCAGTATGAAAAGTTAATTAATTGGGAAATATAGCATTCTTTACTAGTATGAATCCTTAATTAACAAGCATTTGTTAAAATAATGGTTAGTACGTTTGTCTGTGAGGTAACAACCTCAGCAGCTGAATTAATGTTTTGTCATGTGACAACACTTTAGCATACTACTCTGAAACATTTGTTGCTTACAGTTTCACACCCCTATTCTTAAAAAAAAAAAATAGTAGGCAGTATACACTGTATACTGGACAGTAAGCAGTTTGCAGTAAGCAAGGATGCCATTTAGAACACAGACCATGTGTTTTTACCACAGGAACTAGGATCTAAATAAAGTTCCGGGTAAAAAAAAATGCCCGTCAGAAACTCCCTGCTGGCAAGGTAGTACTTTTTCAAAGGTCCGGAACTTTCGGGGTGAGGCTTGGGCACTAAACATGCTGATTGGTTGAGTTCACGCAGCGTTGTGATTTCAACCTCCATTTATTCAGATAATTTTCAAAATATTACTGTTATGGGGTTAGGGGCAGCTGTGTTCTAATGGTTAGAGAGTCGGACTAGTTACCAGAAGGTTGAAGAAACCAGAGTTGTAGGTGGGGGGAGTGAATGAACAGCACTCTCTTCCACCCATGGCTGAAGTGCCCTTGAGCAAGGCACTGAACCCCCATTTGCTCCCTGGGTGCTGGATCTATAGCTGCCCACTGCTCCGGGTGTGTGTTCACGGTGTGTTCACTTCTCACTGCTGTGTGTGTGCACTTGGATGGGTTAAATGCGGAGCACCAATTCCAATTACCATACTTGGCAAATGTCACAACTTTCTTCTTCAAATGTAATTTTAAAAGTATTTCGGGTGAGAATGTAGTTGTTTAAAACTCAAATATGTGGTTTATTTATGAAGACAATGCTTTTTTAAAAATGTTTGGCTGATTTCGGAGACGATCAGCTCCACACGATCAGCGGGAGCTCAGTACTCATGTTACAGATGAGATCAGTCTCGACTTGGCTAGTCCTTTTGACATTTGTTACTAGCTCTGATGTCTCTTTAGTGGTTAAACATAAAATATAATTCGTTTTGGGTAAATCAAACAGGTAACTTTTGATCTTTTTTCAATTAATCTATTAATATGTTAAAATGAAAATAAAAAGAGGAAATACTGTTTTACATATTTCGTTTCATTGTAATGTTGGCCATATAGGCCCTGAACATTTCCCTGAACTACATTTCTGTGGTTTAAATCAAAACAAAAGGAGGTAGTGGTGTTTGACATCATATTTCGTCTTATTGTAAATATACAGAGAGGAACATTGCAGTAGCCAAGGTGAGCTGACTGATGTTATCAAGTACGCTGCTGTTTGCAGAATAACCGGACTTGCATCGTCCCGTCCATGGGAGATCACACTCCCGAGTCGAACTGGCTAAGTCTGAACTACCGAGGATGCAAGTCCAAAATTTGCGTACTATTAAGAAACATGTGCAGACCTACGTCACCAGACTATTTGCCTTATATTCACAGTACTTTTGACTGTGGTGGAAACGCAGAAATCAATAGGTCTAGGGGGGAAAAAGTTCCTGTGAAAAAAACTTTCCTGGTACAATTGTTCCTTGTAATTTTGGTGAAAATGCGGCACTAGGCTTCTGGGGGCCCTACGCAAAACTTGTTTCACTCCATCTTGAATCACATTTGCTGAAAGCGCTTGAGAAACAGTGTCTCTTCTGTGGCTCTGTACGCTTTCAGCTCATTTTCTTAGTCTCGAGCAAGACTGCATGACATTCACATTACATGATTAGATTTTTACGTAGAAAGGGTGACAGCGCACCACATTAAACAGGGGTTACAGGGGTTATAATCCTAGTGTGCAAATATCTCTCTTCGGTGCAGGCCAGGCCAGGCCTAGATCGATAGGATGTCAGCCTTAATTCGCCCATCTCTATCAAGGGCCTCATGTTGGGCGGTTGTTCCACAGCCGGGACACATTAGCTCTGCAAATGGAAAGCGACATACACAAGCAGGTTTAATGCAGTCAGGGTTCAGAAACCAACTCTGGCTCGTAACTCAGATCAGTGTTGTAAAGCGGTGCAGGTAGTGCCAATCAGCATGGGATCAATGCTCTACCAGTTCAACTGACTGCAAAAATGCAAATGGAAGACACTAATTATGATCATGCCAGCGTGAATGCCAGAACGACTGGCCTGCTAATGGAAAAATCAAAACACATTAGGACTGCCAAATGATTTGATTTCTACTTCAGTCACTGATGCAAATGGACATTGCATGCCAGCGGTGGGAGCACCAAACAATTCACACAACCAAAACTCATCCAATATGGTTACGTTCAATGAGACTTCTCAAAAAGGCTTGTAAGAAATAAAGCAAGACAGAGCTTGTGTATACATTTGGCAGCCTTATTGCTAAAACACAGCATTTGCAAGTGATGGATCAACACCCACAACATGACTCACATAAATGATTCATTAAATTAAAAGGAAAAAAATTATCAAAATTATATATAGGATGTGTAAATAATTTAGAATATTCTTCTGGAATCCCTTCTCCACTCCAACTGTACCTTTTAAGGGATGCTTCACACAAAAACAAAAATGCACCCTTTTCACACTTCAGGGTTTCTCAGAAGTGGAAGTCAACATTAACAACATATATAGAACTTCTATAGCAGAGAAAAGGAGACTACATCCATTGTGATGAATTTGAGAGAAGATAAAGAAAGACAGAGAGAAGTCGAG
The DNA here is from genome assembly GCF_003368295.1 of Carassius auratus. Taxonomy (NCBI): domain Eukaryota; kingdom Metazoa; phylum Chordata; class Actinopteri; order Cypriniformes; family Cyprinidae; genus Carassius; species Carassius auratus. Next base: position 19,859,357 of record NC_039254.1, read on the forward strand.
AAGAGAGAACAATATTAAATTTAGCATCACTCCCACAGCTGGTGTATTACAAACATCCATTTTTTTGATGCAAGGATAATATAATACAGATATATAGAGTTTAAAAAATAATACATTCTAAAAAATGTAATGCTTGATTTATGATGCTGGTGACTTTTGAACTTCTTCATCACAGTCTTTGAAAAGGGTCAATTTACCATTGCATTTAATGCATTTTAACCATATTAAATTGAATACAGATGAACTCGAGGATGTGAGGGATAGACTTACCGGCACTCACTGTATAAAAGTCCTAGATCACATCACCAACTCACAACTTTCAAAATTGTTTTACGGAGATTTTGTCTACATTTAATGTTTCTATTTTTTTTTTTTTATGCAAATATATCCATCAACAATTATTAATACAATAGTACCATACATACAATAAATACAGTAGTACAATTCAATGAACAGACTGTACTTCTATCCTCACAGCCTTGTTTTTATTCCTGTTAAATTCTATTAACTCACTGTGACTAATGTCTGTTCTGGAATCATTTACTTATGCTCATGTTGTTCCAAACCTGCTCGACTTTCTTTATATTGAGAAAACTAAATGAAGATATTTTTAAAAAGCTCTCAGTCCATAAGATAAGTGAATTCACTGTCATTGCATGGACAAAAACAGTTGAAATATTCTTCAAAATATCTTGTTTACATTTCCAGGTGCTTTCCATAAGTACATCAGGGGAAGAGGTGAAACACAATTAGTTTTTAATGTTTATTTAAACTTACTTTACAAGTCTCCAAAATGACTCCATCATGTTTCATTTTGTTTAATATTTTCTCAGCAAACCCAAGACCTTATGTGTCACTCACTCTTAGCTCCCCATCTCCCATGTTACTCACAATAATGGGATGTATTTGCATTCATTTGACCATGCCTATTTGCCAGAGAGGAAGTTATAAACAAGACATACGTGACCAGACTGAAAATGAAAAAAATATATAGTGCACTGTTGCTATTTGTTATGCTTTCAATAATAAAAGTGCAGGTGGAATTTGTAGGGACAGCTCTCTTGGGTTGACAGATATTAAGAATTAAATGATATAATGAAAGTAATTTTTCTTCCTCTGAAGAGAGAGTGGCAAAATTAATCACAAGGCACAAGAAGTTTATATTCTTAATTGCACTTCTCGACCTCATTGACTTGTACTCTAGATAAACTTTACTATTTTCACATTGCAAAATCATAATTCTCTTTAAACTTTTAAATACACTGCATTGCGGGTCTTTAGAGTGATGGCCAGTCTGTTTGTTCACCCTCCATGGAGTAGCTGTGTTTGCAGTGTTTATGAAAAAGCTTTTAATAAATCATGACTCTTCAACAATCAACAAATTAAAATGTGTTTAAAAATACCTCTTGTGGCCCTAATACCCGTCAGATTAACAGCACTAATGGGAATTGTTTCATCTACACAAATGGCTCATTTGTTTTATGTGATTTTTGTTTTAGAGCTAGGTGACACTAACCAGAGGTAAAGCATGTGGTACTCAATTACACGGTTGGCTGATGTTCAGATGTTGATTGTCCTAAATCACAGCTACAGCTATTTTTGCTTTGAATCGCCCCAAATGCCACCCCAACCCTACAAAGTGGATCACTTACTTTATTGATAATCCCACTATGCATGACTAAACTGGAATTGATCAGTCATCATGACATATCCAAAAAACACATTGTTAGCTTGAAATGATTTACCAGTGAAAGCATTCAAAAGTTTGCGGTCTTTAAGATTTTTTTTTTCTCTTCATCTTTCTTTTCGAAGAAGTGCCTTAATTTTACCAAAGCTACATATAGTTGCTCTGAAAATCAGTGAAAAAAGTAATAATGAGAAATACTGCTACAATTATTAAATTATATTATAAAACACACACACACACACACACACACATATATATATATATATACATATATATATATATATATATATACAAATACACAGTGGGTACAGAAAGTATTCAGACCCCCTTAAAATTTTGTTTTCCTCATTAATGTACACACAGCACCCCATATTGACAGGAAAAACACAGAATTGTTTACATTTTTGCAGATTTATAAAAAAAAAAAAAACTGAAATATCACATGGTCCTAAGTATTCAGACCCTTTGCTGTGACGCTCATATATTTAACTCAGGTGCTGTCCTTTTCTTCGGATCATCCTTGAGATGGTTCTACACCTTAATTTAAGTCAGCTGTGTTTGAATATACTGATTGGACTTGATTAGGAAAGCCACACACCTGTCTATATAAGACCTTACAGCTCACAGTGCATGTCAGAGCAAATGAGAATCATGAGGTCAAAGAACTGCCTGAATATCTCAAAGACATAATTGTGGCAAGGAACAGATCTGGCCAAGGTTACAAAAAAATGTCTGCTGCACTTAAGGTTCCTAAGAGCACAGTGGCCTCCATAATCCTTAAATGGAAGACTTTTTGGACGACCAGAGCCCTTCCTTTTATTAAATAATTCACTTGTATACTCTGCACTAATGGCTCTATACATAAAGCAAATAAATAAGGTGATAAGGGATCCTCTTGTCTTCTCCTCCTCATTAATGAAAATGTATCTGAAAGAACTCCATTGGGCCTAACTCTTGCATTCAGGTGAATTATATATTTCTATTTAAAAAATAAAAATTATGAATTAAAAAATAAATTTTGTATTTTAATTAAAAAAAAAAATTATGAGCAATCCTTGTACAACTAAAGGGTAAAAACTTTTCATTATGAAGTTGTTTAATCTCAGAAGAGCAAGGTAAATAAGACTCCCCATGGTTCTGTTTTCCTGTACCTGTCTGGACACTGAATAGTACGGTCATAGCATATTCCTTTCTGAACATCATTTTAATATGCCAATCTGAAAATTTCTTCATAAAGGCTTTGAGATTCGCTGTAAGCACTATAGACTCCATGGAAACTGTGTTCAACTTCCTTGCACAAATAAGTTACTTAACTCTGCTGGACTCCTGATGCTCATAGCTTTTTAGAGAAATACAACACCTACGAACTAAAATGTGCTTCACCCACACACCATTTGGTCTCAGAAAAGCGAGAAGCACAATGGTCTATCTATAATATCTCCATTAAAGTGTGATGTACATTAGTCCACATTATTTACGTTCTGAAGACTTCAAGTGACACACTACAACACAAATGGCTCAAATGTAAATGAATGATTGCTCAAGAGCACTTTATGTAGTATATTATTTTAAACCACAAGAAGGACTTTTTTTATGCAGTCTTGCATCATTTTCAATACTTCTTTCCAAAATGGCATATTTAAAATTGGATCAGAAAAATGGCCCTGTTTTGGGTAGGGTGGACCGTCCCATTTCCAACTGACAATTCACACAGAACGGCGCTAAGCCAGGACACCTGTCGTAATACTGAACATTTTGACTGATTAAACAATGAGTACAGATTATCTGTCCCTTTCTGTGAACACGATGGACCCAGAGAGGATTACTTCCAACTACACGCAACAAATTATGAACACTGAATCAAAACAACAAAGTCATAAACAGTTTAAAAACACATCTAAATGTTTATAGTTAAATGAATGCTATAAACATTGATATGCACAATGCAGACAATCTGTTATATTAGTCTTTGGAAGATATAAATGAAATGGTCTGTATTAGGGTGACAGTGCTAATTTTCAGCTAATTTTTTATTCTAGTGAATATGTCTAGGTTTATGTTTGAGTATTTAACATCTCCGCCATTATTGCCCATGAAAAAATAACTAGTTATTAAAGACAAGATGACCTTATGAGCTTTTAAGTGGGGCATATTGTTGCACTAAAGCCCTATTTGAACAGGAATAGTCATTTTTAACAGAGCATCTCAGTGATTTTAGTCCCGTCCAAATGTGCCATCTCCATAATCATTATGGACAAAGTCAGTAAAGATTACGGCGACTTTTACCTTCTGTAAAAAGGTCCAGAAGAATTACCTCAGGTAATACTAATCCCATGCAAATAGACCAGCTATAAATATGTATGTAAATATTCCACAATTTCATTTTTAAAAGTAGTTTCCCTTTTTTTTTTTCATGCTTGAAGAAACATTCAGTTGCATTCTAGGTGGTGGGACAAGTCTGTGTTAAACCTTGCATGTTTTCTGAATATGACATGCATTAAACCATTCAGAGATCTATAAACTAGGAGCAAAATGTTTAAATCCACTCTAAAACTAACAGGCGCTCAATGTAGTGAGCGTAAAGAAGGTGGAAAGCACTTGTTAGAGGCATGGAGCTTCTTATAGCTTTAGGTAAGTGCAGATTGCAAACAGAATCCAATCATAATTTAATTTATTTAATGTGTCACACACATGACAACATGTTGGCTGTAATTGAGTTACTCCTCCCACTTCTGGTAGTTTTACTGAGATTTCTTATCCCGTGTAAATTGAAAGTGAAAAAAAAAAAATAATAATAAATAAAGTTACATTGGCCATTAATATTACAGACAACCTGTAGTAAATTAACTTTACTCCATCTACCCCTCTGAAACTAATCCAGTCAGAATAGGGCTTAAGTTAACACAATAAAAACCTAGAATTAAGAAGATTACTGTGGAATTTAAGAAGACTATTGTAGACATTAAAACGATTATTGTGTTATAACAAAATGGAACAATAATGGAAAATTTTAATTAAACATCAAAAATGTTAAATACATTCTTTGTTTTGGCAGATATGGTAAAAATTTTCACAATTACAGTACATGCATAAAACACATGTGACAGCCTTCACAGTAATAAATGTTTATGCAAAATGCCTTAAAAGTTCAATCTTTTTTGTCAAAATGTATTATACTATACTGACCCATTAACCTCAATGTATGCTATGATTATTCCCAACAGATGGAATAAAATATATTGATATTTTATCTTGGAGAATAGAATTCGGATTTAAGTACACAAACATTCAAATCCACCTCTACAGAAAGCAAGCATTTGTGTAACTGGACATTCTTAAGGGACAATTCCTCCATTGCCTCCTCAGAAAAAAACACCCTCCCTGCTTCACAAGCTGTTGTAGATGAGAAATGGCCTATCACATGGCTGTTAATATTTTAGATCTTTCTAGTGTCTGGTAAGTAAGCAGTCATTTAGCCAACACTTTTATCTTAACGACTTTCAGCTAAGTACACGTAAACTCCCTCTGGAGTAACCTGGGGTTAAGCGTTAACAGCTGTTATAGCTCACGGCTTTTATCTCGCAGGGTTCAAACCAGCAACCTTCTGGTTACCATGCAGCCCTGAGTGTAACTACCACACCACCCACCCACCTTATAGTGCATTCAGGGCATTTTCTCATGAATTGTATAGAAAAGGCAATCACAGAATGGTATGCAGTGAGCTCTGTGAAAGACAAATCAGTTGACCTGAGGAAAAATGTTCATTATAAACAAACTTACATGTCAATAAATCGATATAAATATTAATAAAATAGTTCAGAATTAATTATTTTACTACCAATCCAAAAGTTTGGATTTGGTATGATTTTTAAAAGTGTTTTAAAATAAGTCTCTTACCAAGGCTTCATATACTGTACTTGTCACGCTCCTGGACTGTCTGTGTGTGTGTTTCTCTCCCCATGTGCTCCGTGACCTAGTTTTCCCTCATGTTGGTCATTTGGTTCAGGTGTGTCTTGTTAATTGTCCTCGTTTCCCAGTGTATTTATGCCCCAGTTTGTGCTGGCTGGGTCCACATCGTCATGTTTTTGTGTCACCAGCCATTCACTGTGTGAATTCCCCTGTGTGTTGGATTTATTAAAGACTGTCACTTTGATCCACTTCTCTGCATCATCCCTCCGACACAGTCATGACAAAAGACCTGACCAACAAGAAATGAAAAAAAAGAGAACAAAAAATAGTTCAACTGTGTTCCCCTCCGTTTGTTTTTGTGTTTTGTACAGTGATTTGTTTTCCCCCTTGGATCCTATGGATCCGACCTGAATACCTCCTGAAGGAGGGGTGGGGGGGGGGGATTTTTGAGAGCCATACCAGACTGTTCCTGGAAAATCGCTCATCACACCAGCTATCAGGACAATGCGCTCTGTGCGTTCTATGATGCAGAACGTCGTCGCCCAAAGATGGCCCTCGGTAGGATATCCCACCTTTTAGGAGTGGATATGGGCGAGAAACGGATCTCTGTTCACCGTTGGTCCCTTCTTATAATTTATAATGATCTCATCGCTGCTGCTCTGCCTGATTCTCTCTTCCTTTTTTCCATTTCATCAACTTGCATTTCAGCCCAGCCTTTCTGCCAGAAAAGCTGTGAGGCATGTCTGCAAGCAAAAGCCAGTGGGCAGGTCTGTGTCTATTGATTAATGCTAGCACAGTCTGGACTTCCGAAGCAGGTGAGGGGCGCCTAATGTAGCCTTTTAGTCTGCGGTATAGTGTCAGAAATAACAGGGAGGCTGATTGTGTTAGATGGACACTTCCTGCCATCTCTACATTAGCTCTCGCTCTCCGTCTGTAGATGCTGTTATGTCGCGGCCCATAAATCTCTGAAACTTTTGTATCAGCACTACATTGATCCAGCCGCTGTAAATGTTTTGGAGTTTGGTGCTTGGAACTAATGCGAGCATGACAGTCTCCGTGGTGCGACTTCCTTTTCTCACAGCTCCGTCTGATTTGTTGTCATTGCTGACTAACATTTCAGTGTGCTGGAAGTGATACAGGGTTATATAATCTGCTGTCAGTCGATGCCATTTACAATAAAATAAGAAAGACATGCTCTGAATAAAGTGTTGTCCATTAACAAGTCTTTCAAGCTCACTAATGGATATGGTTTGTTCAATGCAAGATGTATCAGAGCATCTCTAATTCATGGATGTGGTAATGGAAATCACTCACAATGGAGTAGATGTACGCATTTAATGGACTCAGTCTGTTCCGCGAAGAGACTCCAGTGTTGTATCTGACACCCCACCTCCTTCCATCCCACATAGCTCTCTGTCTTAATTACTTTATGAACCAATATAAAGTCACACACTGCAAACATTGTTCAATGAGGCAGTGAGATACAATGGAGGCAAGGTAAATGAAGGATTTTTCTCTGTAATTCTCTCTTAGCTAAATTTGTCATTTCATTAATTATCCAGAGAAGATCCTTGTGTTGCACATAATACCTTGAGCCCACAGCAACACATCATCTACAGATCTTTGAAGCTGTCTGCTCGATACACATTAGAAACATTTAGACTTACTTTAATTTGGATAGTACATTTCAAGCCTTGAAGTGCACCTGAGAAAATTTTTATTCATTAGTATTATGAACTTACACATACAATTCTGAAAAGTAATACAAATGCTATTTTAGTTTGTTCTTTTATTTTAATTAGGACAGTCAATTTAATGTGTTAATTCAAGAGTTCTGTTCCGTTCAATATCCTGTTTTTGTAATAACCTATATTAATGTTCCAATATTATTTATGCCATTTTAATTGCAGTGTAATTGCATTCATGCTCTCTTGGAACTGTCTGTGTAAAAATACCTAATACCAGCTTTTAAAAACTAAAAGCTTAAATGTTTGTGTAATACATTCTGTTGAATTCTTTTGAGGGGTAAATTCTCAGCCCAAATTGATGAATGAATAATTGTGTATGGCTCATCATATTTGGAGGCCCATAGCATCAAAAATGTTGAATTTCCCACTTGTACTGTAAATGTGGTTTTTACAATTGTTGTAAACATAAAATGCTTTATGTTATTCACTCAATATTTCTGACTCCTCTTGAAGGCTACTTTATTAAATACTGTCCATTAAAACACATTAGAATGGTGACTTTGGCATTGTAATGACACCTTCTAAGACAAATGAGTAATTATTACACTGCAGTATTTACCAGTCTGAAAGAAGGTGTTAATGGTGACAAGGTTTAGCTGTGGGGGACCTTCAAAGATATCTTATTTAACAAGAGCAAAGAAATATGCTTAGAGGCTCCCTGAAAAACAAACAAAGAAATAAATAAATAATCAGATGCAATTGCTAAACTTCACAGAAGGATACATTTCCACCCCCAAGCCATTGTTTCATAAGGTGTTATGTCACCCCAACCTCATCAGACAGACTCATTATGCATCAGACATTTCCTCTTTTAGTCACTTTACAATAAACACAGGGAATTTAGTCACCCCCTTTCTTTACTGAACCACATTTTGTTAGAAGTCTGGGATTATCTGTGGCAATGCCTCTCCGCAGGAGCAATGAATTCAACATCACAGCTCCCATAAACAGGCGAGACATAAAGATATTCTTACCCATGGGACTTTGGATTTTAGCAATCAGAAAAAAACAGTGTTTGCTAACTTTTTTACAGAAGAGAACACAAGCTGAGGATTATCTTCAAACCCTCAATGCAAAGGCATTACCTGGTGGCCTGGACACTTTTGCCTCTCCCATGACTGTCAGCATATTTCAGAATAATTTTCAAAAGCATAAAAGAGAGATTATCTAAAGAATAGGAACAATGGGAATCAGGCAGTTTACCAATCATGCTGAGCACCCTCCCTCCATGAGACAGGCCTCCATGTCTGAAAAAGCCTCCCGAAGTGATAACAGCCCTTTGATCGAAACTTGGTAGTAAGTGTTTAAAAGAATAAGGGGATCAGCTCTGGTTTTCTAGTTCAATAGGAAAACTCAAGACAGCAATTCATCGTATATGAACACAAAATACAAACCAATGTACGACTTGAGATTTCTCATTCGCAGACAAGCAGTCAGATTTAGAAGTGTCCATAATTGCAACTGTAATCCATGTTGTCGATTGCTTACTCTAACTAATAGAAAAATAGACAGACAGATAGATAGATTGCGCATGATGCAGTTTTTACAATAAACACCATTACAAATTTTTTGTGCCCATGAACTCCTTTAGAGGGCACTCCACTCAGGACTCTGGCAGTTTTGGTTGCCTTCTATAGGTGGCTTGTTAAAACCAATAGATCTTAATGGAATATTTCCCAAATCACACTAGAGAAAACATGTTTTTTTAATGGTTTTAATGGTTAAAAGATGATGGTTTGTAAAGTTTGTAATGGTTATTTGTAGTGGAAACCATTAACATTTTCTGTGACGGGTTTGCGTATTTTTTATTTTATTTTTCAGCAGGGACATAAGCCTATATCAGTTATACAGTGGTATTGTGGCTATGCGTGCATGATGCCCCTGACACTACAATGCAAAAGTATTTGTCAAACAAATGAAACATGATGAAACATTAATTTTAGTTGGAATTGTTATAGATTATTCTTAAGATTGCAGTGGTACGTATATGTCATGGTGAAAAATGACTGAATGAATAATATACAGGTACTTAAAGTAGGTTAAGATGATTTTTTTTAATTGTGCCCCCTAAAAGCACAAGTAATTTTAAATGTTTAAAATGCATTTACATTTTAAGTTTTAGCATCAATGAAAACATACAAAAATGTACGTTTTGTGCTTGTAAATGTTACATATTAATACCTACATATAAGCAATGAGACCAAGATAGATACATAGATAGATAAAGAGTAATTAATGCTATTGTACTGTAAGTGTTGCACCGTTGGCTCTTGCAATCAAACTCTCGCTGTTCAATTGTATGTCTTAATTGTTGTTTATTTGTGGCACTGCAAGTGTCTTTTCTCTCAAAGTGTGAATTGGCCTTAACGCTTCAGGTATGAAAATAGATCGTGTTTCACCCACTGCGCAGCTAAAAACTCCCTGTACAGAATCTGACTCTGTGTGGAATACAAAACAAGCCCATCACATGGAATATAGATGAATTCTGGGATTTGATTCTGCCCGTCACAGGCAGAAAAAAGTCAGAAGATAATGTAGGAACCAAAACACATGATTATTCTGATATCACTGCAAGTAAATTTTTCCAGATACAACCCTTGGCACAGCACACAGACCTGTTAATCATATCTAGATGGTTAGGCTTATTTAACTCTCTCTGAATGATCAGAAAGTAGAAGAATGTCTGCCATTTCTCAACAAACTACCTGCATCAGAGACACCTATTCATTCATCCACATATTGTGATAAAATATATTTGCCACAATTCAGCTTGACATTGTGACATCAAATATGAATAATTTGTACTTAGAGTTCACAGTAAGTATGATTTTTACCTCATTTATTATACAAAAAACCATTACAGTGAGAAATTTAGAATAAAAAGCAGATAGATAACTAGAAAGAGGTTCACCATCAGTGTATCATTTATCATCAGTTTATGACTATAGAAAGGAAAAAACAAAAACAAATCTGAATTAGAGCAATTACAAGCAATTTGTTTGATTTATGTGGAAATTGTTTCATATTGAGTTGATATTCCTGTAAATGGGATATCAAAAGTAGGCCAATATTCTCATTAGGGAGAGTTGTATATATTATTAATGTGACTTCACAGAAATAGTGTTACAGTAGTACTGTAATTCAACCAGGAGTCATGCGAGAGGAAACACAAACCCATATCTCTCCACTGCCTGGGCACCACACATACATAAGAAACTGATCAGACCAATGAGATATTCAAAAGCAGGAGAAATGTTTTACTAAGACTCAAGAGATTTAGCTAAGATATATTTTCACTGCATTAATCTATATTATTCACTGTATGACAGAAGAATGAAACAGAAACGCCCATTACATTTTCAAGTTAATTTCTAAGATTATAATGCACTCTTATAAACGGGTTGTTTGCAGTGCTCATTGACTAAGCCAAGAATGCCATCTGCACAATGCCTGATGATGGGATTTAATGTTCTCCTTGGAGAAACAACATTATAAATGTATTATAACAATCTCCTGACTGGCTCAATTAACTTTTCTGAGAGCAGTTTTTTAGGCCGCAGTGGCATCTGACAAGTCTTCAAATTAAGAAAAAGAATATAATTTTTTGGGGGATACAATACATATTATGACAGATTTGTTTTGTTTTTTTGTTTTTTTAACTTTCTTAACTGTTTGGAGAAAATTACCATTCTAGTAGCTTACCAGTGAAAGCAATTTCCCCAAGGCAGGTAGAGTAGTTAACTTTTTTTTAAAAATAAAATGCCTTCGACAGGCATCATACATTCATTTCCATTTCTTTATACAATTTTAAGCCACTGTAGCATCCCAAAAATTACCAGTGAATTAAACAACTGGGGTGAGAAGTCCTGCTGCTGCTTTCACACGTTAATGGGATTATTGAACAGTAATCCCCCATCTAATTTCTCCTCTATTGTTTTATAGTGTGCCCCAAAAGAGGATTTGTAATATGTGTAGCACAATGTCTGTTATGTAATTAAGATTCATTGTAGCACCCTTCACATGTGATTAAGAGGTCTCACAGGGAAACGTATCACAGAAAGTACAAAAAAGACAAATCTCTTGTCTAGGTTGAGCATAAAAGGAATTTGTGTTGAAATGTGTTTACTAATCTTGAGAGTGAGGAAACAAGCTCCATCAGCACAAGTTCAGGGGCAAGATGTGTTTTCAGTGTTGTGCCGTGTTCGTCAACACATATTCGAGAAGCGGTTTCACACTCAACGTTTGTATTTGCACAGCGAACACACCGCTTCCTCTAGGGAACACACACCTAGCAGCGACCACAAGAACAGCGGGAAACCATGAGCTTGTCACGAGTTGACTTACCGAAAACTGCGTTATAAATACAATCAATGCTCAGCGTATCTGAAGAGTTACCATGACAGGTGGTGCATGTCTAATTTATTTTCTCTGCTCTAAAATAAATAAACAGAATATACACTTCTGAAGTCTTTGTGAATCGCTGGGCTAAGAATAAAGGGCAGAATATAGAGCAGAGTCAATCAATCTTTACAATTCCAATCCAAGTGAGAACAAACACTACATTTAGTGTTTCCTAAGTGTGGTCTGTTTAATATCCATATTGTTTGCTCTCCTGTTACAATTAAGTGTCAAACTGCTAAACCTCTTCTATGCCATTAAGCAATGTCATCTTAATTAATCAGCAAATGGATGGCTCCAGTGCTGTGGCCTACATTTAGATAATGTGCCTTAGCTGCATGTTCATATATCACCAAGCATCAAAAGAGGCAACTTTTATATGTTTTTTTTTTATTTAATTTTTTTTAAGAGACTGATACTGTATGTGGGCCCAATGCCTGCTTTAAAGAAATTAGAGACAGATGGCTTTTAACAAAACAGAGCAAGCTGCCACTGGACCATCTCAACCAGCTGATTCATAATTTTACTTGTGGTAACTGTTACACAACCCCATTAATAACATTAATGTATTTTTCCAAATATATGTTTGTTTAAATATAAATATTAATGTAAGTAATTAATATAAATATAAATAATAAAACTGAAGCATGTTTTACAAGAACATTCTATCATGTTTAATTCAATGTGTTACTTGACAGTTAACAATTAACAATGAGATGACCCCCAAAACAGAAATGGTTTATAGAGGCCACTGACATTTTTTCCCCTACTCATCTTTTCTGACGGTTTTATTTACTAATTTTGCATTTGGCTATGTTCAGTGTAATTACTGGTAGCATGAGGTGATACCTGGACCCTACAGAGGTTGCACAGGCAGTGCAACCTCCAATTCCTCCAGGATGGCACATCAATACATGGGTCTGGAGAAGCCTTGGAGAATGTTATGCTGCCTGTGACATAGTTCAGCATGACCAGTTTGGTAGTGGGTCAGAGATGGTCTGGGGAGGCTTATTGTGGCGAGGGGGCATAGTTTGGCAGAGCCTGTAACGGGAGACAGACGACGGAGCAGAGCGATGCATAAGTAGGTCAAGTGCAAATAATGAACACGTGTATTTGATTTCAGTAATTGGCGTGGAGAGACCGGATATAAGCCGGAGCACCACAGAGAGAGAGGGAGAGACAAGCTGGGACCTCGTTGGCGATGCTGGGAGCGTTAACAGAAAGAAGTCTGAGTTATTGAGTATTATTGTGCAGGAGCAAGCTGATTGCGCTTGTTGCGCACCGTTGCTAGTTTTGTCTTAAAATAAGTGAAAGTGACATTCAGCCAAGTATGGTCACCCATACTCAGAATTTGTACTCTGCATTTAACCCATCCGAAATGCACACACACAGAGCAGTGAACACACACACACACACACACACACACACACACTGTGAGCACACACCCGGAGCAGTGGGCAGCCATTTATGCTGCGGCACCCGGGGAGTAGTTGGGGGTTCGATGCCTTGCTCAAGGGCACCTAAGTCGTGGTATTGAAGGTGGAGAGAGAACTGTTCATGCACTACCCCCACCCACAATTCCGTCCGGCCCGAGACTAGAACTTACAACCCTTCGATTGGGAGTCCAATCCTCTAACCATTAGGCCACAAATTCCCCAAATAAAACGAGAGTCCCAGCCTCAAGCCGACCCCTGTCTTCTTCCTTCCTTATTAAGACTGAGTTGAACCACATCACACTGGTGCCGAAACCTGGGAAGGAGGAAGATCGCCGCCGCCATGCAGTCCCTGTCAGGTACACCATTTGCGGACATCATCCAGTCGCTCGCCGGTCTTCACCAGGAACAACATCAACACAAGCTGGCGATCAAGGAGGAGCAGGACAAACGCTTCGAGGCGCTCCTCCGAGCCCAGCGCGAAGACCGCGAGCTGTTCCGGAGCTGGGTAGACCGAAAGGTCCAGGCCATCCCCTCGTCCAAGGACAGCACATCTCCTCTGCCGCTTAACGAGATTGGGCCTCACGACGATCCGGAGGCTTTCCTGGATCTATTTGAGAAGTCGGCAGAGGCTCGAGGGTGGCCCACCGGGGACTGGCCCATGCGGCTTATCCCCCTTCTGTCACGAGAAGCGCCGGAAGCCCCCCACCAACTGCCAGTCCAAAACCTCCTGGTCTACCAGGACCTCAAGCGTGCCATCCTCCAGCGGGTCGGTCGGACCCCGGAGCAACATCGACAGAGGTTCAGGACCCTGACCCTGGAAGAGTCTGGCCAGCCCTTCATGACGGCACAGCAGCTCAGGGACTCCTGCCGCAAGTGGTTGATGGCCGACAGTAGCAACGTCGAGGATGTGATCGATCGTGTGGTACTGGAGCAGTTTGTGTCCAAGCTGCCAAGGAAGATGGCGCAGAGGGACCAGTGCCACCGCCCGACGTCGCTGAACCAGGCCATCCAGCTGGCGGAGGACCAAATGGTGGCATGTCCAGGAGTCTGCGATTCTCTACCATCGGCATCTCTCTCTTTTTTTCTCTCTCTCCCCCTCCCCTATCTCTCTCCAAACCTGTCCCTCTTCCTGGGTCCCGTGGAGGGCTTCCGCCGAAGCAGCACCCAGGTAGAGGACGGGTTACGCAGCCGAAATAGCAGCTGCACCCCAGGCTCCTCCCAGGGGAGGGAGTTTGACCACGGGACCCCTCAACCAGCCCATGCCCTCTCCGCTCTCTCCACGCCAATCGCTTGACCCACTTCCTGCCGCCAGGGTGGCGGTAAAGTCTGGGCCAGCCTGTTGGCACTGCAGGGACCCAGGACACTTCATTGACAGACTTCCATTGATGCAGGTGAGGACATTGATCTGGGTCCCCGACCTGCCACAGGCTGCCCTCGATCAAGCTGGCCTAGATTCATCTTTGAGAATTTGATGTTTTGTATTGATATGATTTGATGTGTTTCAATTGGATATGTAATTGGCAAAATACATATCTACCTGACTGTAAATAAATTGTTAAATTTTGATTCTATTCTGTCTTACTCTGTAATTATTGACTAGTAGATTACGTTGTATCCTTGTTAGCAACATGAGCACCCGAATGAATGAGTTAATATAAAAATAGAGTTAACTAGAATAATCAAATGTCAGAAGAATATTAATTAAAAAGGCATACAACCAATTTGCATTTCAACCTAAATTCGAGGTCATACTAAAATGGAGTCAGATTAAATAATAAAATGGAGTCAGATTTGAGTTTAACCTAAAATTAATAACTCTACGCGCTGAAAGACAGAACACCCAGGAAACCTTCATCCAGCACTGGATACCTTCCTTGGGCCGAGTGTCTGGACCTTACAACCAAATACCAGTGAGTAGCAAGTGGGGTACATATCAGGCTTTGGTGGATGCAGGATGTAACCAATCCTCCATCCATCAAAGTCTGATCCATCCGAGGGCATTGGATAATAGCCGCATGGTACCGTCTCATGGCCCGTTTCTTCTGGCCGGGCATTCACGAGAATGTGCACATGTGGTGCGCGTCTTGTCGTGAATGTCAGTTGGTGAATCCAACAGCCACCCCAAAAGCACCATTGTGCCCCCTACCATTAATGCAGGTCCCCTTCGAACGAATTGGTATGGACCTCATCGGGCCATTAGAGCGGTCAGCGCGGGAACATCACTTTACATTAGTTCTGTTGGACTATGCAACGCGATATCCTGAAACAGTGCCTCTCCGCACTATTTCCACTAAGAGTGTTGTGAGTGCACTGTTTCAATTAATCTACTGGTTGGGGATTACGAAGGAGATCTTCAACGATCAGGGCAAGGCGTTTATGTCACGTACTATTCGCAAGAGTTATTGGGGATTAAATCGATTCGAACAAGCATCTATCACCCACAAACAGACGGGCTGGTCGAACCATTTAACTGCACGTTAAAATCCATGATTCGTAAGTTCGCACATGAGGAAGCCAAAAATGGAGATATGTGGCTAGAACCTCTCTTGTTCGCTGTACGGGAGGTCCCGCAAGCCTCCACAGGGTTTTCCCCCTTCGACCTTCTCTACGAACATCAGCCCCGCGGGGTCCTCGACGTCCTCAGAGAGATTTGGGAGGATGGACCTTCTAATAGCAAAAATGAAATTCAATACGTCGTGGACCTAAGAACAAAACTCCTCACGTTGGGGCGGCTGTCAATGGAATTTGTTGCAGTCTCAAGACAAACAGAGTCGGTTGTACAACAGGGGGGCTAGACTACGTCAATTCGCACTGGGAGAATTACTCGCAAAGTGGCAGGGACCCTTCAAGGTCACACAGCGAGTTGGTGACCTCAACTATGATGTAACTCGAACGGATAGAGGCGGAGCACATCAAATATATCACCTCAACCTGCTTAAAAAATGGTCTTAGAATCTTGGTCCAGAAGTGAGTTCAAAGTCCCAATCTCTCGCTCTGGCCCCTGGAGGAGACCACCTTTTACCCTCGCAGCTCACTGATATAAAGTCAATACAAGCGGATCACCCGTTGGTATCTCGCTCTACAACCTTTTAAATTTCAGGTGATCCACAGGCCGGGTGTACAGATGACTGTGGCTGACTCCTCTCCAGGAGGGGTGGGGGGGGGGTTTGGGCTGCAGGCCGGATGGCTCCCCGGCCTGAGTCGAGCGGTCGGGGTATGTGGCGAGGGGGGCGTGGTTTGGCAGAGCCTGTAACGGGAGAGTGACGACGGAGCAGAGCGTGGCGTAAGTAGGTCAAGTGCAAATAATGAACACGTATGTTTGATTTCAGTAATTGCCATGGAGAGACCGGATATAAGCCAGAGCACCACAGAGAGAGAGGGAGAGACAAACTGGGACCTCGTTGGCAATGCTGGGAGCATTAAGAGAAAGAAGTCTGAGTTATTGAGTATTATAGCAGTATTCAGTGTCCAGCTTTATGCTAAATTAAACCACTCTCATACTACTGATATGAGTCTTAAGATGGCGGCGCGAACACATCGCGAGGCTCAGCGCCTCTCCAGTTTTTGCAATTTTGCAGTTTTATTCCTGCTCATCTCGGGTCTGTTCGTACTGAACAGCTTTGCTTTAACATCATACACCCGACAGGAGCTTTTGGATATCGGTGAGGACTTTACCAGCAGTTTTATCACCAATCTTCGACTCATCCCTGAGATCGCTAGAACACCCGAGGCTTCACACTCTACCTGGCCGGGCGGAAGTGCTCGCAGGCGGCGTCGAGATCGTAAACAAAGGTTGGGGAAGCGCGGAGGTCTAAGAGCTAACCTAAGCCAACACTGCTCCGGCTCTCTTTACCCAGCATTTTCCTCGCTAATGTGCGGTCACTGGTGAACAAAATGGATGAGTTACGACTCCGCATCACCCACAGTAAAAGACTTCTGGACTGCAATGTCATGGTTTTCACAGAAACATGGCTACACAGCGACGTACCCAACAATGCTATTGAGCTAGCCGGACGCTACACGCTCCGGGCAGATAGAACGGCAGATCACTCCGGCAAGACAAGAGGTGGTGGATTGTGCATTTATGTCAACAAAGCTTGGTGTACGAACACTGTCATTGTTGGGAGACACTGCTCAGCTAACCTAGAGTTTCTCATGGTTAAATGTAGACCTTTTTATCTGCCACGGGAGTTCACTTCCACCATAATAACCGCAGTCTATATTCCACCAAATGCTAATGCCAAGCTTGCTTTGAACGAACTTCATGCAGCCATTAGTAAACAACAGACTGCTCACCCTGAGGCTGCTTTTATTGTCGCGGGTGATTTTAATCACTGCAAATTAAAAACAGTACTCCCCAAATTTCACCAGCATGTTTCCTGCCACACCAGAGGAGACAAAACTTTGGATCATGTTTATACAAACATTAATTGAGCTTACATCGTGAGCCCCCTCCCCCACCTCGGACAGTCTGATCACCTTTCTTTGTTTCTCACCCCTAAGTATTCACCCCTCATCAACCGTGTGAAGCCATCAGTGAGGACCATCAAAGTGTGGCCAACTGGAGCAGACTCTTTACTTCAAGACAGGTTTCAACACACTGACTGGAGTATGTTTGCTTCACAGGCTGCCTGTGGTTCTCACACGGACATTGATATCTCCACCTCCTCTGTACTGGATCACATCAACTCCACCATTGACAGTGTAACAACAGAAAAACAGATAACAACATACCCTAATCAGAAGCCATGGATGAACAAGGAGGTGCGACTTTTGCTGAAAGCCCGCAACACCGCCTTCAGGTCAGATGACGCTCAGGCCTACAGTAAATCCAGGTCTAACCTGAAAAGGGGCATCAAAAAGGCCAAGTACTGCTACAAGTTGAAGGTAGAGGAACACTTTTCCAACTCTGACCCCCGACGCATGTGGCAGGGCATCCAGATCATTAGTGACTACAAGTCTAGCAACTCCACTCCAACGGTCACGGACGTCTCCTTCCTTAACGAGCTAAATGACTTTTATGCTCGCTTCAACAGCGACAGCAAGGAGACGGCCACCAAAATCTCAGCCTCTTCAGACCACTAACCTCTCAAACTCACCTCCACAGATGTCCACACTGCACTGAGCCGGATCAACGCACACAAGGCTGCTGGCCCGGATGGCATTCCTGGACGTGTGCTTAAGGCATGTGCAGAGCAGCTTGCAGGGGTCTTCACAGACATTTTCAACCTGTCCCTCATCCAAGCAACTGTGCCTACATGTTTTAAGTCCACATCCATTGTGCCAGTACCGAAACACTCCTCCCCAACGTGCCTCAATGACTATCGCTCCGTAGCACTCACACCCATCATTATGAAGTGCTTCGAGCGACTGGTCCTAGCACACCTCAAAGACTGCCTCCCACCCACACTGGACCCACACCAATTTGCCTACCGCAGAAATAGGAGCACAGAGGATGCAGTATGCACAGTGCTGCACTCTGCACTCACACACCTGGACCATAACAACACGTATGTTAGGATGTTGTTTGTTGACTTCAGTTCAGCATTTAACACCGTCATTCCCTCCAAGCTGACCACAAAACTTGGAGACCTGGACATTAACACCTCCCTCTGCAACTGGATAATGGACTTTCTGACCAACAGGCCTCAGCATGTTCGGTCAGGCCACACCCACTCCACCACCATCACACTTAACACTGGCGTACCACAGGGCTGTGTGCTGAGCCCATTCCTCTACTCCCTTTACACCCACGACTGCAAGCCTGTGCATGGATCCAACTCCATCATTAAGTTTGCAGATGACACCACGGTGATTGGCCTCATCAGTGACAACGATGAGACTGCCTACAGGGAAGAGATACAGCACCTGGCCACATGGTGCGCTGACAATAACCTGCTCCTTAACACCAATAAGACCAAGGAGCTCATTGTGGACTTCAGGAAGAAGAATGGAAGCACTCATGACCCCATCCACATTAACGGGCTGGCTGTTGAACGTGTCTCCAGCTTCAAGTTCCTGGGAACCACCATCTCGGAGGAACTGTCCTGGGCCACAAACACCTCCAGCCTGGTCAAGAAGGCTCACCAGCGCCTTTTCTTCCTCAGGACACTGAAGAAGAACCAGCTGTCTTCATCCATCCTGGTGAACTTTTACCGGTGTGCGATCGAGAGCATCCTGACCAGTTGCACCACAGTCTGGTATGGGAACTGCTCAGTGGCTGACCGCAAGGCACTGCAGAGGGTGGTGAAAACTGCCCAACGAATCACAGGGACACCACTTCCTGCTCTTGAGGACATCCAGAGGAAACGCTGTCTACGTCGAGCTCGCAGCATTCTCAAGGACTCCTCTCACCCTGACCACGAACTGTTTAACCTCCTCCCCTCCGGGAGGCATCTCAGGAGCCTCCGGACAAGGACCACAAGATTCAGGAACAGCTTTTTCCCTAAAGCTGTCTCCTTGCTGAACTCTGCCCTCTGACACCCCTCAACACCCCCCACACCACACATAGACTCCTCCCCCTCTTCAACACTCTGATTTATTTATTTACTCACAACAAGCAAAAAGTAACTTGTTATTACTTGCACTACTGCCTGTTCATCCAGGAACACTGTATAATCCATTTGCACATTGAAATATTTTTTCTATGCACTTTACTGTCCATTGCAATACTGTAAATTATGTTCATAGTTCTGCCAATAGTGTACATACACTTTTACATAGCCCATCTGTATAGTATGTTCATAGTACACCTATCTGTATATCGTGCTTATAGTATTTAATATCTGTAAATTATGTCCATAATACTTACCTGTATAGTTATTGTACATATTATAGACCTTTATTCTGTACTTACTGCTTATTGCACTTCTGGTTAGATGCTAACTGCATTTCGTTGCCTTGTACCTACATGTGCAGTGACAATAAAGTTGAATCTAATCTAATCTAATACAGTTTAAAAACACTAAAAAGTTAAATACCCTACATACACTGATATATATATATATATATATATATATATATATATATATATATATATATATATATATATATATATATATATATATATATATATATATATACCCTACAGTATCTAGGTTAGTAAAATTGTTTATTTCCTAAATGCAAATATACCTGGTTCATTTGTCCCAACAGCAATTTTATCAAAGACTTACACTGTCCTGACCTACTTATGGCTCAAACGAGAATATTTATAATTCATCATAAGCAGATGATATCCATTTGGTTCCATCTATGGATCCCATGTGAAAAACAGATGGACTCACCATGGCGAGATCACCATACTGGGGATGCAGTTTCTGCAGGTCTGCATCTCTATCAGAGTCACAGTGACATTTCATTAGTCAGTATCTCCAGCTCTGTCAGTCGCCTGATTAACGCAGAGGAAATGAAAGGGTGTGAAAGGGAGAGGTGTGTTTCTAAAAAAGAATGTGCAACTTCCACACTGTCAGGTCAGCCAAGAACGCCGGTGGGCCATTAGATCTGGTGTCTGACCTCACTGCAGACTCTAGATCTGATGGGAAACAGCACAGCAGTTTTTGCCGTGAAAAGCACAATGCATCCGCAAGAGCACAAGCCAGTGAGACTTCCATGTGACATTTGTACAGATTGGATGGAGGCTGGAAACTCGTTCTACCACAGAGCGACAGAATAATAACATAATATGTCATTTAGACTAAACACAATAGTACAACCAAAGCATTTTGACCACCAAAGATTCAGCTTCTAGCTACACTCAATAATTGATTTCACTCAATTTTCTCTGTTCAATCTGTTTTAGTCCCAGTTCCACCTTACAAGACTTCTACAAGAGAAAATCTCATTACTGTAATTATTTGCTAGGAGCGGAATGGAAATTTAACATATTTGTTTTTCTATATTGTTATTATTATATCCTGCCTAATTGTGTCCTGCCTTTGGCATAATCAGTTAATTGTTTCCTTCAATTATACCAGCAGCAAAAGACTGCAGTGTGCTGTAGACTAACAAGATTCAAAATGACTTTTCGTCTGACTTGAACTACTAGTGATTCTTTAATATTTGTCAAATGCTTCTATTTAAGAAAAAAGAGAGACATAGATGTTTTGAACATACTTCTGTTTCATTTAGCAAAAACACATTATTGTTAATTTGATCTCAGTAAACTTGGAAATGAAATTACACAAATAGATGAAAACACCATCTTGTGCTATGGCTTCAGATGGGTGGAAATCAAAAAAGGTAATTATTAACTAGTCTGCTATGGTTTCAGATAGGTGGAAATCAAAAAAGGTAATTATCAACTATTCTGCAACTTTTGTTTTTTAATTGATAGCAAAACATGTTAACAGTGTACAATGTTGAATTTTACATTTCAATCGAGAAAACAAAATATCAAAGGTTTGGTAAGTTTATAATATATACATTAACTTAAAAGATAACTGTGGGAGGTAAATTGCAAAGCTATTTGCATTTATGGTTGATAATATTCTTATAATTTTGGATGCCTCCCGTTTCTTTTCATGAGGACAATGGTAGTATACTACCTGGTCAAATTTTCTCTCTAGCACACATCAGACACTTTGTCTTGGAATACCATACTTTAATTATTAATGTGGACTGTCCAAACTCTTAATATTTTAAAGCCTCTGCATGAACAAGGCTTAACTTGATGACTGAATTATACACAGTCTAGTTGACTCCCTGTCTTGCTAAGAGACACGTCAATGTTAAATTACAGTACATATTCATTACATTAAAATACACGCTTGAAAAAAAAAGATTCTTCAATATAGGTGTATAAAGTGTGTAGACTATTTGAATAAAGTAAAAATACAGTATGAAAATGAAGGAATTGTATACATATGTTTACCCATATTTTGAAATATGTATGACACAGCACACAATGTTTTAGGGTTCAAAATTCAAATTCAGGAGTTTAACTGGAATTTAAAAGCATTCTCAATTCCATTCCAAGGTTGCAAAACCCTAGCACACCTCGACAGGTGTAATATAAATGTTGAGCAATCACACCTGTGTCTACACAGGGAAATATGCCAATCCAAATAGGCATCTGGCCATGAAACATCCATTCTCAGTACGTGCCATCCACTGCCTCTAAAGTGTCCTCTGGACACAGGGCTAAACACAAGAATAAGTTAATTGTCAAGAGATTCATGTCTAGTTAACCACATAATCAAACACTAAAATTAAGTCATTAGCTTGCTTTCTTTTTTGTGATAATCAAGAATTCCATTTTGATGGTGGAACTTCCATTCATAGACCCCAGGAGTCAATATAATGAAACATTCTGAACTTGTAATGTGGACCCCAGAGCAACAATATTTATGTTAATCAGATAAAGTGTGAAACAAACAAATCGATATTCATTTACAAGCAAACCTGAGTTGCTGAGTCCTGTGAGAAGAAAAGAAGCTGTGGTGATTATACAATTACAAGCTTTATGCTAAGAGCTTATCGCACTGGAGAAACGAAATACTTTATTCACTGTCTTTGCTTTATTAATTTCTTGACCTCAGGTCAGGCCTCTGCAGTCACCGTCTTATCATCTCAACTGTCAATTATTAAATCCCCGTACAGAGGAAATTGAATGATTTGGCCTGACTTTTGCTGTAACATTATTCTATTTGTATGATATGGGTTGTCTTTCAGGGCCAAAGAGCACTTCCATTCTTGTTTTATGAGTAAAATTGAGGAATTTGATATAACACCTGTAGATTTATATCATTGCTATTCAAAACATAATATAAAGTGTAATATTTCCAGAGCATGTAATCAAAAATGACAATAGCAAAATACATTGGCAAAGCTTTCCATTCTCCTGACGGGGCTGAGTGGTTGGGATTAATGCTGGATGAGATCCTTATCCGCTCTAACAGCTTTCCTTGTTTTAAGTGAACGAGGATCCCCTCGAATGTGTGAGCAGTGTTTGTGTGTAAATGTCTTTGTGGTAAATCCTGAATACATTTTCGGTGTACAAATTGGCAACATCACTCCCAGGCTTTTTAAATAGTGGCTTGTTCAAACATGAAGCACATCTGAGAACACAATATCCATAAATTATATAAAGGATCATATACATTTTTTGTCTTCCTTCCATTTACTATAATACACCTTCCATTTATAACTTCATTTAAAATACGTCTTGTTGTTGTTTTTAAAAATAAATTGGGTATAATCCTATCAATTTGCAAAATAAATAAATAAATAAATAAATAAAATAAAATCTATACAATTCTCTGTTCAATACAATTGCAGTGAATGATGACCAGATGCTATCCATATATGAACATAAAAAGCATCATAAAAAAATATTTTGTAATGACAAGTTACTAGGAATACCAATTATTCATTAAAAACCACCACAGTCTTCAATTCTTATATCTGTGTAAACTGAAATCAAATAACTGATTGCACACCAACAAATTTGAGGACAGTAAAGGGATAGTTCACCTATAAATTTTAATTCTGTCATTAATTACTCACCCTCATGTCATTCCAAGCCATAATACCTTAATTCATCTTCGGAGCACATATTAAGATATTTTTGAGAGCTTTCTTTTGTGTGAATTAACCCTTTAAGTTCTTCACACAAAACTACTATATCTCAAAGTGGTCTACCTCAGAAAAAATATATGTCCTTTTTAGAACTTGGCCACTCCTGTGATCCCTGTATGGAAAAGGAATGAGTGAATAAATGATGTCAGTATTTTGGGGTGAACTATCCCTTTAATATTTGTTCTAGTTATAAAAACAATTTTTCCATGGTATTGAGGTCTGTCATGCCTGATTGAACATTGTTGATTGCATCACTTTAGCTGCCACTCACCGGAATATCAATGCATCTATTCGGATATTCCTGAAAGTGTTAGGAACAGTGATATTTAATCCATTACAACAACGTGTGAATATCTTTTTATAAATACATTTTCAAATATGGATTATAGCAGCAGTTCGTTTTGTGGAAAGAATGTGAAATGTAATTTCCACAGAAGAAGCAGAAGAAAGAACAAAAAAACAAGGTCACAGAGGCTATGACATACCCTCATCTGACCGTCATGTCTATGAGGACAAATTAAATTTGAGGTTTAAATTGGGCAGCTGGTGACACGAGTGGGTGTAACACCTGAGGGACACAGTTCAGACTTTCTACAGTGCACTTCCTAGTCATATTGCATTTCTTAGCTGCAATATTCATGAATGAACGTAGTGAGCAGATGAAGTGTGACAGGTTAAAAGACTGTGGAGATGTCTGGGAACCTCGCTGTGTTTTTCACTGCTTTTGTCCGCAAGGTTGTCACACACAACTCTTGACAACACGAGATGCTGATTCTCATTCACATCCATCTGCAGACAGTCCCTCACACTGATTATCATATCTATTTCAGTAAGTAGATCACAGTGACTACTTAAATGTTGCGTTCTTTGGGGGCTGCTGCAGAAGTTTCTGGGGCCCCGGAGCACAAACAGCACAAGGGCCCTAATCATCCTCTATAAACCCATCTATAATCTTCATGTCAGTGTTAATTAAAAGCTTTTCATAAACTGAAACTAATTTAATAAAATAAATATCAACCAAAATAAATTATCAGGTTTTGTTCTTCTTCTTCCCCCAACCCACCCCCACCCCCCCCCCATAGACATTGAGATCTCATCATATGCTGAAACTGTCTGACCTGTGAGTCTGTGTGGGAGAGACAGCCTACATGCAGATGGCGATATGGCACTTGGCGGCAGCAAAGTAACTGATACTGATATAAAAATTGATGCAAATGAAACCAAAGTGACTGGCAGGTAGTAACACAGCACTCTAATAATTAATAAACATCTTACTATTTTCTATTTTTGGTGCACATGAATAGACACAGGTTCAGGGGGGTCCTGTGCTCATCCTAGGACTTGTAAATTGAACTCAATTGGCTCCAGAACACATGCATGCATGCATGTATACATATATATTTAGCTTGGATAAGTGATGTAGATGCTTTGGCATGGCTCTATAAATTAACACAAAACAGAATAACACTGTTAAAATGTTATTATTAATGTTATCATAATTTGAGCTTATTTAATTTTATACCATTTTTAGTATTATTTGCATACTATGCTTTTGTCAAAATACAGAAGGAGACCTCGGGAAAGCAGACCGGTAGTATAATCTTTATTTGCATCTTGGTGCGGAGGGGAGAAATGCAGAGCAAACTGGTGAGTAACTTAAGAGTCTTTTGAAAATGACTGGACTTAGCTCAGGTTGATAACCGATCCTTGTATTTCTTCACAGTTCCGACGGAAAATATTGACGGCGAAGACAGGCGGGTAACAGGCAAGAGTCTAGGTAGGTGAATCAGGTAAGGAGTAACAATGTTTCCTTTCCTCTTTGCAGGTTGGCAGGCTGAAGAAAAGATGTCAGGATGTGAGAATGCAGGTGGGTAGGAAGGACTTAGGTGTGGGTAAACCCTGACGAGACCAGACAAGGAGAATGTAAAAAGTGACTGCTTATATATAGTAGGTGAAGAGGTGAATGGTGGCAGGTGTGCTGATTTTGAGGTGTGGGATTTTGTGTAGGTGTGAAGCAGGCGGGATGCTGGGAAAGGGAGTCCTTAATTAAGTAAGGCTACTGAGCTGGGGTCTCATTTATGAACGTTGTGTATGCACAAAATGGGCATAGAAAATGCGTACGTAATTTTCCATGCACGTATCAGGAGTTATAAAAAAAAAAAAAATAAACTTGATACCAGCATTCTAGACTATGCATACACTCTCTTTCTCACAACGATTTTAAAATCTGTTTTAATTTCGAAATACACATTTATATTAAATATTCCATTCTCATTAATGGAAATTATACTAATTTAGGCATGTTTTGTTGATGCGCTTGGTCACTTTCCCTGTGGTATGCTGTTTTAATGACAGTGAGGAGTGCAATAGGTGCACAATGTTTTGAGAAAGTATGAGAACTATGATCAATGATGCACACTTCGATATTGTTGCGAACACTGCTGGATTTGGTGGAACGGTCTATTCCGTCTGGTTTGAATAGGTACAATGACAATGAGGTAATGATTACATGTGAAGGTCTCCCCAACATAATGAATAATACCACTGTATTCCCAGACAGCAACATAGTGTTGGCCCAGATCCGGCCCACATCTGGCCCGCGTGAAATCCATGCGGGCCAGAGGTGGGCTGGATCTGGGCCGAAACTGCTTGCTGTCAGGGTTTGAATGATACAACTTGAAGAAAATGGTAATTTGCATGTTTTCTTTTTAAAATAGCTACTTTGTCAGTGACACGTGAGTCAGACAGTTCTATTTACACTGCAATAAACATACACTAAAAATAGCTAATAGATTTTCACCTTATCAGCAAAACTGCATTAATTAAATTACATTTGATTTGAATTGTATAAAACTACTGAAATACTATTTGGCCAGTGGAAAATAATGAGATCAGCTCTTTTCTAAAATATTGTAATATATGCTAAAACATAACTAGAATACTGGATGATTTTTAGCAATAAAAATTGTGTATCGCACAAATGTCATGTATACTCTGTATCTCATATTTCCTTGATGTCTTATACCTTTAACAGTGTTAAACATGATTCAACTCATCAGCTCATTAGTGAAGACTCCAAGATCGCAAATGTGTGTGACAGATAAGAGAGACACCAAAAATGTGCAGTGTTGTGGGTTCTCCATGGACCAGGGTTGTAAACCATTGCTCTATGGGATAGGGTTGCCCCCAGGCAACAAACTACCTTTTTGAACCTCTTGCCGCCCTTAAAAGTTTTTTTTTATTATATATATATAACTCTTATATATATATAAAATATATATCACCTGACATCCATGAAATGAAAGCACACAGGGGACCCAGTGCCAAAATTAAGATAAACATAAATTTTAAACATGTTTAAATTTAAATAACTTTACTAATATATATGTTTGTTGTTGTTGTTGTTGTTGTTGCCTCAGGGAAACATTGTGCAGTTGGACCACTTTTGTTCAGGAAGTATCATACTATAGGGTGGAGATGTGCTCAGATGCATAAACAGGAATATGATGCATTCATGTCCTCCTGGGCAATTTTTACAAGCTCAGAAAACTCTAAGAATGTGCAGTATTATTATTATTATTATTATTATTATTATTATTATTATTATTATTATTATTATTATTATTATTATTATGACACAGAAAATGATAGGGAATGTAATTTTGTCCCTCAAGCATATCAGCTCATAAACTGGTTGATTAAAAAGTTAAATTAGTAATTGTATTGTTTTTATTTTTCTGGCAAAATCTTCTTCATTAACAGTGCATATAATGCCCCTGTACAAGTAACTGCTCAGGGGGCCCTGCTCTGTGTTGGATATTGCAAACTATTCTTAGACTCCTTAGACTCCTAATTTGAGTTTGGAATAAGGAGTCAGTTTTCTTTTTTCTTTTTTTTTTTTTTTTTTTTTTTTTTTTTTTTTTTTTTTGTGAGAAATGTAGTTTTCAAGCAGGCTCCAATTCTTTAGAGGCATGTCCTGGCTGCAGCCAGGAAGTGTTTTTATTTTATATTTTTTAAACAGTGATCGTACATGTCACTTTTATTGAGCTGTAATCTTGAGTGACAGGCGACTCTGTCACTCCAAACCATGGGGCCTGTGCTCACAGGATTTCCCCTGTGTGATAATGCTGGAAAACAAGGCTTTCTGTCATCCAAGAGTTACAATGTAAAGAGAGTGAATGAGGAGGGGAGATAACCAGCATGTGTTTGTTTCCTGATGCCGAATGCTACTGGCAATAATCTTCTGAAGACATGAGTAATATAAATTCAGTGTCACACATGTCATATCTCACAGTCAGAAGCAAATATATGCAGCAAATCACAAATCATATGTAGTCATGTGAAATCATATGCAGCTTTAGGTAGCGAGGAGGAATAATATTGCATTAGTAATGGGAGAGAGCCTTTACAGATCCTCAAACTAATACCTGTTATATATAAGTATGTCAGAACAGATCGTATCAAATAATGCTTTAATGTTGCTCTTTTTCAATAATTTTCTTGGTTTTGTTCATGCTCTTTTGACCTCATTTATATTTTAAATCTGTGCCATAGTAGCAACACTGAACACACACCATGCTCTTTGCATCACGGAGAGCTCCGTCAATCCCATCATCGCATGTGTGGTATGTGTTTTACCCCAATTTCAAAATGCATTTATTCATAACAGCCTGTTTTGCATAGAGCCATGAGAAATGATTGAAAATGAGTCTGTTTACTGTGCTGCTCTGAGGTGAAGATTATGGAAATGTTTAGTGTTATATCCTAGGAATATGTAATAAAATCGCAACCCGCCTCAAAGTCCCTGCCATAGAAATGCTTCTCTGAAGAGGGTAGCACTTCAAAATGATCTACATTTTCTCTGTTTAGAGCAGAAACCTCCAGCTAATACTTGGGTGCGTGCGTGAGAGAACGACTGACATGATTAAATACCAAACTGTAATTATTAGACAGAAAAAAAAGAGATACAAAGAGCAGCAAACTGGTTCAAGGCAATGTTGTATAACAGCATGGGGCGGTTTCTAGCAGTCATAATCGAGCAAGCTTGGCCTATAAAAGGAAAAAGAAGAAAGAAATACAATTTCAGTGGGAGCTGAGGGGGTCTGTGATTATTTGGCACTGGTTGGTGATTACTGTGAGGAAGATCTAAGGGTTGTTAGAAAACTTGAACAGTTTACCAAGTTAAACTCGCATTGTGTTTAATTAGCAGAAGGATTACTGATGCAGTGCACCTTACACTGAGATCAAAGAAAACATTGCTGGTTGTGATTTTTGTCTTTGATACATCATTACGCATAACATATCTGCCTAAATGTACTAATTTCTGACTTAACCTCTTACTTAAGTGAATCATTCACATCTTTGATCACTTTTTGCTTTGATTTGTCTTTAAAGAAATTGATTTTATGTAACAAACGATACCCTGGAATCTTGTGCTAGTGATTTTGCCATCCAGGTTTTCCTTTGATCACTCATTTCCACTATGGCCCGATTTTCTGATGTTAAATGTGGTTTAGTCAAAACACTTGATACAGATCATGGCATATGACAGAATATGAGGTCACCCTCCTGTATAGATTAAAAGGGCCAAATCATAAATTTTTTAGCATTTTCTTTCATTGAAGTCCACTTATAGTGCATTATGCTCACATTGTGTGTGACCGGTAGTGCGTGACAATTTTCCACCCTGTCTTTGAACATTAGAATCAAGCTGTTTTGTGAC
The DNA here is from genome assembly GCF_003368295.1 of Carassius auratus. NCBI lineage: Eukaryota > Metazoa > Chordata > Actinopteri > Cypriniformes > Cyprinidae > Carassius > Carassius auratus. The sequence goes on from NC_039254.1 coordinate 19,888,835, forward strand.
TCCAAAGCACCAGTTCAACCAGTTTCAAATTATTTTATAAAAAAGTAGAATATGTTATATATTTTTAACATTGATACAGGTGAATTAACCACAGTTAATTAGTTTTTAGAAAAAAGAAAATCCTTAATAGATTAATAATAATAATAACAACAACAACACTAATAATAATGATAATTTAAATAATTTACAGTAGTTTCAAAACTACGTATCAAAAACTAGGACGACACATTTGGCTACGCACCGACGCATAATGGCGGCCGAAGCGTAATGATGCGTAGCCTCAGGGACGCGTATGCGTACAGATGCGTTGACTATGAAACGGCCCTTAGAATTATTACACAATAAATACTAAATGGCTAGTATAGCAAATACATGTTAATGTGTGGTTCCTTTAGTCTAACGTGTTTTCCTTTTTTTGTGTAGTAGGCTAAACCTACCGTATGTTTAATTTTCATGAAGGTACATGTATTTAAAACATTATGTAACTGAATGCATAAATGAACGTGAGTAATCTTACCTGATGCTGATATTACAATAGCCGGTATTAACAGTTTACGTGATCTTGCTCTTGATTTTATTATTTGTATTATATTTTTATTATTATTTCTTTGCCGGTAAGCAAATATATCAAACATGCGCGCGGTAAGAGCATTTACGGTAATTCACGTTGGCCAAAACACACAAGGAAACGCGTTGAAATAAAATATCACCGGCAATCACAGACATTCGCATTCGGACGGGATTAGTTTTCTCAGAGGATCACGGAGTTTCCTGAAAAACAGTAGGTAATTTGCTCTGGAATTATCACAGAGGTTGTGTGAGAAAAACACAGACGTGGCAGATTCGGACGGGATTAAAATCACCAAGTACGTCTGTGAAACACAGATTTCTCTAACGACCCCCTGTAAAACTCGTCCCGTCCGAATAGGGCTAAAAATAAGTCACGTTTTGTCCCATTTACATTTAGTGTTTTCTCAATGACAACACACACAAAATGTTTTTATGCAGGTGGAAAAATATAAACTAATATTCTTTAATGTAAATTGTCCATTGTTTTAGCACAAATTTCTGAAGAAATAAAGCACTTTAACATGAAGGCAAAATCGTTTTGTAACTGGCACTGTCACATAACTACTGTTCCACTTTTACTTATAAATCCTACAGAATCTCTTTTCAACATTAAAATATATACAGGAAGCAAATCCAATATAACAGTTCAAACAGTTCAAGAATGTATGTCTAAGGGATAACTCATTTTGGCTGTTATAGATTTATAGAATGACAGTGATATGTGATTTTGAGATTCAAATGTAATATGAATACTATTCTATTCATTTTTTTTTCTCAGTTAAATTCATTGGTATAATTCCTGTGACAATAAATGTTAAAATCAATGTGTCTACTCTTCATCAACATGAATGTAAGTTTTCTGGTCTGTCTGCATGTCTGTGGTATGGAAAATCATTGGGAAGAACTTAGCTTTTAACCATTATATTTTAATATGTTCACTTGATTACTGACACACATTCACACAAAGTTTTCTTTTTCAAAACTTTTTTCATAATCATATACTGCCCTATTAGCCTTCCACTAACCTCAAGGTTTCCCAAAGGCTTGTAAGTTGTTATTGATTTTGAGCAACAATAGCCCATTTATTGAAACTCTGTGACACTGTCTGTATTTGTGAGTGCGGGGTGATTGCATTTTAGACAAACACTGTAAGTGACTGTAGCGCAGGTACTTGTGTTGTAACAGAGGTGCTGGGGTTAACACCTTGGAACACTGCAGATTGGTATCTTCACTGTGAATTTAAGTGGAAATAGGCTCTCAAGAGACTCAAAGAAAACAAGTGCACAAAAGCAAGACCATCAGTGAAAGCCAAAAGCATCATGAGTGAAAATGGCCTTTGCCACTGATGTAAGATGAAAGACAAACACAGGGTTAAGTTCAAATGAAGAAAAACATACAAAGCACTTTAAACAATGACAGCTTAGGTTTTCCAGAAGTTCGCTTACTGTACTCTAACTCTGAAAGTTAATTTTATTTAGAAATAATTCCTGATGGTTCCAACTACGCTGACATAATGCTTGTGCCACTCTAGTTCCATTTTTCAAGCTTGGCACTAGTGCAATATTCAACTAGATTTAGAGGTTTCTATTATTTTACCCAAGGCCAAATGATTATTGCTCATTTATTTTTTATTTTCAGTTTTCTATGCTACACAGAAGGTGCTTTTTGTCCAAGCTGCGGCTTTAAAAATGACAAACACACCATAAAACTATAATAAAAGCAGTTCATTCAATTTGAGTGGTATATTCAATGTCTTCCGAAGCCAACAGTGTAAAATCACTGTGTGAGGAACAGAACATAATTTAAGTTGTGACTGATCATCCCCTCTACCATTACATTAATCTCACACTCATTTAAACCTTCAAAAGTTGCCTTTTGAAGCAGTATATCAAGTCTAACATCACTGAGCCACTCACATCTCTTATCACTGTTTGCTAAATACCAAAGTTTAGATAATATTTTTGAATGATGTTTTTTTGGTGTAACAAAAAAATCTATATATTACACACTTTAATATAATATAATATAATATAATATAATATAATATAATATAATATAATATAATATAATATAATATAATATAATATAATATAATATAATATAATATACAATGTATGTATTTTATATTGAAAGATATTACAAAATGTGCATTCCTGTACAAACTTTTTTTAACACATTAAATTTATCAAAACTCAAAAGTGACAGTAAATACATGTACAGTAAGGCATTACAAAATATTTACATTCCAAATAATGCTATTCTTTTTACCTTTATATTAATCAAAGAATCCTAATAAATAAAGGTATTGTGGTTCCCACAGAAATATTAAGCAGTTTTCGGAGCTGATAATAATAAGAAACGTTTCTTGACCTCGAAATCAGCATTAGAACGATTTCAGAATGATCATGTGACACTGAAGACTGAAATACTAGCTGCTGAAAATTCAGCTTTGCCATCACAGGAATGAATTGCAGGAAAAATATTTTAAAATATAATAAAATAGAAAACATTTATCATAATATTACTATTTTTTGCTGTATTTCTGATCAGATAAATGCAGTCTTGGTGAGCATAAGAGACTTAAAAAACCATACAGACCCAAAACTTTTAAACTGTAGTGTAAATTCTGTGTCATTTAAACATGATAGTTCCCTGAAATGAGCTGGAAGAGGTGACAGTTTAGTAGTAAAAGACAAAAGTATGTAGACTGACAGCAAAGTGAACAAACTAATTTGATATTGGATATGCTGTTAAATAAATCACTTGCCAGTAAGTTGTGGCTCTGTAATCTCCAGATCTACATGATTTGGCTCCAAAGCAAGAGACTTCCCCAGCCTTCAGTCCTCCAGGCTGTTTTCTGGCCTTATAATGCACTTATGTATTCAGTCAAGACAGACAGTGCCCAGTATGACAGAACAGACGATCTGGCCAGACCAGTCTGACCATGCTAATGTGGCATCTGTCAAAGGCATGACTTGGAACACACTGAAGACTCACCACTGACTCTAATACATGGCACCCCAAGCCACGACCACCCCGCTTCCTTCACACAAGAAGTGTCAAAAAATAATAATAATTCCTGTGAGCCCAAGAATGCAACCATGGAGTTTCCCAAAGCATGCGTAAACATGGATGTTTGCTGCTTCTCCAGGCTGTTTAGAATTCCTCTCAGCATGTGGTGCTCAGATTTGTCATTGTCAACACATTCTATGACAGATGCGAGTTAAAACTCATTATGTATGGGTAATCGAAAGGTTACCAAGTTTCTTGTTGATATGTCAGGCAGCCTTGCTCGACCCAGGAGTTTTTAGAGATTAAATTTGGAGGTGGAAAGAACTAGCAGGCGGAAAAAGCATGAAGACATCTTATTTCCTGCTTTTGTCCGTGGTGAAAACATGCATAGAGATAATGCACCTCTCATGCATTAATGGATGGTTTACAGACAAGAGATGAGATGTATATCAATGCATCAACAGTCCCAACTAAATCAGAGCCATCGCAAAGTGTTATCTTACTGCTGACGGAGAGGAGTTTGATAGCCCTGTTGGAAACCGCTGGAATGTCTAGGGGGGCATATTTATTTTATTCTCCCTGTGAAATCAAGCCCTTTTGCCTGCCCTTTTGCCTGTGCCGTTGAAGAAGAGCAGTCAATCCATCCACTCGGATGAGGCATCAGTCTTGTCTAGCCACATCACTGCTCTCAGGTGATCATGGGCCCCTTGTGGAAACGCTAAGTGCTCACCATCAATCAGAGGTGACATCTGAGTCATAGATGGAGATTCTGGTAGAGGAGGATCTCCTGATGAAATAGATCTGCAGTGGTTACCCTTCTGTTGTGCTGTCCAGGTGATAAATATTTGCCTTAAAATCAAATAGGCAGCTTACAGGTCTTGACAGAGCATTAACGCAGACCTTGCTGATAAAAATTACTCAGATGTTACCACCTTGAGCTGTTTTTTTTTTTTTTTTACTTCTCTCTTAACATGAGAGCCCTTTTCACACCTCAGTGTTTCGGGTCAAGTGTGAACAAGAGCCAGAGTTGATATTCCAGAAAGCCATTTCCTGAAATATGTATAGATATTTATAAACACTCGGAATGAGTCAATGAACAGCTAAAGCTTTCTGGGCCAAATGTATTAATGTCAAAACAATACATGGCAGTTGTAGTATACTAACTTAAATATACTATCTGAAAGTGCACTATAAAAAGAGCATGGCCATTTCCGAAATTGTGTACTGAGTAGTACGATTGTAATCTGGACATACATACTACATTCGTCATGTTGTCATTGTCATGTGACCTGCCAGTATTAGTTGGATCACTTCACTGCCATTCACAAATCCTCTCCCAAGGCCTCATGGGATAGTAAACTGTCCACTGAATGCACACTTCAGGATCTCTTCAGAAATAGTTGGTAATCTGGGGATTTCTTTCTATACATTTTTTTATTATTATTATTATTATTCTGTGAATCTAAAAATACTCTCTTCAAATACTGTTTTTGTTTTATGGATGCTGGATTTATAAATGGTTAAGATGGTGGTAAAGCCATTTGATAGCAATGCATGACTGTATAACTGGACACAGGCCAGTAACAATATTCAATTCTATTCTATACAAGTATACACAGCCACAGCCCCAAGCTCCTACCTTTTTGGCATTTACTAGATAGGTTTTATCCTTTTTTTTTTTCATTTTTTGGTTTAGTTTTCATTCAAATTTGGCACATGGTATCATTTCTCAATTAAGCGTATATTTAAACTAATTCTGAGACCTCATGAACCCATGTGCTTTCTTCATCATTATTGGACATAGCCACAACACTATCATATGCTAATCAATTGCACTGCAGACCAGCATCCGAGTCTCCCTGGCTTGCTTTCACTAGTTGTAACAATAGTGTTTGCCCTAAGCTTCAGCTGTCAGGAATGTCTGCTGTGCAGGAGCGAAGGACGCAGAGATGCAGGAGATTCAAGTTTAACAGTCTTTAATCATCCAAACAGGGGTAGCATAGGGCAGGCAGGAACACACAGAGCACATAATATAGCTGACACTGGACAAAGGAACGGACAACACTTTAAATAAAAGACTTAATAAGGGGTAATAAATGAGACACACCTGAACCAAATCATACAAACACATAAAGGAAAAACTGGGTCACAGGGAGCACATGGGGGGAAAACACACACAGACAGTCCAGGGGTGTGACTTCAAATTGTTTTTCAAATCTTAAATTAATCTTAAAATCTCTATAGCCAGCCTAATAATAGCCCTTCATTAAGCTTTACAACAAGCTAACGTTGACGTAAAATAGTGTCAAGTGGGGTCAGAAATAGCACCAAAGATTTATATAAATTCCATAATATTTATAGTTAGGTAATATCAAACACGTAAGTTTGCTATTTACTGAATATCAGCACAAATGTGAAGGTGATATTTATGTCATACAACAGTACATTAATACCAATTGTCTATTTTCAGACAACACAGTCAATTTTCCAAACAAAAGTCTCTGAGCAACACAGAGAGATGTATCATTACTGAATGAATCTGCATTTTTAATTGATTAGGCAATTCTTAATAAATGAGACACTTTCAATTAACAGATTTGATCAAACCGGCTGATTCATTCATGAATGAAATCATAGACTGTCTTTATGAATGGATCACTGAATCATTGGTGTACCCAATTAATTTAATATGTTACATTAAAACATTAGGCTCTTAACACTATTTATGCAATGGTAACTGCAGTGTAAATATTTTTTATGCCATCATATTTTATTCTAACAAGTAATGATGGTCATCAAATAAAGATTCTAGTTCATTTATTTTATGCTAACAAGTAAACAAAGGCAGATAAAACAAGTTTCTATTCTTTAGATTGTATGTTATTCTTTTATTCTAAGTAATAGGCTGATAATAATTGTAAACCCAACAATAAAAGCTAATACATTATGTTCTAAATTCAAAATTCAGTTCTTGTCTGATCATCAGGGATATACGCTCTTTGTTGTGAAAACACAGATGTCAGTTATTCTAGGATGAGTGCAACATGAATTATCAAGACATACTATTTATGTAAGCGAGCAAATCAAGAGAAGAAAATCTTTACACTGATATGTGTGCTCTACCATTGCAACACAACCAGCTATCCAATATCAGTAAATTAATTAAATATTGGCATGGTAAAAAGGGAAACTTGGAAACATAAACAGTGATACATTGTTAAATCAGGCAATCTGAGTTTTCCGTGGAAGAAAGTGCTGCATCAAGGCATTAGGAATCAGGTCAGTAAAAACTGACTTTGCGGTAAAACTGTAGTTTCATTGTGTAGTTTAACTACATGATGCACTTTCCTGAAAGAAATGAGGTCAGTGCCATTGTGGTGTGATTGAATTTTGTTCTTTGCTCATAGATGCAGTGCAGAATTTTTTGGGGCCGATCTTGACAGTTTAAGTAATGAGGAGGAGGATGACTTCCAGCTGTGCTCAGGGAGGAAAAGAAATATTGCCCTGTTGAGTTCAGAAAGCTAGCACATGGCTCATACCTTTTGGAGCAAAGTCTCTGAGGCAGTATCTGCTGATCTTCATGGGGCAACCATGCAAGAAATACTTCATTTAACTCTCTCCGGGTCAGATAAGGGGCCAGGTACAGTTAAGAATGTTAAACTCCACCTGCACACCCTGACCAGAAAATGACCAATAAAATGCTTTAAATAAATGGGATGGGATGGGATGGCATTTGCAATATGAGCTCAATATTCTTACTTAATAGCTTAGATTGAGGTACTTATACTACTTATATGGAGCAACATCCTAACAATACTTTTTAATAATAAAGAGAAAATGTACTATGAAAACAATGTTTCACTGGTTCTAAAAACTGGATGTAGGTTAAATGTCGAAAAAAATCCCTAAGAAAACATTACTTCATTATTAACAGTATCATCTAAACATTACCACATACAAATAAATAAGATGACCAAAGTATATAGCTCCCATCATGGAAATAAATCATTAAACTTAAAAAAAAAAAACTAATTTGACTGACAGCATCAAGGGCTCAAATGTTCAGTAAATCGATATCAACTTCTATACATCCACATTTAGACATGTCTAAAGTGTTCATTAGAAGGTCATAAAGATTTCACTTGGCTTTGATAGTACCTCTGCTAAATGCTCTATTTCGCATGTTAGTTACATAGTATCTAACAGCAAAGCACACTTGCCATAATTGCTTTGCAGGTGTTGTTGCAGTCTGACTCAATGGAGTAGAGGGAGTCCTCATTAGAGGGTATTTGATCTCAACTCTGGGCTTTGTTCTCTCAATATGTTGAGTTTAAAAGCTTTTTTCTGTTATGCTATACACTATACTAAGTGCTTTTAGTTTGTTCACTATGCCTTGTATTTAATTTCAAACAGAAAGGTCTCGTTTATTTAGAGTAGAAAATATGTAGGTGTCAGGATTGTCCAAAATTGACTTGAGAAAACTGAATTCATGATGAAATGGTAAAAGAATTTGAAGGTCATATAAAAAAAGTCAACAATGCAATCTGGAAAATTAAAGGGGCAGTTCACTCAGAATTCTTCCATTAAAGACTCACCCTCATGTAGTTCTTAACCCCTAAGGCCTCCATTCATTTTCATAATACAAATTAAAATATTTTTTTATAAAATCTGAGAGTTTTCTCTCCCTGAATAGACAACAATGGAACTGGCATGTTTAAGGCCCAGAAAGGTAGTAAGAACATCCTTAAATAGTCCAGGTGGTTCAACCATAATGATATGAAGCTACTAGAATACTGAAAAAAGAATGACTTTATTTAACAATTTTTTTCTCTTCTGTGTAAGTCTTTGACGCACGTTCATGAGAGTACCATGATGCATGCATGTGGTGCTGACGACACAAGATGCAATTTTGATGTAGAATCTGGATGCACTGTATCTTTTTTTACAAGCAGAGAAATACAAATGCTGTACATTCCTCGTGTTGAAAGATTTTGACAGAGAGGATGACTTACGTATTCAAAATGTAATAAACAGATGATGAACTAAGAGAGAATGATGCTTTATGTCAGAACACCACCATCTATCTATCTATCTATCTATCTATCTATCTATCTATCTATCTATCTATCTATCTATCTATCTATCTATCTATCTATCTATCTATCTATCTATCTATCATCACTTAGCTACAGTATTACAGTATTACAATCATGTCAATTTATTTCAATTATACATTTGTACAATCAAACAGTTCAGATCAAATTCAGGAATTGAATTGAAATCCCTCCTGAAGGATGGAACGGAGACTCCTCCGGCTCGGCTCCTCAGCGAAAACCTGGTATACATTGCACGTGCTGCCTTCTTATACTCATGCTGTGATCAGCGGCAGCTGGATGCAATAATTGCATGCCAATGTGCATTATGGAGCTAAAAGAGTCTCAATAAAGATAAATGCACTCACTACATTCACATATGCACACACAGGATTCATACATGCACACACATGATTCATTAATAAACACACAGGATACACAAATGCGCATAAAATGTAAAAATGCACACACAAAATTTAAAAGGCACAGAAGATTCACAAATGCATAAAAAATTCAGAAATGCACACAAAATTCAGAAATACACAATTCAGAAATGCAAACAACATTTACAAATGCACTCAAGATTCACAAATGCACAGGACGAGATTCAGAAATGTATTTCGGATGCACACACACATATATCTTGATTTACAAACTGCTTGCGGTCTGTGAACTTCACTGCATTTGCTTTTTTTTAAATAGGGAATGATCAGCAACCAATCAGATATCTCCCTTGTTTTAGCCAATCACAAGAACGCACTCCACATGGGGGATTGTTTACTTATAAGCCAATCACATGAACGCGTTCACTGCCTGTGGTGCGGCATATTATAGCCTACTTATTTATGAAATTGTATGGAAATACAGATGTTTAGATTACAATTCAGGTTTATTTTTTATTCTTTTTTACAAAATATAAATAAAAAAATGTCTCAATACATATAGCCCAGTGACTGCAGAAAATGGATTCATAAATTTGCAATAGGCAATTATCTCATTTTATTGGAATATTGTAATGAAAGTACAAAAAAAATACACCTTTTTGAATATTTAAATATATCTAAATATTCTTTTGGATGCAATATAGAAGTCACTTTAATTATAATATTTGGTCCCTACATGAAGAGAGAGTCAGGTGGTCCACTGCAAGAGGAAAGTGACTCTCCGGCTGCGAAAAGTGGGTCTCCGGATGTGCAAAGTGAGTCGCCGGCTGAGTGAGGAAAGTGACTCGTTCGCTGAGGAAAGTGAGTTGATCGCTGCAGAAGGAAAGTGAATCGTTCACTCAACTTCGCTGCGTGAGGAAAGTGAGTCGTTTGCTGAGGAAAGTGAGTCATTCGCTGCGTGAGGAAAGTGAGTCGATCCCTGCGTGACTCGTGAGGAAAGTGAGTCGTTCGCTATGAGAGGAAAATGACTCTCAGGCTGCGGAAAGTGAGTCTTCTGCTGCACAAAGTGGGTGTCCGGCTGCGAGTTGATCGCTGCAGAAGGAAAGTGAATCGTTCACTCAACTTCGCTGCGTGAGGAAAGTGAATCGTTTGCTGAGGAAAGTGAGTCGTTCGCTGCATGAGGAAAGTGAGTCGATCCCTGCGTGACTCGTGAGGAAAGTGAGTCGTTCGCTGTGAGAGGAAAATGACTCTCCGGCTGCGGAAAGTGAGTCTTCTGCTGCACAAAGTGGGTGTCCGGCTGCGCAAAGTGAGTCGCCGGCTGCGTGAGGAAAGTGAGTTGTTCGCTGAGGAAAGTGAGTCGTTCGCTTATTGGCTTATAGGTAAACAATCCCCCACGTGGGGTGCATTCTTGTGATTTGCTAAAACAAGGGAGATATCTGATTGGTTGCAGATCATTCCATGTTTAAAAAAAGGCATTTGTGTGTCGAGCCAAGTCAGGGGAGTCTCAAAATTCACACACAAATGCAGTGAAGTTCACAGACTGCAAGCAGTTTGTAAATCAAGATATATGTGTGTGTGCATCAGAAATACATTTCTGAATCCTGTCCTGTGCATTTGTGAATCTTGAGTGCATTTGTAAATGTTGTTTGCATTTCTGAATTGTGTGTGCATTTCTGAATTTTGTATGCATTTGTGAATCTTCTGTGCTTTTTAAATTTTGTGTGTGCATTTGTGAATTTTGTGCGCATTTGTGTATCCTGTGTGTGTATTTATGAATTATGTTTGTGCATATATGAATCCTATGTGTGCATATGTGAATGTAGTGTGTGCATTTATCTTTATTGAGACTCTTTTGGCTCCATAGTGCATTGGCTCGTTTAGTTTAAACTCAAAGTAGATTACAATCTTGTACGAGAATGAAAGTAAAAAGAAAGTAAAAAAGTAAAGTAAAAAAGAAAGTAGTCATTTTGTTAATTTTAATAAAGTGATATTGACTTGAGTAAAAGCCTGTCATACTTTCTTATTGATATATAAAAATATATATATATAAAAAAAAAAAATACATTGAAAAAAAGTGTTACATTAAGGTCCACTGAAGTGCCTTCAAATGTGCATCACTATTCGATGTGTTGTGTGCCGTGGCTGCCTTATCATTTTCACAAATACATGTCGTAAAATAAAAAGATTACATGAATATACTGTACAGACCAAAAGTTTGGACACACCTTCTCATTTAAAGAGTTTTCTTTATTTTCATGACTATGAAAATTCTAGAGTCACACTGAAGGCATCAAGGGCTATTTGACCATGAAGGAGAATAATGGGGTGCTGCGCCAGATGACCTGGCCTCCACAGTCACCGGACCTGAACCCAATCGAGATGGTTTAGGGGTGAGCTGGACCGCAGACAAAAGGCAAAAGGGACAACAAGTGCTAAGCATCTCTCGGGGGAACTCCTTAAAGACTGTTGGAAGACCATTTCAGGTGACTACCTCTTGAAGATCATCAAGAGAATGCCAAGAGTGTGCAAAGCAGTAATCAAAGCAAAAGGTGGCTACTTTGAGGAACTTAGAATATGACATATTTTCGGTTGTTTCACGCTTTGTTATGTATGTAATTCCATATATAATTCCACATGTGTTAATTCATAGTTTTGATGCCTTCAGTGTGAATTTACAATTTTCATAGTCATGAAAATAAGGAAAACTCTTTGAATGAGAAGGTGTGTCCAAACTTTTGGTCTGTACTGTATTTATATCAAATAACACACACACACACACACAAAAAAAAAATATGTTTATTGGTTACTATAGTTAAACCATGGTAAAAACAATATGTTTTGCTATACTAACCATAATTTAACCACTGTTTTTTGTAGTAAAACTCCAATTGTAGCCCACAGTTTTACTACAAAAACAGTGGTTAAATTATGGTTAGTATAGCAAAACATATTGTTTTTACCATGGTTTAACTATAGTAACCAATAAACATTTTTCTCGATGCTGCAGTTGAGGTGGATGGATGGATGAACCCTTGTTATTTTTGAAATGTACTCCTCCATAGCCACTCTCTCCAGGATCGACAATGGGTAGACATGCCCTTTGGGTTGTTTTGCCTCAGCCAACAGGTCAATGGCACAGTCCCATGGCCAGTGAGGTGGAAGGTGAGTGGCTGTGACCTTTCTGGACACGTCCTGGAATCCCTGATACTCAGGAAGAATAGGAGTGACATGCGGTGAGTCTGGGTTTTCCACTGAGGTGGAGCAGATGGAGAGGTTGGTTCAGACTGAAATCAGGATGGGCATCTCCTTTAGGCATTGCTGCTCACATTCTGCACTCCACTTGAAAATTCAACAGCCTCCTTCAGCACCAGTAGCGAGAACCATTCAGTGTGAAGCACCCAATGCGTAGAACGACCTCTGGTGTGCAGTGCCGCACCAGTCATTTGCCCAGCAGATTTCCTTGGTCACTGGCGATCTGGTAGGTGGTGTCATTTTTGCAGTGGGGAATTTTGAATCCAGCAAGGCTGTGTAAGGGAGTGCATCTATGCGTAGGCTACGGTTCAACATAGAAGTATAAATCAGCCTTAAACAGTCTTTTCTGAGTTGAAACTTCTAGTCCTTCAATAGATAGTAGAGGATTCCCAGGATTGACAGACTGACAAGTAGGCAAGGGACCTGCTGAAAAGCTTGTTACCTTGAGACCAGCTGATGAGTGACTGTGGTGAGTGTGTTTTTGAATGGTGTGGTAAGTGGATGCAGGTGTCAGTGATTAATAATCAGGTGATTGTGAACAGGTGTAGGAGGTTGGTACTTGTAAGGGAAACCGGTCAATTTAGCTCAAAGGGAATCATTTAAGATTTTAAAGGGAATTTGAACAGAATCACTGTTTCACGGCTGTTCACGGAGACGCCCTACGATTCAGTGAACTAGCCGTTTAACATCAAATCTGCGCTGGATACTAATGTCCAAACTATAGTGAAAACACTATTAATTAGCACAGTAACAAGATCGGCAGTTTAAGACATTAACTTGTAAGCACAAAACACAAGATACTTCTCTTTTCAATATGAATAAGGCTTTATTAAATAAATCTAAGACATATAAACTAATCTAACACATAAACGCACACACACACATTCACACAAGTTGCAGGAAAATCGAAAGTTAGGGAAAGATGAGTTTAAGAGAATGGAAATATGGAATCCCAAGTTCACAGCAATACGTTAAATTGCATAGACATGAACAACCATCAATCACTTAATTAACGCTCACATTGAGTTCCTCAATGAGGTTAAAATTATATTAGATACACCAGCACAACAAATATCTGGGGATACGTTGCCTTCGTTTCCTGTGAAAGGGACTCCCGTTGAAAGGGGTATCCCGGTGTCGCTGATTGGCTGGAAGTTCAGTAGTGAAGTGACGTCTTGGGAAGCCCATGGTTGTTGGGCGTTGGCTGAAAGTGCAGAGTCGTGTACGCTGGTCGAAGTTGAACGGGCACCCGAGGTCAGGCGTCGGAGACTCGACGTTACAAAACTTAACTCAGAACACGAAACTCTCAAACGGAAAAGAAAATAAATAAAGTTTGACGAGACTAGGTTGTGTTCCTTCTCATCGTGGCATAGTTGCAGCAGGCAGGCACGCTGGAACCGCGCTCAAAGAACAATGATGACTAACCGCATGGCTAGATGCTACAAGCTAGCCGAAGCATAGCTAGAGACTAGAAACTGGGATGACTGATAGCACAAGCAATGCTAGAACTAAAAGCAAAATTTCATGGTGTCCAAAGTATTGAAACTTCCCTGTTGGCCACACCTCAAATGTTGTCTTGACCAGTCAGATATGGTCTTGGCTCGGGGGTATCATAAATCATTTGTTTATCTTACCAAGCATGTGGTTCCTGCCTCGCAGGGTCTAATTTTGGACATGATTCCTATAACACGATTATGATATATTTTACAAATAAGTGATTGTCAGAACAATATCAAGCAAGAAAATTTGATTATATCAATACTAGACATGACTATGTATCCTATAGTTATCAAAAGACATACACAATAAGTGATTATACATGATAGTCAAATGTGTGGGTTACATATAAATGAATATGGAGTTAAGCAATGGAATGATTCATTTATAAGTCTTTTTGAGTTCATTCTGGTCCATATATACGTACAAAAAGCAGTTTCTTTGCCATTCTCTGGCAAAGGGATGTTCTGTGAAGACAGAGGTTTAAAGCCCTTCCCCCTTAGGAATTTCAGTCTGGTTCTGCTAGGTGGGGGGGGGGGGGGGAGTCAATGCAAGTATTTAACTTGATCTCCTGGGTTTACATGTGATGTCCAGCAAACCCTCTTGCTCCTCCAGAACTTCTACTGGTGACTTAACATGGCCCAAGATGTTGCCCGCTACATCAAGGGATGTTCATTAGGTGCCAATTCCATCACATCACATCATCTGCCTGAGGATAAGCTGGTCTCATTACCAATCCCTCGCCGGTCAATGCAAGTATTTAACTTGATCTCCTGGGTTTACATGTGATGTCCAGCGTTGCATTTCAATCACGAACAATAAATTTGACAATCTCTTCTTCGAATTAAAATTGTCAATAATTGTTCTATTGGTGTTAATGTTGAAAGCTGTTGTGTGAACAAAATGGTTGGTTAGTTATCTTGCTTGGTTCTTGTGGCACTAGAACTGATTTATGACTGCCTGGCTCTCGTTTCAATGCACACAGCTCTTATAGACTCTTTAATTTGTCTAGTTCGACTCATTTCTGCTACATACTACTTACCCTGCAGTGATCTGTCGTTAATCTATTCCCCCTGCACGGCTTACAGTAACCCTCCTTCACATCTCAATCAAATAAATCTCACTCCCTGTAATTTTGTGCTGTCTTAATCTATTAAAATGTTTATTTAATATTATTATACAATCCCTTAGCAATGGCATTACTATAGTAAAAGTATACTAGGCTAACCATGTTTTTATTACCAATTGTAGCCCACAGTTTTACTACAAAAACAGTGGTTAAATTATGGTTAGTATAGCAAAACATATTGTTTTTACCATGGTTTAACTATAGTAACCAATAAACATTTTTTTCGATGCTGCAGTTGAGGTGGATGGATGGATGAACCCTTGTTGTTCTTGAAATGTACTCCTCCATAGCATCGAGCTTCTTCTTCGTAGCCAAGAAAGATGGGGTCCATGACACCTGGGTATTCCAACGCCTCCGCCAACTCCTCCTGTACTTAAAAAACTGAGAAATGTGAATTCCACAAATCCATCATCCACTTCCAGGGCTACATTGTCACCCCTGCAGTAATACAAATGGACCAGAGGAAGATGAATGCAGTTCAAAACTGGCCACAACCCACTACTGTCAAGGAGATGCAGAGGTTCCTGGGTTTTCGCAAATTTCTATTCCTGCTTTTTCGCCCACTACAGCCACACCACTCACCTCTCTCCTCTGATGGGAGGCAAAAACCCTCACCTGGACCCCAGAGTCACACCGGGCCTGCTTCCAGCTCAAATCCACCTTCTGTGGATACTGGCGATCCTGCGGTTGCCATTCTTTCCCAATGGAAGGGTAAACCCCAGTACTCCATCCATGTGCGTACTTCTCACAGAAACTATCCCCGGCAGAGCAGAATTACGGCAAGGGGAATTGGGAATTGCTGGCCATCAAGCTCACCCTAGAAGAGTGGCGACATTGGCTAGTGGGTGCCCAACATCCATTTGAAGTGATCACAGACCACAAAAACTTGCAGTATCTTAGAAAAGCCAAGTGCCTTAACCCTAGACAGGCCACTGGGCTCTGTTCTTTACCTGCTTCCACTTTGTGGACAGTTACCATTTGGGGAGTAAGAATATCAAAGCGGATGTGCACTTCCACCTACACCAGACTGATTCAACCCCAGAGGAATCAGAGTCCATCCTACCACCTTCAGTCTTCATGTCTCCCAACCAATTGGCAATCGATGACCAAATCCATGCCGCCACTATCACGCAACCTTCTCTGCCGTAGGTTCAGGAAAAGTTAAGTCCTGTCCACCCTGAGTCTGGCAGTTTTGGACTCCGTCCACACATTTCCGGGATCTGGGCACCCAGGCAGCCACCGAACCCTCTTGCTCCTCCAGAACTTCTACTGGTGACTTAACATGGCCCAAGATGTTGCCCGCTACATCAAGGGATGTTCATTAGGTGCCAATTCCATCACATCACATCATCTGCCTGAGGATAAGCTGGTCTCATTACCAATCTCTCGCCGGCCCTGGTCACACCTGGGGGTGGACTTTACCACCGACCTCCTAATAGTCATTGACCGGTTCTCCAAATCCTGAAAATTAATCCCACTATGAAGGTTACCTACCACCCTGGAAATGTCAGAAGCCCTCTTCCAACATGTATTCAGGAACTTCGGTCTTCCGGAAGAACATCAGGACAGCTTGAGCCAGTATCTACCCTGGGCAGAGTGCGGCCAGAGTTCACTGTGCCAGGAAACCACCGGACTCATTCCATTTCAATTTGTCCGTCATTGTTTCCCTGGACGGAGGAGTGTTCTGAAGTCCCCGTGGTAGATTACGGGTTCTGTGAGATTGAGAGGGTGTGGGACTCCCCTCCAGCTGCCCAGCAGGAAGCTGAGTCCCCGCAGTCTCACCACAGTCACTCATCGGCTGGTCTCAAGGTTACAAGCTTCTCAGCGTGTCCCTTGCCTACCTGTCAGCCTGTAAATCCTGGAATCCTCTGCTATCTATTGAAGGACTAGAAGTTTCAGCTCAGATAAGACTGTTTACTCTGCTTCTATTGGTCAACTTGATTATCTTATGTTTGATTCACCTTGACCAGCTGTGACACTATCTGTGCTACCCACTAAGTGCTTCCTTGGTAGTCCATCTGTTTATCAGTCATATAAATCTTACGATCGGGTTTTTGTTTTTTTGTGTAATATTTTTTTACTTATTAGAGGTACAGAAGGTCACACAACCTTTCGGCACAGCACCAAACTAAAATGAAATCATCACAAAAAGTAAAGATCACGTGCCTAACAAGATCTCTGCATGTCAATTCGAATGGTTTGTTTTCCCCCACGGTATAAATGGTTATGATGTTTTGTGGGCATTCCCATCAATGGCGAACAAGTTTATAGCACTATAGTAAAATCTCAGGGCACCCCTAGTCCGAGGATCCACTGCTATTTATCACTCTGCATCATCTGACTTGAATATTCCATTCATTCATAAAGAGACAGCAGCAATTCTACAGCGGGTAACACTTGAGACATATTGAATTAGAAACTAAAAGTAGCATCTAAGATTATTGCTCTGATTAACATGACACACATTTACATTTACATTTAATCATTTAGCACAGTGGTCCCCAACCTTTTTAGCACCAAGGACCGGTTTAATGTCAGACAATATTTTCACGGACCGGGCTTTAAGGTGTGATGGATAAATACAACAAAATAAAATTATACGACTGGCATAAAAACTGTGGTATATTGTAAATATAATAATAAACATGTGTAGCAGAAATGAGTCAAACCATACAAATTAAAGAGTCTATCAGAGCTGTGTGCATTGAAACGACAGCCGAACTCCTCAGGAAGTCATAAATCAGTTCTAGTACCACAAGAACCAAGCAAGATAACCAACCAACCAACTTGTTCATACAACAGCTTTCAACATTAACACCAATAGAACAATTATTGACAATTTTAATTCGAAGAAGAGATTGTCAAATTTATTGTTCGTGATTGAAATGCAATGCTGGACATCACATGTAAACCCAGGAGATCAAGTTAAATACTTGCATTGACTTCCCCCACCCAGCAGAACCAGACTGAAATTCCTAAGGGGGAAGGGCTTTAAACCTTTGTCTTCACAGAAAAGTCCCTTTGCCAGAGAATGGCAAAGAAACTGATTTTTGTACATTATATATGGACCAGAATGAACTCAAAAAGACTTATAAATTAATCATTCCATTGCTTAACTCCATATTCATTTATGTGTAACCCACACATTTGACTATCATGTATAATCACTTATTGTGTATGTCTTTTGATACCTATAGGATACATAGTCATGTCTAGTATTGATATAATCGAATTTTCTTGCTTGATATTGTCCTGACAATCATTTATTTGTAAAATATATCATAATCGTGTTATAGGAATCATGTCCAAAATTAGACCCTGCGGGGCAGGAACCACATGCTTGGTAAGATAAACAAATGATTTATGATACCCCCGAGCCAAGACCATATCTGATTGGTCAAGGCAACATTTGAGGGGTGGCCAACAGGGAAGTTTAAATACTTTGGACACCATGAAATTTGCTTTTAGTTCTAGCATTGCTTGTGCTATCAGTCCATGCTGTGTAGTCATCACTGTTCTTTGAGCGCGGTTCCAGCGTGCCTGCCTGCTGCTACTATGCCACGATGAGAAGGAACACAACCTAGTCTCGTCAAACTTTATTTATTTTCTTTTCCGTTTGAGAGTTTCGTGTTCTGAGTTAAGTTTTGTAACGTCGACCTCGTCTGCGCGTTTGATTTCCAACCAGCCACACAACTCCAGCTTCAGCCAACGCCCAAGCACAGGTTTCCCAAGATGTCATTTCAGCCACTACTGAACTTCCAGCCAATCAGCGACACCGGGATACTCCTTTCAACGGGAGTCCCTTTCACAGCAAACGAAGGCAATGTATTCCCAGATATTTGTTGTGCTGGTGTATCTAATATAATTTTAACCCCATTGAGGAACTCAATGCGAGCGCTAATTACGTGATTGATGGTTGTTCATGTCTATGCAATTTAACATATTGCTGTGAACTTGTGATTCCATATTTCCATTCTCTTAAACTCATCTTTTCCTAACTTTCGATCTTCCTGCAACTTGTGTGAATGTGTGTGAGTGCGTGCGTTTATGTGTTAGATTAGTTTATATGTCTTAGATTTATCTAATAAAACCTTATTCATATTGAAAAGAGAAGTATCTTGTGTTTTGTACTTACAAGTTAATGTCTTAAACTGCCGATCTTGTTACTGTGCTAATTAATAGTGTTTTCACTATAGTTTGGATATTAGTATCCAGCGCAGATTTGATGTTAAACGACTAGTTCACTGAATCGCAGGGCGTCTCCGTGAACAGCCGTGAAACAGTGATTCTGTTCAAATTCCCTTTAAATTATTAAATGATTCCCTTTGAGCTAAATTGACCTGTTTCCCTTAAACATGAATCCACTGTGTATTCGTATCCAACTTTATTATCAGCGTCATCGTAACATGGTGCCAACAACATAACATAAATAACATCCTCTCTGACCCCTAACCCACTTTTTTCATTGATTCTGGTCGCTATGGTCACGTTTAAACATGCCTTAAAAATAAGATACACCACAAAAACTAATATAAAATCCATGAAAATAACACAGAGCATCCGGCCTTTTTTCAAAATAAAAGATTGTTATGGCTCAGCACACTTCTGCCTTCACCTCTGTTATTTGTTTTGCAAAAATCCACCGCTCACAGCTCTTCTGGTCCAATCAGTGCAGGGCTGTGCCACAGTGTTGTTTTGTGCTGAAAATGTAAAAAATATATATAATGAGTGAGTACATCATGAATCCATTTTCAAAACCGTGTTTTTGTCTTATCCTGAATCACTACGGTACACCTATAATAAGTGTTTATATTCTGACTATTTTCATCTGGATGGGGTCGGCAACACTGCAGAGTAGCACAGTACCTGCGTGACTCGCCATAGATGTAAACAGAGAGAAGTAGCTCCGGCTACAAAATTCTTCCGCCAGATGCAAGCGGCAAAAGTTACCAACTGCAGCTTTAATGTAAATTATTTATTCCTTCTTGTGGGGCCCGGTACCAAATGATGCACGGACCGGTACCGGTCCACAGCCTGGGGGTTGGGGACAACTGATTTAGCAGATGCTTTTATCCAAAGCGACTTACAAATGAGAACAATAGAAGCAATCAGATCAACAAGAGAACAACAACAGTATACAAGTGCCATGACAAGTCTTAGTTAGTCTAGTACAGAACACATAGCCAGGTTTTTATATATATATATATGAAAGACAAGAAAAGTCCTATTAATAGTTGGTTAAGTGCTGGCGAAAAAGTTGAGTCTTTAGATGTTTCTTGAAAATGAGTAAAGACTCAGCTGTATGAATTGAGATTGGGAGGTCATTCCACAAGCTAGACACAGTCCAGGAAAAGGTTAGTGAGAGTGATTTTGAACTTCTTTGGGATGGCACCACAAGGCGTTGTTCACTTGCAGAGCGCGAACTTCTGGAGGGCACATGAGATTGAAATAGTAAGCTTAGGTATGTTGGTGCCGTGCCAGTGGTCGTCTTTTAGGCAAGCATCAGTACCTTGAATTTGATGCGAGCGGCTACTGGTAGCCAGTGTAACCTGATGAGGAGAGGAGTAACGTGAGCTTTTGTTGGCTCATTGAAGACAACCTTCGCTGCTGCAGAGGCTTGATAGTACATGTAGGAAGGCCCACCAGGAAAGCATTACAATAGTCCAATCTGGAGAGAACAAGAGCTTGGACAATAAGTTGGGTGGCTTGCTCTGACAGTAATGGTTTAATCTTCCTAATGTTGTATAAGGCAAATCTGTAGGACCGGGTCATTGTAGCAATATGGTCTGTGAAGCTTAACTGATGATCCATCACAACTCCTAGGTCTCTGGCTGTCCTTGAAGGAGTTAGGGTTGACGAACCCAGCTGTATAGAGAAGTTGTGATGAAACGATGGGTTAGCTGGAACCACCAGCAGTTCTGTCTTAGTAAGGTTGAGCTGAAGGTGATGGTCATTCATCCAGCTAGAAATGTCACTCAGACAGGCTGAAATGTGACCAGCTACCGTCGGGTCATCTGGTTGGAATGAGAAGTAGAGTTGGGTGTCATCAGCGTAGCAGTGATAAGAAAAGACATGCTTCTGAATGACAGATCCTAATGACGTCATGTAGATGGAGAAGAGAAGTGGTCCAAGTACTGAGCCTTGAGGAACCCCAGTAGCAAGTTGTTGTGACTTAGAAACACATCACCCCTCCAAGACACGCTGAAGGATCTATCGGAGAGGTAGGACTTCAACCACAGGAGTGCAGTTCCAGAGATGCCCAACTTTCTGAGGGTGGACTGTAGAATCTGGTGATTAACAGTGTCAAAAGCAGCATACAGGTCCAGTAAGATGAGTACTGAGGATTTTGAAGCTGCTCTTGCCAGTCACAGGGCTTCAGTAACTGAGAGCAGGGCAGTCTCAGTTGAGTGGCCACTTTTATACTGAGCCTGCTTAAATACTGAGGGAACTTCTTGTCCAGAGCTGCAAACTGAGAGAGTGAAGGAAATGAGGATGAAACCACAAAAGATAGGTGAGGTGGAGGGAGTGAGCATAGTTTCCGTCGAAAGGTGACCTGCGTTGGAGTGTGTGCCGCCTCAGGAGTAAGAGCTAGGACACAGACACACAGACATATGAATGCTCAAATTGAAGAATTCTCTAGTCTTAGGTTTCTAGATTTAATGTTTATTATTATGTCATATACATTATTATTTTCTGCATTTTTATGAAGATTTCAAGAATTTAAGTTAATACAATAATACATTTATTTCAACCCCTTTCTAATATATACAGTCATGGCCAAAAATATAGGAACCCTTGCTAAATATGATCAAAGAAGGCGGTGAAAATTAATCTGCAGTGATCTTTTATTTTAAAAAAAATCATAAAAATGTATCCTTTCAAGTAAAGTATCCCACACAAGCGTAACACTGTCGATATCATTGTTTCCTCAACACAAGAGAAAGTAGAGCTGTAATCGGGGCATAAATGATAGGTCCGACAGGACCGGAGCCCAACAAGTACATCTGGATTGACAGCTTTTTAAAAGCCCGAACCAGTTTACAGCCCGACATTATTCAAATGTGCACACACACACAGCTCTTTTGCCTTTTGTCAAGAATGAGTCTATTATACAGGTTTTAACATAATTTCTTCATAACTAAAATAGACCAGACCACTTGGAAGTTGGAATAAAGAAATAAAATAAGTCCTCTGTGACATCTTAACATCTCAACATTCTAAATAGGCATAGGCTCATTTAGCCTTTAAATAGACGAACGCACCAATAAAAACGAGTCTTAAACTAATTAAATTGAGATGAATTTTAAATTAAGAAGGTGTTTGGCAATAATGAAATTAAGATAAAGGCTCCGCCGGATTTGCTTCGCCACTAGCAGCTGACATTTAATAAAAGAATAATGCCAACTTTAGCCTAAATAGTCTGTCCACATTATGCTTTTAAGACTCAATGAATATTTAGTTATCATTTGAAAAACCTTTACTCATAGATATTAGGCTGAGCCTACATGTTTTTGTGGATGATCATTATTGAATCCACTGTAGATGGCTTCAGCGCGTCCCTGTGCTCACTGATGGTGCGTCATTATTCCCTCATTATTCTCATTATAAACATAGTAAAAAATTGTCCACACCTCAGACTTTGCTTTAGTTGCTGGTGCAACCAAAACATAATCGCCAGAGGCAAGCCTCTGTTTCACCTACTCAGCATCCATTTTCACATCTTTCTCATGCTAATTGAAACACATCAGATGACCGCTCGTTTACCTTGCAAACCGGAGTGCAAGCCCGAGCCCACGTAAGATGATATTAATTAAGCCCAAACCCGACCGAACCCGTCAGGTCCCATTGGGCAAAGATCTTCAGCTCTACGAGAAAGCGGAGGTTGATTCCACACACTACTACACATCAAAATTAAATTAATTAAAATTAAATAATTAAAATAAATTATTATGCTGTGCATAATAGCACCAAAATAACAAAACTGATAACTATGCTCAGTCGCGTTGTGTTCTCCATGCGTTTTCCGTGTGCGTTTGGGATGACGTAAGGCAGTGGTTCTCATCCCGCGGACCGCGGGCCACATGAAAACTCTGTTTTATAATTAATTTTCTTTTTTACATTAATAAAAAAAATAATAATTAGGCTACTAAACAAAATATAAACTATAGCCTGATGTTTTTATGTGAAATTATTTAGTTTTTCATCAATTATTTTCAAACATGAGCCGACTTACATAACATTAAGAACACATAGGCTACAAGCGTGCACTTTGGCAGAATTCAATTCAAATAGTCATCAACAGCCATTAGTTCTGTAAAATTGAGCATTAGAAATGTAATTTTTTTTTTTGAGGGAGAAAAAAAGAAATGTGGAGAATGACAGTGAATGAACACAAAAGAATAGTTGCATTATCAGTAGTGAAGGAAGATTTTCGGTTTGCCCCGCAACTCACTTGAAGAAGTTCAAGCAAATGGAAACACCATATACTACGCAGCAATCATCCTTAATTGAAGAAATGTGGCAAAACATATATGGAGAGAACCTCATATTATTAAATTTGAAATTGCTTTCCATAGGCTACATTTGTGAAAGCACATTTTCTGCAATGTCGCGCGTCATGAAGTCATGCTCCCCTGCACATCTTACAGATTGCATCTTAAGCCTCTGTTATACTTTTCGCGTCCGCGAGTCCGCTATGGACAGCTAGGTAGGTGTGACATAAAAATTGTCATCGGAGAGTGTGTGCGGAGGCTCTGAGCAGACGACCGTGCGGACATGTGCGCGTGGTCAGTACCAGAATCAGAATCAGAAAGAGCTTTATTGCCAAGTATGTTTGCGCATACAAGGAATTTGTTTTAGTACATAAGCATCCAGTACACAGAGACACCAACACACAGACAACAACAAAAAAAAACTAAAAAATGTAGGCAAATAAATAAGTGTTTAAATAATTGTGCTATAAATGATAATGGAATAGGATTGAATAAGATGTACTAGGATGGAGGGGTAACAAATAAATATAAGGATATTGCACTTTTGTTTGCATAAGCATAAGTGGGGAACATTTAACTGTTCATGAGGTAGATTGCCTGGGGGAAGAAACTGTTTTTGTGCCTTACTGTTCTGGTATTTGCCGGCCAGATGGCAAAAGTTCAAAAATGGGGTGACTTGGATGTGAGGGATCCAGATTTTATGAGCCCTTTTCCTCACTCTGGATGTATACAGTTCTTGAAGGGAGGGCAGGGGAGCACCAATAATCCTTTCAGCAGTCCGAACAGTTCTCTGTAGTCTTCTGATGTCTGATTTTGTTGCTAAGCCAAACCAGACAGTTATAGAAGTACACAGTACAGACTCAATGACGGCTGAGTAGAACTGTTTCAGCAGCTCCTGTGGCAGGTTAAACTTCCTCAGCTGGCGAAGGAAGTATAACCTTTGTTGGGCCTTTTTCACAATGGAGTCAATGTGATTGTCCCACTTCAGGTCCTGAGAAATGGTGGTTCCCAGGAATCTGAACGACTCCCCTTATGAAACATATATTGGAATATATATCAACAAGAGAATATATATTCCAATATATATATTGAGTATATTGGAAAATATAATGTAATATATTAGGCATATATTCTTATATATATTTATTTTTTCCAATATATTGAAAGCGGCAATCATTTGTATATTTTGCAATATATTATATAATATATGTGTCATCAATATATTATTAAATGTATTAAAATATATAAAATATTAGAAATAAAAAGGAAAATAATATATCACAATATATTTTAAGAAATATATTGGTAATGTTTTATGGTGTCTCCTTTATCTATACACCTTTTACCTATTTCTTTATTATTCTCAGGTAGGTAAGGAAAGTCGACCCTGAACAAAACTATAAGCATTTCAAAAATACTTACATCTTGCTCAGTAGACTTCCCTGTGGTCAGTTCTTGCTTACGGCTCTTAAATTACTGCTCTTGCAGACCATAACTTGTCAATAATAAAATACAAGTTTTATTAAAATTAACAAAAGTTATATCAAAGTACAATAGTAAAGTTACAAAATCAAGGTATAATCAGCTGGTATCAGGCGTCGAGGGATACTGTGCTTGTTCAGTATCCGTCGGTCGAGTCTCTCTCTCAGTCTTTTATACCCAGACGTCGAACGCTGGTTCTTCTGATGTCATCACCTGGAGTGCTGCCAACTCCTCTGCCGAGGCTTTCAGTTGTTTACGTCGCATTGCTTTAGCCCTTTTCCTCTTCTTTTTCCTCTTAACAGTCGGTGAAATACACCTTAAATACTATATTGTCCATTTATCATAAAAACTATTTCTAATACATAAGTGTTTCTACTCTAAATCAGTCACTACATACATTTCATGCAAGTAAGCAGTTTTCTTAATGTTAGTGAAGTTACACAATACATTTTCCATATAGCATTAATCACAGGGTTACATCTTTGTACTTAAGCAAAAGCATTATTACTACTTAGGTTACAGTACATCTGTTTATAGCAAATTAAGCATTAATCAAGACAGTACAATTGCAAAATCATCATCTCCATTAATAGTAAATATATTTTCCTTTCGTAAGGGTCCACTGCAGTCACAGTGCTGTTCATGATGGTGAGTGGGGAAAGTGCAGGGGGGTTTCTCCTAAAGTCCAAGATAATCTCCACAGTTTTGAGCGTGTTCAGCTCCAGGTTGTTAAGACTGCACCAGACAGCCAGCTGCTCAACCTCTTGTCTGTAAGCAGACTCATCACTGTCCTGGATGAGGCCGATGACTGTAGTGTCATCTGCAAACTTCAGGAGCTTGACAGAGGGGTCTTTAGAGGTGCAGTCGTTGGTGTACAGGGAGAAGAGCAGAGGGGAGAGAACACATCCCTGAGGGGCGCCAGTGTTGGTGGTGCAGCTGTTTGACATGAATTTTCCCAGTCTCACTAACTGTTGCCTATCTGTCCGAAAGCTGGTGATCCAATGACAGATATAGCTAGGAACAGAGAGCTGGGTTAGTTTGGTCTAGAGGGCTGTTGAGGTGGTGGTGCTGAAAGCCGAACTAAAGTCCACACACAGGATCCTCACATAAGTCCCTGTTTGGTCCAGATGTTGCAGGATGAAGTACAGTCCCATGTTTACTGCATCATCCACGGACCTGTTTGCTCGGTAAGCAAACTGCTGGGGGTCCAGTGATGTCCTTCAGATAAGCCAGAACCAGTTTTTCAAATGACTTTATGACGACAGACATTAGAGACACATGTCTGTAGTACTTAAGTACTGTTATCTTGGGTTTTTTGGAACGGGGATGATGGTAGAGCTTTTGAAGCAGGAAGGGACTTCACACATCTCCAGAAATCTGTTGAAGATCTTTCAAAAGATGGGGGACAGCTGGTCAGCACAGGTTTTCAGACAGGCTGGTGTAACACCATCTGGGCATGGTTCCTTTCTTTTTTTGTTCTTTATGAAGATCTGACACACATCATCCTCGATGATTTGAAGAGCAGGAGGTGGGGAAAGAGGGATTGCAGGAGGTGTTAACGGTTGTGAAGAGAGATTGTCAGAATGGGTGTGGGGGTTTCATATTTTAGTGTAAGTCCTTTTAACCACCCTTTTAACCTGTTAAATGTCACCCCGTCCCGTATACGGGACACCTACGTTGACTATACTATATTACAATCAAATCTAATCTAATCTTGACAAACTATATATTGTTGGGAAGGTCTAAGACTCCCAAATATATATTTTACCAATATTTTTTGTTAAAAATTATGTAGGAAAAGTAATAGATTAATTTATGACAAGAGTGCACCCTCAGAAATCTACATTACAAAAGGAGTTTTGACCTTTGTTTAAAAAAAAGACTTCCTCGTTGCCTTTTTCTCTATCATATTTTAGAAATCATCAGAAGTTATATATCACTTGAAAACATAAAATCTCAAAATTCATCCTTCCATACTACCATGTAAATGGTACATCAAAATCATGTTACAAAATGTTTTCAGTCATGAATTATGAAAATTTAGGTTTGTATCATGCACATTCATGTCTATCTTCAAAAACGTGAGTGACAGTTAACAGGTTAATCACTTTATTCAGCGTGTTCCTGGCCTGGTTGTAAAAGACTCTGTCCCCATTTCTGTAGGCATCCTCTTTGGCCTGATGAAGATGTCTGCGTTTTGCTGTAAACCGTGGCTTATCATTCTTGAATGTTAAATAAGTCGTGGTAGGAATGCATATATCCTCACAAAAAGTAATATAGGATGTTATAGTCTTTGGTGGTAGCAGCTTGAAAACAATCCAATCAGTGAGGTCGAAAAAGTCTTCTAAAGCCCACTCTGTTATGTGGTCCATCTCTTTACAGTCTTTACTACAAGTTTAGCAGATTTAAGTTTTTACCTGTAGGTTGGTATAAGATGAACCAGGCAGTGATCAGATAGCCCCAAAGCTGCTCGTGGAACAAAGTGATATGCATTCATTATTGTTGTGTAACAGTGATCCAGTATATTACTGTCTCTGGTGGGACATGTAACATGCTGTCTGTATTTTGGCAGTTCACGGGAAAGATTTGCTTTATTAAAGTTCCCAAGAATGATTAAAACAGAGTCCGGGTGTTGTTGTTCTGTCTCTGTGATCTGATCAGCGAGTTTCTGTAAAGCTGTGCTTACGTGCGCTTGCAGAGGAATGTAAACACTCACAAGAATTAACGAGTGAAACTCCCGCAGTGAATAGAATGGCTTGCAGTTAATGAAGAGCACATCTAAATCAGGACAGCACATCTTCTCTAACACAGTTACATCTGTACAGTACACATCCGTTCTTTGATGTAAAAGCATATCCCGCCGCCGCGTGATTTCCCTGTTTATTCTGCGTCTCTATCTGCTCTAAACAGCTGAAAGCCGGGCAGATGGAGTGTGCTGTCCAGAATGGCGTCATTCAGCCAGGTTTTCGTGAAACACAGAGCAGTGTGAGAAATCTTTATTTGTCCAGGAGAGCAGAAAAAGTTTTTCCGTTTTTGATGGGTAGAGAGCTGAGATTTGCCAGATGGATGCTAGGCAACGGCGTTCGGAATCCACGGTTTCTGAGCTGGACGAGCACACCGCTGTTCTGTTGATTTGTCCTACCCTGTCAGATTTTGCTACCTCTCATTAAAACAATTCGACAACGAAAAAAGCTACCTGTAATGTTTTGGTTTATTAACGTCAATACCTACCACAACCCCTAGCCTTACAGTAATGCAAATTCAGTAATTATGTGTTATATTCGCTGTTGTATCTAGAAGGGATGCAGCTACAAGAAACCAACAATAAATAATTATTCTACCTATTAGATTGTGTTTTTTGATTGAGTCATTATATATAAATTAATAATAGTGCCAGTCATTACAAACAACATAGGCACTAATCCTGTGGATGCTCGTGAAAAACACAAGATGGTTTTGTTAATTTTAACCAATAAAAAGTTAATTGGAGCTTTTATAACTTTATTCTTGTGTTAAAAGTTCATTTGAGGCAGTTTTTGGCATTATTTTAATGGCAAATGTCGAGACTGGTGCACTATTGTAATACGAGAGGGCTCCAGCATGAATCTCTTGGCTTACAGTTGGCCTCCATTATATGGGGAAGTCGTGGCCTAATGGTTAGAGGGTTGGACTCCCAATCGAAGGGTTGTGAGTTCTAGTCTTGGGCCGGACGGAATTGTGGGTGGGGGTAGTGCATGAACAGCTCTCTCTCCACCTTCAATACCACGACTTAGGTGCCCTTGAGCTAGGCATCGAACCCCCAAATGCTCCCCGGGCGCCGAAGCATAAATGGCTGCCCACTGCTCCGGACAGTGTGTGTGTGTGTGTTCACTGCTCTGTGTGTGTGCATTTCGGATGGGTTAAATGCAGAGCACAAATTCTGAGTATGGATCACCATACTTGGCTGAATGTCACTTCACTTTCACTTATAGGCTATATATAGTGAACATGGCTATGTACTCCCTCAGATAACAGATAACTCTAACTTTGTCCTGTCACAAATAAGTGCTTTTTGTAAACAGGTATTTATGAAGTAATTGTATTTATTGAAGAGCCACACTGATCAAACCAAGATACATTTTGTGCAGTGAATTCATCAAACACACCATTGATACATGGTGCTTTTTTAAAATAAAGAAAAACTAAATGTGCTTGCCATCTTGGTCTATTGGAACCACTTCATAAAATGAAGAAAAACTCTGCGATGCTGTCTACTTGTCAAACAGACATGAGAAATATATTTAGCTATATAAACCTTGATGTGCCTACTTTTTAGTGTTTACACTTTACTTATTTGACATTAATGCATTATATAAGTCACTTTAAACATAAATAATAGTGTGTAAAATAAAATAAAAGCAAAAACAAAAGTTGCAGTCCGGAAGATACTGTATAGCGAATTATTTTACAGACCCCCTGACTTTACTTCATGGACCCCCAAATGTCTGCAAGCCCCATTTTGAAAATCCCTGCTGTAAAAAATGATCATTAATCTTTATTTAAAAAGTGCATAATGCTGACACAAGAGTTATATGAGGTTTCTTAAAATTTTATCCAGTTTTGTTGTGTTGAAATTTGGATTTTCTGCTGTGAGTTACTTGCCTGGTGTGGATGCATCAAGCCAAGCTGAGGAAAAAAGATGGTGAGCAACCATAGACTGACTTTGAACCTTTAACTTTTTATATTCTCATCAATTCATCCTCTGTTCTGTTTTTCCTTTTAAACTGTAAAGGAACACTTTTTCCTGAATTTTCATCAAACTCAAATTGATGGACTGAGGTAATCGTTGACTAGAGGTAATTTAATATAATCAAATGTATCTTGTGGTTTACAAATATTTTCTGACAAGAAGGGTTATCTGGTTTAAAGGAAAATGTTGTTTGTTTCTATCTTATGTTCCAGCAAAATCATCATACGTCAATACCTGAAGTTAAATAACTGTCAGTGAAAGAATCCTCAGAAGCTGTGTCCACAAAGACAGTGAGGGAGCTCATATCATCAAGAGTCCGGCACACTTTCAAAAGCAGAAGGAGAATAATGAAAAAGAAGAAAGAGCAGCATTAAAAGACACAAGAGAGAAACTGTGGCATAAGAAGACCCGGATCAAAATTAGTGACTGTGGAGATGGGACTGCTGACGTACCATATTGAGATATAACATCAGGGAAGATTAAAAGCTTGTGGAACTCTAATATAGGAAGGACAGAGTTTTAATATACACATTTCCTGATAGAATAGAGTCTTAAACATGTTTGGCATTAATGAGAAGGGGGTTGGGAGATGGGTTACGCCAAACATTATGGGATTAATTGGAATGCTTGGTCCTAGGAAGTGTGTTGATTCTCCGCCAGTTGTTTTCTCTGTTTTTCCCGATTAGGTGACATCTTGGCTGAGGCACTCATGCTCCAGAATAAAAATGACTCCTCTAGGGGTCCGCTGCTCTCCCTCAGTCTTTGCCGCGAGCATCAGAGAGCAGGTGTGGAATTTTAATGAAGGTGTTTGAGGAATAAAGGGGGAGGTTTTTAGTCATCTATACAACTTCACATGATGACCCTCTTTGTATAACAGTGTCAAACTGTTTTCTGCTTTGAATTAAATCCTCAAAGATTGTTTGAGAGTCATGTTAAAAACACAGGTTCACAAAATCTCCCCCATATTAAGCCCCTGTCATTTTCTCGGGAGGCTGAGCAATAATAAAAAGCAGGATGGTGCTGTTTATGAGGTATATTAGAATATGTGTGCCATTCTTCCCTTATGTTTTAGTGGCACAGTAGGATTTAAAGAGCATTGAAAGCATCAATAATGGCAATAAGTCTGGTCTGAGGGGAGCTACTGACATTTTTCATGGGCTGTGAGTTGTGAAGGGAGCGGTGATACTGTTCATTTGCTTATATATAGAAGAGCCGACCCCAACAACTATGCCATGCCATGTCATGCCCTCTATAATAAATGCTTATTTCATAAGGGATTATTTAACCTTGACATTTCTCCCTGGCACAAGCAGAGAATCTCTACAGATTCATTTAGATGGATGCACTGAGAAGTTCTGACATGGAACAAAAACGGGATGTCAAGGAGGCATCATCCTCCGGCTTCAAAAAGTAATTTGATTATCAGCCTTACAGTGCAAGTTTAAAATAGGAGATGAGAGAGTTGCAGGGACCTCTGGCTATGGATCGTGATGGCGTTATGAATGTGCGCATTCATTATGAACTTGAAATATGAACACTCTATTCAAATGAGATATCCAGTGCTATGCAATAGTTTGTTGAGTTCATTACTTGTTACCAAATTACAGCAACATATCTTGTTTGCATGAGACTGCATAACCATCCAAGCTAATTTGTACTTGCTTGTTTTGACAAATTATTTATATATCTTAAGGGAAAGGGTTTTTAATGTCTTTTTGTGGTATAATTACCAAAATGGATAACTAGTGACCAAAAAGTCACTCAGATAACATTCAAACATCAGTTTTGAAGATAATAAACTGTAACATTATGGCCTACAGAACAAACACACACACAAACACATACATATATATATATAAGTCGGGGGAAGTCGTGGCTTAATGGTTAGAGAGTTGGACTCACAATTGAAGGGTTGTGAGTTTGAGTCTCGGGCCGGCAGGAATCATGGGTGGGGGGTAGGACTGTCAAAATTGCTCAAAAATGACGTTCGAAAATTCCCTCTAAAAAATACACGAATATTCGAACATCTGGTTGCGCATGTTGTCAATGACGCGCATTAAGTCAATAACAGGCCAAAATAATACAAAAAGACATAACTACTTGTATAGATAGTCTATTTAAGTTTTAACATATATGATAACGTTTTACCTACACAAAAACAAGGAAATCAACTAATGGCCAAGACTGCAGACCTCACGCACTCTCACCCTCACGTTCTCTGCACATAACGGTTTAAATGAACAAAAAATTTTTGTGCAAGCAATTTAAGGTTGCGACTGTTGTCCCAAATATAGCAGGCTTCATTCAGTGATTGAAACAAATATTATTAATATTAATTGAAGTTTTACAGCATATAGAACTGACACTGAATGATCAGAGCGAGTTGTGCTGTGGTAAACATGGAACTTTTCCTTGACATGAAACGATAAATAATCAAACCTCTGATTTTTTTTTCAAAGACATGGAATTCTCAGTAACTCAAAAAGACATTTACAACAGCTGACAGCAAATTCAAAAGAAAGAATATTTTAAATACAATGCAAACAGGAAACACTTGGAAAGAACACAATGGGGACAGGAACACTCACAAAACATGGAACAAAGTCTGAAAATTTCACATAAAAGATGTTTATATATGTATAGTACACATGAGAAAATAATAGCCAAATTTATAAAAATGACACTGTTCAAAAGATTACATCCCCTTGATTCTTAATACAATACTGTATTCTTACCTGAATGATCCATAAGTTTTTTTTTTTTTTTAAGTGTTTGTTGTTCTTGAGTCTGTTGTTTGTCCCAAACAGTTAAACTACCTGCTGTTCTTCAGAAAAGTCCTTCAGGTCCATCAAATGCTTTGGTTTTTGTGAGGAATAATAGTCTGCCTCGACCCAGCTTCCACTCCATAATATGCTTGATCATTCTCATTTCCCAAAATGGCTTAATTATTATAGAGAAGAAGAAAGAGTTATGTTGTTTGTAGACCAACGGTGACCAATTGTAGAATGGGAATGGTCTGGGACACTGAGAACCACCTCAGACAAAGGGGTGTCAGAACTTAATTAACATAGAGACTACAGCTGTTACAACATGAGCAACTTCATTTACATGAAGTGTAAATGTATAAAAGGTTTGAACTTAGGATGTTCTGGGTTTATTCCAACTCCATTGAACCCAAGGTACTACATGTACTTTGTCACTGCTATGCTTCCATTAACATCTTCATCAAGATCTTCAACGTCCTAATCACTTTTTCTTACATTTTCCAGCATTTTTATGTATTTGAACCCTTTCCAACAATGACAGTATGATTTTGAGATCCATCTTTACATACCGAGGACAGCTGAGGGACTCAGATGCAACTATTACAGAAGGTTCAAACACTCACTGATGCTCCCGAAGAAAATAATATAAATTAAGAGCTAAAGGTCAACATTTTTTACATTTGAGAATAAGTGTACTTTTTTTTTGTTGTAACTATGCATGATTATTCCTTCTGGAGGAAGGAATTTGTTCATTTGTTCAACATTGCATATGAGCATTAAGCATAGCACATAGCTTAGTATGGCTTGGGTGAGTCAAACATACAAACAGAAGTCAATGTAACTGATGTAGTGGACAGCACATTCCAGGGCCCAGTTTAGGGCAGGGCCCCTCTATAAACACAATGGTGGAAAAAGGTTTGCTACATTTTGATTGGCTCTTGGTGGACTAACATAAACAAACTGTCCAACGCCATCAGATAAAGATGCCAGGACAACAGCCAGACACCTCTTAGATTGCAAGAAGACATTTTGTACAAAACCCAGGAAGGACAGGACTTCCTATTGGTCAAAATGCAGTTTCTGCCCTTCACCCACCAACAGACTGATTCCTCAGGTTTTGGCCTGTGACCATCATAAAAATTCCTTAGGACCTCTTGATGCAGGAGCAATCGGTGAAACAAAAAGGGATCACAGACATCCATCCAAATCTATTCATAACTATTCTCAAACTTTAAACTGATGCAAACTACAACACACATGTCTTATACTTATTCAGAGAAATAAGTATTCTCCTTGACAGTGGCGTGTAGTGCAACATCTTACACAAACTGAGCTCTTAATGGACAAATGAATGCATGCATGACAGTTCAGTCTTTTCCCATCATGTTTAGACTTAATTTGTTTGTAATATTGCCAAAGGTATTATGGTTTTGGTTTGGTAAGTGGAAATACACTGGTAAATCTTTAGTGACACATTTCTGAATGTGTGTTTGCCAGATTGCAATCTCCTCCTCATCGAAAAGAGATATATTTACCTTCCCAAAGACACTCCTTGTACTGAGTCTGAGTCCCATGAGGGAAGAGCCAATAACATCTACACCGGTTCTGAATCGGAGTCCTGTCAGGGAAAAGACACTAAAAGAGCAAGTTCTGAGTCTCTGGCATGTGAAGGTGAGACTACAACAGATCAACCTTCAATCGGAGTCTGAGTCCTGTGAAGGAAAGGGCTGCAACAGATCACCAACATTCTTAGCCTCGGGCCCATGAGGGAAGAGTCAATAACAGATTCCAAGTCCTTCCAAAGTCTCCAACTTTGAGGCAGCAACAGATACAACCATGTTCTGAGCCTCCAGCCTGCGAGTAAAGAGATAATCCACGTTCAGACTTCATGTAGAGTCTTTGTCCAGCAATACAACAACAGATGCAGCACGTCCTGAGTCTCCGGCCTAGAAAGACAAAGCAGATCGACCAAGTTCTGAGTCTCTAGCCCAGAGAGGCAGAAGACATACACATCTAAACAAGGTTAAGCTCTGGCGAGCAAACCTTCACTCAAAAGTACCCTTGCTTGATGTTCAAGGCTAAGGACCTTCTGCACCTACTCCAGGCCCACATCTGCGTATTCCATATTTTAGGACCCCTTGTTGCTCCAGGAGATCAGCATCCTCCAGCACTTCATGTTCAAGTCTGTTGAAATGGATTCCTGCTCCTTTTCCCACTGTATTGCTACCATCACAACCAGAGGATGAACTCACCACTACTAGACTGCTTACTCAACCACAGAGAATGTAAATATCACTTATCCAAACCTCTTCCAGAGACATTGGCAATGTTAGTTATTATCAGTATATGATTTCTGTAAATTATATTAGATATGATATAGTTGATTGCAGGTTAAAGCAAATCTTATAGGAAAATTTATTTATTTGATGCATAATAGGGCTCTTCACCTTATTTCCTTCAGAGCAGCAACAGTTTACCTTTCCAGATAACGTAGCTCTGACATTGTAATACCCAACATAATCACTTGCATTTCATGCATCATGCACTGTATTCCCATTTCATTTATAGTATTCATTTTGTAGTTGTTTATTATTCTTGTATAATAATTCTTAATCTTTTGTTAATAAAATCTATTTTATTAGACTTATGTCTTCCTTGTGTTGATGATACAGAAACGGTTCTACAAGTTAAAGATCCCACCAATCTTTCTTATGTAATGTATTCATAACTACACTTTAATGACACATGATTCAAACACCATAGAGTATCCATCACTACACTATTTTGCCTCCCTAGGTTGGCGAAAGTTAATATGACTACACTGACTACTGGAAAAAGCTCTACAGCAGAATGCCCCAGGTTACGTATGTAACCATGGTTCCCTGGGGGAATGAGACGCTGCATCGGAGTATGCTTTGGGAATGCCCCTGTTGCCCATGCTCTGAAATGTGTGTAACCCATCCAATGGATTGGTGTGATGCCACTGTCGGGGGTGACATAGTGACCAGGAAGTACAAAAGCACATGCGGTCGAGAGAGCGGCAGCTTCTGGAGAGTGAAGGAAGCGCTTGCAGGGATGCAGGAAGTATGGCAATAAGACACATCGTCTTGTTCCCTCAGGGAAGCATGGTTAATACATACATAACCTAGGACGTTAGCCATTAGGAACTTACGTTGAGTCTGAGAATGCTTTGGAAATGAGAATGCCCATACCCCATACTGACCAATCCCTGCCAAGTATGGATCAGCACAACTAGACTGAGAGAACTGGAGAGACAGGAGTTGCATCTAGACCAAGGCTACAGAACCTGACAAAGGTCAGAGAGGAGTACCATCCCACAGCATTGCAAATGTTGTGCATAGATACATCAGATCTCATGTTGTTCTACCTCTGACCCACAAGCATTAGAAAGGGCCTCTAAAACCACAGCCAAATCCCAAGAAGGCATCTTTGGGCATAACGGAGGCCTCAGCCTCATGGTACCCTAGAGGAAAAATGTCATTAACAATTCAAGTTTATTTGTATAACGCTTTTACAATACAAATCATTACAAAGCAACTTTACAGAAAATTATGTTTCTACAATATTTAGTAGTAGCTTATAAGTGGTGACTGTGAGTTTGTGCGCATGACAGGATTTTTCAGAAATATTAATGCAAGACGTAGTCAGCTAGATGATGAACATTATTAACAGCAGTTATTATAAGATGCAGTATTTGTTAGTTATGTTTGTTGATTCAGGTTTAGCATAATCTGGGGTCCTCTGAGGGGTCAGCATCATCTCTTCTCAGGTGTTCTGGATCCAGACTGGAGCTTGTTTAAATCCTATTTACAAAACATAGAAACAAATAGAGACATCATTAGCATAGCTGCTGTTCCAACAAAGTAAAATTAATTCGTTTAACCCAAGCTAAAGAAGAAGAATGAGCATTTGATCAGATACAACTGCAGTCACAATTTAAGAGGTGTATTATTCGAATGCTTGGCGAAAGAGATGCGTTTTTACTCTAGATTTAAACAGAGACAGTGTGTCTGAACCCTGAACATTATCAGGAAGGCTATTCCAGTGTTTGGGA
The DNA here is from genome assembly GCF_003368295.1 of Carassius auratus. Taxonomy (NCBI): domain Eukaryota; kingdom Metazoa; phylum Chordata; class Actinopteri; order Cypriniformes; family Cyprinidae; genus Carassius; species Carassius auratus. The sequence goes on from NC_039254.1 coordinate 19,925,314, forward strand.
GCCAAATGTGAGAAAGCTTTCCCTCTTTTAGTGGACTTTGTTATCCTAGGAACTACCAAAAGTCCAGTGTTTTGTGACCTTATGAAGTGTGATGGATTGTAACGTGGTATAAGGCTAGTTAGGTACGCAGGAGCTAAACCATTTAGGGCCTTATAGGTAAGTAGTGTTAATTTGTAACTGATACGGAACTTAATAGGTAGCCAGTGCAGAGATTGTAAAATTGGGGTAATATGATCATATTTTCTTGACCTCGTAAGGACTCTAGATGCTGCATTTTGGACTACCTGTAGCTTGTTTATTGAAGATGCAAGACAAGCACCTAGAAGTGCATTACAAAAAGTCCAGTCTAGAGGTCATGAATGCATGAACTAGCTTTTCTGCATCAGAAACAGGTAACATGTTCCGTTAGCTTGGCAATGTTTCTAAAATGAAAGAGAGCATTTTTTGTAACATGGGAAATATGATTTTCAAAAGACAAGTTGCTGTCTAATATAACACCCAGATTTTTGACTGTAGAGGAAGTAGCAGTGCATACGTCTAGTTGCAAATTGTGATCTAAATGATTATGTGTAATGTTTTTTGGTCCAATAATTAATATCTCTATCTTATCCGTATTTAATAAGAGAAAATTATTGTTCATCCAATCTTTTACATTTTTAACATACTCTGTTAGCTTAGATAATTTAGAAGTTTCATCTGGTCTCATTGAGATATATAGCTGAGTATCATCAGCATAACAGTGGAAACTAATCCCATATTTTCTAATAATATTACCAAATTTAATTAAACGGTTCGTCCATGGATAATGGATAATTAGAAAACAAACAGAATGATAATTTATATGTTACAAGCTAGGTAGCTCAGGATAAGTTTAATCTTAAAAGTGAAGTGACATTCAGCCAAGTATGGTGACCCATACTCAGAATTTGTGCTCTGCATTTAACCCATCCGAAAAGCACACATGGATGGAGTTTATTTTTACAGAGCATCAACGGAGTTGTGCAAGTGTTTTTGTTTGTTCCCTGCATTTCGAAGATGCTTGTTCACAAGGCCCAGTTTGACGACGGATTTGCGTATCGTTTATTTCTTAAGGATGATGCAATCCCAAGGAAAAAGGGTCACGATCGTGTGTTGGAACCGCAGGCGGTGAGTAAAACTGCTTCAAATATCTCTGCCTCCTTGTTAGTGCGTCCCATCCCATGCCAGAGACCCAGGTTCGAGCCCCGCTCGGAGTGAGTCGTTGCTGCTGCTGCTTTCGTTCAGTTTCAGCCTCTGGATCTGATTCTGGATCATAAATAAATGGCTGAATCTGACTGTAAGCCATGGTTTGTTTTGGATGATGGGTTTTCCCTCACGGTAATGTCACAGCTTCCACATCCTCTCAACGCAAAAGCCTATTCGCGCTCGTGATTCTTTAGCTCCGCCCACACGTCACGCCTCCAGCCGGTCGTGTTTTTCCGGGAAAAATCGGTACAGACTATCTTTCTCTTATGAATATAATAAAACTAAAGACTTTTTGGATTTATGAAGGATGCAGTACTACTCTATATGTACTCAAGATTAACAGGATATTGAGTGAAAACGAGCATTTCACCCCCCCTTTAATGTGGCTGACACTCCCTCTGAGTTCAAACAAACCAAAATCCCGGAGTAATGCATGCACTTAAACTGTATAAAATAAAATACTGTAAGATATAAAATATCTTAAACTGTGTTCCGAAGATAAAATATAAAATATAATTTTTGGGTGAACCAACCCTTTAATGATTCCTGTGGTGTTTCCATACATTGTGATCATGAGATGCTTCTCGATACACGGGGTCCTTGTATCTTGTGAAAAGAGTTAATGTCGTCAACTCTTTTAATTGGAAAACAACACGGCTGACAGGAAACCAACCCAGTATGTCGATGTCACATGATTAGCTCATGATTCGTTTTCTGATTCGTCCTCTGTTGTGGAGTCATGTTATCAACTAAGTATTGTTGCCCCTTCAGCTAATCATTAACTGGGTTCATATTGTGCAGTTTACTTGTGTGATGGTTCATTCAGGTCCTACACAGCGCATGATTTCCTTATAGAGGGAACTCTGGACTGGAGGATGGACTCAACAACTCTGGCGGGGGTAAGGTGGTGCGGGAATCTCCCATGAAGAGTCTTCAATCAGGGCTACCAGGTCTTGAAACCATGTCCTGCCCGTCCAGGACAGGGCTACAAACAAGAGACAAAGCCTCAGCCACATCTGTACCATGGCATCCAACCCCAGCAGAGCATGAGGGAGTACCACAGGGGACATTGTGAGGTCTCTCGAGACACAAACAAGTCTACCTGGGCTCGACCAAACGTCCACTAAATCTGCTCCACCACCTTGGTGTGGAGCTTCCATTCCCCAGGCCTCAGCCTCAACAGGATGTCTGGATTCCTGACTGAGGTGCCCAGGGATGTACACTACCCTTAGGGAGAGCAGTTTCACCTGGGACCACAGAAGGATATGGCCCGACAAAGGGGGTGCAAGCACAGACATATGTAAGAGACACCGATATGTTGTCTGTGCAAACAAGCACATGATGGCTTCACAGGTCTGGGAGAACTGCTTCAATTTTCAAAACGAGGCCAACATCTCGAGACAGTTGATGTACCACATGAGCTAAAGATCATCCTACAGACCTTGGGCGGAGCCCATGAGGCAAGTGTATGTCGTAAGCATTGCACAGCAATGTAGAGCCCCCAACACTGGCCTTGTGACAGGAAAGAACCAAGGTTTCTTCCACGTGTCTAAAGCACATAAGCTTTACTGTGTGACCTTGATCATGCAAGCAGGTTGCCCCTCGGGGAAGACTGTTTGGTCCTGAGCCACCAATGCAAGGGTCTTGTACAGCAATGTACAGCAGGCCAAAAGGTATCACACTGGACCCAGCTACCATCAGACTGGACAGATTCTGGAACTGTTTCTCGGTGAGTGACTGGCTTTCTCTCACTTTTTTGACTGCCTATAGGATTGACTTTATCCAAGCAGGAGACAGACATGCCTGCCTCATAGTTGAATCCCACACTTCACCTAGATAAGTGGTCCTCTGAGAAATCACACTTTTCTTTGTGTTTAGTCTTAAACCCAACTCTTTCATGTGAGCGAGACTGACATCTCAATGACGAACCACTATCTGCTCTGATTGAGCTGGCATCAACCAATCATTGATTTAATTCAGTATGTGGATGCCCTGGAGTCACAGAGGAGACAGAGAAGAATCCACACACTTGGTGAAAGTGCAGAGTGAGTGTGCAAGACCAAACAGAAGAACCCAATATTAATATGCTTAGCCCCAGAACGAAAACCTCAGAAACCTCTTGTGTCCTCTTACCTGATTTGAGACATGACCTGATTGATCGTGAACATTTTGAATTTTAGTCACATGACTGAGCAATTCAACAAATGCAGATCTAAAATCATTTGTAACCCCCGATCGTTCTTTGGAATGAGGAAATACTGGATGTAGAACCCGGATTCTCTGTCGAGAGGGGGACCACCTCGATGGCCTACATTCAAGAGAGTGTCAACTTCTTGTTCCATGACCAGACCCTGCTCTGGACCTACCAGAGTGGGAAACCCCCTGTTGAACAGAGGCGGATGTGACCCAAACTGAATCTTGTAGCATCTTTCTAGGACCCGGCAATATATTGAGTTTGTACAATACATACATTTTATACAAATATATATTTTTATAAGCGATATGGTTTGAGGAAATACTGCCTATTTCGTAAGTAGTTTAATGCGAGTGCATCTGAAAAATAACAGAGGATGCAGAGTGAGCTGCTGCGGGGAAAGAGCACTATCCAAATTGTCCTAAACATGAGACATGCTTTTAATTAAGGGCTGGGACCACAGAATATGCATATAGTTTAAAGCAGCTCACCCCGTCAGATTCTCTGACACACTCATTTAACCTTTTAACCAGCACCCCGACGCAGGCGTCCTGACTCCCCTTAACTCGCACGTGTCAGTATTTATGAATAGATTAAATGAAACCGGACAAATTTAATCTTGACAAACTATATATCATTATAAAGATTTAAGCCTCAAACATGGACGACAGTTAGCTTTTTTTCAATGGAAAGCTTATAAAGACTGTATTTGCTACATTTGTGTAAAACATGAACAATGGAAATTCAGTACATACCAGATTCGTCGTAATGACGAGTCATAAACACATCCACAGCTGGAAATTTCCGGTTTAGTTAAGAAGGTAAGGATCCACTGAACGACATCTCATGGAGCACGTTTGGTCCAACGGAAGCAATAACGTTGTAATATGGATCATAATTTCTTTTTTGTACATTTCAGTTCTTCAGCGACAGAACTGTTTGTGTCAGTAATGGAATAACTCACGCTCAGAAACTACGTCTTTGTAGTTAAAAATGGCATGGTTTTGCAGTGTACAGTGTGACAAACAGAATGAGACAATCCACCGGAAAAAAAAATGAATGAAAGACAGGCGAAAGATAGTATAGTTGAATTCTGGCACTCTCTCGTCATGGCTCGTGATGCACTCTGACGCACTTGTCAGCTGATGGAGGCGGAACTTATAGCGTTCGTCTTTTTCTTTGTTTGTTTTATTTTTCAACAGTTTTTATATATGTGAGATTTTTTTATGTTGAATGTGAATGCATCTGCATGATTATCATCTGTTTGAGTGCAAATCAGCTCAAATCAGCTGCTATTACTGTATGATCACGGCTATCAAAGTGAATGCATCTATATGAATAGAGAGAGTGGATTATTTACTTTATGGCACATTGTGTTATTACCATATGTATAAGTGCCCATCAGCACAGAAGCACTTATTTGCATTCTAGTTCATTGTAAATGCTGCATTTCTCGCAATCTCAGGATTTTCTGTAATTGGAATACAAAGTTAAATCTTTTTTATTTTTCTTATTATTCTTATTTTTCTTACTCAAATGATTCTTATTGTATTTTTCTAGTGCTCAAATAAATCACTTATATGTCTAAGTTTCTGTCTAATGTTTTATATACAGTGGTATGTTTAATGACTTAATAGTTTGTAGAAGCCTTCAATGCAGTTGGAAAATATTTTTTATGTGTTTTTTTTTTGGGGGGGGGGGGGGGTCTAGACATAGTCTCATAAAAATATTTGCAGGAGTCTCATTTTTCATCTTATTTAGATTTGAAATAGGAACTCATGAGATATGTGACTTTCAACCCATTACTTTTCTAGATTGCTCCAGGACTGATTTCATGTATTTTTATAACAAATAAAAAATATACAAGTGTGGTGAAAAAAATTCAAGGCACTTCAGTGTCTATAACTTAATATTTTTGAGCATTATCAAACCAGGCTGATAAAAAGTAAACCACAAAGGGTTTTCTTTCCAAAGACACCAAAATTATGTTTGTAACACACTGAAGTTGTCACAGTCTTCTGTCTTTCTGTCACTGTCTTCTGTGAGTGTTGTGTTTGTTTGGTGCCATGTGCTCTCTCCTGTCTGTCTCTGACCCCGCCCACCTTGTCTCCTCATTATTGTTTAGTTGCTCCATCTGTGTTTCTCCCTTGCTCCCGGACTCATTACCTTCACTCCTCACACCTGTTTCACCCACTCACACACACACACACCTGGTGCCCATTGTCCTTGGCTATTTATTCTCCTCTCTCACACCACTCTGTCTGGCTGGACCATGGAGGATTACGCCAGGGACTTCCTGGGGGAGGCTCGGTTGTCGACTATGGAGAGGACCTGCCTAATGGTCTTCTTCTGGGGAGGACTAGCCGACTCCTTCAAATACATCATGCCATACTGGCACCCCGATGAGATGCTGGAGGAGTACATCAACCTGGTTCTGCAGTTGAGTGGCTCAGCCGTCAAGGCCAACACCGTTCCCCCGAGGCGGCGGGGGCGTCCACTCTCGGTTCCCCTGGGGCGAACCTTTCTACATCTTTCTCCATGCCCTCTTCCACTACACGGGCCTGGCCCTCCATCCCTCCCCCGATCCACCTCCCTTCTGCCTCCCTCCGTGATTTCTAACTTTGGAGTGCCTGGAATCCACTCCGAGGGGTTCGGTCACAGTCTACTGTCTTCTGTGAGTGTTGTGTCTGTTTGTTGCCATGTGTTCTCTCCTGTCTTTCTCTGACCCCACCCACCTTGTCGTCTCATTATTGTTTAGTTGCTCCACCTGTGTTTTTCTCTTGCTCTCGGACTCATTACCTTCACTCCACACACCTGTTTCACCCACTCACACACACACACCCGGTGCCCATAGCCCTTGGCTCTTTATTCTCCTTTCTCACACCACTCTGTCTGGCTGGATTAATGTTGATTGTGATTTGTTGGTTGTTGCTTGTTCTTCGTGTTTTACATTCCGATTGCTTCTGCTCATGTCCCTGTTGTTTGGTTCTGTTTTTGTTTTTGCCGTGTTGGCCTTTTTGTTCTCGTTTATAAAAAAATTATAATTTCCCCGTGCCGTGACAGAAGTAGGAAACCGTTACAGTTTTAAGTTCGGTAGAGCACTTTCAGCTGTAAGTCCCATAATGGGGGGTCAGGTTAACAGGTTAACTTCTGTTTTAAATCGCATTGTTTTTTATTTTAGATTGTAATGTTACAATATTCAAATTTTTTTTTTTGCACATAATATATAGCATAGCTTACATGGTTACTTTCACTATATTGACAGTTAATAAGACGATCTCTTGAGGGCCCTGATGTGAGACGGCACATTATGAGGTGTAAACCATTCTTCTCCAGAGGGGCCTGCTCTCAGATGTCTTGACACCCTTATGTCAGGATCTCTTGGCCAAAGGCTTCATATTGAAAAGTACAGTCCTCAGACCCATCAACTCTTTTGAAGACTTCAACCTGGGAGCGCCAAGGTGATTCAATCAGATCCCATCTAATCCCAATCAATTTTACCCAGTGTTTGTGTGTTTTAACCTGTCTTTTGTTATATAGCTGAATTGAATTTGTTATTAATTTATGAATTTTGCAACATCGACATTGTTAATAACTGAACTGAGTTCACCGTCTTCTGTAGAGCTGCTTATCGCTGAACCGACCTTTTTCATAATGAATGAACTTCACAGTTATTGAACTGAACTGAACAAGCACTGAACTGACTGGAGCTTAATAATGAAAATATTGTCTTGCTACAGCTCCTTTATAGCAGAATTTGGATTTGTTTTTTTTTTTTTGTTTTTTTTTTGCGTCAATGGTTTTCCCGTTTAATACCATGAAGCTGCTTTGAGATGATCTCTATTGTATAAAAATAAATGTGACTTGCCGTGACATTTCAATCTGAGAGGTGGCTGGTTGGAACTTTCAAATTAAGTTACTTTGTGGACTATTTATTACAGTGATCTTTGTCATTTTTTTAAGCTTTCAGAGAAAACAAATAATGTTACAGGTTTACAGCTGATACTGTCACCAGCTGATACTATATACTGAGTGAAGTTTTGGTGGTGCAGGATAAATGTTGGTTTATAAAGGGTGACGTTTCTTATGATAACTTGTTGACAAGGAAGTTCATAAAAACATGAAGTTCTTAGATTTTTAGCAGTTCAAACTTCTATAACTTGGTTGTGCTTTCATCTCAAAGAGAATATATAAAGCAATAACCACAGGCAGGATTCCAATGGTATGCTGATACACAGAACACAGTGCAGAGGATATGACATGAATACTGAAATGTGAAATGTGCTGATGTCTTGATTTTTTGAGCATGTGGCTTATTTTGAAATCAGCCAGAATAACAGGATGACCATCTAAGGAATTATTCTCTGGGTTGCTTACATATATATTGGTAGATCCACTGTAACCCACAGGATTTTAAGACATGTGGGATGTAGATGCTGTCTGTGCAACATTCTATAAAAGAAATGAGAAAAGCAAAGTAAAAACCCATTTTACTGACCTGTGGAAGGCAATATCTTAGATACATGCCATGAGATGTTAGTATATCAGCAAAAACAGCAAGTATTCAGCAGGCACTCAGCCTTTATTTATTGCCTGGCCAATGAAAAAAAAAAAAAATATATATATATATATATATAATGCCGTTCTAAACATGTTCAATATGTTTATTAATTGGTTATTAACATTAAAATATGTGGCAATAGCTGTAAATGTGGTTTAAAATAAACATCTTGTTTATTGCTTAAAAACATTGTCTTTTAAAGCTGTGCCAAACAACCCCACTGTGTGCCAAACCATCTTGGGGTTGGTTTGCACAACTGCACAGCATGAATTTACTCATTAAATAACAAAATAGGACATATTTTATGGCATGCAATGTGTCTGATTTTTTTCCCAAAAACTTAAGCTTTGTTTTGGACCTAATTGGGTTATTCCAATTATAACATTTGGGTTACCCTACCATATGAAATAGCCAGAAAATATTTACAAAGCTACAGTGCTAAGTATAATTGAGCGAAGCGTTAGTTCAGTCTAGCCACGGAGGCATAGACTGCGACCAGCTGATGCGGTCAGCTGTCAAATAGCTCCAATCACTACCATTCTCCAATTAGACACGGGACATATATGACTTGACTTTAACTTTATTAATCCCCGGAGGGAAATTTAGATGTCACAGCAGCACAACCATACAATGAATAAATTAAAACAACATTCACAAGCAACATAAAAACATGTTCTCCAGTATCAAGTTGCAAAGCATTGTAATTATATACAAAAACATAAATCCTAAAAAGTATGTCATCTTAAATAACACTGATTATACGACCTAATTGCAGTTGGGAAAAAAAGACTTAAACGCTCCTTGTAACAGCGTGGATGGATCAATCTAAAGCTGTGAGTACATTTAAGGGGTGACAATCATGATTCATCATCGAATAGAGTTTCCCAATCATTCTATCCTGCATTATCACCTCGAAGGTGGATAACAAACTCCCTATGACAGAACCTGCCTTCTTTATTAGTTTATTTAACTTATTCTTCTCCCTTTCCAGCAGTCCCCCTCCCCAACTTGTGGCAGAGTACAATATCACAGATGAGACCACAGAGTCATATACATGGCACTATTGTAGTAGTCCTTTATTGTCACTGTTTACAGGTACCAGCTACATACAATATGACAAGGGGGTAGACTGGACAGGAAGATAGGACTAAGGAAGAAATACAGCATAACATGAAGAAGGGGAGAAAAAAAACAAAAAAAACAGACTATGCTCCTGTGGGGAGTACAGTGTGGGAAAGGAAAAAACACCTCAGCAACATAAGCACATAATCAGTACAGCATGAAAAACACATGACATTCAACAGGGGAGGTGAGTGGGGGGTGGAGGTAACCAAGCACAGGCAAGCAGCCATCTGGTCCTGCAGCCAGTCTCGCCGCTGGTCACAGACCCGCTTGTAAGACTGGCGGTACAAAGCGGCGAAGGGATGGGGGGGGTGGGGGGTGAATGCATGTCTATTATATATGACCCTATGTGTGTTTGTATGTATGTAAAAGTTATTGTATATGTAGGCCTGGAGAGTCGCTACCCCTGGCATCAAATCTAGGTGCCTCAGTCTGCAGGACTGTCATAGCGATACACAGCAAGTTGCCATGGAGACAGCCTTGATCAGGTCCCAGATAGAGTCAACAATCAGCAGGTGTCTGTGGAAGAGGGAGCAGGAATGCAAGAGCGTCTCACTGCAGTGCTCTAAAGACCTGTTATCATGGTTCCGAATAGTTAGATATCTTCAATGTCCTCCACGGAAAGAGCTGCCAGACACAAGACCTGCCACCTCTCCCACGGTCCATTGTGTAGCCAACAGTGAACGTCCTGGCAGGGTAATCAGGTTCCCCTGAACCAAAGCTCCCTGTCGAGAAGATGGCGTCAATTCTGTTGAGAGATCAGTTGATGAAATCCATAATTTTTTAGTTTGGAGAGCAGTGCGGAGAGAATGTCTCAAAGTATAAGACAATAGACGAGACAAGAGGAGCAAAGCAGGAAAGGTAAGGGGGAGGAGAAGGAGAGAAAATGCGACCGCCTTTGTTGAGAGCAAAGAGAGTGTATTGCTTGGTAAATATGCTCAAATGGCTCTCAAAGCTCAAACTGCTTGCGAGAGCTAACGCTTGTTAAGGAAACTAATCAGACAGCGAATCTATCTACATAGGCATTTAAATCAGGATTTTTTGGCGGGATTCCCACAGAGTATCTCACCAATTTTCAAGTCATATACTTAAGGAATTTGCCGCATTGTTTGTCAAGCGATGGACTGAAAGTGATATGAGCAAGCACTTGATATAGACACTTTGCCCACGATTCATCGCCAAAGTTGTACTAATACATCTGAGCTAACAACATTACACGAGATCTGCTTCCCCGCTGGAAGAAGCAAGTCATTCAAGAATAATCAAAGCATCCACGAACAACAGGCCATTTCACCTTTACGGGTGATCGAAATCCTTGAAAATTCTTGAAAATTAATGCAGTGTTTACAAGGATTAATAATACAAATGCTTGGATTTAGATAAAGTGAATGAAAATGCAGTGCATTGGTTCATAGTAATTTGCTGCAGGACTGCAGGAGTGCAGTTGGTACAAGCTTTTTTAATGTACATAGTCACACTGTTGTATTGAGTCACGTTTTTCATACAACACCGATAAAAACATATATACCCCACTGTATTAGTATTTAAATAGTATATGATTATGTTGAACTTTATTCTTGAAAATATGGCGCTGTACTAAGCAGTATATAAAACGTGTTTCTGTTGCTCATGAAAACGTTTCTGAAACGTTTGTGTATGACAAATACTACATTTTATTTACTTCCTCTGTGATAAAGTATGCGAACACTGTGTGAGAGTCACTAATGGAAGCAGAAAGTGTTCGGCTTGACATCTCTGTTTTCAACTCTGCCCCCGACTGCAAGCAGGTAATTAAGTATGTAAAATGTATTTATATATTACCTTTCACAGACAAGAAGTCACAAAGTGCTTTACAATCTGTTAATAAAAAGAATCAAACATGCATACAATAAATCTACCATAACACAACACACAGAAACACTCTTCACAAACATGAAATGACAAGTAAACCACTGCTGTTAAATAAAAGCGAGTAAAAAAGCGAATAAAAGCCAATGAAGGTCCTTGAGAAGTGGTCTTATATGAGACCACTTACTGGTACCAGTCCACAGCCTTGCAGCTGCATTTTGTACAACTTGTAGTCTCTCCATAGAAGACTTATTCAAACAAGTTCTATACAACATGTTCTATACAGAACATTGCAATAGTCCAAACGTGACGAGATGAAGGCAGGCATCTCCATCTCTTTTCTTGAGACCACCGATCTAATCTTGGCAATGTTCCTAAGATGAATAAAACATGAGCGAACTACAGACTTTATATGACTGTTAAAACATATGGCTCTATCCTAGATTTCTTATTTCACTATAATCTGAAGTGGCTGAAACCCCCAAAACCTGCTTAATCCTAGGTATAATATTGTCAGGAGCAAAGAGCATCATTTCAGTTTTATCCTAAATTTTTGCCATCCATTTATTAATGGAGACTAAACAACCCTGTAGAACTGACAGTTTATCTAGACTATCAGGTCTAAACGAGAAAAATAACTGAATGCCATCTGCATATAAATAAGATATTATTTTAAAACTATTGATAATCTGTCCAAGAGGATGTATATACAAGTTAAACAACAAAGGGCCCAGCACAGAACCTAGTGGTACACCAAAGGACAAAAGTAAAGAATCGGACATAAAGGATCCAACAGATACCGAAAAAGACCTATCAGACAGATAAGATGAAAACCAATCCAGAGCCGAACCCGAAATACCTACTAAACATCGTAATCTATTAATCAGAGTGCAGTGATCCACCGTGTCAAACGCTGCGCTAAGATCTAACATAACCAACACGGAACATTTCCCCGCATCTGTGGCCATCAAAATGTCATTTGATACCCAGTGTAATAATAAAAACTTCCTAATCATCGTAAGAAGGAGGTGGGAACCGGCGGACAATCCAAATAAAACTTTAATTACAAAATAAACACAAAACAGAGCATCAGCCCCTCACGGACGATTGATGCAAATCTTGATGCAAATACAAATAAAAACACAACTAAAAGCCCAGGCCTGGTCCTCTCTCGACCTTCACTGTCATCGCTCCAGTTGTATATCCCTCGTTCCCACATCCCTCGGACACGCCCCACTCCTCCACATCACGGGAGGCCGACAGTGAGCTCGCCCGTCCCCGGCAACTCCATGGCGGCACACTCCTCGCCTGCTCGAAAGCACCGTTCCATCCCCTGGTCCTCTCTCATCCTTCACTGTCGTCGCTCCAGTTTTATATCCTTCCATCTCTCTGTGGGACTCGAGACCGGTGGTGGGTCACAGATGTCGCTCATTTCCCAATCACTCCACCGGCCTCGCTCGTTCCCACATACCTCGCCCCCGCCCCACTCGTCACACCCAGGTACTCTCGTTGATCGCTGTTCCTAGCTGTGCTTCAAGTTGAACGCACCCCATGACTTTTTGCACGAAGTCACCTCATGAAATGATTTTGGACAGGCTTCTGAGACAGAGTAATGGTATACAGCATGATCGACAGCTAAATATTTGGTGATGACTAAGTGGATATTTCGTATAAAACATACATTTAAAAAAAATAGGGCCTGCTATTTTAGCCCGCTGGAGAGAACAATCTTTGATGCTATAACTCTAGGGGTCTGCTGTTCTATTCCTCATTGAGGGATGAACACCCCACAAAAAGAAAAGGGCCTGCAGTTTTTTCCTGGTGGAGAGAACACCCTTGCTGCTATAACTACAAGGGCCTGCTGTTCTATCCCTCAGCGAGGGACGAAAAGAAAAAGGCCTGCAGTTTTTCCCACTGTAGAGAACACTTTTGTTGCTATAACTACAAGGGCCTGCTATTCTATCCCTCAGCAAGGGATGAAAAGAAAAGGGCCTGCTGTTTTTCCCACTGGAGAGAACACCCTTGCTGCTATAACCACAGGGGCTTGCTGTTCTATCCCTCAGCGAGGGACGAACACCCCTCAAAAAGGAAAAAGGGCCTGCTATTTTCTCTCACTGGAGAGAACACCCATGCTGATATAACTACAGGGGCCTGCTGTTCTAACCCTCTGCGAGGGATTAAAAGAAAAGGGCCTGCTGTTTTGTCCCGCTATAGAGAACACCCTTGCTGCTGTAATTACAGGGGCCTGCTTTTCCATTCCTCAGCAAGGGACGGAAAGAAAAGGGCCTGCTGTTTTTCCTACTGGAGAGAACACCATTGCTGCTATAACCACAGGGGCTTGCTGTTCTATCCCTCAGCGAGGGACAAACACCCCTCAAAAAGGAAAAAGAGCCTGCTGTTTTTCCCACTGGAGAGAACACCCTTGCTGCTATAACCACAGGGGCTTGCTGTTCTATCCCTCAGTGAGGGACGAAAAGAAAAGGGCCTGCTGTTTTCTTTCGCTGGAGAGAACACCCTTACTACCATAATTACAGGGGCCTGCTGTTCTATCCCTCAGCGAAGGACAGAAAGAAAAGGGCCTGCTGTTTTTCCCACTGGAGAGAATACCCTTGCTGCTATAACTCCAGGGGCCTGTTCTATCCCTCAGTGAGTGGTCCTGTCTGAAATCGAGCGCAGGGTTATTTCAGTCTGGCCACAGAGGCATAGGCTGCGACCAGCTGATGCATACAGCTGTCAAATAGCTCCAATCACTACCATTCTCCAAATAGACACAGGACATATATAAGTTGCATATATACTGCTTGGTAAGTAAACTCAAATGGCTCACAATCCTCCCTCCCTCCCCATTATAAGCATGAGCATATTACCGTGCACCTTCTGGTTGTCATCTCTTTCTGTTTTCAGATCACTAAGGCTTTCAAGTCCCATTTGGCATGGACCTTACTGAGGTGCACTGAGAGACACTCATCCTCATAACCAAACTACAGGATAGACGTCCCACTGCCACATCTACACGATTACCAGTGGTTGCTTTTAAATACATTTATTAAGTGTCTTAATTGTCATGTATTTCCAAGCTGAGAGATCCCCGGGGCAAATGTTTAAGCTCTTGTATGTTCAATAAATTTGGGAGCGAGAACCCCAAGGAACCATACTGCCAAAGATAAAATGTGTTCAATAAACTCAAGTTACTTGCCAAAGTGGTCCTGTCTGAAATATTACTGGATCCTTGAATTAATATATGCATGCATGTATAGTATGTCTGTATTTTCTTATTCAGGGACCATGAAAATAAGTCACCCCTGGTGTTTTGATTCATGGTACCAGTAGGTTTGGAATTTCACACTTCGCATCCTTCTGAAAATCTTTTTCTTCTTTCTTGAGTCCAAGGGGGGTTTTTTGTTTCGTTTTTTCACTGAGCAAGCAACACCATAACATATGTCATGCTCTGGACCTCATACTACACAAGAGCTTAAAAACACATGTAAACAAGCTACTTGGCACAGGGTATATCTTTATGCCTGAAAATAGTGCATTTGTCTAATGCAAGTAGTTGGCACTGATGAATGAGATGTATGCATTGGGTGCATACACCATATAAGGATTAAACCACATGATGAGACTTTCAGTTGTCATGCAACTAAAGCACCAGTAAATTTTAACCTTACATTCTTTTTTCTTTTGTTTCAGTGACAAAGGCTTGATTTTCTTAACAGTGAATAATAGAAACATTTAAAATTGTTTATTTTGAAGGAATATTTCAGTCAAAATTAGCTTACCTTCATGGTGTTTGTGTGTGTTTTTTTCTTCAGAAGGATGTTTGTGTGTATGAAAACTAAAAAAACAAAACAAATTCCTGTCTTACATTATGTTATAGGTAAATTCCTTTCAACAACCTCAATGAAAACATTCCTACTGATATGGAACATGAGCAACTAAATGAGGACATCATTTTTATTGTGTGAACTTTTAAATGTAAAGGCAAGGTCTCAAACTGATAAGCCCAGACTAGGCAGAAGGCTCACCTTCCAACATGAAAATGACTCTAGGCACACAGCAAGAGTGGCTTATGGACAACTCTGTGAATGTCATTCAGTGGCCCAGCCAGAGCCTGAGCTTGAACCCAATCAGCTATTTCTGGAGAAACCTGAAAATGTGCATCTTCCCCCATTCAACCTGACAGAGCGTGAGAGGTGAAGAGGTGAGGAGAAGAATGGCAGATAATTGCCAAATGTTGATTAGCAAAGCTGTTCACATTCTCCAAAAAAGTATTGATACAGTAAAGGTGATTCAGCTAAATATTTTGTTAAAAGCATGAAGCCATATTCAACTTACTTAATTCAGGTTGTATTTTTAACAAATGTATGAAGTTTCTGTTTTAGTTTTGTCAGTCTTGTGCGTGGAGTGTAGATTGATGTGGGGGAAAAGTCTTTTAAAGCACTTTAACATAAGGCAGCAACATAACAAAACATGAAAAAAATGAAGGGGTATAAATATTTTCACAAGGCACCATATATATATATATATATATATATATATATATATATATATATATATATATATATATATATATACACGTATATACGTGTATATACATATATACGTATATATATATATATATAATATATATATATATATATATATATATATATATATATATATATATATATACATATATACATATATATGTATACATATATACATATATATGTATACATATATACATATATACATATATATATATATATATATATATATATATATATATACACACACACATATATATATATATATATATATATATATATATATATACGTATATACGTGTATATACATATATACGTATATATATATATATATATATATATATATATATATATATATATATATATATATATATATATATATATATACATATATACATATGTATACATATATACATATATATGTATACATATATATATATATATATATATATATATATATATATATATATATACACACATATATATATATATATATATATATATATATATATATATATATATATATATATATATATATATATATATATATATAAATGTTTTTTTTTTAGACATCAGTAATTATTCAAAATATCTCCTGCACAGAATTTTGAATGACATGAGGGTGTGAAAAAGACGACAGATTTGATTTGATTGTTACACTTTCTTTTAAGGTGTAATTATACATATAAGTACTGAGTAATATTAATTAACCACATTTGCTTACTATATGGTTAGAGTTAGGGTTTGGCTTAGTGTTACATTAGTATTTATGCATAATTGATTGTTATCATAATAGTAAGTTCATGTAATGTTTGTAAAAAAAAAATTAACCGTAAGTATATACCGCCACACCATACTGTTTTTATACTAAACTTACTGTACTTTACAGTTAGAAATGAAAATGCATTGCTTCACAACTGTAAATATTTCAGCTTGAACAGTTACAACATTTAAAGCTGCTTACATGTTTAGTTGCATTTCATGCTATATAACAACAACAATGTTTTTAAACTGATCCTACACAAGCACAGTATATTTCCTAAAAAAAAACATAAAACCTGTGTAACTACAGAAGAAAATTAAGAAAGAAACACAGTGTAATTATTCCACTGAATCCACAATGGAAATGACTAATAGTTAACGAAATATGCTAATACACTAGTGTTTTTTTTCTCTCTCTCTGCAGATCTATTTCTGCTGTGGCAAACGTACTTCACAGGGTATAACCTCCATCACTAACAAGACAATTAATGGGTGTGATTTATAAGACATGTAATCATGTTGCTGTCTGGTAACATATTGCAAATATTTATATATATAGTTTTTTTTTTCCACTCTCATTTTTGACTCTTCCCTGGTGAAGGCTTATATGACATAAGAGTCATAAGAGATTATGACTAAAATAATTCCGGTCGACTAACTTCGCAAATTGGTCATGTCACAAAGTACTTTGCGAGCTGCAGATTCAGCAATCTGTGGGGTGTGGACTGGCATATAGCTACTCAGTCCAATTATGGATTGCTGTCACCATTTCCAGCTCCAAAAGAGACCAAATAAGCTTTGTAGCGATATACACAAAGTTTGAACTTGACAGAGTAGATGGATGGCTGAAGGAAGACTGTTTCCCTTGCCACCTTCTAAATGCCCATATTTATGTCTATCCTATTTAATATGATGCCGACATATTTTGAAAGGAAGAAAAATGTGTCCTGGCTGCAGTGTCTGCTCAATGGCATGTGCGGTTTTCAGCATTTCAAATGAGTTGGAGAAAGTTATTTAAAATCTCTGCTGCTCACTTTAATACCGGCAGCCCTTCATTGTAGCATTATAACAAATCCTATCTCTTGATCCTTGCATAAATGGTGTGTTGTCATAGACTAAGCAGGTAATTTTCCAGGCCACTTCCTTGGCAAGAGGACACACTGATAAAAAAGGCAAGCTATAGCATCACATTTACATATAAAGATATTCTAAGCTTGGTACATGTTCATTTCAATCGATTTTGCATAATGTTGGTTACTACAAAAATGATTTCAGCTTGCCCATTGTTTTCTTAAATTGTTACAAAAAAATAAAATAAAAATAAACATTGCAACAAATGTTACACAAAAGGCCTATTTCTCTCAAATGTTGTTCACAAATCTGAGTTAGTGAGCACTTCTCCTTTGCCGAGATAATCCATCCACCTCACAGGTGTGGCATATCAAGATGCTGATTAGACAGCATGATTATTGCATAGGTGTGCCTTAGGCTGGCCACAATAAAAGGCCACTCTAAAATGTGCCGTTTTATCAAACAGCACAATGCCACAGATGTTGCAAGTTTTGAGGGAGCATACAATTGGCATGCTGACTGCAGGAATGTCCACCAGAGCTATTGCCCATGAATTGAATGTTCATTTTTCCACCATAAGCTGTCTCCAAAGGCATTTTAGAGAATTTGGCAGTACATCCAACCGGCCTCACAACCACAGACCACGTGTAACCACAGCAGCCCAGGACCTCCACATCCAGCATCTTCACCTCCAAGATCATCTGAGACCTCACTTTGGAGAGGTGTTCTCTTTACGGATGAATCCCATTTTTCACTGTACAGGGCAGATGGCAGACAGCGTGTATGGCGACATGTGGGTGAGCGGTTTGCTGATGTTAATTGAGTGGCCCATGGTGGCAGTGTGGTTATGGTATGGACAGGCGAATATGTTATGGACAACAAACACATTTTGAATGCACAGAGATACTGTGACGAGATCCTTAGGCCCATTGTTGTGCCATTTATCCACGACCATCACCTCATGTTGCAGCATTATAATGCACAGCCCCATGTTGCAAGGATCTGTACACAATTCCTGGAAGCTGAAAACATCCCAGTTCTAGCATGGCCAGCATACTCATTGGACATGTCACCCATTTGAGTATGTTTGGGATGCTCTGGATCGGCGTATACGACAGTGTGTTCCAGTTCCTGCCAATATTCAGCAACTTTGTTCAGCCATTGAAGAGGAGTGGACCAACATTCCACAGGCCACACTCAACAACCTGATCAACTCGAAGGAGATGTGTTGCACTGCATGAGGCAAATTGTGGTCACACCAGATACTGACTTTTTTTTTTGGAACACCCCCACCCCCCACCACCACCACCCCCACGGACCCCCAATACAGCAAAACTGAACATTTTATATATAATAAATATAAAGATATTGCTTTAACTTGATATTGATATTGATATGATATTATCTAATGTTAACCAAACTAACCTTATTGTCACCGTTATAACACTTAAGCTGATTTTTTTGTGACTGGTCAACATATATTATGGTATATCTTCACTCGTCTATATCTTTTCACTTTGAAAAGAGGAATATTGCAGAAAATGTGTCAACTGTAACCAAGCTGCTTATATGTTCTCCAGTTTCCTGTTGATGTAGGGCCGTGCTTTTGCTGCACTTGAGTGGCTTTGAAATTGAACCATGAAGTGTAAAATTGCTTTGGGTACGAAGCAAAACTGCATAGCGTTTGCGTGTGGCCTGATGTATTATTGAGACGTGGAAACGTGGAACCGCATGCTTTGAAATGAATGCGCACAGAGTGTGTTGTTTACAAAGCTTTGTCAATTTGTTCAGCTTGATGGCAACAGTCAGCATGTTTTCGGTCACAACTTGCAGAGCATAAGTATTATGCTTGTTTGGAGAAACAGAGGCACTGCAGTCAAAACAGGGCCTTTCGCTAAGTGAGGATGAATAGTGAAGAAGCTCAGAGAGTGAATTTTTTTTTCCCTCCTTTTTCTCCTCTGGGGCATGTAAGCTGTGGGAACAATGTACGAGCATTTCCAAAATGGCTCATTCTTATCCTCTTATGACAGCATGAGCTCTCCTAAATGGCTGAACAGATAAGTCAAGAAGAATATTTATGAATCAGGGGAAACATCTAGTCTTCTCTTCAATGTTCAAATATTCTTTAAAAAGGATTTTTGTGACAAAAAAAAAATAAAAAAAAAATCTAAGGAAACCTTGATATCTATTAACTATATGAAGACTTTAGATGCAAAAGAGTCTAAATCTGTCTGAAATTTTTCTTTCAAATTAGCTTCAGGCTCCTATAAAAAAATATTATTGGACATTTAAATAATGTATTCAGTAACTGACTAATAACCTTTGATTTGCCATTAAAGTGACTTTACTGTACGTAAACGTAAAAATGAAAAAAAAAAAAAGAATAAAATAAAAGGTTTTTGCATCTTATACATTTTCATATATCTACTATCATTCAAAAGTTTGGGGCCAGTAAGATTTTTCCCTTTTTTAAATATAAATTAATACTTTTATTCAGCAAGGATTAAATAACTTGATTTTTTTACATTTCAACCATTTAATTTTATCTTAGGAAAATATATTACAAAATATATTACAGTGTCCATAAATATATTAAGGGTTTTTTTTTTCAGTAGTTATATCGCTAATATTACTAAATTGCTAATATTAAGAAATGTTTCTTGAACATTGAATCAGCACATCAGAATGATTTCTGAAGGAATATGTGATACTGAAGACTGGAGTAATGGCTGCTAAAAAAAATCAGTGTAGCTAATCAGGAATAAAGTTCAAAAGAAAATATATAACAGAAAACAGTTGTTTTAAATTGCAATAATATTTCACATTACATTATTTGCTGTTGTTTGATAGATCAAATAAATACAGACTTCTTTTAAACAAAAAATGTCTGGAAAATGTCTGTCTGTCTGTCTCTCTATAGTATTATTTCCAACAAATATAAAAATGCACCAAAAAATAAAAATGTTGGCATGGCAAGAAAAAAAATCTAAAAATGCTAAAAACATAATGCTAAAAAAAACTTCACTTTTATTAATCTCCCATGACACTTGTTGTATGCAAGTTCTGTTATAATGCATTTTCTTACCTTTGTAAGAATTCAAACTTAAAGTATCACCTAACCACAAAAAGGAACAGCATTCTTGTTTTCAAGAATTGAAACAGTTGGATGTATTGTAAATGTTTACTGCTACTGCCAATACATTCACAACATGCTGCTGTGAGCATGTAAAAAATACAGCTGCTGCATATATAACGTGAATAACTCTCATAGCCTACATGATCACACAGTAGATGATCTATACTGGTGGAGCTGGGGAAGGCAAAGGATTTCTCAGTACACTGCAAACTACAACCACAATCATTAGCTCAACATTTGAATGATGAGCAGCGAGCTCATTGACTAACTAATACAGGAGAGAACCAATCAGCTTTGATATACACCATATGGTGATATACACTATATATAAAATTATATTCAAACATATAATTAATTCCTGTAATGGGAAAGCTGAATTTTTAAAGTCCATTAATTATGACTTCAGAGTCAAAAATCAGTACACAGATTTAGTGCTCAGTTATTAACGATTATTATTATTAGTGCACAGTTATTAAGAATTCTTTGATGAACAGAAATTTGAAAAGAACAGCATTTATTTGAAATAGAAATATTTTGTAACATTAATGTCTTTACTACCACATTTGATCAGGTTAATGCAACCTTACTGAATAAAGTTATTTTTTAGATTTTCTTTTTAAAATAGTAATGTATCACGGTTTCCAAATTTTTTTTAATTAATTGATTAAGAAACACAGCTGTTTTTACAAATGTTTCTTGAGCACCAAATCAACATATTAGAATAATTTTTAAATGATTTTTATAGTCCCAGTTTTTTTTTTAATTAGCCTTGTTTATCCATTCATAGCAACCATAGCTGAGAATTGGCTGATGCCATATCCACAGGATTAGATGACATGCAAAACTGATCCTCTTTTCTGGTGTGGTGCTGAAGGTAACTCATGTCCTTGAATATGTCTGATGCTGCAAGGTTTAACCGCAGAGGACAGAGTGCAGAAACCTTGCCATCTGAGACAAACCACCATGTCTTAAGCACTTCAGTCAGGCACACATGAACAACAGACCACATGAAAAACTCAAGCATCAAAGACAGGAGTATGCATCCTTTCACAACACTTTCCTTGGACATGATCTCTTCCAAGACCCCTTTAAGAATTTTTTTTCCTTTATTAAAGTTTTCTCCCCCTTAAGCCTTGTTATTACACTGCAGGCTTTGACAAAAAGCATTACAATTGCGAGCTGTGTTATAAATATAGAGCTGCTTCTCTGGGCCTGATCAACGGCACAAGGCAAGTCATTAATAAGGTAATGAAGCTTTTGAGAGAGCCTGGCTGAGGCATTGATTCTGTGAAGGCAGACAGACATGGGATATTCAATTCAATTATACTACTGCATATGAATATCTTTTCTCTGTAGCCTCACACCACATTAAAAATTCTGATAAAATAATTTCTTAAAGGCTTTCCAAGTACTGTCGACCCCAATCCCTTTTCTCCTGCCAAATATACCGCAGTCAGGTAAGAGGTTTCCTAGATTCTTGAGAAATCTAAAGATTTGACACTGGAGTTCGAAATGATCGATAAATAATTTAATTAAGAGCTTTCAATAGTGGGTTTCAGACAGGGACAAGGAACTGAAATCTAAATGACTGTGTAAATAATCTTTCTGTCTACTGGCGGCACTTCAGTCAATATCAAAATCATTTACTTTCAAACCTCTTCTCTTGGATCGATGTCTTGTTTACAGAATGAAAAAAAAAATATTGTGAATGGTCAAAATTAAGCACATTTGGAGCTGTAATGCAGCATGAACAATCAATATTCAGAGCTGGCAATGAGGATTCTCTTCACTAAGAAGCTTTTATTTCTTCTATAGCCAATGTAACCAAATCTGTGCACTGGAAAAAGCACATGTAATATTTTTATACTGACTTTCTGCTCAGAGATAAGCTCAAACTCATAAAATAACTGTACAATACTATGAAATCTAAATTGTTTTGATGTTTTTAATATATAAAAAAGCTACAGAACAGCCACTAGCCAACTCTTACCCTACACTCCATCATTTTTTACTTATCTGTCACTTATTAATGTACTGCTATATTGTTGCTTACTCATTTTTGCTATTTATTGTGTATTTACTGCTGCTTTACATGTAAATAGCACATCTGTCAGTGTACTGCACTGCCACTGTCCATTACAGAATTCACTACCTACTGTTTATTGCATATTTTTGTCCTCAAATTTGATTGTTCTGTGTTTTCACATTCCAAGCAGTCTGAAGAACTCAGGATAGTGGTTAGTAACAAGTAAGTAAGGCAAGATGGCGCCTATGTATGTGGCTGGCCGTCTGTCTGAGGCAGGTGTTTGTTTGTTGCCTTTATGTGGTTTGACTTCTTTAACCAGACAAATCTGTCCACTCCTAACTTATGACCGGGATCAACTATTGTCCATCAAATTAACTGTGGATGAGTCGCTGACGGCAGATTGTATAGGATGGGGCCGCAGTCCTTCTCCCTACCTGGCTAGTGTTCCCAATTATCTATGGTGCCCGGCACATTATGCCCCATGCAGATAGCATTGCAGGAAAAGAGGACGTCATGGAGGCATGGCCGTCAAATTAAAGATGCTGCTGACATTAATCCTAAATCCACAGGTTGGATTTTATCGCTCCCGCAGGCCGGTGCTTATGACTGGTTTGTTTCACTATGTTTCTCTGAGGGGCTGTGTGCTGGATTCAGTTACTGGAAACAAGCTCTCTTGGGGTTCCACAAAGGTTCCTTCCACCATGCTTTCAGGGGAGAGGTACATATCTCAAGAATTCCCAAAGTTTGCCTTGTGAGAAATTCCTTTAAAGATTTAATACCAATCAAGCTGGTCCTGACAAGCGCCCGCTCCGTGGTAAATAAAACTTTTATCTTGAATGATTTTATTATGACAAATAAGCTGGACTTTCTCTTCATATCTGAAACCCGGCTAAAGACAGGGGACTCCACAGCCCACCCACAAATTAGGCCGTATGTTAGATCTGATCTTGCAGGTTGATGACGTAAATGTTTGTGAAACTAATTTCTCTGATCATATGCCAATCCTTTTTAAGACTTTTATTGCAATTCAACCTGTTTATCTAGAAGACTCTTTGTATTGGTCAAGGAGACTAAGTAATAATACCTCCAATGTTGAATTTTCTGCACTATTTAAAACAAAATGTAATATATCAATGCCGGAAACACCTCTACAGCATTTAAATGTTGATGATCATTGGATTCTATTAAAATCAACTTGTGAGGACATCTTAGACAGCATTGCCCCACTAAGACCTACAAGTCATGAATTAAAGATAAATCCTTGGCTAAATGATAATACCCATGTCCTCAGAAGGCACTGCAGGCAAGCAGAGGGAAGATGGAAAAAGAGTACATTTCAAGTTCACTATGATATTCTTAGAGACTCCCTATTTAGCTATCAAAAGGCAGTAAGAAATGCAAAAAAAATAAAAAAAATAATAATACTTCTCCAATATTATTAGGGAAATATTAACAATTTGAAACTCTTATTTTCTATTATTAAATCTGTAATTCAACCTTTGAGTAATGTATATCAAAAGTCCTCAGTTATTTCCTTTGAGGACTTTTTAAACTTCTTTAGCCAAAAGATTGCTAATCAACATGCGCAGATTCCTTTGGTGAAAAATGATCCATCTGACTATCCTGCTTGCATTGCTGAATTGAGGGTTTTTGAGCCTTTTACTTTGACTATGCTGCAGGATATACAGTATATATATATATATATATATATATATATATATATATATATATATATATATATATATATATATATATATATATATATATATAAATGAAACCAACATTCTGTGCAAATTATTTCATACCTAGTCCTTTGTTAAAGCAGACCTTTGACTGCGTATCACTGGGTTTAGTAGTGACACCTCGGCTAAAGCGACCAAATTTAGCTCAGGATGAAATTCAGGACTACAGACCAATCTCTCAGCTGTGCTTTGCCTCAAAATTCTTAGAAAAAGTTGTATTGCAACAACTACTTTTATTTCTAAGCAAAAATTCTATAGGAGAAAGGTTTCAACCGGGATTCAAAACAGCCTAAAGCACTGAGACGGCATTATTGAAAGTGTTAAGTGATATCTTTCTGGCCTTAGACAAAGGAGATAATGTTGTTTTAGTGTTGCTTGATTTGAGTGAAGCTTTTGACATGAACATCCTCATCTCCCTTCTTGAACATTCAATAGGGCTAATTAGTACAGTCCTGAAATGGTTTCAGTCCTATTTGAGCAATAGATGTTATTTCAGTTAACTATAATGATAAAATCTCAGGTAAAAAAAAGTTTTCCTTGGGGGTTCCACAAGGCTCTATGCTTTCACCTATCCTTTTTCTTTATACTTGCTCCCTCTGGGTAGCATTTTTAGAAAGTATGGAGTATAATTTAATTGATATGCTGATGACACGCAAATGTATTTACCAATCAGACATTCCAAAAATTAATGCTAAAGTGTTTAAAGGACATGAAAAATTGGATGGCAATTTTTTTTATTTTTAATGCTGAATGAGGAAAAAACAGAGGTCATTGTTTTTAGCCACCCAAAAAACTTCACAATTTTTGTTTATTATACTCGAGCCCCCCTTGCACCGTATCACTGTATCTTCCTAATTGAAAATAACCTAAAATTAGGTGAACCAATTAACTCAGGCTAAAGCTGGTTTTTATAATTTGCATTTACTAGACAAAGTTAAACCGTTTTTAACAAAGTCAGATTCTAAAAGAGTACTACATACCTTTATTCTATCATAGCTGGATTTCTGTAATTCTTTGTATTCTGGCATCACTGCCACGTCTTTGTCTCAACTACAATCAGTACAAAATGCTGCAGTGAGTTACTAAAAATGGAAAAGAAATATGAATCAATTACCCCTGTGTTAGTTTCTTTGAAATGGCTCACGGTCCATTTTAGAATTAAATATAAAATTATATTGTTTGTGTTCAAATTTTTAATCAACCAGGCACCATTGTATTTGGCAAACCTTGTAATCCCATATAATCCTCCCAGAACACTACGATTAGAGAATCAAAAATTACTTACAGTGCCTAGAACAAATCGCCTATATAAAGGCGATCTAGCTTTCGCTGTGATTCTGCCAAGACTTTGGAATGAGTTTCCCCTGCCGATCAGGTCTGCCGATCTAATGTTGGTAGCATAAAATTATTAGATGTGGTGTTTAAATGTCGATATTGTGATTTATGTTGTTGATGTTTGTTTCCATTCTTGTACTTTTTATGTAAAGCACTTTGGTTCAACCTTGGTTGTGTTTTAAATGGTGCAATATAAATAAATATACTAGAAAACAAGAACAGGAAGCAAGATTAATCTGTGACTTTATCTGCAGATTGCATTGATGCACTAATAGCAACAAGTGGCTGTCTTTATAAGTGAGTCATTGAATCAATTACTCAACCAGTTTGTTTAAAACAATTTTAAATGTATAGGAATTAAACTAATGGTTTTATAAGTTAATCACTCATTTGCTTCTACTTCTCATTCGCTAATTCTTTTCAATCATTTATTACAATTCAAAAAAGTAATTATGAAATTATGAAATGGAATACCACTATTTGTACGCAAGAAATTTAAAAAAATAAAATAAAAACATACTTTTCCAATGGAGCTTAATCTCTGTCAACATTATTAAGGTTGGATAGACATCAGTGTGATGGAGAAGCACAATTTACTTTCTAAAGATACTGGAATGAGAATAACATTTTATGATGCACTTACAATTTTATATGACTAAACATTGTTTTGATAGTGAGTTTTTATAGCACACCAAGGGGAAAATTAGATTTTCTGTCTTAGTACAACTGAATACTTTGTTGTACTGATACATTTTATATTTTGATTTATTTTAAATTATTTGCTTGTTGACGATTCCCTTTGAATACATAATGGGGAGTCCCTAAAATGCTATTTAACAAATTTACTTTCAATAAAGAGGTTACAATGTAATGTTACACATTGCACAATTATGTTTATTTTATTCACAGTGAGTCATAATCACAATAATCACAAACACACTCAGCTGCATTTGATGTATATGGGCAACAGTTGCTTTGCTCGTGTGTCTCAGAGGAGACAGCTCAAAGTAAATAATTATTGCTTAAAATCTCATCAACGGAGCTTGTCTGTGATGAACTGTTTCCTAATAAACATGGTGTTGGGCTAATTTACTTCTGCTTTGAGCCAGTTCAAAGAAATGTCTACTTTTCACTTCTTATTAAGTTTTCTGAGTATTTTCATTTAGTCTAATCAAAAAATTAGTGCTCCTATTACAGTTCACTCCAGCAGGAAGGTTTAAGAACAGTCTGTTTGTAGAGCAATGCAGCTCAAAGGAGATCAGTGGGTAGAGACCATTGAGAAAAACATTTTAGTATAAAAGTCAAAGGTGTCTTTTTTTTTTTGTAATTTTTTTTATTTTTTTTTTTTTTATTTTGCTAACTAAATTTTGCTGGACCATGGAACAAATGAAGGTTGGGTTTGACCCCCTAATTAGGGCTTGAACTGTTAAGATGTCTAAAAATTAGAGGTGGACATAGATTATATATATATATATATTTTTTTTTTTTTTTTACCTAGATTAATCTCACTGTAATCTTGGAATTAATCTAGATTAATCTAGATTAAAATGGCTCATTTGAATTCTGCCAAAGGCATTCAGAATATGTGTGCTACCCAAATAGAATAATGACTAAAAGTAAGTCTTTTAGAACAGGTTTCTAAAGCCAGGTGGTGCATTAGACCAGGGGCTGTTTCCTGTTTCCAAAATGGTTTCCATTGGGAAGATTCTTAAAAAAACAATTCCCTAAAGCAAACCCGCCTGCTTCAGCTGCATCCATGTTAGCATGTCATGTTTTGGTGTGGTAATTTCTAGGTTTTGGGCATCGTGACGTCATTACCTGGCGTGGCCGCCATGTTGATGGCCTCCTTTACTGCTACTCGGACTACTGTGCAGTGTTTAGACGTACTCCCTCTCATCCATGTGTCTTAATTCGATTAATTAAAAATTGATTACCATCTACCATGGTAAACCGTTGCTGTATTGTGGGGTGTAAAGCGCAACATATAAACGCCATGGGGAAAATAAAATGAGAATGGATTACCTTTTCACCGCTTTCCTGCTTCGAGACGCAAACACGGAGACCATAACATCTGAATATTCATTTATATAGCTTAAGTCAACATTGAACATTGAAAATAAGGGAAATTTCCCATGTTATTCATCCAAAATACAGGAAATTTTAACATTCATCTTTCTGTTGCTATCCCTCTGCTGACAGCAGATATCCATACTACAAAACTACTGCATTAACTAACGTTAAGCGATTTGTGAAGCTAGGTCTGACATGACTTTGCTTACAAATTGGCGTGAAATCGGCCTCTCACAACAACCAAGCTGATATCTTAAAAAGCCCAACATCACGCTAAGGTTGCTTTCAAGAAAGCAAAACGATGCTTTGAAAACATCTGTTCGTTGGATGGGCAAGGAGTAGCAACAGGACAACAACACAGATACTTGACAGGTCCAGCTGAAGGGCTAAAGGAATATTTTACAGGAAAATACTAAAACGGGAAGACAGCGGGAAAAGAGTTCAAATACGTGAGAACCACGGAAAAAACGGGAGGGTTGACAGCTACTAGCTACGCTTTTGAAACACATAGTTAAAAGTCCATGTGTGAATGGTTGTTAGCACTAACAGTTACTAAACTAGCTGCTAGTTAGAGCGCAGCTTACCTTTGTCTGGATTACTGTATACTGTTTGCCGGTTCTATGAACTGCAGCTCCTGAACCCATCCATTTGTGAACTGTACATGAGACTCCAATGACTAGTAGCTTCGGAACTATTCTGAAGTGTAGGCGCTCACAAAACAAACAAGGTAGCCGAGGATATCTGTAATGCAAAAGTGCGGCAGCAAGTCGTCGTCGGTACTCCACTCTTTGTTGGGAATTTCATATGGATCCAAACCGTTAATAGTGCCTAGTTTGTCCACATACCGATCTCTCTGGCATCCCTATTTAGCATATCCTTATTAATCCCACAACCTTTCCACGATTTTAACATCTTTTTTCTTTCTCTCAACTCTGCTTCTTATCGTTCAACTTGCTGTACGTTTACATGCAATGCGGCGCCCAAGCCCTGCAGGCATACACACAGGTTCGAAGACCTGTCAAAATCAAAATAAAATGTAACCATATAAAACATAGCATTTTTATTTCAGTTGGAGTATTAAGCTCACATAAATTAATTAACATTAGCTCCACAGGAAACACTCAAATAACACTCAACATCTAACCACTCACAAGCTGTAAGATACTGTGCCGATCTTAAATAAACAATGTCAAGATATGATACAATCCATTATACTGTAAATTAAGAAGATTTAATGTGGAGTTCATTGTGTGTTATAAATAATCATACTCTTAAACGTATAACCACATATACGTAAGTATTATGATGTATTATAATTGTTGTTATGATTTTTAATTAAATTATACAACATATTATACGTTTTTTTTATAATGCATTATGCATTCGTTATAAGGCCTTAAGAATACACGTATAATGTATTATAAATATGGGCTTACCGTGTTACCACTTTTTTTTTAAGTAACATTTCTGAAACCACAAAATTAGAAGTTATTTCCTTAGAATGTGCTAAATAGCCAAACTAAAGATTAACTGAGCCAACAGCTGCTCAAGCAAATATTACACAAATACATTATATTTTTTAAATATATTAAAATAGAAAATAGTTATTTTAAATTGTAATAATATTTTTAAGTATCAATGTTTTTAATATATATTTACATAATAGATGAAGCCATAGTGAACATAAAAGACTTAAAAAATATATATATAATAATAAACATAAAAAAATGTGTCAACAAAACATTTAGTGTTTTGTTAAAAACATTGTAAAATTCTGGTCAATCTTAGAGATACAGAAGTTAAAACCTTGAAAGTTTTTTTTTTTTTCAGCTACAGTATCAAAGATGTGATAATATTTTAATAATGTCAGCATTCAGTTCTGACTCAAGTTTTAAATGATCTAATTTTATACTTAATTTCAGTCATGTTTTTGGCTTGATGCGCTAATTAAGAACAAAAATAGAATGTGATGTTTTACTATATTCAGTTTGACGTTCACACAGCATATTAAAACAATTAAGAGCTTCAATTGACTATGACAAATCAGTATGACAGTGTTTATTCAAATGCATTTCACTAAATGTTCCCAAAATTATTCCCACAGTAAACAATACAAGTGGTCTGAAACATTTGCAGTGGCTCCAATCAGACAGAGAATGACAAATTTGGAACGAGCTAGCAAGCCAAGGCACACAGCTAAAGAGTATAGAGTGTCAAAGGCTGTCATGCCGTTACATTCTGTGCCAGGATATTCTCATAGCTCATCTAGTCTTCTCAATAACCTTTTGCTACAGATCACATTTGTGTGATCAGAGAATAAAGACAGGGAGGAATGGCAATGTTTCAGCAGGATAACGTGAAGTCTTAGGCTCAGAACACCTTGGGAAAGTCTGCCAAATGCAATGTAAGACAGCCCCTTCAGGCTAGCAATTTATCTGCCTAGACCGGAAAAACGCTGCGACAATGCTTACGATAATTAATGTAGATATGTTTTCCTCTCAGTTTAATTACAAGATCATTAGTGTGAGGATATAATGCTACCTTGGCAGTCTCAGTGGCATGGGCAGCGCTTTCTAATGTATTTTTGGTTTTATATAAAATCCTATAGTGAATGAAACTCTGTGAATGAGTCATGTAATGTACTTGATAAATGCTAATAATGTAAACTGATCCCCCCCCCCCCCCCCCCCCCCCCCACAGCTCTTTCCTACAGCTCTCAATTCAGGCATCACAACATTATAATGTTTTTGTTTAAATGTCATTTAAATTAAATTAGCTTTTTCATTTTTTAAGATTAACTTTAAATTAGTGTTATATGATGAAAACGGTAATCTGTCGATGGATGGAAAGATAGATGAATGGATGAGATGGAAATGGATGGAGTAGATGAGATGGGATGAGATGGATAGGATGGAATAAAGAAGATAGATGGATGGATGGATGGATGGGAAGAGAAGAGAAGAGAAGAGAAGAGAAGAGAAGAGAAGAGAAGAGAAGAGAAGAGAAGAGAAGAGAAGAGAAGAGAAGAGAAGAGAAGAGAAGAGAAGAGACTGGATGGATAGGATGAGTTATAAAATTATAATCTGACCATAAAAATAGGGAAAGAAGGATCAATGGATGGATGGATGGATGGATGGATGGATGGATGGATGGGATTGGATAGAGATGGATGGAGGATGGAATGGAATTGAACTGTATTTTATAGAGTAGATGGATGGATGGGTTTAGATGGGACATAATGAATGGATGGACTTGGAGAGATATAGATGGAAAAAAGAAAGCTGTTCACAAATATTCTGATTTGTTATTAAATTTACACAGCATAATGTTTAGATTACGTTTAAGATATACTTAAATCATATAATTCAAATAATAATATGTTAGTTTGTTTTATTTCATTTTTTTTTTCTTTTTTTTCTTTTTTTTTCTAAATATATTCCAAACGAAGACAGGCAGACAGAAAGGGGGAAAAAACACATAGGTGAGTCATGTAATGTATCTGATAACCTCTAAACATTTAAACACCCTTCCCCTCTGTCTCTTAAATCATTTGTGACCAGTTGCACATTTCAAAGGTGATGCACAGTGCACAGTGCACAGTGAATCCATGACTGGTCTACCCACTATAACACTCGCTTATCTACATTTCCAGTTGCTGGTCGTCCCCAGCGTGTTTGAACTCCTATTGTTGCATTACTCTTATCAGAGCTGTTTATAGGAGCAATCTGAACAAATGTTTACTACACTAATTGAGTTGTCGACCCCCCCCCCCCCCCCCGTTAGAATTATTTACAGCCTTTATCAGTAATGTGATGAGCGATACAGATGTTGTTTAGACGCTTTCAAAAAACTCTTGTTTCATTATTCTTGCAAAGATATCATTACACCAGATACCCCAGGCTCATGTCTAGCACTGTTCTTCTGGTAAAATAAGGCTTTTTCCCTTGCATATAAGTTAATCTTATGACCACAGAGACTCTCCCAGCACAGCTTACACTGCCGTACTCTGTCTGTGAACACTTACATTCTCTTTTATGCATTACCACTGGTGTCTCATTGTCATGAGTTAGACAGTGTTTCACTGCAGTCTTGCCAATTGCTTTATAATAATAGGTTAAACAATGCACAGTGATGACTTTATCACTGCCGCTGAGCGTAAATGACAGTTACATTTTTGCCTACTGATGAGGTTGCTGTAAACAGTCATTAAATTGTTCTTCTCGGTTTCACCATGACATCACTTTGGGGATTTTAAACAAACGCTTGTCAGAATACTAAATGTAGTGGAAACATTTGAAATGAACCTAAAAATAAAAACTGCACTGATACTAACATTTTCCCTAATAAGAAAATAATTTATTTCATGTTGTGGCTAATAACCAATGAATGACTCATGTTAAATTTATTTTCTATTTTATCTAAATAAATAAAGAAATAAAGAAATAAGTGATTTTTAATGGCACATTGATAAGTGAATCTATGCACTGATAGTGAATGAAAAACGGCAATGAAATATTCAGATATCTCATCTTCAAGCATGGATATTTTTATTATAGAAAAACAAAATAAAAACTAAAAATAATACTTTTCAATGCTCTAAGTGAATTTAGACATCACAACATAAAAAATGCACATATAATATATAATATAATTGCATAAGAATCATTAAATTATTAGTGTTTTTAAGGATTAACATGGATGGAAAAAAGAAAGCTGTTCAATATTCTGATTTGTTATACATTTACATTTTTTGACAATTTAAATTAAAAAATGTTTTTTGTTTGTTTACTGTCATGCCAATACAACTATTTGAATTGACAGACAGACAGACAGACATATAGATTCTGTAAGTTCTGTTATAATGCTAGATTTCGCACTATTTATACCTACTGAGTATAATATTAGTAAAATAAAAGCACATGGTTCGATAAATCGTAAGAAAGTGATTCTCAGACTTCAGTATCAGTGAGCCAGTCTATAAAAGGCTAGGCCTGGCAAAAAAAAATATTGATATCTAGATATTAGTCAATTCTCTTTTTTTACGGACTGATATCGATTCTTAAAGGTGCCATAGAATGCAAAAATCACTTTGAACACAGTTGTGTGGCTGCAGTGTGTGAAAACAACCAGCTTTTAATGGTAAAAATCCAATCACTTAATGTTTTATAATTCGAAAAAATCATAAACAGTCTCTTCACACAAGCAGTTCCAGACTATGATGACACAGTCAGTGAAAGTCCCACCCATTTGTGACACTCTCTGCAGTGTGTGAAAACAACCAACTTTTAATGGTAAAAATCCACTCACTTAATGTTTTATAATTCGAAAAAATCATAAACAGTCTCTTTGCACAAGCAGTTCCAGACTATGAAGACACAGTCAGTGAAAGTCCCACCCATTTGTGCCACTCTCTGCCCTATTAGCATATACACAGCCCTGAGTGAGAAGATGTGGTTCATCATTACTGATCTCTTGCTGTAGCTGCTGGAGGTGCAATGTCAGTGGCCAAAGAGCTATTAAAAGTGTTGTGTGTTGGGATGCACCAACGAACATAGGATACTCCATAGACCGCTGAGGACATGGTGGTTAAGTTTCACCTTCAAAGGAAATGTCCCCCCCCCCCCCCACAAAAAAAATGAAAAAGTCCTATACTTTGTGCTAACAATGGACTCGACTGCCAACTCGAGTTGTGCAAAGATTGCTTCTGGAAGGGATCGATACCAACGCTTTGTGAGCAAACGTCCAGACTACAAAGTAAGCATCACGCAACATATTTTGTTTTCCAAAAGAGCATCTTGGCTCTCTGCAAGGCTAATGTTGCTAAAGCTACCATAGTCTCTGCCTGTTTTCACTAATGCTGCCTTCATGTGCTACGAGAATGATCATGAATAGGAACGTGGTAGATAAAAATTGCGTCAACAAACTATATTTGTGGGGGATTTTGAGATACAACTTTGCATACACACTCTGGGTACACCAGAGAACAATTTAAAATATTGTATCAATGCATTCTATGGCACCTTTAAATCCCAAAAATGTATTAGTGTAGCCTGCTTTCAGTTAACGGAACATTGATGGGCACTTCCGATCAAATAAATCGCAATAAGCATTGTGCTTTGGTGCTTTTAATATGAAACAGAGTCTCATTTTTCAATTTATATCCATTGTATTACAGTATTCAGATAATAAATGCAATTTTAACGCTATTTAATGTGGAATGACAGATTGCTGTAGCGCCTTATTTCAGAGGAGAGGAGTATTTTGCTAAATATATGCACCATATAACATATTCATTATAATTTTTACTGTTCTTAGAAAATCTTGCAAGTAGTGTACCTGATATATATCCAAAATGATCGATATTGAATCTAATCAAATCGAATCGAATTGAATCAAATAGAAATCTTGTGAATGAGAATCAAATCGAATCATGAAATTTGTCAAAACCCAGCCCTGTAAAAGGCCCAATAAAAGAGCTAAAGAAATGTGGTGTTTGAGGGATGCATACAAATCCTATTATTGTTTAACCCACAACGTATGTGCATATTTCCTAAACCTTCACATATCAGCCTTTAATACCCTTTTCAGACAAGGTAATAACTCATTCATGTTTCTGGCGCCAACTAAATCAACACTGTATCGGCGTAGCTAGATGCAAATAATTTCTCAAGGGAGGTATTTGCAACAGTTGCTCTGCTTTCTTCATAGTGCTCCTCTAGATATGCAAAAGTGTTTACTAACTGATGTGTATGATGACATAATTGATAGTGAATGACAAACAGCAATGCAAGATTACACAGCGCTCTCATCTGCAGGCATGGATATTTTAATAGTTGAGTAGGCAGAGCAGACTGTGGATACACTCAGGGATATAATACAGTTTTGCCTTTGATTCTGCTGATGCATGATGGCAAATCAAAGATTATGCTATCACAGCTTAATTGGAATTTTTAAAAGTTAAACGAGTTCAACACGGGTACTTTGAGATGAGATGAAGCCGATGAGATGCCTTGAGATCTGACCCGAGTCATGAATCATGATGTTTGTCCTAAATTAATTTGTGACCTCTGCACATGCACTTACACTTGATGAACCTGCAAAAAGACTGAGGGGAAAAAAAATATTCTGGCAGAAGTATCTGATAACTCTTATGGACTATAACCCCTCTGTCACATCCAACAAAATTGCTCTAATTCTTCACTTCAGCAGATAGCTTCAGTCGAATGGCAGCAATACTATTATCCTGAAAAGTTGTGGGCTGATAGTCACTTTATGTTAGATTGCGCAGTGTCGAAATCTCGGAATAGAGCAGCACTTCACGTGTTATGCTGGAGTCAGTCAGTCAAGTTATTCAATCATCTTTTAAACTGTTTGAATTCGAAGAATATATAGAAAAAATATGAATGGCTAGAGAAATGCAAATTTCTACAGATAAATTGAAAACTAAAACAGTGGAAGTCATATTGCAAAAGGCAATGACATCATTAATCAAAATTACACATGGCTCTAAACAAACAAGATGCCATCCTAACATACTAACTGCTTCCTCTAGTCCCCCTATGTGCATAGGTTAAAGCTGTAGCCATTTATTTCCATAACTGTCAGGGCAAAGCTAATTTTCTCAAGGACAGCAGTCCTTGGCTGCAGTCTTAAACATTCCCTCATTAATGAGAAAGTGCAGTCGTATTATTGAGATATAATTTCCACTTTTACTCATGCCGCTCTGCTCTCTCCATTCTCATCAGTCAAATTAGTCAGTATATTGTAATAATTCACTGGGCTCAGTTTATTTATTTGCTTGTGTGCTGTTTTGTATTAGAAAGAAAGAAAGAGAGAGAGAGAAAGAAAGAAAGAAAGAAAGAAAGAAAGAAAGAAAGAAAGAAAGAAAGAAAGAAAGAAAGAAAGAAAGAAAGAAAGAAAGAAAAAGAGAAAGACGTAGACAGTGCAGTGTATTGAGAGGGGATCACTCTTCACTGCATACACTTCTGAATAATGGTTGGAGAACTTTTAGAACTAGAACTATTTAGAAATATTTATAACACAACTAACTCTTTAACTTGGCAAATAAACCAACTTGGCCATTAAACATAAGCTAAAGACACTTAACACAAATGCAAAGAGGAGAAAATACAGTAGCAGGCACAGAAAACTCACTTCACCATGTGTAAAATATTGGGAAAAAACACCAAATACTGAATTTGTCTGAGGGGAACTGACTTCTCAAAAAAGTTTAGATGTTATTTTCTTTCTTTCTTACCTCCATATAATGCATATTCATGTAGCATTTATAATCACAGAGCTAGAGCTACTTTGTTTACAGCGGTAAACAATGAAAGGACAATATATACTCAAAACAAAGTTCCTTTTCATTCTTCGTTTAGGGGACAATGGAGACAAGATAAAGTCAATTAAAAGAACACACTTCCTGGGGGTCAAGCGTATTTAAGCATTTATTAAGCATTTATTATAGCAGGGATTTGCTTCCATCTATGGGCGGTTTTATTATCATCTTTATTTTTCCACAGCCCCTTTCACACTGAGATTCTGGATAATACACGGGAATGTGTCCCAGTAATTGTTCCCAGATCGTTAGATTTTGGTTCATTCACACTGACAGTGATTTCCCAGAATATGTGCATGCATTCACACACAACCCGTAAAGGTCCCGTAATAACACTTGACAGCAGCATGTGACGTGTAACGTATGAGTCGATAATGCTAGATACGTTAACTTTCACTTAAGCTGGCGAATGATCTCAGCTTTGACGCAGATAGTGAGGAGCCAACTGATCTCAGCTTCATTACAGTTTGCACAAATGTTTTTGTCGCGAACATTGATCTGCCTTCAAACACCCAATAAAAGAGTTGAATGATAACATATGCTGTTAGGGAACATCCTGATACGCTCACTCTGATGAAAGCAACATTTAAATGAATATGTAAATATGCGCTTTCCTCTCAGTAATAAAATAAACACAACAAAACTCATCTGGAAAATTCGCTTTCGCAAGCCATTTCTAAATCACAAAACAAATTTTGTTTTGGCTTGATTTTTTTTTTTTTTTGGAATGACATCACATCCAGGGCTCGAATTGATGGGGGATGCAGGGGGATGGCACCCCCCTGGTGGAAGAAAAAAATATATAAAAAGCATCCCCCCTGTGAAACCCCCAGCTCCCTAACAATCCCCTTTATATTATCTACTTATGATAATTCACAAACTAAATAACGATGATTGGCCAATCAGAACTAGGTACTGTAACAAGCTGCCACGAGCTGAAGCATGTTTCCATAATTTAGCGTGCAAAATGGTTCAAGCGCAACCTTTGAAGTTCTTTAAAATGAAGACAATAGTAGGTATATGATTTTTCCTTGATTAGAATTTAAATACATCCCCCTTACATAATGCCATTGTGCTGTATGTGTGATGGTGAGAGACTGAGAGACAAGGAGAGCTGACGAGTATGTCACGACTTTGCAAAAAACTAATAAAAACACATCTTTAGAGCCCTGAAGCATTCACTACGTGATGAAGACCATTAGAATGCAGTTAGAATGCCCTTATAATTCAAGCAATGAAAGAAAGAAAAAATACCCATATGAATTTTTATGTTTATATATCCATTGCACAAGCAATGTACTTTTCTGAATATCAGCAGATAAATATGCTAATAATTTCATGCCACAGTGTAAAGCAACAAAGTGTTTCATTCATTGAATGAATCTGTTTTTGAGCAAACCATGTGAGGCAGTGATTAAACGGTCCATTCACTTTTTTTGTTTCTAATTGAATCAGCCACTATGAATTCATTGTTTGATTTGAATGATTACATTATGGTAAGATTTTGGCTCATTCACACTGCCAGTGATTTCCCAGATTATGTGTGTGCATTCACACACAAAACGTAAAGGTCCCATAATGACACTTGACATCAGGATGTGATGTATAATCTACGAGATGAAAATGCTAGGCATTAACTTTCACTTAAGCTGGCGAACAATCTCAGCTTTAGCATAGATAGTGAGGAGCTAACTGATCTCTGCTTTATTACAGTTTGCACATATTCTTTCATTGCGAACGTTGATTGGCCTACAAAACTCCTGCTAAAAGAACATGTTTCATCACTACGATACTCCCTTTACGGCATCGGTTCTGGGTTTTGTTCACACAGAGCTTGTTCCGAAACTGAACCAAGCAATGTTACCAGGTCCCCAACCCGGCAAAGGTGCTCATGACAGTCCTAAACCAGGGTGCCAGCACTAAAACACATTTAGCAACATATTGTTAAATTAGCAGTATTTACCTAAATTCCTCAAATTTAGGCCCCAGAAAAAAAAAGTTTGTTATATAGTTTACATATTTTTTTAAATAATAGTTTTTTTAATAAGGCAAAATTTTAATTAAATAAAACCCCTTTTAGACAAATTTTCTGAACATTGTGTAAAAGTAACTATGGGACATAAGCGGGTTTCATGAGCACCACCTACTGTCAGAAAATGAATTTGCATTCTCATTAAACCCCTCTGCTGTTTCATGCAGATTTTTTTATGCAGTGTAATTTCACAAAGATAAATCAGACCGTTCTGTTTGCTTCAAATTTTGAAATAATATAATCTAATTTACATCAAAAACTGCTCATGTTGCATGTAGCATCTTTGTTTTGATCGTGTAATAAATGTTCTGCAACTGTTTCAGGCATTCTGATTTATGTAAAGG
This sequence comes from Carassius auratus, assembly GCF_003368295.1. Classification (NCBI taxonomy): domain Eukaryota; kingdom Metazoa; phylum Chordata; class Actinopteri; order Cypriniformes; family Cyprinidae; genus Carassius; species Carassius auratus. Next base: position 19,963,648 of record NC_039254.1, read on the forward strand.
CATAGTCAGGAATAAAAAAAATGGATAAACCGCAAATAAACTGTGGAATCCTAAAATCCTATGGAAAATTAAAAAATGTGATTCTGAGCTTTGGTCAAACCACCCAGCACTAATAAAAACCTATGATAATGCCAGTCAATTCAATTTAAAAAAGACAAAAGTTAATATACAATACCAAATCATTTATACTACACTTGCAAATGGAAATGTGTGGAGAAAAACAGGACCATTGTTTCCAAATTAAGGAGCAGCAGGAAACATATTGAGAGTTAATTGGACTACATCATGTTAATTACAGGCTAGAAAGGAGGATTACCTAGTGAGAAAAGCTGTATTTTTCTTTTTTCTTAATCCACATCATATTGTTATAAAAACAATAAAAATGCTTAATTTAATGGGAAGTTTTACATTAGTTTGACATATATTTGACATTTATAATGTTGGTCTAGCTGAATCCATCTTGAGTGCTGAATCCAAGCAATTCTCCATGTATTGCGTGATCAATAATAATAGCCTGATCAAACAAATTGATCATTAACTTTGTGTATTTTATGTTTGTCTAATAATGGTCAGCCAGAAACACCCACCTCAGATTTATTTTATTTTATTGATTTAATTTATTCATTTATAATTTTATTCATTTATTTATTTAAATTATTCTTAAAAATAAAAAATATATATATATAAAAACACTATAATGAACCTATAATAAATTCTAATAATTTACTGGGCTGAATTTATTTATGAATTTGCTTGTGTGATGTATTCCATTGAAAGAAAGAAAGAAAGAAAGAAAGAAAGAAAGAAAGAAAGAAAGAAAGAAAGAAAGAAAGAACTTTTAACATCGAAAACTTCATTCACTTTAAGATTAATTTGCATTTATTCAAGATGTGAATAAATTCCAGATGCATTTATCCAGAACAGCCTGAAAAAGCAATGCTTTCAAACCACACACAGTGACAGTACCAGACAGGATGGCATGTGACTTTGTGCCCTCTTTAGTTTCTTGGAGAGTGCCACTAACAATCCTGCATTTTTGCAGATTAACACTGGTTGTCATGATGACCACTAAGGAAACTCGCTATTAACTTTTGTGTTGATAACACAGGCTCGGGAGCAGTGTTATTAAATGTGGGACAGTATACTGACAATTCCCATTAGATATCTTGAAAGCAGTGAGTCACTGCCAAACCACACAACTCGGTTATCCATGCATAATGAAGGAATGTCAGATGGATCATACATGATGGGCAATACTGGAACTGCCTCTTGACTCCTTGTTCAGTTGCATTGCAAATTAAAATTAAATATTCAAATTGCAATTGACACACTGATCCTTTTCCATCATTTAAAGCTGGATATTAAAACATTTTCTACTATATACTTATAGTACTTAAACTATTTCTACTATATGTAGAGACAACTATACTATCAAGATTTGGCTTCTTACAGGGTTTTCACACTGACAGTGATAATGCCATATATTTATATATATATGTAGATGCCTCATTCCTGACCCGGCAGCTCAGCGGTGGTTCAGCAACTGTAGCAATGGGACGTGATGTCTCTGTTCTCTCCTTCAGGGAATAAGGGTTACATACGTAATCGAGATGTTTCCTTTCAGTCGGTAGTAACTGTACCATGGAAATACATATATTGGATCCCAACCAGGTCACTCATATGGGAACTAGCTTCACACCAGATTTCAGGAATTAATTGGCTGGAAAGCCTAGCACCAGATGCTCCATCACGTCTGGCCACTGGAGTGCTGGAGGACTTGACAGGGTCTGCTTGGTCAGGGGACTCTCTGGAGAACTAGGCGTCCAGGACACCGCAAGCCATCTCTGAACTAGGGTACTCAGTGCCACTACACGTTTGAGGTGAAAACACAGGAGGAAACCGGATCGACATGCAGGCTATAGAACCCCTTGAATGTGTTAGGAGTCGACCAGCCCGCAGCTCTACAAATATCTACTAGCGAGGCACCACAATCCAGCGCCAAGGATGATGTGACACCCCTAGTGGAGTGAGCATGCAGTGTGAGCAGGCAGGGCACACCTTGTGCTTCATAGGCCAAGGTGATGGCATCCACTATCCAGTGGCCCATTCTCTACATGGAGACAGCCTTCCTCTTCTGCTGTCTACCGTACCAGACAAAGGGTTGTTCTGAGGTCCTAAAGCTAAAGAGTTCTATTCACGTACTGTCACAGTGCACTTACAGAACAGATTAAAGCTAGAGCCTCCTGTGGCAGCACTTGCAGTTTCACTACCTGGCACCTGAAGGGAGTGGTAGGAACCTTGGGCATGTAGCCAGGCCCGGATCTTAGTGTTGCACTGGAATCAGACGGTCCAAACTCAAGGCACGTTGACTGAAAATGCCTGCAGGTCCCCCAACCTCTTGAAAGTTTTGAATGATGCTTTGCTTCTATCTGTATAACCAACCTGTGTTGGTATGATCATATCGCACCAGTGCCACATGCACACAGACTGTTCACTGCAGCCTGTTCATTATCAAATTAAAATACTGTTAAAGAAACATAAAAAGGTGCACTGCTCCACTGTACAATCTGTGCTGATATAGCCAATGTGAAGGATGATGTCGATGCGAGTAAAATACAAATCCTATTACATAATAAATAATATTTATCCATACATCGCGAATATGGAAACATTTGGATTCATACCAATCGAGGTAGATATCAGTTTCACCTTAAATTAATTTGTTTTTGGATTGACGTTTATATAGCCTAAGTGCATAGCCTTAACCTTAGAGTGTGTATACTTATGGTGTTTATAATGTTTGTAAACATTTTGCTTTACCGGCATTTTAGCACATTATTTCCGAATGTAGTCTAATAATAAATGCTAAATGACCCTAAGCAAATTGTTTTTTTTTCCCCTTATCAAAATGAAATTTTATACAAGTAGCATTTTTGTAACAATGCAGCAAACATTTTTAAATATCTTTTAAAAAATACCTTTATTATTATTATTATTATTGGGAAATAAATTATTTATTCATTTATTTTATTTTTTTATGTTATTAACCAGTATTTCTTTTATCATTTTGGAACAATAATAAAACAGATAAAAACATGAACAGAAACGTTAAAATATGAATTCTGCTTGGAGTGAACCGCTTGGATTTTTATTTTATTTTTTAAAAGCCCTGCTTAAAATAAAGTGTTACCAATTTATTAATAAAGCAGTTTGTAGCTTAGCCCCAAAACTACTAATAGTAGGGTAGACACAATTGGTGGGAAAATGACTAGAAACCAACACCATAGAGACTTAACAGCCTACAGAGATTTCATTGCTTTTGTTGTAAACAGATCAATGGCAGGTGGATGTTATAAAAAAATAAATAAATAAATAAATCAACAACATTAAAATAATAATATATGCACATATTTTTGTTTGGTGACAAGAGGTACAGAAATTATACACTTCAGCTTAAACCTCTGTTTTTTTTTTGGCTACACTTCTGCCTGTATTTTAAAGACAAAAAGCACCTCACACCTCCCTGTCATTGCATAATTAGAGCTAATATGTGATCTGACGTAGTTACTTCTCCACTCCAAATGAGTTCATTAACCAACTACCTACTGGTTTTTCTCCTTGTCTTTTTTATCCTCTTGGGTTTTTTTTTTTTTTTTTTTTTTTTTTGCTGCAGCTCATACTCTGTCTACACAGCCAAAACCTGCTCCCATAAATACACTCGTGCTGTTCTGACGTCCTCTCTGATGTCATCAGTCATGGTGCATTTAGAATTCAGCCTCTCAAATCCCTCTTCACAACACAGACACAAAACAATATGATATATGCCACAAGCTCCAATATTATGTCTATCTTCTTCCTAGAGCTTTAAATCAACAAAAAGGAGCTTACACAAGCTCTTGCATCCCTACAGTGATTAGATTTCATAGCTTTCACTGTTTAGAGTCTGGTTGAAGTTTAATCTTTTTATAATGCAGAATTTAAATATGTATTTGTATTTATCTCTCAAGTCAAGTCAAGTCACCTTTATTTATACTGCGTTTTTAACAATATAGATTGTAACAAAGCAACTGAACAGCATTAAATAGCAAAATAGTGTGTCAATAAAGCAAAATAGCAGTTGATCATTGAATTCAATTATGTCATCATCCAGCTCAGTTCAGTTTAAATAGTATCTTTGTAATCATGTCAATAAAAACACTGGTAATTAAAGGGGGGGGGGGGGTGAAATGCTCGTTTTCACTCAATATCCTGTTAATCTTGAGTACCTATAGAGTAGTACTGCATCCTTCATAACTCCAAAAAGTCTTTAGTTTTATTATATTCATAAGAGAAAGATAGTCTGTACTGATTTTTCCCGGAAAAACACGACCGGCTGGAGGCGTGACGTGTGGGCGGAGCTAAATAATCACGAGCGCCAGTAGGCTTTTTGCGTTGAGAGCATGTGGAAGCTGTGACATTACCGTGAGGGAAAAACCATCATCCAAAACAAACCATGGCTTACAGTCAGATTCAGCCGTTTATTTATGATCTAGAATCAGATCCCGAGGCTGAAACTGAACGAGAGCAGCAGCAGCAACGACTCGCTCCGAGCGGGGCTCGAACCCGGGTCTCCGGCATGGGAGGGGACGCACTAACAAGGAGGCAGAGATATTTGAAGCAGTTTTACTCACCGCCTGCGGTTCCAACATACGATCGTCTGATCGTTGAGATTGCATCATCCTTAAGAAATAAACGATACGCAAATCCGTTGTCAAACTGGGCCTTGTTTGTAAAACAAGCATCTACGAAATGCAGGGAACAAACAAAAACACTTGCACAACTCCGTTGATGCTCTGTAAAAATAAACTCCATCCACTGGTCCCTTAATGCTGTTTTTTTTTTTTGGTAATCTGTGCAGGGTTGTCTTGCCCTGGCAACCAAAAATACACTTCTTTTGTGACTTTTCGCGACGCTCTCGCTCTGATCAGTGAATCGCTCTGATCAGTGAAATGTCTGTGCTGCTCAGCCTCGCTATACGGGAGCGCGCGCTCTTCCGGCAGAAATGCCCTTAGGACCCATATAAGGAAATTCCGCTCCATCTAACGTCACACAGAGCCATACTCGAAAAAAACTTTCCGAAACTTGTGACAAACCGGAAGGAGTATTTTGGGAACAAAAATACTCCTTCAAACGTACAACTTAATTTTTTAAACTTTGTCCATGTTTAGCATGGGAATCCAACTCTTTAACAGTGTAAAGAACTCAGTATGCATGAAATAGCATTTCACCCCCCCTTTAAGTGTAATTTAAGTTATTTTTGGGGTTATCAGGAGAAAATGTCTTATAATTCGTATGTATACGCGTTAATCGACTCCAGAAGGTTAAGTAATGTTATGCATTTTTGAATGAAAAAGAGTGTTCAGTAATAAATGGCAATGGCATAAATTCCAATGGGAATTTATTTGATTCATTTAAGTGGGCACTGCACAGCAGAATGGTCAAAATAAATCCAAAATAGTCCAATTTTGCTATTACAAATGATTAAACTGCTGTGTGGAACCTAATTAATTTTTCTTAGCTTGCAACGATAAATGTTTCACAATAAAATAAGGAACATGTCTGAAGAAAGTAAACATGGTTCATTTTGATTTCATGTTAAGTGCTACATAAATCAGCATCGCTTTTACAAGAAAAACAGTGATTTAATCCTCTCAGGGTTTAACATAAACAATTTTCTGCAGGAAGCTGCATGTCATTTTTTATGTAATTAAATTGTGAATTCTCAAAGGAGCAACCAAGAGCCAGAGACTTTCTGACAGATGAATGAAGCATGTTTGGTCATTTTCTAAATCTGTTAATTATTAAACATGGCCTCTGGAAAGAAGATAGCATCAGTTTTTAAAAAACAAGAAAGAAAATTCAATTTCTGCATTTTCCATAGGGAAAAAAAGAAAAAGATTAAAGGAAAGAACCAATCTTGGTGCGTCTTAATTACCCTGATTTACAGGCACAGGGAACATATCTTAATAACTCTGTTCAACAGCTTTAAAACTAATCGATTATGCTCAGGCACAAAATATAACTGCTATCTTGTGGTTATGATTGAAATCACTTCATAAACACTCACATGAAAATTTAGTATGCATTTTAAATGGCAAACTGTCATAAGCTCCCACCCGACCTAAGTTATCTCTGTGTGTTTACACTGTGTGTCATCTTAACCTTTGATGGATGTGCGTTTCTGTGAAATACTAGAGTAGTAATCTCAATAGAGGCTCGCTCATACAACAATGCATACACATACAAAATCACATAAGGTCATAGATACACAAGCTTTATCATGCAGCCATCTTATTCAGCCCACAGATTTCAAAGGGAATACTATATTTTGCCCACAAGGCATGGTTACGGGTTATGCTCGGTTGTTATGAATTAACTGGTCATAAAGTGAGAAATATGAAAGACAAATTCTGATATATACCCCCATAACCCTTTCTTTTTTCCACTGTTTGCAGTACCTAATAACCAATAATCATTTAAAGTTCATCTTAAAGGGTTAGTTCATCCCAAAATGAAAATTCTGTCATTAATTACTCACCCTCATGTCGCAACACATCCGTAAGACGATAGTCTATTTTCGGAACAGAAATTAAGATATTTTTGATGACAGATTTCCTTCCAGACTGCCTTTGTAACTACCACTTTGATGCTTCAAAATCTTCATAAAGAGATCGGAAAACTAATCCATATAAATCGAACATTTTAGTTTAACTTTTCTGAATAGAATCAATCACTTGTTATGGACAAACAGACTTAATGTAGGCTTTTACTCTCATGTAAACATTGATGTAAACATTGATCAGCGTTTAATGTTCTGCGTGACACATCTGAATGAACCTCAATGGTTATGCAACATTTGAGCTCCCGAAGAGGTTTGTTCTTGTGCGTTACTCAGGCTAGGTTGACACTGCATGAAAAGAGGAATTTCCAGGATAAATCTGACATATGAAATTTCAGTGAAACTTAAGGTGTGCGACCCGTGTACAAAAACTTCCCAGGCAAGTGTGCTGAGTCCCATACACAACCATACACTTGAGAGGCACAGAGGTTTCTGGATCCTGGATATTTCTGATTGCATAAACTGGAGGTATTCAGAGATTTCCGTACACCAGCCCTCATAAAAATTAAACATGGTTTTATAATAGTAAAATGGTAAAATAGTAGTTGACTGCTAACTGCAATTTTACTACAAATAAGCTACCACGAAAAACTATGGTTAGTGTACATTGTTTACTTTATGGTTTCCATGGTGAGTACAATAATCATGTTTTTTTTTGTTGTTGTTGTTTTTTTGTTTTGTTTTTTACAATTGGTTAATATCATAATTAAGGGAGCAAGTCCTGTCATGTTTTTTTGTGGTGTTTATCAGTTAAAAATTAACCATCCTGTCATTTTAAATCAATCCGAACTGAATGAATTTAAACAAGTCTTTTGACAAGTTTTGCAAAATTTGAGTGAGATTAATAAAATAAATCCACATTATTCGCGGTAGTGCTGCATCTCGGGGGTTTGTTGTAGTTTGGTAATAGAGGTAATGAACAGTAATATATCATGCAATGACATTCCACAGCCTCGCATTAAGAGCTGATTTACACGAGACTTGCAATTCTTGATGCCCTTGATTCAAATCTTTTCGGAATCGACTCACTGTTCTTACCCCTCCCACTACTTGTGGCGCACTGACAGGAGAGCTTGTGTTCTGCATTGAGGGGCTACTGGCTGACTGTGCTCGGTCATTTCTGAGAGATTTACCTCAGACGAAGGTAAGTGTGAATACATAAATCCATTTTGAAAAACATTAACATAACAAGAACATAACATTAAATGTTGTTTGATGTTGTAATATTTATTTTATCTGTATTACTAGCATGAAGTTGTTTCGAGTTGTTTATTCCCACTTCATGTGCTTCGCTGTTGTGCGTGCTGATTATCTGAGAGATTTACATCAGACGAAGGTTAGTATAAATTCATAAACCCATTTAAATTACTTTTTTTTTAGAACATAACATTAAAATCAGTGTTGTATTATTTATAACCCTTTCACCACCATACCCCTAATAAAATCTTCGGGGAACTTACCTGCATTGTGTCCTTCTTTGCCCTGCCTCACTGGTGGAGAATGTGGGCAGGACAATGAAGAAGACACCGACGACCCCTCCCCACATGGCGTTCCCCCCGTTGGACTGGTTTGGTTTTTTGCTTTTTTTCTCCTCCTTGCCCCTTTACTCAGGCATCTTCTCTGGTTTCCCCAGGTGTTGTTCCTCCCTCAGCGTTGAAAGAACTGCTGAAGCACCTCACCGAGGTGAACATCTGCCAACAGCAAATTATTGAGCACATGGCCTCTCGGCAAGGGGAAACCGAATGTGGGCTCGCCGCGATCCGTCTGGCCACTGCCCCGCGAACTCCGCTACCTGACCCCCTTGTCCAGGCAACGCAGTTGCTGCCCAAGATGACGGTCCACGATGATGTAACGATGTATCTCCAGATGTTCGTGATCGTGGCCACACGGGAGGCGTGGCCCAAGGAGGAGTGGGCCCGAATCTTGGCCCGGCTGTTAACAGGAGAGGCACAATGGGCGTACTTCGTGCTTCCCCCAGAACAAAGTGCTTCTTACGAATTAAGGAAGGAGATCCTGGGCCAGATGGGGCTATCACCAATCAGCGCCACCCAACTCTTCAACGAGTGGATCTTGGACCCGCAGCAGCCGACCCGGCTCAAGCGGTTCTGGTTACTGGCCGGGGGTCCTACCATACACCAGGTAGCGGAGCGCGTCGTAGCTCTTTCTGCTGTGTAGTCGGGTCGGCATCCCATGCCAGATTCTGACTGACCAAGATGATAGCAGACCTCTGCAAGATCTTGAAGGTCCAACAGCTCTGCACCACGGTGTACCACCCCCAGACTGACTCGTCGACCGGTTTAACCAGACCCTTAAACAGATAGATAGCCGAAGATAAGTGGGACTGCGACAAGATGCTACCCTACGTGCTCTTCGGTGTTCGAGAGGTCCCTCAGGCCTCCACTGGCTTCACGCCATTCGAGCTTCTCTTTGGCCAATAACCCTGCGGTCTGCTTGACGTCGCCTGAGAGGCCTGGGAACAACAACCGGCAATACACCGCAATAGCACGCGCGCGAGATGCAGGAGTGGATCGACAGAGTCATGCGCATCGTACGGGAACAAGGCACAACAGGCCCAGCAGTGACAACCGGGCGGCCCCACCACGGGAGTTCCAGCAAGGAGACCATATATTGGTTCCGGTCCCCACCTGCAAATTCTTGGCCACTTGGTAGGGGCAGTACACCATCACCGAAAAGGTTGGCCCCGTTACTTACCGTGTGCGGCAGCCAGGGAAAAGGAGAGAGGACCAGCTCTACCACATCAATCTCCTGAAGTGCTGGGTCAGAACCGGGCCTCAGCTTTCTACCTACACCAACTCGACTCCCGTGGTTGTTGATATGGATCCTCAACTCTCAGCCGTCCAGAAGTCGGAGCTGCAACACCATGTCAGTCAGTTTCCTGATGTGGTCTCCCCCCAGCCTGGGTGAACCCACGTCTTGGAGCACGATGTCTGCACACCACCTGGGACCATAATCCGGCAGCGGCCCTACCATGTCCCGGAGGCTCGGCGACATGCCATTGAGGAATGCGTACAGGAGATGCTGAGGTTAGGGGTAACTTAACCATCATGCAGCCCATGGTCCAGCCCCATCGTCATGGTTCTGAAGACCAACGGCACCCTTCGCTTCTGTATCAACTTCCACCGCCTTAAAAGTTGGACCGTTTGGGAAGGGCCCGGTTCATCTCGACCCTTGTCCTCACCAAGGGCTACTGGCCGGTCCCCTTAACGGAACAGGCCAAAGAGGAGAGAGAGAGGGAAGCATTGGCCTTCAAGTGGGCAGTCCTGGAGCTCAGGTATTACCTCCTCAGCTGCCACTTCTCCCTCATAATAAACTACGCTTGAATCACCCAGATGTGGGCAGCTTTCACAGGTCTGTCAGGGTCCACTCCCCACCCTCCCCCAATCTCCTCGCTTCTCCACAGGAACAGGATGACGCTTTGTGGGTGGGGGGGGGGGGGGGGGGGTCGGGTAGTGTGAGACGTGACTCCGAGCTCTCATCAGCGTTGCCCTGGAAACTGAGCAGTCACTCCTGCACCTGGTCGTCACAGGCTGAGTGGCCACACCTGCGCCCCATCAAGCTCTGGTTACATAAACCCAGCAAACGAACGCAGAGGTGAGAGATGTCTCCACAAGACTCGGCTAATCCCCTAGTTCTATTGTTTCTGCAGAGAGCAATGTGTGACCGCCAGCCCCACTGGACACGGTAGAGCACGGACCCACACCGTACCAATGCACCAATCGAAGAGGAAGTCGAGCACAGAGCACTAAACAACTGCACACCAACGTCCTTTCACCACCATACCCCTAATAAAATCCTCTCTTTGGGGAACTTACCTGCATCCTCGCGTCGTGTCCTTCTTCACCCCACCACACGTGATTAACTGCTAACTTAGCAACTGCTACGTAACGTTACAAAGTTAGCTTTTAGTACAATATACGTTACATGTTTATTAATTAATGTTAGTTTAGCTAGTGTGCTTTAATTTGTAACATATTCCCCATTTACACATTCTGCTCCTCTGATTTCAGAGTCTCCAAACACTGCAGCTGACTTCTGATTCACCAGAGACAGCCTTGGAGGTGAAATGTATGTAATCCTATGGGTAAGCTATGTAATGCTATGGGTCATCCAGTGTATGTAAACTTTTGAACATTTTTATAAATTATACATTTTCATTTTTAGAAAATCAGTAAATGTAAATATCTATTATGTAAAATTTGATTATTTATGATAGTAACAAATAAAAATGGCATACATTATGATCCCTCTTGTTTTGTTAAAATGATTGTATATTCTGCTAGGGCACAGAGGGTCAAACTCAGTCCTGGAGGTGTCCTGCTACTGTTCTGCAGAGTTTCGCTCCAACTCTAATTAAAAAGACCAGCTCTGTGCTATGTAAACTTATGAGCACTTCTGTAGCTTCTGAAAGACAGAATTAAATGAAAAAATATGGCATGGTCCTGATGCTGTGTTTGTCTGATAGAGAAAGTAGTAATAACTGTCCTGACTTTGCAGTATCCATTGCAAGTATATCCATTATTGTGTTTGTCTTTTGGTTAGTATAATTTTTTTATTGTTTATTTTTTTAATTATTTTATTTAATGAGTTTAATGAATTACTTGAAAAGTCTGTGTTTGCAAATATTTAAAATATTTTCTCAATCTAAATTATGTTGCAGTCCTGCTGAGTTTGTTTCATAATATTTACAGCCGTGCTAAATGTTTGCAGTCTTGCATTCTGTTGAAAAATTACAATTTAGTTTTGTTGATGCCTTGCTGTGTTTGTGGCTTTGTTGACAGTTTTTATAAGCGCATATTACGCATTTTTGTATAGAAGGCCCGTAGCATTTAAAACATATTAAGTGTACAGTAATTTATTGACGTTTACTGAGACATGAGTGTCTGTTTACAGAGATTTAAGTGCCTGGATTTTGCAGCGGCTATTGTCATGTACAGGGATGTAAATGGATTTACCGGTGAGTGAGAAAACATTTCCGTCCGTGTATGGGAGTTTATCGCGTTAGTGAGCAGACTGGAAAACACTTGACAGTATTTTTATATTGCCTAAAATATCCAGATTTTGGCTCCTTATGCATTAAAATCACTCTCTTGGTACTTTGGTGTCATACAATGATCGGTGTGAAGCGACGGTTCAAATTGAATAAACGAACAAACGAACACCTAACATGTACATGTTTTTGCATTGCTTTAATCGTTCTCTGCAGATCTCACCTTCTCACAAGCCATGATTGGTTGATTATGTACCATACCTGCATGTAATTGGTCAAACTACTTTGGATGTTTTAGGCAATATAGAAATCCTGGCAAGGATGCGTCAAGGGAAAATGGCTCATATGGTCACCCTGCACAGAACAGTCAGTTTCAGACAGTGTCCAGAAATCAGAAACGCTAGAGCACATAGACGGAAACTGACGGAAACGTTCCATTTATGGGTTTATACACTGACATCAACAGTCCGGAAAAGCTCCTTTTCATGCAGTGTGAGCTTCTGGTTATGTTCGCTGATCAATGTTTACATGCATGAAAATTGACGCAAAACTGGACATGCTACTTTTGACAGAAACCTGGCAAGTGACCAATGACTTCTTCAATTTTAAACCTTTTAACTCCACCTGGGTACATCTATTTCTCTTGGTTTGCCTAAAAACTAATGGCAAGGTAACAGTATGTTCAAAACTCCACAGCAAGTTCTCACCTCAACCAGGCGTTCTGTTCACATTACTCCTCTACTACATGGTCTTTACTGGCTACCTGTGGCATCACATATCCACTTTAAGATATTGCTTCTAACATTTAAGGCATTAAATGGTCTTGCATCTCCATATCTGTCTGACCTGTTGTACTCTTATTCTCCTGCCCGGTTCCTTTAGATCATCTGAGCTAGGTCTTTAGTCCATTCCACGTTTTTGGCAGTCCACTGTAGGTGGTAGGTCATTTAGTATTAATGCCCCTAAAGTATGGAATTCACTACCCCTTACACTTCGTAATATATCTTCTTTGTCAACTATAAAGACTCAGCTAAAAACATATATTTTTAATATGTATTTTGTATAATATGGCTATATGTGGCCTTATGTGTCTGTACTGTTTATGTGGGTGTGTAAATGTCTCATATTGCACTATGTTAAAGTGACCTTGAACTATGGAAAGGCACTATATAAATAAAACTTCTTCTTCTTCTTCAGAAAATTTTAGCTAAACCACTCGATTCATATGGATTAGTTTTCCGATCTTTTTATGAAGTTTTTGAAGTTACAAAGGCAGTCTATGGTAAGAAATTTGAGAGCATTCTGTCATCAAAAGAATTTCATTAGTGTTCCGAAGATTAATAAAAGTCTTATGGGTTTGGAACGACATGAGGGTAATTAATGACAGAATTTTCATTGTGGGGTGAACTAAGGGTTTAACAATAGTCATGCTAAAAGTACAAACCTGATTCCAAAAAAGTTGGGACACTGTACAAACTGTGAGTAAAAAAGGAATGGAATAATTTACAAATCTCATAAACCTATATTTTATTCACAATAGAATATAGATAACATATCAAATGTTGAAAGTGAGAAATTTGGATTTCATGAGAGCTGCTTTTTTCCCAAAAAGTTGGGACAGGTAGCAATAAGAGCCTGAAAAAGTTAACTGTACATATAAGGAACAGCTGGAGGACCTATTTACAACTTATTAGGTCAATGGGAAACATGATCGGGAATAAAGAATAAAAAGAGCCTTTCATAGTGGCAGTGTCTCTCAGAAGTCAAGATGGGCAAAGGATCATCAATTTCCCCAATGCTGCGGCGAAAAATAGTGGATCAATATCAGAAAGGTGTTTCTCAGAGAACAAATGCAAAGAGTTTGAAGTTATCATCATCTACAGTGCATAATATCATCCAAATATTAAGAGAATCTGGAACAATCTCTGTGCGTAAGGGTCAAGGCCGGAAAACCATACTGGATGCCCATGATCTTCGGGCCCTTAGATGGCCCTGCATCACATACAGGAATGCTACTGTAATGAAAATCACACGTGTTCAGGAATACTTCCGGAAAACATTGTCAGTGAACACAATCCACTGTGCCATTCGCAGTTGCCAGCTAAAACTCTATAGGTAAAAAAAGAAACTATATCTAAACATGATCCAGAAGCACAGGCATTTTTTCTGGGCCAATGCTCATTTAAAATGGACTTTGGCAAAGTGGAAAACTGTTCTGTGGTTCTGGTCTTTTTTTTTTTTTTTTTTTACATTAAACCTTGGCATGTCTACACACACTGTCCTTTTTTTAGTAGGTCAAATAATAAAGTGTGGTAAAGGCAGCTCTCCAACCCAACAAAAGGGTATTAGTGTTATCGGGTTTTATACCTGTTTCAAAAAAGCCAACAGTCAAGCACGGAAGTGAAAACATTATGCTATGGGGCTGTTTTTCAGCTAAGGGTACAGGACAACTTCACCACATTGAGGGGCTAAGGGATGGGGACGTGAACTGTAAAATCTTGGATGAGAACCTCCTTCCCCCAGCCAGAACACTGAAGATGGGTCATGGATAAGTCTTCAAGGATTACAATGACCCAATACATACCACCAAGGCAACAAAAGAAAAAGTACATTAAGGTCATGGAGTGGCCTAGCCAACCTTTAGATCTCAATCTTATAGAAACAGTGGAGGGAGCTGAAACTTCAAGTTGCCAAACAACAGCCACAAAACCTTAAGGATTTAGAGAGGATCTGTAAAGATCCCTTTTGAGATGTGTGCAAACTTGGTGAACAACTACAAAAAATAACATCTTACCTCTTTGCTTGCCAACAAGGGTATCTGCACCAAGTACTAAGTCATGTTTTACTTGGGGATCAAATACTTATTTCTTTATAAGTGGGCAAACCTTAAAGTGGAATTGAAGCAGTCAGTCAATGAAACATTATTTAGAAAATAGATGTCTCCTTTGATTAATATATATATATATATATATATATATATATATATATATATATATATATATATATATATATATATATATATATATATATATATATATATATATATAACATGATTAATGTAAACATTTTAAAGAGAAATGGATGTTTTCTTATAGCTTTTGGAGCAAGAGTGCCGCCATCTTGCAGTACCACCGCGTGTGACATCACGGGGTTGGTTTGCTCCAATGGCCAATGAAGTAATACAAGCATTTCTTTACATTTTTAACACACAAATGATATTTTAACACATAAATAATTTGGTTTTTGCCATAATTTGAATGAATATTCAACATCAAACTATCTATATGCTAAGTTTTGTTCTTGGTATCCCAGGCATAGTTTTTATAATGCAAGAAACAACGTGATGTAAACAAACAACGCTTCATACAATATTATTCATGTCACATTTTATTGTTATGTCAGACCATTAAGACATATGCATTACATTGACTGGTTCACCAGTTGTATGTATCATATTTATGTTCACCTGCAAAAATAGTTAGCTTTCCTAATGTTAACAGGGCATATAATGTTTAACTAATCACCCATCTGAACAATCGGAACAGTGCTACTTCCTTAAAGTTTATCATTCTCACGTGTTTTAAGCCTTGTCAGATTAAATATTAAGTGTGAGACAGCAAGGGATATATTTCAATGCAGTACATATACTGTAGGCTACACAGTGTGATAGACCTTTTCTGAAATTTAAATGCATTATTCAAGCGTTGTGATAGATAATTTCTGTTGGCGCTGACACACACAAAGCCATGTCCATCGGAATGACAGTTTTCAGGAGTATCCATATAAACGAGTATTGTTTCAAATCTGCAATCTGCACTACCCCAAAACTGCAGGTTCACAACTTCTTCAACCCCCAATAAGCTACTGCTCAGTCCCATCCCCGTAACGGCTCAAATGCAAAGGCAATTGAACTTATTATGGACTTAACAGTGCTTTCAAGGTCATCTTCCTCCATTTCAAAACAAGTGCGTGTTCAAAATGTAAAGAAATGTTTATATAACCTTACTGGCCAGCCTAGCAAACCAACCCTATGACGTCACATGTGGTGGTTCTTGCAAGATGGCAGCACCCTTGCTCCAAAAGCTAAATGGTTACATTAATCATGTTTGTTATATATATATATATATATATATATATATATATATATATATATATATATATTAGGGGTGTAACGATACGCGTATTCGTATTGAACCGTTCGGTACGACGCTTTCGGTTCGGTACGCGGTACGCATTATGTATACCGAACGGTTCGTTGGAGTAATTAATTATATTTGAAAAAAAAAAAAAAGAGAGAGAGAGAAATATAATGATATGCGTTCAACAAGGTAGCCCAATAACCCAAACAACGTAACAGGCAACGCCCCTGACACTCCCGAAGAAGAAAAAAACACCATCTTATATGTTTATGTTAGGCTACTCAGCAGGCGCTCGCTCACTCAGTACGCGCTGAAGGCTCGTTGCAAAATAGCCAATGCGTTTAACAGACTAGAAATGAGAAGATCCCCCAATAACCAACAGGTCTGGTGTTTGGGTGCACTTTGGATTCCCTTTAAGCTATAATGGTGATGGCAAGAGAGTGGTGGATAAAAAAACAACGGTATGTCGCATCTGCAGCGGGAATAAAAAAAAAAAAAAAAAACACCAGCGGGGATATATGCGTCAGTACTATCTGCGAAAAGACGAAAAAAAGGAGAAACATGCACGCAGCAAACTATCCCTGCAGCATTTAGAAACTATAGCTTACAGGGAATCCAACCCAAACACCAGACCTGTTGGTTATTTTAGGATCTTATATTTCTGGTCTGTTAAAGGCATTCGACATTTTGCAACGAGCCTTCAGCGCGTGCTGAGTGAGCAAGCGCCTTAGGGGCCGTTCACATATCGTGCCTAAAAACGCATGGAAAACGCTAAGCGCGTCTTTCTCCTCCTTTCCAAAGCGCTCGGGCAGAAGCGCTCATGAGGCGTCTGTCTTTGCTAAGCAACAATGACGTGCTCTCTCCATGAGACGCGGAAATTTCAGCGAAGGATAAATGGATTTGCAGCTCTAAAAATCGCTTGCAGTAGCTCTGCTACTAAATTTATTTCAAAATTGCAATCCATTTACAACTATGATCAGCTGATCCTTCATCTTGGCTGAGCTCTCAACGTTGTTACGGGAAAGGATGAAGCTGATTGGTTAGTTCTTGTCACATGACCCGCGGTGCGCTTGCGGCATTCTGAAAAGTTGAGATGTTTTTACATTTTGCTGTATCTAAAACGTATCGAACCGAACCGAACCGAACCGTGACATCAGTGTATCGTATCGAACCGAACCGTGAATTTTGTGAACCGTTACACCCCTAATATATATATATATATATATATATATATATATATATATATATATAAACCTGAAACTAGGGATGCACGATATTGGATTTTGGCCGATATTCGATATGCCGATATTTTCAAAATAATTTTGGCCGATGCCGATACCGATATCGATATATATACAAATATATACTGATATATTTAAACTTTAATTTTACTGAAGAGAAATCTATGTATCTCTTCTGTACTGATTCTACCATAAATTTATTATTTTACAAATGTAGACAGACATTCACATCTGAAAAACAGGTCAATTATTTCACTTGGAGAATATCGGTTTGGCTCATCGGCAGAAATATTCATATCGGCCGATACCGATAATGGTCATTTTAAGCTTTTATCGGCCGATACCGATATTGTGCCGATATTATCGTGCATCCCTACCTGAAACCCATCTGTTGAACCCGCAACCTGAAGATGCATTGGAAGATATTGTCCTATTTTGCAGTCCGAAATAAGAAAAACACAGCATTATTAAACATCGGTAATAAGTCCTACTGTTGCTGTTTTATTACTATAAATTTTCTCTTTCCATTCATTTAACCTTCTTTATTCCTGGAAGTGTTTGGAATTGCATTGTTACGTACTGCAGTGTTTTCAGTTATAAACCTTATTTTTCCCCGCATTCAGTCAAAATGCTTCTATGTGAGTGGCAAAACATGAAGCTAAAAACTATTTTTGAGCAAGATCAGGAGGAATTTGCCCCATGTGACTGTCGTGGTGCTACTGTGAGGGAGCACAGAGCGAGGATCGAGGATACCAGGAGTACATCAACACAGGAGACTTTAATTTAATCAAGGGAACCAGGAAGACACATGTAGCAGAAGGCATGAACTAGTAGGACTGGGGCTTTTAAATACAGGATAACAAGGGACTAAGGAGACACACATGGAATCAAATTAACAATCAACATGAAGGCGAAACTAGGTCACATGGAGCAAAACAGTGACTCTTCCACTGGCAGCGGACAGCTTTCTGAAATGACTGTAAGTACTAAACCAGGGGTTTTCAAACATCTCCATGAAGTCCCACAGCACTGCACATTTTGTATGTCTCCTTTTATCTGACAAACCCACTTCCGGTCTTGCAGTTTCCACTAATGATCTGATGAGTTGAATCAGGTGTGATAGATGTGGGGGACATACAAAATGTGCAGAGCTGGGGGTACTCCAGGACAGGTTTGACAATAACTTAAAATGAGAAAAAAAATAAAGAATATGGGGGTAGTAAGGCAACATGGCATATCCGGATCCAATGTTCCTATAACATCCTGTCTATACTGGATGAATATAATTGGTTCTGTTGTCTTTAGTCACATAGAACTACCATGTCTGATATAGAGATAGTGTAATGTTAATGAACTTATGACAAAGTTTCCGATTGCATTTACTTGTTCGCTTGATTCATTTTGAACAAGACACAGATCAATGCAGTCTTTTCAGAGAGACGAAAATTAACAATTATGTAGTGATAATTACATTGGATCCGACGTAATGTCACAACACACAAGTATGAGAAACATTTATTAAACGTGTCACTTTTGCTCTCTCTGTTACATAGGGGTGGGCAATATACCAGTAGAGATGATTAACTGGTAGAAATTTGTCAACCGGTAGAGATTTTTGACTATCATCTCTATCACGGTAACACACTCATGTGATGTTGCTGTGCTGCTTGGTTTCAGTGAGCTTAAAGGGTTAGTTCACACAAAAAGGAAAATTATGTCATTAATGACACCCTCATGTCGTTCCAAACCCGTTAAGATCTCCGTTCATCTTGGGAACACAGTTTAAGATATTTTAGATTTAGTCCGAGAGCTTTCTGTCCCTCCATTGAAAGTGTATGTACGGTATACTGTTCATGTCCAGAAAGGTAATAAAAACATCGTCAAAGTAGTCCATGAGACATCAGAGGGTCCGTTAGAATTTTTTGAAGCATTGAAAATAAATTTTGGTCTAAAAACCGTCTCTTCTTGACCGAATCGAACCAAATCGTTTGAAACTGTTCACGTCTCCAATAAGCATTAATCCACAAATGACTTAAGCTGTTAACTTTTTTAATTTGGCTGACACTTCCCTCTGAGTTCAAACAAACCAATATCCCGGAGTAATTCATGTACTCAAACAGTACTTTGACTGAACTGTTGTGAACAGAGTTCTGAAGATGAACCCCGAACCGAGCTAGATAATGAACAAATGATTGACTCGTTCTCGTTCTTCGTATCACCAGTAGTGTTTCTAACGATTCAGTTCAATTTGGTGAACTGGTTCAAGAAGATCCGATTACATTGAGTGATTGTTCGTGAACCGGATATCACTACACTGCAGTGAACGCGCTCACAACATACCGGAAGAGAAGACAATGCTGAATAAAGTCATCATTTTTGTTATTATTACTAAATATGTTAAATATGTAAAAGAGCCAATTATGTTAATAATAGGAATGCTAATAAGCAACTAGTTAATAGTGACACCTGGTCCCTATACTAAAGTGTTACCCAAAAAATTTGTAGCATGACTACCAAAATGACATGTTTCAAAGAGCGTTTCAAAAAAAGTCTTGCTAACATTATAAGTGGACCACAGAGAACTTTCTAAAATTAAAACAAAATGCAGTTCATGACCCCTTTAGTTAACTACTAACTCCTCAAACAGCTTTACAAAAGCTTTAAACAACAGTCAGCTGTTAAGAAGTGCAGTAAATACAGCTCTTATATAAATAAGTATTGATTTATCTGAAGTGTGGTGCAGAAGCACCCTTACAATTGATCTCAGGGTCACAGGACAAGAAACATGCACCATGCAGCCACTGCTGCACCCACAAATAAGGCCATTTCATGGGCAGTCCACTTTAAAAACTGAACATCTGAAAAATCATTCGAGTAAATGCAAGCATCGCTTGCCAAGCTGTTTCATGGCATGTTGCCCAGCAGGTTGAAAGAAGCCCGTAGCATCTCGATTTTGGAAGGCAAAGAATTTTTCACTATTTTTACTTCACACTTCCCTTTGAGGAAGGGGTAAAGGAATCAGCTTTTAGCACACATAACACCTTTATCTGAGCTCCACTGTAGGAACCTGTTCCCTCCTCCTGAGTGTTCTCCACAAGAGGAGGTCTAGCTTCTGGGTCTACTAGTAGGTTTAGTGTCCAAAGCAGAGGATAAAGATGAGGTGAAGAGCTTACTGACCGACCAAATGTCCTTAGCAATCCCATAGATTCTCAGACAGCCTGTAGGTTTGTGAAAAATTAGATGTACCACAGAAAATTTACCACTTATTAATACACACATAAAGTGTGCAAAGTAGTAAGATTTCAAGCATATAAACTGTAACAACCATGAATTCTCTTACCACATTTGTTGGTAATATCTGTTTTGTTTTTTACCATACTTTAAAAAGTAATAAACCTTAGAAGTTTGGATTCTGTTATATTTTTTAATCCTTTTGAAATAAATATCTAATACTCACCAATTCACCAAATATTATACACTATTACTCCATTCGTCAGTTTCACATGATCCTATATAAATCATTCCAGTATGCGGTTGTGTACTCAAAAAATGGTAAAAGGATTAGATAAAATGGTACAGCTGTAGTAGTCTCAGCCAATTTTCTACTGCTATCTAAAGGTCCTATTGATTAAAAAAAGGTGTGTTTGCTCCTCCCTGATGTTTCTTGTAATCTGTGGTCATCTCCTTGGTCTTGTTCAGAAAGATGTTGTTTTCCTGGCACCATACTGCCAGGGTCTTAACCTCCTTCCTGTACACAGCCTCCTCACCATTTGTGAGTAGACCAATGACTGTTACATTATCATCTGACAGTGTTTGAGTTACAAATGCAAACAAATACAACAGCTAAATTTTCTTGGTGTACTCAGCACCTTGTGTATCATTACAATGAGGCACAAAATATCCCAAGAACCTTCAAACGTATCTCAATGGTGGAATGAACTGTATCAGGACAGCCTTCAAAAAACAGAGGGAGCCACAACTCTTTTGTGAGCAATTGACTTTCAACTATTGCACGCACTTGACCTCTACAAAAACACTATTATTGACTTTCTGGTCTATCACAGTGTCTGACCCACATCTCTGTTGCTACAAGCACAGTCGTTCCTGACCAATTCTGGAACTTTGTAATGTTATTTGCTCTTTAGAATGAATCACTTTTTTTGTAGTATTTTGTAATTTGTTTTGGGTTAAAAAAGGGGGTTGCTAAACAAATTCATAGGTAACTCTTTTTAGAGTGTTAGTAGAATGTCTGCTAACTTTCTTGTGATGGAGTCCCAAAAGACATTCGACTGACCATAAATAATTTTTCAAGTACATGTCAACTTATTCTAACCCTAACCCTACTAGTCTACTTATACTCTACTAACACTCTAATTAGAGTTTTAGTTAATTATAAGTCACACAATATAATCCATATGATCCCAAAATGCTCTACATTATATATATATCTGTGTGTGTTTGTGGGGGGGGGGGCATGTTTTTGTGACATATCAGGACACAACTCTGTATAATGACATGGGTATGACACAGGTATTACAAGGAGAGGGTGACTTATGAGGACATAACCCATGTCCCCATTTTTCAAAACGCTTATAAATCATACAGAATTTGGTTTTTTTGAGAAAGTAAAAATGCACAAAGTTTCCTGTGAGGGTTAGGGTTAGGTGTAGGGTTGGTGAAGGGCGATAGAATATACAGTTTCTACATTATAAAAACCATTACGCCTATGGGATGTCCCCACTTTTCACAAAAACAAATGTGTGTGTGTGTGTGTGTGTGTGTGGCTTCAAAATGTTTGAATTTTAAGTGATTTCAGGTGCATTTACATAGTTTTTTTCCCAAATCTGAGCACAGTCAAATCCTTCTGTCAAAAGATAAATTATCAAACCCAATTTATGATATGCAAAATTTTCAGTCTTTAGTAACATAAGTGACAGTAAAGACATGTTTTTTATGTTAAACAATGTTTCTATTTCAAATAAATGCTTTTATTTTCTAAGAACACAAATATATATAGATATATGCAATCATTTTAACATTAATAAAAACAAGATATGTTTCCTAAACTTAAATTATCATTTAGAATGATTGCTGTAAGTTCATGTGATACTAAAGACTGGAACAATGGCTGATGAAAAATTCAGCTTTGATATCACATAAATAAAAGTAATTTTAAAATATATTTAAAACGAAAAATATATATATATTTTTAATTGTAATACTTTTTCACAATATTACTGTTTTACTTGATCAAATATATTAAGTCATGGAGAGCATAAGAGACTTCTGTTAAAAAGTCGAAAACTTTTGAATGGTAGTGTTATGTACCCATGCAAGCTTGTTGCTTTGTGTTACAGGAAGTGTTCTGGTCAACCATCACTAGGCTCCAACATCAACATTACAACAATTGTTATAGCAAATTTCTATGCCAGAATATTACTGATCTGTCTTCGCTGGTTTGCCGCTAGTGCCTACAGTAAAAGGAACAGCTGTATATGCTTTTTTTTTTTATTTTTTTTTTTTTTATACAAAATGTGAGCAATTTAAAATGTAAAAGATATGGACAGTGATGGGTTTCAGCCTTCAAAATTCTGTTTTGTTTGAAATGAATTTAAAAATGACAATAATATTCCTGATTACACTAAATCCTTGGCATTAATAGCCTGTGGGCCACACTCATTTTGTTTGCCTTTTGACTGAAGTGGAGTTATGTAATTGTGTGAAAAAAGTGGGGTTGTGGGGATTATCCTTTACAATAATCACAAACTGTCTCCGTCTATCTTTCAGTATTTGATGATAAGATATGGACGAGAGAAGGACATGTCCTCTGTCACTGACCTCTCATTTAGCATTCATTTTAGCAACTCAGGTTGTCAGGTTTTGATAGAAAAATAAACCTGAAACAGAACTGGTAGATACTGAAGAATATTATCATTCGCTTTCACACACCGAAATCTGTTCAAAGCCATATTACCCTAATCAGCCTTGATGACCTTTTTTGCACTCTAATAAGCCCTAATTATACTTTTGGTTTCATCTCTGGATTTTGGTCTTTTGCCAAAACACGATGTCGTCGTAAAGAGAACCTGGTTAAATGTGGTGTTGTTTCATGCCAACATCTTGCTTGAGAACGCAGAACAGTAGTTTGCAGTGCCTGCAGATCTGTCTGCTTATCCAGGCCGAGACATAAAGAGGGAAGCAGAACTGGAGAGGAGCCAGAGAAAAGCATCTTTGATCTCAGAGTCCAGACTACTCCACTGCTCTTTTTCCTCCAGAGCTCTCAACTGTCTAACATCTAAAACGTAACAATCAGTTCATGATGGTGTCCCAATTTAAAATCCATTAAGCAAACCATGGCCATTTCATTCAGAGGACAAATAATATTAGTATATTTATATTAATAATTGTATTTAAATTTTATACATTATTTTGGTAGGGGGTATGATTCAATGGACAAGCAAGTTAATTTGGTGCAACTGCATTATTGCAGAATTACAATTCTGTAAAGCAGGAAAGTACATGCAAGAGAAAGGAGGGATATCTCTGCATCTAAGCAGTTATTGTGTATAACACCAACAATATTTTGAATACTACAGAGAGAGGGTGGGGTGTTTCTAGGTTAGGAAATTTTGCATTAAAATGTTGCTTTCTGGTTGCATCACCACTACGGCTTGGTGTTATAATGTTGGATTAATTCCCAGACAGCACCTATGGTACATGGTGGATCAGCCTGAAAATAAACTGAAATGACCTCATAAACGCTACATAGTCTCTTCAGAAAGATCAATTTCATTGCCAAGAAGTCAGTCATACATACCCAGCAGAGTTCTTATCAATGCTTCACACCTTTATAAATCTCACCAATGTTGAATGTCAACGGCAGTATTTTAACTGGCGGAAGCATTGACATGACAAAAGTTATTGGTTTTTTGAAATATGGAAATATATAGCTACATAATCGCACAGCATCATCTGCAGGGTATGATGCCATACGCTGCAAACCTTAAAGGTCAAGTTTGGCAACGCAGTACTTGTGGAGCAGTCTTTTTATTAATTAAAACCTATTAAAACTCATTTTAATTATTTAAAATGAAGCTGAAATAAAATAAATACTGAATGAAAGACTTTGAAAAATTTTAATTAGAAATTAAGTGAAATTAAATAAGGTTAGTTGATAAAACAAATATAAATAGAAATTAAAGCTAAATAGAAATATTAAAAATCTAATAAAATGATGAGCACATTTTAAAATTACAAAAACAACTACAATTAAATTGGAAATGGACAGTAAGTGAAAATATATGTAAAAAAAAAGTTAATAAAAAATATTGATAAATACTATTATACTACATAAATAATACTTTTAAAAGGTAAAAGCTGTGAAAGCTCTCAAATCAACAAAATTAAGAACTATTTAAACATTAAGGATAACGAAAGTATTTAATTGATATAAAAATCTTCCCAAACAGGAGGGAAAATGGCTGTACCATAGTAAGAGTGGGAAAATGAGAAAGAAAACGCCAGACCCATTACAATAATGAAAATCTATAGGGTTATAAAAAAAATAACCCTAACCTTAATTGTTCTGAAAATATTGCCACAGTGCAATCAATCAATCAATCAATGTAACAGTATAAATATTATTTTTGACACGTATCATGAGGTTCACCCAATTATACTTTGCCATCATGTGTCTTCTGATGATGTGTGACTCCTTTACCCTACAGCTGCTTAAGTATGTGACTGAGTATCTGCCTAAATAAATCTCTTAAAGTGATTCACTTTATCCTTTCAATGGATATATTTAAATCGCACTTAACTGATTCTATATCCGTACCAGCTGTTCCTCATAAAAAATCTTCTCCAAGCACACCTCTTTTTCAATCTACAAATATATCCCAACACTTTAATTTGGATGATAGATGTGTTTTCTTGTTATGCCCGTGAGTGTCATTCATTTGAAGGAATGTGAGTTATTCTTGATGATAGAGGGCAGGTTGCTTGTTAAGACTAAAGTTCAAAAGAGGGAAACACATAACACCCAGCCTTCACATGTTCTTGAATAGCTCTTGTCATTCCTCACCTGCTATTGTGATATTTAATTTGTTTTCTATCTTCCTATGCTATATTTTGACACCTAACATATGTTTTGAGCTATCCAGTGTTCATACGACAGCTCTATACGGCTGGTACTGGGGTACAAAAGATTTCATGATTGAATCACTCAATCATCCACTGCAGCAAAGTATGGGCTTCTGAAGTTTGTTGGTTGTGTATCTTTTATAAAGGTAAAACAGTAGCAAAACTCGAGAGCTTGTTGATCTGAATGTGAGAACTTGTCGTATTAATATTCGTATTTGTACGTTGAAATTTTTACTCACAGCTCAGATGTGAAAAGCTGAATCATTCAATTTGCACACACACTGATTTGGCGGTATTCCTGTTGAAATGAGTAGCAAAAGTCAAAGTGTTAGGATTTGAACTTGTACTGCCAGATCTGAGAGGTTGTAAGTGCCAACTTGACATTGTGCAGTGAAACTGAAGTAAAGTGCTAGTAAACAGTAGTGAAGTAAATATGTCGTAAACATTTGTGTCTGTTATTTTCTTTGTGTGAATGAATTTGTTGTGATTATTGTCTGTGTGTGCAAATTGAAAGATTCAGCTTTTCACATCAGAGCTGTGAGTGTAAATTTAAACTTACAAAAATAAATATTAATATGACAAGTTCTCACATTCAGATTAACAACCTCTCGAGTTTAGTTACTGATTTACCTCCATAATCTTTGACTAAGAAACCATTCATCTGACTGAAAGATCTTTCTTTCATTATCATTTGAATTTAGGTCACTCAAAAGTTTTACAAACTTTGAAAACTTCATATGATTTTGCTGTCTTTCTTTTACAGGCCTGGTTCTACAGGGGTGCTTAAATTAAAGTAAGAGCACTCTCCGCTGAGGCTGTAAAAAAAAATAGGATATTGCCGAAACATTCCAATTCGTCTGTGTTTGCACTCAGGAGAGCTTCAAAAGTTTCTATTTACAATGTTTTTTGCAGCATTAAACAGTACAGCCAATTACAGTCTGTTGATTTCTTGACTGCAATGGCCAAACAGAAGTTTTTATGCTTGTCAAGTCAAGTCAAGTCCAAGATTTGGATATTAAAGGCCAGCAGGGGGGTGCTCACCCTGTGGTCTGTGTGGGTCCTAGCGCCCCAGTGTAGTGATGGGGACGCTATACTGTCAACGAGCACCGTCCTTCGGATGAGACGTTAAACCGAGGTCCTGACTCTCTGTGGTCATTAAAAATCCCAGGATGTCTTTCGAAAAGAGTAGAGGTGTGACCTCGGCATCCTGGCTAAGTTCGCCCATTGGCCTCTGACCAACATGGTCTCCTAACAATCCCCATATCCAATGATTGGCTTCATCACTCCGTCTCCTCTCCACCAGTAAGCTGGTGTGTGGTGGGCGTTCTGGCGCAATATGGCTGCCGTCGCATCATCCAGGTGGATGCTGCACACTGGTGGTGGATGAGGAGATACCCCCTGTCTATGTAAAGCGCTTTGAGTGCCTAGAAAAGCGCTATATAAATGTAAGGAATTATTATTATATTATTATTATTAAAAGCATATTAGTATGTTATATGTCAGCCAGGTTAAAGAGATGGGTCTTTATTCTAGATTTAAACTGCAAGAGTGTTTCTGCCTCCCGAACAATGTTAGGTAGGTTATTCCAGAGTTTAGGCGCCAAATGGGAAAAGAATCTGCCGCCTGCAGTTGATTTTGATATTCTAGGTATTATCAAATTGCCTTGAGAGGTTTGAGAACATAGCCGACGTAGAGGATTATAATGTAAAAGGAGCTCATTCAAATACTGAGGTGCTAAACCATTCAGGGCTTTATAAGTAATAAGCAATATTTTAAAATCTATGCAATGTTTGATAGGGAGCCAGTGAAGTGTTGACAGGACCGGGCTAATATGCTCATACTTCCTGGTTCTAGTAAGAACTCTTGCTGCTGCATTTTGGACTAGATGTAGTTTGTTTACTAAGCGTGCAGAACAACCACCCAATAAAGCATTACAATAATCTAACCTTGAGGTCATAAATGCATGGACTAACATTTCTGCATTTGACATTGAGAGCATTGGCCGTAATTTAGATATATTTTTGAGATGGAAAAATGCAGTTTTACAAATGCTAGAAATGTGGCATTCTAAGGAAAGATTGCGATCAAATAGCACACCTATGTTCCTAACAGATGACGAAGAATTGACAGAGCAACCATCAAGTCTTAGACAGTGTTCTACAGTAGGTTATTACACGCAGAGTTTTTAGGTCCTATAATTAACACCTCTGTTTTTTCTGAATTTAGCAGTAAGAAATTACTCATCATCCAGTTTTTTATATCGACTCTGCATTCCATTAGTTTATCAAATTGGTATGTTTCACCGGGCCACGAAGCAATATAGAGCTGAATATCATCAGCATAACAGTGAAAGCTAACACCATGTTTCCTGATGATATCTCCCAAGGGTAACATATAAAATGTGAAGAGTAGCGGCCCTAGTACTGAGCCTTGAGGTACTCCATACCGCACTTGTGATCGATATGATACATCTTCATTCACTGCTACGAACTGATGGCGGTCATTTAAGTACGATTTAAACCATGCTAATGCACTTCCATTAAT
This sequence comes from Carassius auratus, assembly GCF_003368295.1. Taxonomy (NCBI): domain Eukaryota; kingdom Metazoa; phylum Chordata; class Actinopteri; order Cypriniformes; family Cyprinidae; genus Carassius; species Carassius auratus. The sequence continues at coordinate 19,991,380 of NC_039254.1, forward strand.
GCCAAAAAAGTGTTCAAGTCTATGCAAAAGAATGTTGTGGTCAACTGTGTCAAACGCAGCATTAAAATCCAATAAAACTAAAAGAGTGATACAACTACGATCAGATGAAAGAGCAGGTCATTTGTAATTCTAACTCTTGTGAATTCTCTCATTGTAACAAATAAGGTGTAGACACAATGTAAGTAATAGATGAATTGTGCAGTATAGAGAGATTCATTGATTGTAACAGCTTTCTGAGATTGTGGTGATTAAACTGAAATTAGTGAAAGCTTTTTAGTGAATTAAATGGGAGTACTTTTTGCGCACATTCTTGGCTATATATTCAGAAGCATTTTCTTATTACATCATTACTTATTACAATATTACATGTAAAACTAGATGCCCAGTTATTTCATAAGCCCCCTCATTGATCTGATTCTGGAACTGGGCCTTATTAAATATATGGGATTTTTTTTTTTCCTCCTGAGGAACATAAATAAATAAAAAATTTACAGCTCCAGTGGGTGGATCAATGTTTAATTGAGCAAAACAATATAAATAAAGTAATTTAGAATAAAAAATTAATTAACTTTTAATTTGAATCAATTTGAGAAAATTGTTGTTTTAATATTTTTTCAAGGTGATAATATTATTTCAAGGTGATAATACATTTTAATTATTATTATAATTACTATTATAGTGCTTGGTGTTTGTTGATGAAGAAAGGCAGTGTGACCTGAGTTAATCATAAGAAGTATGTCATATATGGAGAGATTGTATTTTATTTGTGTTGGGTGCTGTGTTTTCCGTGTGTGTATTTGAAACTGATTGTTTTTTCCTAGTGCCTGGATCAGAAGTGATTAGTGGATGGACAGCTGTTGGTAATCGTTATAACAAATCACAGATAATTTAAAAAGGGAAGCGAATGAACTGAAAGCGTGTCTGCTACCCTATGAACTTTGCTTGGTGCTGCTCTGTTCCCCTTGTTCTCTACTGCTGGATGGTAGTTGCGATTGACTTATTTTGTTGACACGACCGTTGTATGAGATTATTGTTTGTTCATGTTGAAGCCCAAAGTTGTTGATGGTGTTAGTCCCAGCTCTTTAATAGGGTGGCGTAGTCAGGCTACATTTAATTTGGGCCACAAGTACATGGGGACTTTGTTAAGAACAAGAAAGCTGCTGTAGCAACATAATATCATAAACATGAATTACTTTTACAATAAGTATCATAAGTGTTAAGTTGACTTGAAGAGTCTATTCAAAGAGACTGTCATGTTTTGTATGAAACAGCTGTATGAAATTTTAAAGCTGCTGTATTTGCTAAAAATGTAAATTGTTAAAAAATGACAACTTCCATAATGATTCAAGTTTGCAGTCCGCTTGACAAATACAACAGTTGTAGTCCTTATAGAGCAACTGAGCGAGTAACATCAAAAATATGCAGAGTTAAAACAGAAGCGAGAGTATAAAATAACATTGATAATTGTTCTTGAAACATCACATTTAAATTTAGATTCAAATTTACAGTACAAGCACATATGGAATCAACAATCTTAAAATCACAAGTGGTCGCAAGTATCTTCTGTTTGAAATAAGATTATTTTGCTTACTCCATTGGCAGATTATTTTGCTTGTTTCAAGCAAAACCTCACTTTTTTTGTTTACTTGTCTAGAAAATCTTTCTTGATTTAAGAATTTTTAGGTATCTTGGCTGGAAACAAGACAAAAGCTCTAAGCTAAAAGGAATTTTTATTTTATTTTATTTTTTATTTTTTTGCAGTCTAGGAGGCAAATGAGAGAACCAGCAATAAGTTGCACCTGACCGCTTGTTATTGGGTCAGCCAAAATTAATGTTTATATCAGCTGTGAACAGGGCCATAGGTTTTGATCACTTGAGTCTGTTTAACTAACCTGTAATGATTATCCAACTATCTGAAAATATAAAGCATACAAGGATGTCTTAGACATGTCTTATACCTTAAAATACACTTCAAAGGGACTGCTGATTTATATTTTAAAACATGATGAGCATGAGATCCGTTGACCACTTTTATAGTGTACAAAGTACACACACACACACACACCATTTGGTTTTCTACATCCATATTTAGCTGCGTAAGACAATTTTCATCCAGTTGCTATTATCTAGATGTTGCTCTTCCTAATGCTTTTTTGACAGGTTGCCATGGTTACAGCACTGATTATATACTCCTTGATTACCTCATGATGCCTGCTGGTCTTCCACTCTAAAAACCCTGCCTAAAACAATCACAATTTGTTTCCTTTTGACATCAAAGATAAAATAATTTTGAACCTCAGTGTGAAACATAAAACCTGGCCGAGCATGGGTACATTGTTGTTTTGTTTTGATTTATTGATTTGATTTTTAATGCATAACTGATGCATAAGATGTCTTTTAACTTTTATTATTATTATTATTAACTAAATCACTAGCAAGATTTTTTATTAAAATTACAAAAGTAACTATTGATCTTTTCTCCCATTTTTTATCAACTTCAGTATTTAAAAAAAAAAAAAAAAATTGTATGTTCTGCAAAGGCCATAGTGTTTGTGTTTGTTGTGTGTGTCCAATTTTCAGTGGCAACATGAAGGATTTATAAACTTGGAAATGAGTTGTGAGGGCGTAGAAGTGAATGAATATTTTCAGTACAGTTCCACATGGTGAGTGCAAAGCTGTAACAATTCATTTTTTCCTTTTTATTTATCATTAAATATTAAATGCACACATGTACCAGCACATACATTATAGATATATTCAAAATGTAAGTCTGCATATTCTATAGAAGAGTAAGAAAAGTATTGATAATTGCACAAATTAAATGAAAATGTAGAATTTTATGGAAAGTTCCTTTTCATAGAGACACAATATGTCAGAGCCAAATACTTCTGCCTCATAATGGAATTCTTTTTTAAAGAATGTCTCTGTTAAAAGTTTTCACAGATAATTAATTATAGTGTTATTGAAATAAGCCTTATGCTCACTTATACTCACAATTGATCCATTTATTTGATCAAACATCTAACAAACCATTATCTATAACTTTTGCCTCAATAAACTAATAATTTGCTGCTTCTTAATAGTTTGCATGGTAGTTGTTTATTTTAGGCATTGGTTAGGATTAGGGATATAAAGTATAATATGATCAAGCAGAATATCTGCATTATAAACACTAATAAACAGCCAATAATTTTTTTCCCCAAATGATGGGTTTAGTGTGTTGGGTCATTTTATTGGGCTATTTTTTATTTTTTTTTTCCCAGGCACTGGGTAGATTTTTCATATCTGCGCTCTAAAAAAAATATCACTTTTCATTTTTTAATGCTGTTATGTTTTTCTATTCAACTTCTGGGTTGAGCCTGTCTCTGACAAAACATCCCAGCTGCTGAGTTACAGTCAGAGCATGGGCTTTACAGTCCTCACCACCACCGATTTAGTGCTCTCCTTCAGAGATAGGTTAAAGAAAGCATAAAGGTTTGTTTGTTTATATTTAATTTATAAAGTCTTTACTGCACTGTAAATTGTATTATTATGCAACACAACATACAGTACAAGGAAAATATGTCAGTCAAATAAATGCATCACCAGTGGTCATTTCGTACATTGAAACACCTTTTGCCCTGCATAACAAATACATTTTATTCGTTATAATACTGAATTTAATTACATTTGATTAAATATGAACTGTTTGTTTATGGGCAGGTAATGTAATCAGTTATGGCAGCTTTCAGCTACGAGTAAAAAGGGAGGTGGTGGTCTGAGGTTCATAGTTCCTTTCGGCGAACAGCAGCCCATCACCAGCTCAGCTTCCAGCAAAACACTGGCTAGAGAATTAGTGCTACTACTTATATTAAAATGCTACTTTTAATAGTTAAATTAGTATTTCTGAAATTCTTGTTAAACAAGTTTAAATGTAATATTGTAAACTATGCTGTATTCACGCGAATAACTTCAATTTGTCTTATATTTCCTCCATGGGTGTTCTTGTTTAATAACTTGCTTTTGATTATTGCTGTTGCCTATAGTAATTCTGAGTGTGATTTTTAAACAATAGTTGACTTAAATAAAATAACCCAGCATGATGGGTAAAAACATTTAACCAAACCAGCTGGGTCAAAATAACCCAGCACATGTTCTGTCCAATATTACCCAGCGCTGGGTTGCCAACTAAACCCAAGTTAGGTTGTTTTTAACCCAGCATTACTTAGAGTGAGGGCATGCCAATGAGAAGCTAGTTAATGCTAAGAATTGGTCCCTATACTAAAGTAATACCCCACTTTTTAACTAAATATTTCAAATATTCAACCTTTTGTCCTCTAAACAGCCTGAATTTGTCAAGGAGCTAAAAATATTAAAGATTCTGGTCCATATCGGCATTATGACATATCGGCATCACACAATACTCCTGCAAATCTGCCTGTCAAACATCTGAAAAAATGCTCTTTTTGGATTAAGATCCGGTGACTGTAGAAGCTGCTGAAGTACACTGAATGCATTTTCATCTTCTTGGATCCAACTTGGTGCATTATTCACCAGCCTGACCTGATAATAAAAGACTGCATGGGCCCACAGATTTGTTATTTACACCAGTGTCTAACCCCTCTATATTTATGATGCAGCGGGAATGACATTCATCAGACCAGGCCAAGGTTTATTTTATATATTTTTTGGTTTGTTTTGTTTCATTCTTGTGCATGTATATATAGACAGTATGCATTTTAAAAAATTTGTTTTAGTGGGTTGATTGACAGGTGAGTACGTTAACCTTCATTGTTGGTTGGATTAGAATTTACACCACAAATGCAAAAGTGGTCAAATATAGAGTTGCTTGAGTGATTGAATCACACTATTTGACCCTGTTTTCAGTTGTATTTAGCTCTGTCTTGATCAGATCTGTCCATTCTCCACTGACCTTTCTTTTTTTTTCTTTTTTTTCTTTTTTTTTTGCCCACAGAACTGCTGCTCACTGTATGTTTTCTTACATTGTTGTGTTGTGTAAATCCCAAGAGATCATTGGTTTCTGAAATACTCAAACCACACCATCTGAAACCTACAGTTATTTTATGGTCAAAGTCAGTTTTTATCATATTTATTTTATATACTCATGTATCTGGTTTGGACAATTTCATCTTGATTTGCTCTGATTAGTTTCTGCCCCATAACTGGCTGATTAGATATTTGGATTAACAAGCACTGAGAGTATATTTAAAACATCATATTTACAGTATAAATAATAATTTTTGTAATGAAACAGGTTATTGAACCTATAGGTAAAATATTATAAAGAAATCTAAAATCGTTATCTTTAAACCAGTAAGATTTAATTCAGTTGCTTTAGTCCAGTAAGTGTTCATCTTGAAAATGTACGAAAAATATAGGAAAATATGTTTGTTTACCTTATATAAAATGTAAAACGTGGAAAAAAAATATATCTTGCAACAAACAGATGTGCACTATGACCTGATGGTGGACATAAAAAAAAATCAACCAGACAACAGAGAGAATATAGTAATGTGGATCTGAAAAATCTGCACTACAAAGAAGCTGCATTATGCATAATGGTTGCTTTTCTAAAATTAAACATCTACAGCAACGTATGTTGCAGACAAATGACCTCGGGAGGGTGTAGTCTTCAAAATTAAGCCCAAGTAGTGAAAAGGCAACTTAAGTGTCAGATGAAACCTCCCTGCTTTGCTTCGCACTAGATTACAGTGTGAGAATAGTTAAAGGATTATTCAATAAAGTGGAAATTCTTTAATTTGAAGGGAGTGTCAACAGATTCATCTGAGAGATTTTGTACATTTCTGAATTGAAAAGGCTCAGATTGTATCAATACAAGAAATAATCAAATGTGAGCATTATTAACTAAAACAACTAGGGTCTATTATGGTCCTATATTATAGGACCATAATATTGGTCCTATAATAAAGGACCAATAATAAAACACAATTCTGTAAATAAACTGTAATTACAGGAAGTCAGTGTGTCAAGGTATTTTTAAACATGGTTCGAGTAAAAAAAAAAAAAAAAAAAAAAAAAATTATATATATATATATATATATATATATATATATATATATATATATATATATATATATATATATATATATATACTTTAAAAAGTAACATTAACATGACAGTAATTTGAATGTGGACTTTGCAAAAAATATAAAGCAACGCTTAGTATTTTCAAAGTCTAACTAGCAGACATCTCTAGTATAAATATTAGCTACCAATAGATACTGTAATGTATAATAATCTCAATTATATATTTTTTCATTAAGCTGCTATGAGTTTTATAATATCAAAGCTTGTTTAATGACAACACAGATTAATGGAAATAGGTTCAGTAAGCGATGTATACGTTCCACACTGCAGAGTTGACCATAACACTGAGACACATCACAGAGCAAAAGAAGTTGGATTCCATTTAAACAGCCTTGGGCATGACAGGCAGGAAAATTCTGAACTTCTGAAGCATTGAGAAAGACTTTACAGTCTGAATCAGGCAGCTGAAGGAGCTGTAAGGGTCAGGCACTGACCGCTGGTGCAGAAAGTCCTTAACATTCTGGAACACGCGGCTGAAGAAACCTTGGAGGGAAGGTCTTTTCACGAGGGTATAACCTTGATGCAGGTGTTTCTGTTAATGTCTCCTACTGCTACTTTTTTAGAAACTCAGAATGTGGGTGTTTGGTATTGTCTACCCCTCTGAGAGAACAAAGTGTGTCTGAGATTGTACTTTTTTCTCTTCTTAATGAGCAGATTGTAACCTGGGCCCTTCTTTCTTCAGTGTCTCCACTTGCAAAGTAACTAGATAGGTAGGTAAATTGTTTGGCCTGTGGAGGTATAAAGTATGGCTGCTCTTTATAAAAATCTAATCTAATGTTCAGAACGCTGTCCACTCCACAAGTTGAATGGGACACTGGTGTGAAGTGGAGGGTCTGGACAAGGTGAAGTGTGTAACTGTTGGCATTAAAACACCACATGTGCTGAGATAACTGGTTATAATTAGTTAAGTAATAGTTTGACTTCCCAAAGAGTGCAAACATGTGGCACTTTGACTGCATTGTTCCGTTTGTTTGAGTTGTCCAAAATGTCCACTTCTGACATAATTGCTGACCGATAATTGCTTCATATTTTGTTAATATTCCTTGTTATTTCATGTTCTTTATCCTAACTAAACTTTCAAGAGTAAACAACACCATACCATCAGCGCAGTGCACAGGGATTTGGCATAAATTCAAAATTTATTCATCAACTGAATGTTGAATTTATAGTCTCTGTATTGTCCCTGTATAGCAAACACTTTAATATTCAAATTTTGCTGTCTTGGGAATGCAACTGAATAGTCCTTAAAATGTTTAAATACACAAGAGACTTATCTGGTAAATATTCAAATTTGCTACAGGATACCTATTTGGAAGTTTGCCAGTCTCCACATCTTATTTTAGGCATTGGTTAGGATTAGGGATATAAAGTATAATATGATCAAGCAGAATATCTGCATTATAAACACTAATAAACAGCCAATAATTTTTTTCCCCAAATGATGGGTTTAGTGTGTTGGGTCATTTTATTGGGCTATTTTTTATTTTTTTTTTTCCCAGGCACTGGGTAGATTTTTCATATCTGCGCTCTAAAAAAAATATCACTTTTCATTTTTTAATGCTGTTATGTTTTTCTATTCAACTTCTGGGTTGAGCCTGTCTCTGACAAAACATCCCAGCTGCTGAGTTACAGTCAGAGCATGGGCTTTACAGTCCTCACCACCACCGATTTAGTGCTCTCCTTCAGAGATAGGTTAAAGAAAGCATAAAGGTTTGTTTGTTTATATTTAATTTATAAAGTCTTTACTGCACTGTAAATTGTATTATTATGCAACACAACATACAGTACAAGGAAAATATGTCAGTCAAATAAATGCATCACCAGTGGTCATTTCGTACATTGAAACACCTTTTGCCCTGCATAACAAATACATTTTATTCGTTATAATACTGAATTTAATTACATTTGATTAAATATGAACTGTTTGTTTATGGGCAGGTAATGTAATCAGTTATGGCAGCTTTCAGCTACGAGTAAAAAGGGAGGTGGTGGTCTGAGGTTCATAGTTCCTTTCGGCGAACAGCAGCCCATCACCAGCTCAGCTTCCAGCAAAACACTGGCTAGAGAATTAGTGCTACTACTTATATTAAAATGCTACTTTTAATAGTTAAATTAGTATTTCTGAAATTCTTGTTAAACAAGTTTAAATGTAATATTGTAAACTATGCTGTATTCACGCGAATAACTTCAATTTGTCTTATATTTCCTCCATGGGTGTTCTTGTTTAATAACTTGCTTTTGATTATTGCTGTTGCCTATAGTAATTCTGAGTGTGATTTTTAAACAATAGTTGACTTAAATAAAATAACCCAGCATGATGGGTAAAAACATTTAACCAAACCAGCTGGGTCAAAATAACCCAGCACATGTTCTGTCCAATATTACCCAGCGCTGGGTTGCCAACTAAACCCAAGTTAGGTTGTTTTTAACCCAGCATTACTTAGAGTGAGGGCATGCCAATGAGAAGCTAGTTAATGCTAAGAATTGGTCCCTATACTAAAGTAATACCCCACTTTTTAACTAAATATTTCAAATATTCAACCTTTTGTCCTCTAAACAGCCTGAATTTGTCAAGGAGCTAAAAATATTAAAGATTCTGGTCCATATCGGCATTATGACATATCGGCATCACACAATACTCCTGCAAATCTGCCTGTCAAACATCTGAAAAAATGCTCTTTTTGGATTAAGATCCGGTGACTGTAGAAGCTGCTGAAGTACACTGAATGCATTTTCATCTTCTTGGATCCAACTTGGTGCATTATTCACCAGCCTGACCTGATAATAAAAGACTGCATGGACCCACAGATTTGTTATTTACACCAGTGTCTAACCCCTCTATATTTATGATGCAGCGGGAATGACATTCATCAGACCAGGCCAAGGTTTATTTTATATATTTTTTGGTTTGTTTTGTTTCATTCTTGTGCATGTATATATAGACAGTATGCATTTTAAAAAATTTGTTTTAGTGGGTTGATTGACAGGTGAGTACGTTAACCTTCATTGTTGGTTGGATTAGAATTTACACCACAAATGCAAAAGTGGTCAAATATAGAGTTGCTTGAGTGATTGAATCACACTATTTGACCCTGTTTTCAGTTGTATTTAGCTCTGTCTTGATCAGATCTGTCCATTCTCCACTGACCTTTCTTTTTTTTTCTTTTTTTTCTTTTTTTTTTGCCCACAGAACTGCTGCTCACTGTATGTTTTCTTACATTGTTGTGTTGTGTAAATCCCAAGAGATCATTGGTTTCTGAAATACTCAAACCACACCATCTGAAACCTACAGTTATTTTATGGTCAAAGTCAGTTTTTATCATATTTATTTTATATACTCATGTATCTGGTTTGGACAATTTCATCTTGATTTGCTCTGATTAGTTTCTGCCCCATAACTGGCTGATTAGATATTTGGATTAACAAGCACTGAGAGTATATTTAAAACATCATATTTACAGTATAAATAATAATTTTTGTAATGAAACAGGTTATTGAACCTATAGGTAAAATATTATAAAGAAATCTAAAATCGTTATCTTTAAACCAGTAAGATTTAATTCAGTTGCTTTAGTCCAGTAAGTGTTCATCTTGAAAATGTACGAAAAATATAGAAAAATATGTTTGTTTACCTTATATAAAATGTAAAACGTGGAAAAAAAATATATCTTGCAACAAACAGATGTGCACTATGACCTGATGGTGGACATAAAAAAAAATCAACCAGACAACAGAGAGAATATAGTAATGTGGATCTGAAAAATCTGCACTACAAAGAAGCTGCATTATGCATAATGGTTGCTTTTCTAAAATTAAACATCTACAGCAACGTATGTTGCAGACAAATGACCTCGGGAGGGTGTAGTCTTCAAAATTAAGCCCAAGTAGTGAAAAGGCAACTTAAGTGTCAGATGAAACCTCCCTGCTTTGCTTCGCACTAGATTACAGTGTGAGAATAGTTAAAGGATTATTCAATAAAGTGGAAATTCTTTAATTTGAAGGGAGTGTCAACAGATTCATCTGAGAGATTTTGTACATTTCTGAATTGAAAAGGCTCAGATTGTATCAATACAAGAAATAATCAAATGTGAGCATTATTAACTAAAACAACTAGGGTCTATTATGGTCCTATATTATAGGACCATAATATTGGTCCTATAATAAAGGACCAATAATAAAACACAATTCTGTAAATAAACTGTAATTACAGGAAGTCAGTGTGTCAAGGTATTTTTAAACATGGTTCGAGTAAAAAAAAAAAAAAAAAAAAAAAAAAATTATATATATATATATATATATATATATATATATATATATATATATATATATATATACTTTAAAAAGTAACATTAACATGACAGTAATTTGAATGTGGACTTTGCAAAAAATATAAAGCAACGCTTAGTATTTTCAAAGTCTAACTAGCAGACATCTCTAGTATAAATATTAGCTACCAATAGATACTGTAATGTATAATAATCTCAATTATATATTTTTTCATTAAGCTGCTATGAGTTTTATAATATCAAAGCTTGTTTAATGACAACACAGATTAATGGAAATAGGTTCAGTAAGCGATGTATACGTTCCACACTGCAGAGTTGACCATAACACTGAGACACATCACAGAGCAAAAGAAGTTGGATTCCATTTAAACAGCCTTGGGCATGACAGGCAGGAAAATTCTGAACTTCTGAAGCATTGAGAAAGACTTTACAGTCTGAATCAGGCAGCTGAAGGAGCTGTAAGGGTCAGGCACTGACCGCTGGTGCAGAAAGTCCTTAACATTCTGGAACACGCGGCTGAAGAAACCTTGGAGGGAAGGTCTTTTCACGAGGGTATAACCTTGATGCAGGTGTTTCTGTTAATGTCTCCTACTGCTACTTTTTTAGAAACTCAGAATGTGGGTGTTTGGTATTGTCTACCCCTCTGAGAGAACAAAGTGTGTCTGAGATTGTACTTTTTTCTCTTCTTAATGAGCAGATTGTAACCTGGGCCCTTCTTTCTTCAGTGTCTCCACTTGCAAAGTAACTAGATAGGTAGGTAAATTGTTTGGCCTGTGGAGGTATAAAGTATGGCTGCTCTTTATAAAAATCTAATCTAATGTTCAGAACGCTGTCCACTCCACAAGTTGAATGGGACACTGGTGTGAAGTGGAGGGTCTGGACAAGGTGAAGTGTGTAACTGTTGGCATTAAAACACCACATGTGCTGAGATAACTGGTTATAATTAGTTAAGTAATAGTTTGACTTCCCAAAGAGTGCAAACATGTGGCACTTTGACTGCATTGTTCCGTTTGTTTGAGTTGTCCAAAATGTCCACTTCTGACATAATTGCTGACCGATAATTGCTTCATATTTTGTTAATATTCCTTGTTATTTCATGTTCTTTATCCTAACTAAACTTTCAAGAGTAAACAACACCATACCATCAGCGCAGTGCACAGGGATTTGGCATAAATTCAAAATTTATTCATCAACTGAATGTTGAATTTATAGTCTCTGTATTGTCCCTGTATAGCAAACACTTTAATATTCAAATTTTGCTGTCTTGGGAATGCAACTGAATAGTCCTTAAAATGTTTAAATACACAAGAGACTTATCTGGTAAATATTCAAATTTGCTACAGGATACCTATTTGGAAGTTTGCCAGTCTCCACATCCATTATTTTTCATAATGAAAGCCTAAAGCACATCAAACGTTGGTCTAATGGAATGCATTTTAAATTCTGACACAAAGGAGAAGATAATGTTGAACAAAGTTCATATTTATTGTTTTTCACACAAAAAAGTATTCTCATAGCTTATATAAAATTACAGTTGAATCGCTGATATCACAGAGTCTATTTTAAGAGTGTCCTTACTACCTTTCTTTGCCTTGAACGTGTCCATTCCGTTGCTGTTTATGCAGGGTAAGAAAGATCTTGAACTTCATCAAAAACATCTCAATTTGTGCTCTGAATATGAACAAAGGGTGAGCAATTAATTACAGAACTTTTGGGTGAACTATCCCTTTAAGAAATGGTTTAAGGTTACCAACCATATATACACGTATGTATGTTTAATGTCATTCAGGACAGTATGAAATTTGTCTAAAAACTTTACTTTCACAGAGCTGGTGTTCTTCCATGTACTTCCATCTCCATCAGCCTTTTTGGGAACAGTGAAATTGCTCTTTTTCAGCATCTGTCAGTTATAGATTCGACAAACACATTCACAAATCCCCCTAAAGCTTAGTAGAGAGCAGGAGGTAACAGAGGTAAATGTATATACATATGTAAAATGTCATTTTGATAAGCCCATTTAGGGGGTCAGTAATGGAATGGTGGGATACATTTGAACAGAAACACAAACAGAGGCAACGTGCAATGTGCGTTATTTCATTCGTCTGGGAGACTGCTGTGCTGTGTCATGTAAATGAAGTTGTTTTAAGACATTCCAGAGTCACCAAACACCAAAGCCCTGCTGTGGTATTATCCATGACTGCGCCCAGAGATAGATGACTCACATGGTCTTTTAATATTTATCATTCAGAGACAGAAAAACATTTCAGGTGCACTTAGTGGATGCCAGCTAAATTGGAGGGAGTCCAAACATTGTTAAAATTCTGAATGCTTACAGGAAGTGTGCCCTGTGGCGACATGAGTGGGCAAGTCTAAAAACATGAATTTTGAGTTGGGCTTTCCAGAAAAGAAAGTCTTTTAAAATGAACAAGCAAACGATAAGCAGTTTATCTTAAGTAATTCTATTTAGCTGCGATTAATGGTCCAAATGCAAGAGTCCAAATGCAAATCAAGAGCCATTAGTGAATGAGGTCATTATCTTGAAAAAAGTAGTATTTGTTACATAAACCATAAATTTAATCACACAAAATAAATTCAGATTCGGTCAAGCCTTAGACTTATTACTACAATGGATGATGGTTATAAAAAGCTATAATAGCCTAGCACTCTCTTTATGGTTAGACTATAATGTAGGGAAATGCAATTAGGATCAATAATTGCTATAGTCAGAAGTTCTGACTTCACATTTACTGGCATACTGCATTACGCCATGTAGATTTTACTCATACTGATTTACAGTACGGCAGGGATTTTCAATCCAGAGTTTCAAATGCTTTCAAATGGGTCTATGAAGAGTTTTAGCTACAAAAGAAAAAATAAATAAATAACTCTAACAAAATGTATTGTTCTAACAATCTAGCCTTACTCTAGTGTGTGGGGGGGAATAAGAATTTAGGGAAATAAGGGAAATAAAAGAATTTTCCAGATAAAATTTAGGATGATTTACTTTAGTTTCAGTATAACATCAACTTATTTATTTTTATAACTCTTTTACAATGTCACAGAATTAGTGCTGTACTGGAAAAAAAAAATTGGTTGCAATCAATTTCTTTTAGCTACATTTAAAGGTGCCATAGTAGGACGGCGTTTTAGTGCCATGTTGAAAAAAAAAAAAATCTAAGATTATGAGAAAGTCGAAATGTTTCAAAAATAAAGTCACAATATTACGATAATAAAGTTGAAATACTTCGAGAATAAAATTGCAATATAACAAGAATAAAGTCTAAATGTTTAGAGAATTTAAATAGTAGAAATTAAAGTTATATCATTTTTGAGAGTAGGCCTTTATTGTGCATGTAAATGTCCCGGATTGAGAGCACCAGGAAGTTGCAGGCCACCGGGATTAATTTGAATATTGTTGCCCCCAAACACCCGCATCATCTTACTGGGATGAGGAAGAGTCTCTCATTTTAAAGACTCGCGGAAACAGCTTAATATCAAGAATATGATATGTATTAACAGACTGAACAGGAAGAAATTTTTATCTTAAAGGGACAATAAGTAACTTTTTAGGTATTTTATTATCTAAAATCAATATTTTTATTCATAAATATGCCCTCAATGGTGTACAAATACCTATGCCAATGTTTAAACTAATCCTTGTAAATGAAGAATTTATTATCTTTATATACATGGGACGGGTAGGTCGACGGAGGTTTCCATGTAGTTCCGCCATCTTGCAAAACTATAATAGCAGAGAGGGACAAAAAGTACTAAGCCAACGCGTTTCCACAGCGCGTTTTTGGTCAGAGCCAGAAACGCAGGTGCAGATCAGTGAGAGTCGCTTGAAACTGCACCGGCAAGTTTAAAAGTCTGGATTGCATTCTTATTATGGACCATACATATGCGCGCCACAGGAGAAGAAAACATCGTCGCCAAAACAGTCAAAAATAGAACGTAAAAGGAAACGTGACCGTAGATTACAGAAAACAAGAGTTAATGTCGGGGAAGCTTTTTCTAGATGGAAAGAGCTAATGCTTGATAAAGATTTCAAAAGAGACGCTGAAGTGGCCAGTTTTCTTCTCGACAGGTAAGTCAGTGTAACAATCTATATAATAATATTTTTTTTTTATATCTAACAATGCATATAATTCAGAAAATATAACGAATAAAGAAGACATAACTACTAATTACAATATTTCATGTTTTCCACAGTCAGTAATTCATACTGTAACATTCGTTTGTTAGTTGTCATGTTGCAGTTTGTTTGAAATAACACACCTGTTCACCTGAAGGAAAACTTGATGAAGTGCTATTAGAAGACATCCTGTCAAAGCTTTTTGGTACATATCGCCTACCGTAGATGCAACACGCATTTGAAAAAGCGAGGCGCTGGAGAGCAAAATTAGTTTGAATGCAAAATACAATTTCACCACTAGATGGGAGTAATTCCTACTTACTGTCCCTTTAACATCAGCTCACACACCCAATCGACATTCCTTCAGGGGACGCTATAGCTCTCTTATTTAACGCTTTTTATACACTACAAATATATGTGGGATTATTAGCAGAAATCATACCATGTGTCATACTCGTGGGGACAGTATGCTTGGAAATAATATTTAATATCTTCTATTACATTTGCTATTTGTAGTGCGCCAGCCACCCAATACCAATAAGATTCATGCTTTTGATAGACCTACTTTTAATGTCTCAGCTTTCAAAATCAGTTTCATTGCGAAACACAAATTATGTGTTTTACAATAGTGTAAGCTCTTTAATGATCAGATCGCTGTATTTATGTGAAACAATTCATTAAATTAAACTATTTGCTTTGTGAAAATTTAAAATATGTGAACATTTATTCTTGTAATATTTCGGCTTTAATCTCGTAATATTTTGACTTTACTCTTGTAATATTTCGACATTATTTTAAAATATTAAGAGAATAAAGTCGAAATATTTCGAGATTTAAGTTCAAACATTTCGACTTTATTCTCCAAACACTTTATTCTCGTAATATTTTGACTTTATTCTCAAAATATTATGACTTTAATCTCGTAATCTTATTATATATTTTTTTCACCGTGGCACTAAAATGCTGTCGTCCCGTAGAATGCATTGATACAATACTTTTAATTGTTCTGTAATGTCCCTAGAGTGTGTATGTGAAGTGAAGTCATCTCAAAATACCCCACATATAATTTTTTATAGCTTATTGAAATTGCCACTTTTAGGGTATGTTTTTTTTTTTTTTTTTTGCTTGTCCCCTTTAAATGAAAATGAGCTGCTGCTCCTGCTTTCCTTTTCAGAAGAGTGTGGAGCTTCAAGATCTCATGCTCACGGGCATACCGGTGTTACAGTGTAACTGGTGGTTACTGTGTTATTTTAATGGGTGTCTGAAGCTGGAATCGAACTCAGGTCTTCTAGTCAACTGAGCTCCCGGTTTACCACTGGGCTATGGTGAGTGATAGATATCCGTTGGACCCAAGAGCAGAAGGATAACAAGCAGGCTTTGTCAATCAAACAAAAGGGTTTTACTGTAGGCTCCAAGTTCCCAAAGAACAACATAAGAGAAGCTGTGCTTCCTCAGTGAAAATACAAAACAAAAGAAAAACAGTAACAAAACCAGAAGTTCAACAAACTTGACTTTCTAGGCAAGGATTACACACGATAGGTTAGCTCAAGATTGAACACAAGTCTAATGAAGAGGCACACTTAAATAGGCAGAACACCAACAAGATAATGACCAGCAGGTGGTAGAAATCAATTCCTAATTAATGATGACCCAGAGAGTTCTACAATGGCTGGGCCACCTAGTGGATGGGAGAGTCATTACACCTCATGAGAGACAGCGCCAACTAATGGTTGGGAGAGTCATTACATGGGCAGCAACTAGAGGCTGGAGCCTTACAGGAGCCCCTCCTCCACGAACGGCTCCTGACGTTCCCTTAGCGGTGTTGACTATGACGGCGGAACTCCCTGATGAGATCTGGATCGAGAATATCTCGGGCTGGCACCCAGGACCGCTCCTCTGGGCCATACCCCTCCCAGTCCACAAGATACTGGGTCTTCCCACGGACCTGGCGAGAGTCCAACAGTCGACTCACGGTATAGGCCGGCTGACCCCCAATAATGCGAGGAAGTGGAGGGGGTTTCCTAAATGGGGACAAAGGAGAATAGATTACAGGTTTTAAACGGGAGATGTGAAAGGTAGGGTGAATGCGCATGGACTTGGGTAGGAGGAGTCGGTAGGATACTGGGTTGATCCTCTTGAGGATCTTGAAGGGCCCAATGAAGCGAGGCGCTAATTTTCGAGACTCAACATTCAGAGGTAAATCCCTAGTGGATAGCCACACTCTCTGTCCTGGCCTGAAGGATGGTCCAATTCTACGGTGCTGGTTAGCATTCCTCTGCTGTTGTCGAGTGGCTATTAATAGGGCTGCTCGTGCTCTCCTCCACACCCTTCGACACCTCTGGACGAGTTGAGCCGCAGCTGGTACACGGACCTCGGGATCTGGTTCAGGGAACAGAGGGGGGGGGGGAACCAAACTGACATTCAAAAGGGGACATGCCTAAGGAAGAGTGGTGTAAAGTGTTGTTCTCAGGGCTCGTTGGTCCCAACCACTCTCAGTGGCTAACGTGCGGAACTCAATTGCAAATTCAGCTACACTCCTTGTCCCTTGAGAGATCTGAAGCAGCCTGTGATCAATTTCTCCCCCACTAGCAGGGTGATGAAAGACCCTCCTCATCTCAGCAATAAATTGGTCACAATTGTCAGTAAGTGGGGATTGTTCCCACAAAGCCGTAGCCCAGTCCAGAGCTTTTCCAGTGAGCAGAGTGATGATGTATGCAACCTTACTGCTCTCCGTAGGGAAACTGTTAGGTTGTAATCCAAATACTAGAGTGCACTGAGTGACAAAGCCCCGACATCTCTCAGGATTCCCATCATACCTCTCTGGTGCAGGTAGTTTTGGCTCAGACAGAAGCCCAGGAACTGGAGGTGCGGGTCTCACAGCTGGAACATTAAACACTGGAGAGGTTTGAGACTCAGCTCGCTCACCTAGGTGTTGCAGGATCTCAGTTAAGATCTGCTCATGTCTGTGAATGGTGGAGGCTTGGCCAGACAAGGCAGCTAATATACGATCCACATTGGAAGCAGGTGGGGCTCCTTCTGCTGGGTCCACTTCCATGGTTCAATCTTGCTGTAATGGGTATCTGAAGCTGGAATCGAACTCAGGTCTTCTAGTCAACTGAGCTCCCTGTTTAACACTGGGCTATGGTGAGTGATAGATATCCGTTGGACCCAAGAGCAGAAGGATAACAAGCAGGCTTTGTCAATCAAACAAAAGGGTTTTACTGTAGGCTCCAAGTTCCCAAAGAACAACATAAGAGAAGCCGTGCTTCCTCAGTGAAAATACAAAACAAAAGAAGAACCGTAACAAAACCAGAAGTTTAACAAACTTGACTTTCTAGGCAAGGATTACACACGATAGGTTAGCTCAAGATTGAACACAAGTCTAATGAAGAGGCACACTTGAATAGGCAGAACACCAACAAGATAATGACCAGCAGGTGGTAGAAATCAATTCCTAATTAGTGATGACCCAGAGAGTTCTACAATGGCTGGGACACCTAGTGGATGGGAGAGTCATTACACCTCATGAGTGACAGCGCCAACTAATGGTTGGGAGAGTCATTACATGGGCAGCAACTAGAGGCTGGAGCCTTACAGTTATACTGACCTCACACTGCTTCCAAATGCAATTTTTAACTACCACATTACTATTTACGATCATTCTGGTAGCATGTGAAGGCAGCATTAGTGAAAACAGGCAAAAACAATGGTAGCTTTATCAACATTAGCCTTACAGAGAGCCAAGAAGCTCTTTTGGAAAACAAAATATGACACGTGATGCTTACTTTGTCTGTAGTCTGGATGTTTGCACACAAAGCATTGGTATCGATCCCTCTCTCAGAAGAAATCTTTGCACAACTCCAGCGCTGAACTGACCCTCCTTTGTGAGAATATTGTGAGAATTAACGATCGACTATCGATTAATCATTAATATTTTTATAATATAACTAATTATTAAATTTTTAAAAATGCAATGAATACAAAAATACAGCGTGTTTTTCCTCGGTGAGACCTTTATTACAAGATCAACTTGTGGCAGACAGTTAAATTACGTTCAGGCAAACCTAACATATATCCTCCGCGTGCATATGCAGTGCTCTAAAGCAGCGGAACCTGAAGCTGCGAGCCGGCGTTCTTAAACAGAGACCCCATTGGTTCCAAAATAATAATAATAATAATAATAAAAGAATCATGTTAAACAATAACATAAAAAAACATTATAATACTTAGATCTGACAGATTTTGTCAAAATGTAACTCAAAACTATCCAAGCCAGAAGAAAAGGCCAGATATAAGCCTTCCTAACAATTATGCTAACTTTGAAAAAATTATGCTACTTAAAGCCTCATGAAAAATAACTTTAGTAACTAGCATACAACTTCTGCACGAGTCTACGGATTTTTGTTGAGAAATACCGTATAAGCATGTTGATATGATCTGGTGTCAGACGCGACCGCAACCTGGTGACCGTCAGTCCAGCCACCGAAAACACCCGCTCTGAGGGAACTGACATTGCCGGGATGCACAGGTACATCATTTGAGTCGTGGACGTGTTGTACTTATACACAGCATCGCAATGTTTGCAGTTAACTTGTTCGCTTTTTAAATCAAAATGGTCCCACGGCCACGCCACACTTCACCATGATATCTTCATGATTATTCTTTTGAAATAAAAATGGAAGATCACAGATAACCAAGTAGGGTGTCAAATATTGCACCCTGGTGGTAAAATATTTAAATATTTTTGCTTCAAGACTCGCACTACGTAACGCAACCTGCATTAGATAAAAAAAAATGCTTTAGATTAATCGATAACAAATGAACATGATCAAAGAAATTCTTAACGATCAATTATCTATCGTCGATTAATCATGCCCATCCCTAATGTTTACAGAGAAATTGCAAGTTTGGTGTCATTTTAAAGGTCACTGTGCTATTGGTAAAATAGTCTCAATTTTACATTAGTAATTTATATTATTGAAAACTTTTGTAGAATTGTTTTATAGAATGTTCTGCCGAGAAGGGGGTGTGTGTCCTCCTTTAGGGGTATTTGAGAATCTCCAGCCAAGTTTGACCCTGATGTGATCACAGGAACCTAAACTGATTTCTGTCTATCGCTGATTTTAGCAAGTTGTAAGGGGAAAAAAATGAAAAACTGTAGGCGACAGGTGAAACATTTATTAGTCTACCTACATCCTCTGACTATCATCAGACTGGCGAGTTTGTGATTGTAAGATCCACGTGAAGCTAGCGTGAGACTTAGACATTAGGTCCCCTGTGAACATATAATTAAAAGCGTATTGTGTCCGACATAATATAATATCTAAATTGTGATCAGTTTTTAAATAGAAAACATTGTCTAAATTCAGTGATCACTTAAAACGAGTCAGATTGAAAACGGTGCTAGACTAAAATTTATATTAGACCCTGATACATTCAGAAGTGCAAGTAAATTGGTACATCCCAACACACAACACTTTTAATGGCTCTTTGGCGCTGAAATTGTATATCCAGCAGCTACAGTGACAAAACAGTAATGGTGGACCACTGATTCACACTCAGAGCTCTGTATTTGTTAATAGGGCAGGGAGCATCACAAATGGGCTGGACTTTACCCGACTATGACATCATAGTAGTGAGAAACCTGGAACTACTAGTGTGGAGAGACCGTTTATAAATTATTGGGATTACAAAACAATGAGTGGGTGGATTTTTACCATTATAGGCTGGCTGTTTTCACACACCACGGCAACACAACTGTGTTCAAACACTTCTAAAAGTGATTTTTGCATTCTATGGCACCTTTATATATATATATATATATATATATATATATATATATATATATATATATATATATATATATATATATATATATATATATATATATATATATATATATATATATATATAATAAAGAACACAATTTAAGATATTTTGGATGAAAACCGGGAGTCTTGTGACTGTCCCGTTTACTGGCAGAAAAGTATGAAATACATCGTCAGAATAGTCCAGCTGCATTCAGTAGTTCAACGTAACTTCATGAAGCTTTGAGAATACTTTAAGTACTTTAAGACTTTATACAATACTTCATCTCCTCTCCGCATCACTGTGGCGCCATTTTGGAGAACATCTGCTGGACGCAAGCAGCATATGCTTTTCTGCATCAGCCATGCTACATGGACACACTTTTTTCATTCAATTCAAAGAGTAAATACACGACAAACTGTTGAATAAAGTCGTTATTTTTGTTTTACTTGCATAGTATTCTAAAAGCTTCATAACTTTACAGTTGAACCACTGATGGCAGATGGTCTATTCTGATGATGTCTTTCAAACTTTTCTGGACCTTGACAGTTTAATGTACTAGGGCTAGGCAGTCAATGGGACAGGGGTGAACAGAACTGAACCAACATATTGCAGATATTGTTAAAGTTCAATAATGTTATCTACACATTTCAGAATTAGTCTGATTCAAAGGAGAATGATGAGGAGTTGGGGATGGGGGAGGGTAATTAGCTATTGAGCAATGCTAAAACTGCAGATAATACTGAGGGACCTTATATATATATATGAATGCTTAGATGGGTATTCGTATCATCGTATTCTCATAGGTAGATGGGGATCAGCTGAGAGTCAGCTGATGTGAGCTTAGCTAACGTGACCTGCCAGCACTAACGCAGATTTTTAACAGCACTACACATACTATAAATGATCTTCCAACATATAAAGTGTATCTGCTGTTATTGTATATTTTAATAAGAAGGTCCCTCACAAGGGCAATTCCCTGGCATCAAAAAAAATTAAAATAAAAATAAGAAAAAAAAAGAAAAAGAGGAAGAAGAAGAAGAAAAATGTGAGGTTAAAACAGGAAACACATATGCAAAGTTATGGTTTAATGTCTCAAATATAAAGGATTTTGAATGCAAAACTCAAAAATTCCAAATCCATATTGAAAATACATTAAGAAGAGTACAAAGCAATGTCTGCTACCCAGACACATAAAACTAACAGGTAAGCACAGAATCAACAGCAAGATTAATATATATAGAATGCTAGAAAGTGCAGCTGTTGCAAGAAACAGAGTAAAAATAGTGTGCAACAAAGAGCGAAGACAAAACAAGTGAAGATAAAGAACATAGAAGCTAAAAGGCCCTTACTAGTGAAGTGAGTATGAGCCACAAGCCTGCATAAGCTGCATAACATGCACACTTGTTCACCCCAGCCACCATCATACTACAGCCTGTGTTTGCAACTTTCAGACATCCCACATGAAGTAATTAAACTACGTAATGGATGATGACAGTTTTCAATAAGTATTTTTCCAGCACTGATAGCACTAACGATGATTAATGATGTTGGAACTTTAATGAACATGAAATGATTTATTATTACCAAAAAGCTGCAAGCTAGCAGTTACAGATTGTGAGAATCATATTTTAATTCATAGAGCACTTTAAACATATTAATTTTAGTTTTCTTTTAGCAAAATGTGTATGCATTGCACGCAAATGATTAAGTTTCTGTCTGTCGAGGCACACAATTACTTATTTTTTTCATCTACTTAACTTATCTACTCTACTTACTAAATCACTGAAAAGTAACAATATGAAATCATGCTAAATATGTATGTTAAATAATGTTTTCCTTAGAACATATTCCAAATAATTGTCAATATATTAGTGCTGGTTAAACTGTAGGTTTCTGTTATAAACAGAAAAGGCAGTGGCTCTTTACACTAAGTGCAAATATCAATAGATTATATTTATACTATGTTAAAATAGCAGGATTTTCTGCTATTTAAAATACTTATTGCAAATAGTCGCTATTATCTGCACCTCAGTATTGTAGTTATTATAATTGTTAAATTGATGCCACCTTATTGGGACAATATAGCCCTCCCTACACCTACCCTTACCCTACCCAATACTTTATTTTCAACTTTTTGATTATTTACTTCATTTTCATTGAAAATAAATGCTTTTCTGTTGTGATTAGAAAAGGGAGAAAAAAGTTGTCAAAAAGGTGGATTCAAACCGGTTTATCTTCTGTGCCAGTGGAGGCGACGATTAGCAATGGTCTAAAAAAAAAAGGCCAGAGACAGCGTATTGCTGACAAGCATTCAGTAAGGGGGAAAAAATGACATTACTTGTCACAAACGTTATCAACACTATCAAAATGCTGTCTAACACTAGTGCAGAGATCTGCAGAACAAGTAACTTAGGGTACAGAATGAAATGAAATACACAAATACTAGCCATTAAGAAGTCTATGCTTAGTCATTCAGTATAGTTGTTAAACGTTCACAAATCATGCTATAAACATGTATAAGAGTAGGCTACTAGACAAAGTTATCAGCCATTTAATGGTTATAAATAAAAACAGCAATATGTATGGGTGCACAAAATAATAAACAACTGATACAATTATCCACCCTATAAATATAGTAAAGTATTAACAACCTTTGGTGCAATAAATATGGTATGACTTAAAAATTAACATCCCTCCAAAAACATCTACATTTCTGTCTCTTTTCAAGTGTTACTGTATATAATTAGTTGTATTCATATTAGTGCTGTCAATCGATTAAAAAAAATTAACTAATTAATCGCCCAATTTTTTAAAATTAATCGCGATTAATCGCAATTAAAAGACTGAAACTTTTTGGATATGTAAATGTAAAATGTAAATAATTAATGTAAACTCAAGACAAAGAAACTATTTAAATTCAAAATATGATTGTTTATTGGAATTTTTGTTTAACTTGTAACACAGATTTTCTCATGTAAACAACATACCTGCAATAAACCATCAATATCCTCCAAATTAACTGTTGGCTTGAAAGCCATATTTATTACAGAAATAAAAACACAGGCATGTAAGTACCATTTGAATTTCAAAACAATCAATGCCAATAAAAAACAAAAATGATTTCCATGTTGAATTCTAAGTGGACTGCAAAAAAATTCCAAAGTATAGTCATTGCCAGTGCTTTAAGTGGGCCAGTACGCACAGGTACTCAGTACCGCCACTTCCAAATATAGCTCTTGAGCGTACCGCCACCTCTCCGTGCGCCCAGAACGTGCTTGTAGCATACCGGTACGCTCATTTGGACATCTGTTTTAATAGAGGTTTTAATCTTTTACCTGCACTGCCGATTTTCAGAGCGCCCTTCACAATGCAAGCTTCCTAATTCATCCCACCCAGAGCAGAAACTACATTACCCATTTCACCCTTGAGTTATACAAGTGAATAGCGCATGTGTGGCTTTTCCCACTGTTAAGTGTCAACAACTCAACGTGGCCGGAGAAGGTGTGTGAAACTCGTTGTGAGTTATACTAAAGCAAAATCTTGAGTATTTATTGTCTGATAAACATTAAAAACTGTCTGCGGAGGTTGAGTCGTCCTGCAGCCCCCGCTGGCTGTTCATTGGCTGCAGCATCTTTTTTCTAAGTTCTAAAAAAATACCGTAGACGGCAAGGCACAAATTTAGATATTCATTTATCTAATTAATCTATAGCCTATGCACAAAGACAATATGATCTTTTTGTCCCCTTTTTGTTTTAAAGCTTGATGGAGAGAGAGAGCGCAAGTTGCTGCAGCTGAGGAGGACAGTGATGCACGCGTACAGGGGTGATTGACAGTTCGCGGCACTATGTACAAAAAATACTCCGCTACACAATTATTTCGTTATTTTCGTTTAAGCTTATTAACGTTAGCGTTACAGAAAGGTCTGATTTACGCACTGTTACAGTCATTGTTTTTTTTTTAAACAATGACATTTGAGTTCATGATTTTAATGTTGCTGTTTCTTGTGGCAGACTAAATGAAGAGTAATGTTTCTTGTGGCAGACTGAAGAGTAATCCGGCAGAGTTTTATACTGAAACTATCCGTCTAAAAGTCCTTCCTTGGTCTTATCCATATTTCTTTGCACGTTGAACACACATAGGCCACAACTGGAAATAAAAAAAACTGCAACCGCGTTAATTGCGTTATTTTTTTTTAACGCGTTAAATATTTCAAATTAATCGAATGCGTTAACGCGCTAATTTTGACAGCACTAATTCATATAGTAACCCCCTAGACCTCACTAATTTTCAGAGCCTGGCTATGGCCATGTCTGTGCTATGCGTTCATATTAATCACTATTCTTCTGTTGTTATTGTTGTTGTTGTTTTACTGCAGAATTTGCACCAAAATTGCAATAAATACCTGTGTTCCACAGAAGAAATAAAAACAACGACAGCTGTTTAGTGAACTATTACATTAAAAATAACATCTCATGCCGTGAGAATGCATAGTGTGAACTGATTCCCACAAAGTAAGAGCAGAACACTTTGAACATTCCCTTGTCACCTATAGCAGAATGAAAATACTGAGGTAGTAAAATGCACCATGGTAACTGTCCACATGTAAAGTGTATGCATGCAGTTGATTCGCATCAACCACAATTACACTAAAATACACAGAACGCACTCTGGTGACCTTTAGCAGATGTCAAACTAATACTGACGACTTACAATGTGGCAGTCCATTGCGTCCTCAACTAATGTTTAGAGCATGGAAAGAAATGTGGGATCGAGACAGTCACAATTCCCAGGTATGGATTTAACAGTTCCAAGGCCACAACAGTAGAGAAGTTAATGGTCGTATATGTTAATCGGGGGTGTGAAGGTAATTTCCCTGTCAGAGAAATCAGAGAGCAATAATGGCTGAAGGGTGTGGATGTTTTTCCACCCACTGCACTAGGCAACTGTCTGAGAGTTACACAGAAATATAGTGTCATAAAAAAGCCTTTTATGAGAGTTTCTCGCAAAGGTAGGCTAAGTGCAGGCAGAGCTACAAGTGATCATTCTACAGCATCTGAAAATTTGACCATAAGAAAGTCAAATCTGCAATATATTTAAAGACAAAGGTTTAGGTTTTAGAAAGGCAGAGGTGGTACTAGACTAGATCACTTAAACTATGAAGTGGAGTTAGTCCACTAACTCTAAACTTGTCATATGATCTTTTAAAAGGTTTTCAAATTGGGGTCCTGGGTCGCAAAAGTATTGGTAAAGATTTGTTTTCACCTTTTTTAATAAAAGTTAATCAAATATATTATTTATGCATCAAATTTGTTTCTAAAGACTGGCCAAAAAAAAATCTAGATTTATATGCACACTGCTAGTTACAAATTTGGAGTCTCTTATGCTCATTTAGGCTGAATTTATTTTAGAAAATTACAGTAATATTGTACAATGTTATAATATATATATTATATTGTAATGTATTTTAAAATGTAATTTACTCCTGTGATAGAAATGCGGAATTCACTCCAGTCTTCAGTGCCACATGATCCTTCAGAAATAATTATATTATCGGTACTCAATCATTTCTAATTATTATTCCATTTAAGGTAACAATTACAATAAGGGTACTTATATAATCATGTACTAATACCTAAATTAATACTTAATTCATCATATACTAATGATTATTAAAGATGTATCCTTAACTCGAATAGAGTCATGTGGATTCATGCATGAATAATGGCAGCCTTAACTACCTTAGTGTTATGTTAGAAGGCCTACATGTTTGATAGCCTTGTTAATGTGTTAATTAACATTTATTGGTAAACTAAATTGAACAGCCTCTTTAAGAAGTAATAAGAAATACTTTGACTTTGAAGTTAATTTAAATTATTTAATATCATAATTTTGACATCATCGGCATTGTCATAATCATTACTGGTTGGTGAAGGATTAGCTGATCCAAGTGTAGAAAATAATTAAATACACTAATAACTGATTTTGTCTGTTTTGTGTTCATCTCTTTCCCTTTAAATTCACCCCATTTTGACTTATATGCAGCTAAATAAATAAAAACTTTTTAATTTTTGTGGAACGATTCCATAATAAGTGGCCAATCTAGAAACATGAGTAAATACATGAGTTAATACATGAGATGAGTTTAGTAAGTAGTAGTTAACAGTTAATGATGATTGGGTCCCCTCAAGTAAAGTCATGTCAAAATAATGCATAAACAAGCCATGAGTATATGTCAGTGTACAGATAGTATATAATGAATTAATTATTATGGGCCCTCAAGTAAAGTCATGGCCAAATAATGCATAAACAAACAATGAGTTTATTTTAGTTTATGGGTAGATAATGATGAGTTAGTAATTATGGGCCCCTCAAAGCAAAGTCATGACACAGTGACACATTAACAAATCATTAAATTTTATTCCTTTAAACATGCAGTAAGAGTATTTATTCCTTTAAACCAAAAGGACAAAAAACAAAGATAAAACTTATTTATTGGTCTTTTATTATTTATTTACTTCATTAAACATATATGGACTCAAAAGAAAGCCCAAACATACCTGTAAAGACACACATGAGGCAAATTATAAAGGTCAAATATGATGCCCAAATAAAGCTAATCAAAGCATACAATTAAATGACAAACACATTGGTGTTAATTACTGTACATAACTTTACGAAAAAAAGAAAAAAAAATAGATGCAAACATAACTTTAATGATTAATTCGATTTACAAAGGCAGCCAACATGTATAGAGTGGTGGAACTATGATGTCACTTTGTAGGCAAGTTAGCATTTTAGCACAGTATGTGTCAGAGACCAGGCAGACCCGGTCCCAGCCAATCCACAACGCTCACACTCCCCAGAGTACTAATCACCCGCACCTGATCACCATCATCGTGGCACTATAAAACACTCACCCATGCACCAGTTCACCATCAAGCCTCCAACAGGAATCAACCTCACGATCTTGTCTCCAGCTCACCTCAACTTCGGAAGATCGCCAGAACTAACATATACTTACCTTTTGAGAAGCTAACCTGTGTGTCTTTGTTGTCCTGTCTCCAGAATGCCTGTGACAATATCTGTGATCTGAAATTCCCTACGAGCCCTGAAATCTCCTGAGTTCTTGTGCGACTCTCTGGGCATTAACCTTCCTCTGCAAGGCAAAAGAGACAAGTATTAATATCCTGGAATTGTGTGGCTTTGATGTCTTGACAATTGGCGAACTCACCTGTATTTCACAGAAGTGAACTCCACAGAACCCGCATCTGAAATCAACCTCAACTCACTTCTCACGAACTCTTGTTTCAATAAATACTATCACCTCTGTCCCCCGTGTACTATCCTGACAGTATGTAGGGTTTGTTTTTTGTGGGACAATCATCAGTTGCGGACTCTAGGCACTCGCTTGGTGCGTTTTAATGTAATAAGTGTTAGCTGCTTTTGTAAATGTTTCATGTTTGCATATATAAAATTATGTAGAGTAATTAACAGCAATGAGTTTGACCTTTAATTGTATGCTTCGATTGCCTTTATTTGGATGTGCTGTATTTGACCTTTAAATTTGTCTTTTGTTTTTTTTAGGTATGTTCGTGCTTTCTTTTGAGTCCATATATGTTTGATGTAAATAAATAATAAAATAACTATAAATAGCCTTTATCTTTGTTTGTTGTACTGGTGGTTTAAAGGAATAAATATGACTCTTACTGCATGTTTAATGGTAATTTATTTGATGATTTGTTAATGTTGTAATGAAAGGAATGGGCGAGGAAGCAAATGCAAGTGTAAGTATAATTTAATGGATAGTGACACAGATGATAAGTAACAGGACAAGTGGATGGAGAGATACAGTCACAGGTGGCCAGGGAGAAGAGGTGGAACTGGACAGCAGGACACGGGGAACTGATATGGGTGATCAAGTTGAGAGGTGAGTGGATGGGGTTCCAGGAGTGAAGCGATCCACCGTTGTGAAGAAACAGGCAGAAACAAGGACGAGAAACCAGGAATGTACACACGGAGCTTCAAAAATGATCTGACAAACACAAGACAAAAGACAGGGCAATAAATAGGGAGCAGGTAATGAGTGGCAGCTGTAGTTGATGAACAATTAACAGTGGCGCCCACATGAAATGATCAGTTCAGACGAGAGACCCAGCCAACCGTCACCGACCATGACATTTCCCTCCCCCATAGGAACGCCTCCTGGCGTTCCCTGAGGATCCTACATGTCGATTGTAATCATCAATAAGGGAGTGATCCAGATCCATATCCCTAGCAGGTACCCAACTCCTTTCCTCTGGACCGTAACCTTCCAAGTCCACCAAGTACTGGAATCCTTCCTGGACCCCTCTGTCTAGAGTCCAGAATACAGTTTACCAAATAAGTAGGTTCCCCATCTATGAGTTTCGGCAGGGGAGGAACCATGATAGGCGAATTACTGCAGGAGTAAAACACAGGTAAAATTTTGGATACATGAAAGGTGGGATGCATTCTCCTGTACGCCGGAGGGAGTTTGAGGTGGACCATCACTGGACTAATGATTTTGGTGACAGGGAACGGGCCAATAAATTTAGGAGCTAACTTGTTGGAAACGGAACAGAGCTGAATATTGTTGGTAGAAAGCCACACTTGGATCTGGTCCATGTGTGGTGGCACCTCTTGTCAAAGGCGTGAGAGGAGGGGACCACAACTTCAGATTTCAAACTAGGAAAAACTGGTGGCTGGTAACCTATACTGCACTCAAACAGGGAGAGGCTCGTGCATGACACTGGTAACGAGTTATGTGCGTACTCAACCATAGAGAGCACGTCAATCGGGAGGCCATGTAACCGAAAGACGTGATCAATTACAGTAACCGCTGTCTCCTTGGCTGAAGGTAATTTGGGCAAGGGAATGTTATGTGCCGCCTTCGAGAACCGGTCCACTTCAGTCAAAACAACCGTCATGCCATGCCATAAACGGGGGTAGGGCGGTAACAAAATCTAATGCAATATGCGACCAGGGTCTGGAAGGGACAGGCAGCAGTTGGAGTAACCCATCTGGAGGTCGGCACAAACCGAACAAGCCAAAACAAAATCGTAAATGTCGCGAGCCATAAGTGGCCATGAAAATCATTGCTTTACTAAGCACATAGTGCGGTTTACTCCTAGATGACAAGCCTGCCTGGAGTTGAGTCTTTTGGCAGATCTAAGATACTCAAGATTTTTATGAACGGTCCAGACGATAAAAGGTACCCTCAACCCTTCTAACCAATGACACCACTCCTCCAATACTAACTTGATGGCCAGCAATTCTCTGTTAACAAATGTCATCATTACGTTCGGCGGTTGATAAATGATGGGAAAAAAACGCGCAAGGGTGCATCTTGTCGTCTGAGGAAGCACGTTGGGAAAGCACTGCCCCTACCCCCACCTCTGACGTGTCGACCTCCACCACGAATGTGGGACCAGGAGCGACTAAGATGGGAGACGAAACAAAGCAATGTTTTAGGTTGGTGAATATAGCTTCCGCTGTATTGGACCACCTGAACGTCGAGGCATGACTAGTTGGCTGAAGTTGTGAATAAAACGCCTCAAGGGTGACCAAGGACAATGGGTGCCACAGGGGAGTCCTGGAGAAGGAAGGGAATAGTCTCAGTGTGATTTCCGGAGGTGATCAGGGTTATGGGTCCAGTAGTTAAGGTGATGTTGGAGAGTCCTTGACCGTTAAGTGCCTTGACAGAGATTTGGTGAGAGAGAGATGTGATGGGGAGTTTCAACTGCTCCGGAATCTAGCAGGGCCTGACAGGTGTAGGTGTTGTTGTTGGCCCATCTCAGTTTAACCAGAAGGAGAGTGGATGAGGAGGACCTCCCGGCGGAGATCCCACCCGATAGTTGACCCAAGTTTACTACCGGGCTTGCTCTTTTGCCCGGGCAAGAAAGTAGTAATAGAATGACCAGAGCCACCGTAGTATAAACAGAGTCCATGGGACCTCCGCCTCTCTCTCTCGTCCCAGGACAGGCGAGCTCTTCCCAACTGCATAGGCTCGTGATCGATGACAGGGTTGACTGTATTCTCCGTGCAGTGGCTGCAAGCTCCAGAGTTGCCTAGGTTACATGTAGAACGGTTGTGTTGCATTGAGACTAGAAGATAACTCCAGCACATAGATTTCCCTTTGAACATGGTCGGCCAGCCCATGCAGGAACACATCCCAATGCTCCTCCTCGTTCCATTTACATTCGGCAGTCAATGTGCAAAATTTGATGTAGTAGTCCGCAACGGAACAGTCCCCCAACTTAAGATCCGCGAGTCTTCTGGAAGCCTCCTTGACGGCTACCACTCGATCAAACACTCTCTTCATCTCAGCCGCGACAGTAAGGAACAAGGCGCAGCATGGGTCCCGGTTCTCCCACACCACCGTTCCCCACAGAGCTGCCCTTCCGGTAAGCAATGTGAGCATGAAGGCCACCTTAGACTCCTCCGTCTCAAAGTTGCGAGGCATCAACGCGAACTGCATGGAACGTCTGGTAAGGAATGCTCTACAGGAATTTGGCTAACCAGCATAACTATCGGGAAGGGGTAAACAGAGCTCCGATCAATGGCTTGTCTCAGGGGCAGCTCGGGGAACAGACGGTGCGGGCAGCGCAGCGGGAATGCTTAGCTGTTGGATATGCTGGGTGAGCTTGGACACCTGCGTCACAAGCGCTTGAACTGCGCATCCAGTGTTGACAATGCTCTCCTGCTGTTGATCCATTCGGGAAACATTGTGGTGAATGAACTCTGATAGAGAAGTTGCTTCCATGATTGGTCAGATCATTCTGTAATGAAAGGAATGGGCAAGGAAGCAAATGCAAGTGTAAGTATAATTTAATAAATAGTGACACAGATGATAAGAGTATAAGTAACAGGACAACTGGATGGAGAGAGATACAGTCAAGGGCGGCCAGGAAGTAGAGGTGGAACTTGACAGTAGGAGAGCTGGTGATGCAGGAAGTGAGATGGGCTATCCAGTGGAGAGGTGAGTGGATGGGGTTCCAGGAGTGAAGCGATCCAGCATTGTGAAGAAACAGGCAGAAACAAGGACGAGAAACCAGGCATGTAGCACAGGGAAATTCAAACAATGATCTGACAAACACAAGATGAAAGACATGGCAATAAATAGGCAGCAGGTAATGAGTGGCAGCTGTAGCTGATGAACAATTAATGGAGACCCCACATGAAATGATCAGAGCAGATGAGAGACACACATAACTCCACCCACATAGTGATCAACAGAGACAACGGTTCTACCAACCGTGACAAATGTAGCATTGTGTCATGACTTTGTTTTGAGGGGACCATCATTATTAACTCATTATTATCTTCCCATGAACTAACATCTACTCATGGCTTGTTAATGCATTATTTTGACATGACTTTACTTGAGGGGGGCCAATCAGAAAAAAATAACTGTTAATTACTTAATAAACTCAGCAGATTTATTTTTAACTTTCTATCAAATACACATGTACTAACACGGTGCGTACTGAGCCTGGTTAAGAGATATGGTGTGACTTTTCAAAAAGTCAGAGAGCGGAGGTAAAGGCTCATCATTTAAAGGGAAAGCGATCAACAAAACAGAGAAGATCAGTTATTAGTGTATTTTCTATGCTAGAGGAGGAGGATCAACTAATCATTCACCATCCAGTAATGATTATGACAATGCTGAAGATGTCAAAAGCTCAAATTATTATATTACTGTAACGATATGCAAATCTCCATATTCATCGGGAAGAAGGAGGCGGGAACCAGCGCACAATCAAAACTCATTTTAATATTCAAAAGTAAATACAAAACGGCGCACCAGCCCCTCACGGACGACTGGTGCGCATAAATAAAAAGCAAACATAAAATAATGTCCCAGGCCTGGTCCTCTCTCGTCCATCACGGTCGTCACTCCAGTTTTATATCCTTCCATCTCCTACGTGGGACTCAAAACCGGCGGTGGGGCGCAGGTGTAGCTCATCTCCAATCACTACACCTGGCCTCACTCCTCGTTCCCACGCCTCTCGGCCCCGCCCCACTCGCCACATACCCCCATCGCCCCTCGCAGGCCGGGGGGTACCCTCGAGACTGCGCTCTACTCCCCCCCCCTTCCCTCCGGGGGGGGACCGCTCACGGGGACCTGCAGGAACCTGGGGGTAGGACAGACGAGGCGAGAGAAAAGGAGATGGAAGGGGGGCGACAAGGACGAGAGAGGGGAGAGAGGAAAAAAAAAAAAATCCGGTTCCCAGACGCACTGCTGCTCGGCCCTCCACCAGCTGGGTGATCTCCTCCGCGGTGCCTGGCGGTGGCACTGGACGGCCCTCGGCGGACGGCGCGACACTCCTCCGCCGCCCGATGGACGGCGACGGCTCCTCCGGTTTTGGCCAGCCGGCAGGAGTCCCCCGTTCCCTGCCCCTCCGGATTCCTTCACGGAGGCGGCAGGCTCAGGCCCCCTGGCAAACGGCGCCGACTCCTCCGCTCCCTCACGGACGGCAGCCGCCCCTCCATATCGTGGGCGGCCAGCAGCGAGCTCGCCCGTCCCCGGCAACTCGCTCCAGCCCACCGCCTCGAGCGTCCCTGGCGGCACATACCTCGCCAGCTCGAGGGCACCGCGGATTCACCACAGCGGCGAGGGATCTTCAGCAGCACGTCCCTCCTTCTCCCGGGCTTCGGCACCACTGTAACGATAAAAACTCCATATTCATCGGGAAGAAGGAGGCGGGACGTGCTGCTGAAGATCCCTCGCCGCTGTGGTGAATCCGCGGTGCCCTCGAGCTGGCGAGGTATGTGCCGCCAGGGACGTTTGAGGCGGTGGGCTGGAGCGAGTTGCCGGGGACGGGCGAGCTCGCTGCTGGCCGCCCACGATATGGAGGGGCGGCTGCCGTCCGTGAGGGAGCGGAGGAGTCGGCGCCGTTTGCCAGGGGGCCGGAGCCTGCCGCCTCCGTGAAGGAATCCGGAGGGGCAGGGAACGGGGGACTCCTGCCGGCTGCCCAAAACCGGAGGAGCCGTCGCCGTCCATCGGGCGGCGGAGGAGTGTCGCGCCGAGGGCCGTCCAGTGCCACCGCCAGGCACCGCAGAGGAGATCACCCAGCTGGTGGAGGGCCGAGCAGCAGTGCGTCTGGGAACCGGATTTTTTTTTTTTTTTTTTTTTTTTTTTTTTTTCACAATCAAAAACTCATTTTAATAATCAAAAGTAAATACAAAACGGCGCACCAGCCCCTCACGGACGACTGGTGCGCATAAATAAAAAGCAAACATAAAATAATGTCCCAGGCCTGGTCCTCTCTCGTCCTTCACGGTCGTCACTCCAGTTTTATATCCTTCCATCTCCTACGTGGGACTCGATACTAGCGGTGGGGCTCAGGTGTAGCTCATCTCCAATCACTACACCTGGCCTCACTCCTCGTTCCCACGCCTCTCGGCCCCGCCCCACTCGCCACATACCCCCATCGCCCCTCGCAGGCCGGGGGGTACCCTCGAGACTGCGCTCTACTCCCCCCCCCCCCCCTTCCCTCCGGGGGGGACCGCTCACGGGGACCTGCAGGAACCTGGGGGTAGGACAGACGAGGCGAGAGAAAAGGAGATGGAAGGAGGAGCGACAAGGACGAGAGAGGGGAGAGAGGAAAAAAGAAAAAAAAAAAAAAATCTGGTTCCCAGACGCACTGCTGCTCGGCCCTCCACCAGCTGGGTGATCTCCTCTGCGGTGCCTGGCGGTGGCACTGGACGGCCCTCGGCGGACGGCGCTACACTCCTCCGCCGCCCGATGGACGGCGACGGCTCCTCCGGTTTTGGGCAGCCGGCAGGAGTCCCCCGTTCCCTGCCCCTCCGGATTCCTTCACGGAGGCGGCAGGCTCCGGCCCCCTGGCAAACGGCGCCGACTCCTCCGCTCCCTCACGGACGGCAGCCGCCCCTCCATATCGTGGGCGGCCAGCAGCGAGCTCGCCCGTCCCCGGCAACTCGCTCCAGCCCACCGCCTCGAGCGTCCCTGGCGGCACATACCTCGCCAGCTCGAGGGCACCGCGGATTCACCACAGCGGCGAGGGATCTTCAGCAGCACGTCCCTCCTTCTCCCGGGTTTCGGCACCACTGTAACGATATGCAAATCTCCATATTCATCGGGAAGAAGGAGGCGGGAACCGGCGCACAATCAAAACTCATTTTAATATTCAAAAGTAAATACAAAACGGCGCACCAGCCCCTCACGGACGACTGGTGCGCATAAATAAAAAGCAAACATAAAATAATGTCCCAGGCCTGGTCCTCTCTCGTCCATCACGGTCGTCACTCCAGTTTTATATCCTTCCATCTCCTACGTGGGACTCAAAACCGGCGGTGGGGCGCAGGTGTAGCTCATCTCCAATCACTACACCTGGCCTCACTCCTCGTTCCCACGCCTCTCGGCCCCGCCCCACTCGCCACAATTACATTATTTAAATTAATTTCAAAGTCAGAGTATTTCTTATTCCTTCTTAAAGAGGCTCAAGATCAAACATGTACAAACATGTACTTTTATTATTCATGCATGAATCCATATGACTCCAGTCAGTTAAGGATAGCTCTTCACTAGTTCATAATCAGTTATCACCTTTAATAATCATTAGTCATGATGAATTAAGTAATACTTTAGGCATTAGTTATTTATTATTTTAAAGTGTTACCAAATATAAAAACAAATAATAATAATAATAAATAAATAAATGTTTTGCTGCTTAATGTTGTTGTTGTTGGGTTTTTTGTTGTTGTTTTTTTTTTTGGGGGGGGGGGGGGTCACATTTTACAAAACATTTTAATTTTCATATTTTTGCATTATATATTTAACATAAAAAAAATTCATGATTCTTTCATGAAAAAATATCTATTTTATTATAGATGCAGAAAAAAGACCTTTGCAAGGGAGGCCATCTTGTCAAGTTATTTTTTTTAAAAATGGGTTTTGTACTTCAAAAACATTGAAATATGATACATCGATAATAATACAATAAACAGTTATCTTTAAACTAAAAAGAATTTGATTATATCAGTTGTATTGTGCCATAAAAAATGTAGAGACTTTAATATATATATATATATATATATATATATATATATATATATATATATATATATATATATATATATATATTTGAGATTTTGAATTTGAGAGTGCTGAAATAAATGGACCAAAGTCAAACTTGTTGACATGCTTACCACTGCCCCTGCAGAAAAGGGTAAAAAATTGCTGATTCTATCTAAAAGTTGCTGTGCCAGTACATGACAGGATGACATCTAGTCATATGGGCTTTAGCTTCAAGAGTAACAACACCATCATATGCATAATTAGGCCAACAGACTATTTTAGGCTAAAACAAAGCTGCCCTTTGTTTATTCAGAATCTCACTGTGGATCATAATGTTCTTCCCAATGAAATCTTGCCAAGACCAGCTCATTGAGATCAAGTGTTAAGTCTGCCATACTGAATAATTCATGTAGCGCATTCACTCATTCCTCCTACGACAGTGATCACGTCCACCATAGAAGGGACCTAGAATAAACCTAAAGTCAGGGCACAACAGTGTCTTCATAAATACAGAGAGTGGACTGTTCCTACAGAAGCACCTGATATTATATATAATGCTGTAGAAAAACATGGATTTTTCCCTCCAGCAAGTCTGCAATTATATGATGTGCCAACTGCATCTGTGTGCTCTACACAGATCCTGTAATAGCTGCTAAAAGTTTACCTGATCTATTGTTCTTGCTGATTAACATGGTGCCAAAGGCATGTTTTTTTCTTATCTATAGTTTGAACACCTCATGAAATAAAAATCAGAGTTTTGTTTTATATCTTTTAGCTTTGAAGTCATCCAGAAAGGTCACACAAATTAATAACATATTTAAAATTCACAGTATTTCTTATCTGGATTTGGGATCATAAATACTGATGACTTACCTTGCACTGCATAGGTTTCTGTCCAGTTAAATACAGTGATGTTACCTGTCACAGCTTAACAAGTAGCAAGACAAGAAACATAGTGAATCATAATAAGAGTGATGAAGGAGGTCTATTAGAGTCAAAGTTCACAAGTCAATAAAAGCTATACCATGTTATTTAACATCCATGAAAGGTGACATACAAGTGTCAAGTGTCATGATTACGTCTAACAAACAGGCGCCCTGCACCTATGCCTTGGGTCCATTAGCACTGCAAACCTGCCACCAGCGTTTCCACACAGCCACTGCGGCAGCTTCTAATGCTACAGTATTGAATCATTATATCTGCTCTTGGGAATGCACTGAGCACTTCCCATCAGCAGCTTTATTTCCAGAAATTGGGTCCTTCGGATTCCAGCTCAATGGAAGTCACTGCCAAGGGATTTAATCGATCTGTGATTATAGGGCTGGAAAAAGATCAATGTTTACCTTTGCCTTCCCTTAGACTGTCATCATAGCCATGCTGTCACCTTTGTCCATGTTACAATTTTCTCTTTTTTTATTAATACTATTACTATACTTCATCTTTTCAAGCATACAATCCTACAACATCTTAACTGTATCATATTTCTTAAACAAACAAACCAAAATCTTGCTGCAAATGACAGTCCTAAAGGTTCAAACATCCCACAGTGCTAAACCTGCAATATAATGTTATGTGTTTTTATGCAACTTGTAAGGTCATGCAAACAATGTCTTAAATAGTAATGGGTTTCCTAATTGGAAATGGACCTTCAAATCTTATGTTTCCAGAAGGAATTCAAAGGTTAGTGAAGGTAAAATATGTTGATGTCTATTTACTTGAAGTGAGAGTAATCCATTCAAAGCATTTGCATGAAAATGCTCCTCTAATGAAAAATTAACTACTGGCACACTGTGTATGAACATAAATCATGTATATTGACGTATATTGTTGAATTTAAATAACTCACTGTTTGTGTTTGGTGATGGAAGATCATAACTAACAAAGAAATGCCAAGTGAACTGCTGGAGACTATGCAAAACTGGCAAGTATTCAGATATAATTTTAATGTCTAAAGCTTCATTCTAATTACAGCAAATGTTTTTACACTGAGTTTGCCCAGTTACTTCCACTTCATACAATGGATTTCCAGAGACATGCACATTATCAGTTATGGGTTTAATTTTTTTTCCTAGGTCAGCAAGCCCTTCAACCTTACAGTTCGATGATAAATGACCATCTATCCGACCAAAATGAGAAACCTTATGGAGAAAGAAAGAAAGAAAGAAAGAAAGAAAGAAAGAAAGAAAGAAAGAAAGAAAGAAAGAAAGAAAGAAAGAAAGAAAAAAAAGAAAGAAATATTTAACAATGGCACAATAGCCTAGAAACTGCCAGCTAATATTCTTAACGGTCTTAAGTGACTTTACTATTTTACAATTAAATCCTAATTTAATCACGACAAACTATATATCATTGGAAAGGTCTTAGACCCCTACATAGGTGTTTGTGTTAAAAAATTATGTTAGGACACTGTATAAATTGTCAGTAAAAAAGGAATGGAATAATTTACAAATTTCATAATATTATATTTTATTCAAAATAGAATATAGATAACATATCAAATGTTGAAAGTGAGACATTTTGAAATGTCATGCCAAATATTGGCTCATTTTGGATTTCATGAGAGCTACACATTCCAAAAAAGTTGGGACAGGTAGCAATAAGGAAAAGTTAAATGTACGTATAAGGAACAGCTGGAGGACCAATTTGCAATTTTTTGTCAATTGGCAACATGATTGGGAATAAAAAGAGCCTCTCAGAGTGGAAGTGTCTCTCAGAAGTCAAGATGGGCAGAGGATCACCAATTCCCCCAATTCTGCAGCAAAAGATAGTGCAGCAATATCAGAAAGGAGTTTCTCAGAGAGAAATTGCAAAGAGTTTGAAGTTATCATCATCTACAGTGCATAATATCATCCAAAGATTCAGAGAATCTGGAACAATCTCTGTGCGTAAGGGAAACCATATTGGATGCCCGTGATCTTCGGGCCCTTAGACGGCACTGCATCACATACAGGAATGCTACTATAATGGAAATCAAAACATGGGCTTAGGAATACTACCAGAAAACATTGTCATGAACACAATCCACCGTGCCATTCACTGTTCCCAGCTAAAATTCTATAGGTCAAAAAAGAAGCCATATCTAAACATGATCCAGAAGCACAGGAGTTTTCTTTGGGCCAAGGCTCATTTAAAATGGACTTTGGCAAAGTTGAAAACTGTTCTGTGGTCAGACGAATCAAAATTTGAAGTTCTTTTGGGAAAACTGGGATGCCATATCATCCGGACTAAAGAGGACAAGGATAACCCAAGTTGTTATCAGCGCTCAGTTCAGAAGCCTGCGTCTCTGATGGTATGGGGTCACATGAGTGCATGTGGCATGGGCAGCTTACACATCTGGAAAGACACCACCAATGCTGAAAGGTATATCCAAGTTCTAGAACAACATATGGTCCCATCCAGACGTCGTCTCTTTCAGGGAAGACATTGCATTTTCCAACATGACAATGCCAGACCACATACTGCATCAATTACAACATCATGGCTGCAAAGAAGAAGGATCTGGGTACTGAAATGGCCAGCCTGTAGTCCAGATCTTTCACCCATAGAAAACATTTGGCGCATCATAATGAGGAAGATGTGACAAAGAAGACCTAAGACAGTTGAGCAACTAGAAGCCTGTATTAGACAAGAATGGGACAACATTCCTATTCCTAAACTTGAGCAACTTGTCTTGCAGAATGTTATAAAAAGTTTTAGATGTGTTGATGCCATGAAATTTAAAATCAACTTTTTTCCCCTTAAAATTATATATTTTGTCAGTTTAAACATTTGATATGTCATCGATGTTGTATTCTGAATAAAATATTAAAATTTGAAACTTCCACGTCTTATGACAAGAGTGCACCTAAAGAAAAATCTACATCATAACAGGAGTTCTAATCTTTGCCAAAAAAATGTTTGTCTATCACACTTCATATATATATATATATATATATATATATATATATATATATATATATATATATATATATATATATATATATATATATATATAATTCCCCAAATGGTTTCACTACAATAAACACAGAGACATGTCCACACCAGCATGTCTCGTCACTGCTAGGGTTTTAATCATGGAAAAAGTTACCTATTGTAGAATGGGACTAATTAAGATCCATCAGAGACACAGAAATGTGACAAACTTAGAATCAGAACTCCAAATGCAAACTAAAATGGTTGCAATAAATATTAAAATATCTGACAATGATTGAAAATCACCACACAGAAACAAACTAAAAATCTTCCACGTGCAGTTTCATCAGATATAATTTTGTTTGACTGCACCAGTGACCAGCCAAAACCATTAATTTCATGTGAGGATGAAGGATTTGTCACGTTGACCAACAGAAAGCTGCTTGGTTTGTAAAAGCACTTAACCAACTAATACTAGCACTTTTCTTTTCTTGTCTTTCATATTCTTATAAAAAAAAAAAAACATGTCTATGCGTTCTGTACTAGACTGAGACTTGTCATGGCACTTGTATACTGTTGTTCTCTTGATCTGATTGCTTCTATTGTTCTCGTTTGTAAGTC
Source organism: Carassius auratus (assembly GCF_003368295.1). Lineage (NCBI taxonomy): Eukaryota > Metazoa > Chordata > Actinopteri > Cypriniformes > Cyprinidae > Carassius > Carassius auratus. Next base: position 20,031,311 of record NC_039254.1, read on the forward strand.
GCTTTGGATAAAAGCGTCTGCTAAATGATTAAATGTAAATGAAAATGTAAAAAGATTATTGTGAGCTTGGCTTCATATATCACTATACTGAGGATAATGGACCTTTTTGATTTGTCTGAACACACATTCAGACACAGTCAGTGAGTCGATTTCTGAGCTCAGAACTGACTCCCTCATTGAACCAGTCATTTTTTGTTACTGTATGTCCAATTCAAATGAACAAGAAACCATCACTGTAATGTATTCTTTAGGACTTTACACCAAATCAGAATTTAAAAAAAGTGTCTATATATATTCTAGAGGTCTGCAAGCCCATTTCTTTTTTTTTTTTTTTTTTTACAGATCGTGCTCAGGTCGGACCTGGGATCCTTTAGCTTCTCTCCTTTTATTGTGCCCATTTACGTGCAGAGCACACATAGGCTACTGTATGAAATACTGTTACAATAATTATAGGCTAATATAATATTATACATTGCCTATTCAATACGCAACGCATATACACATGCATTAGCATACAGGTGACAGCTGACCATGCAGAGCATCAGGGAGAAGATTGAGTGTACGGATTTATTAAAAGTTCCCAATGCTTCGGGAAAAGCTGCATTCGGGCCGGTAATTCTGATAAGCTGTCGGACACAGCCAGACTTGTGCCTGAGCGTTTCGGGCCAGGGCTGGGATCAAGCCTAAATTTGAGGCCCGTGCAGGGCTCTAATATATTCACCACAGTGTATTCTTTAAAAACAACAACATTGGAAATGTTTTATGCTGAGTAGAATATTAAGGTTAAATTGACTATAAGGTCAATTCTGATGTTTTTCTATAAAAATATGCATAAATATTCAGAGTGACTTAGTGATGTACAGTCTGCCACAAATATATCAACATTAATGCAATGACAACTAAATAATACCCTATTTTATACTTTATAACCTAAAGCTGCAGTCGGTAACTTTTGACGCTCTAGCGGTTAATAAACAGAACTGCTTGCGTCTTGCGGAAGAACATTGCAGCCGGAGCTACTTCTCTGTTTATGTCTATGAACAAAATTTTGCGGCAGTACTGGGTTACTCCGCCGCGGTACCCTGAAGCAATCTAAAATAGTCAGAATATAAACACTTATTATAGGTGTACCCTAGTGATTCATGACAGGCTAAAAACACAGTTTGGAAAATGGATTCATGGTGTACTCTCTTATTATATACATTTTGTAAATTTTGAACACAAAAAAAGTTATGAACCGCAGCTCTGATTGGTTGTTTCTTACCGGGAGCGATGTATTCCTGCAAGTGGCAATAGGACCACTGGGAGGAGACAGAGGAGCTTGATTTTTTCACAAATTATCTGTCTCATATTCTACTGTGAGGACGTAATGACAGGTTTCAAAAATATGTAAAAAAAAAAAATAATAAAAAAAATACATTTTTACAAAAAGTACCTACTGCAGCTTTAAACTTAATATATAAACATACACTATATATTAAAACTTTCAAAAGAATCAGTGATTCTGTAATAAAAAGTATTTTGTTTTATTTTAAGAGACAGTGGCTTTTTAGTAAGTTTGAGCCCTGTGAAGTATTTATTTTATTTACATTGTGGTCAGCAAACCATTTTGCCACAAAAGATCAAGGTTTATATCAGGATCAGTCTGAATCGTCTATACAGCTATAAGAACAACATCTTTACCTCAAGATCAATGCCAGTTCTTTTTTTCTTTTTTACAGTACAATAAATGCTCCCAGCGGGCGTCTGCACACTTCTATAAGGCTCAGATACATTTTTGTCCCACTGTGGGGGTATTACAGCATTTCCGGGGAGCAGATCTCATAGACTGTGCCCTGGGATGCCCCACACTTTGTCACTGCAACCCATGCCAACCTCTGACAAATGGCCTCTGGGTTCTGGGAAGTTGCGCACAGTGGGGGATTGAAAGACGAAGGACACATAGGTCCACACGGACTCCGCTGGAGTGACTGCGCTGAGAGTGCAAACAGAAATGCTGAATGCCAACAAGAGAATCCAGCTACAGGAGTTAATTGCTTCCACTTCTATGACCTCTCTTAATTACTTTGAATTTGAACATTTGATTCGATCATTAATCTTCCTGGGTTTTTGTGCAGCTCAAACGAAGACCATTAGCCAAACAATGGTGATGTGTGATCCCCTTGTGAAGGCTTGTCATACGTCTTCGCTCAGCGCTAACATTAAAGCTCAAAGTTTCTGATGGCATGTCCTATTTGAGGCGGGCGATGATGGGGGAAGTCATTTTCCCTGCTTAAGGTGCTATCACATGGTTTTAAGTGCGGCTCTTAAAATGAGGAATGAGGTATGACATGCCGAGGAATGGATTGGAGATGTTTTAAGTACTGAGACAAGAATGGACCCAGGTGTTCTCATATTCCTATAATAGCTATCGTACAATTCTTTGGTGCGAATATAATATTTTATAACTGCTGTACATTATTGCAGAGGTGCTGTGAAGGTTTAAACGGATTGTCTGTAAGGGTCACCTTACATTAGAATTTGATATGACAACCTTAAAGTAACATTTTATGTGATGAATACATGAAACGGCAACTTCTATAAATAAAAAATAAAAAGAAATGTGATTTTCACTGTATACATTTAAAGCTATAAAAATGTGATGGCGGTTGTGCATTCTTACGATCTCAAAGCACCTATACTAAAGTGTGGTTTTCTTTCACAGATTCAATTATTATTTAACGTATATCCTGAAGTACTGAACGATTAACACAGCAAGGGATAGTGCTCTTAATGCATTGCTTTTAAGACTAATGCTAGTCTTAAAGGGAGCGAACACCTTCCATTATCATTATTTTCCATAATGACAGTTGTCCGTCATCATAAACAGTATGCATTTACTAAATGTAGTTTTGTGCACTAAATGTTGGGTTAGAGTACACTGTACAATAGAATGTACAGTACACTCATCATACTGATGAAAAATAATGGGAAAATACTGATGTAGACCTAACACTGTGGCGGCAATGTGTAATTTTGCTTCTCTTTCTCTCTATTCAGCAAAACATGGTCTAAAATGTTGAATACTAAAGTGATAAATAATCTTTTTCTTTCGTTCTTTTTCTATCATGCTCAGATGAATGAAGTTGAAGTTGTCCTCTTACGATTGTAAAAGTTCTGAAAAATATTGTTACACATTTTTGGTAATTATTTACAAACATATACAGTAGTAAAATATTATAATGTGGAAACCAAATCACAAATAGATTTTAGTGAAGTATTTACAAAAAAAATAATAATAATGTAATAGTAAATATCATAAAATAGTGAAAGCCCCAATGTAAATAATATTTTTGAAAATATTTTCAAAATATTTACTGAACTCATAGTAAAATATAAGTGGTGAAAACCATATTATAAATTAAAAAATATTTTTTTATGAATGTACAGACTTGGTGTTCTTAGTTTGTGTAAGCAATGAAAAATGTTTAAAGATATTTTTTAATTACTTCAATATATTAATAATAATAAAAAAAAACTAAAACATTTAATACAAATATAATTTTTGTGAAAACCACTGTGTACCCCTAGCCAAAATGTTGTATTTGACCAAAGCTTTATATTTTACGTGTTGTACTCAGTGTATGATTCCATTACTAAAAGAAAGAATGAATTTATAAATTAGTTGCAAAACTATTTACTTTTAGCAGTGGTGGATCTAGTTATCTCAAACGTCAGCGTTTTCTGGAGCTTGAGCTGGTGTTGTGAGCGGAGACATCTTTCAGACGCCCTCTTCAGTTTCACAGCATTCCACCCACTCTCTCTTTTCCTCTCTCATTGAAAATGAATTAAGTGGGTAACTTTTTCCAAGCAGCTCCCTGTGCCGCCCCCTCTCACTCCGGCTGTTATCTGTCTGCACAACAGAAATAGAATAAGTGGCCCATCCACGAAAAGTCTCTTTACCTGCTAAAAGCCAAACATACAGAAATAATAATAATTAAGCGCTGTGAAGGTAGGTCAAGATAAGCAAATCACAAAATAAAACATGCCCCCTTGCTTTATATAGATTCACAATTACTACTTTCCATTTTTAAATAAAAAAAATGTAAAGTTATTCACCCCTAAGTTATTCATCTTAGTGCTGCTCTAGTGCAGTCTCAAGTTTACCAGCTACTCATAAAAACTTGAATAATAAGTGAATTGAAATAAAGATGGCGATGTGAAGTAAGTTCAAACTTTAGAAATAATATAAACTATAGTGGATTAATAAAGATGGAGATCTATATTGTTTGTTTTTATTCTCCTCTGCAGATTAACTTTCCTCAGCTGGATACATGCAGAGGATAAACATGGAATAATTTCAGTGTTCAGAATGGTAGAAAATCGAAATTATTTATATTCAGTGGATTTCGCATTGCAACGATTCTTCTGCCAGCCCACCAAAGTTATAAATGCGTGACTCAGCGTTAGCAGACTCGTTATGTGCTCTTGCACAGACACAGTCTGATACTCTTTTACAATGACACAGTTTAAAATATTTTGAACTCATTGAATCATAGTCAATTCTTGCCTGAAAGCTGCTAAAGGAATATGAATGAAGAGGAGCAAAGAGGAGAAAATATCATTGCTAATTCAGTACATCACTACTGCATTTTTCAAATTTATAGATTTTATAAAGTATATTTTAATTATTATGTACTTTTTTCTTTACAAATCAAATATTATTAACGTAACAACTGCCACGTAATGAGCAATTTACATGCAAATTGTATTTTATTTCATTTTAATTAAAAACTTCTAAAAACATCTAAAAGAATAGTTTGTTTAAAAATGAAAACTGGTTGAAAATGTACTCAGTCGCAGGCCTTCCAAGATGTAGTTTGTTTGATGAATTTAGCATTACATCACTCACCGGTGGATCCTCTGCAGTGAATGGGTGCCGTCAGAATGAGACTCCAAACAACTGATAAAAACATTACAATAATCCACAAGTAATTCACAAGACTCCAGTCCATCAATTTACCTCTTGTCAAGTGAAAAGCTACATGTTTGTAGCATACAAATCCATCATTGTGGTAGTTTTACTTCAAATTGTTGCTACTAGTCCATAATCCATAATAACACTTGTAAACAGTGCCTGACTATGCATATTTCTCTCCTATGAAATATAATTTATTTAATGATGTATTAGTTTCTTACAAACACAAATTTGTGCTAAACGCTATCTGATCGAATGGAGATCTAATGTGGATTACTGTAATGCTTTTAGCAGCTGTTTGAATTTATTTTGATGGCACCCATTCACTTGAACATAACACTTTCTGTTTGTCTTTTTTCAAAATATTACAACTTTACAGTTAGATCTTATATCACAATTTTCAGTGTGGACCCCACTGTATATTCAGCAAGTCAATAAACTATGCATGTGTTCTTGGTTCTTGTGTTATAAAAGATATTGTAGCTAACAAGGTTTGGACTGGTGTGACTGACAGCACTGAAGAATGGACATGGGTCAAAAGCACCACAGTGATCTCTGGATGGGAAATCACTACACATGGCTGATTATTATCCAATAACTTATTCACACCTTTAGTGTCATATCAGAAAGCAAGACTGAAATTGTTATGCAAGATTTCTTTTCTTTTTTTTTATGGGGGCTGATGTGTTGTGACTATTTCAGTATACTGGGTTGAAAAAGAATGAAAGTACTGTACATTTTAATTATGCAACAGTAGTTTGTGTTTTACGCAAATGAAAGCGATTTTGCACTGTAATAAATCAAGCTTTTTTGTGGACCTTTTTATAATTAGCATATCCTCTATATGCAAGAAATGCAGAAGAAGTAGGTTGGTGTGATGACAGTCATATTCACAATAAGTGTTACTGTAAAATGTAATTAAAGGACAAAAACCCCTTTTTATCTAAAAGTCTCATATTAGGTTTCATTCATGGACAAGATGGACTAAGAGATGATTCAATAGTGATGTCCATTTCTGCTTATATATATAGACAGCAATATGTAAAGAATAAAGCGATATATTAGATAACTCTGTCTGCTTTAAATTACTGGAGTATCTGGGTACAGAACTGAACGTGCAATAATAAATGCATGAGAATAAATAAAGTAATGATCCATTTGGGTCCATGGGTCCATCAGTGATTTTATCACAGCATTTAGAGTGAAATCAATCAGCTAAATTAATCTAGATAAATACTCCATCATTTGAAGCTTTAAATCCAATATACGTTTTATTATTCAAATAAATGCATCCTGCAATGATAAGTTCTCCTGTTTGCTGAGTTCAATGTAATGCAGAGTCCACTGAATACTAATGTGGGTTCAAATGCTCTAAAATTATTAAATGCTGCCCTTGTCATGTTTTTCCAAACAATTCTACATACCGTAATGACTACAGTATGTGGCTTGTCAAAGAAAGCCCATATCTCAGCTTAGTGCCAACAACAAGAGCATCCTATAAATATAATTAAGGCAACCGAATAGGGCACAAATTGAACTGCAAGGACCAGTGGAACAAACTGAGATAAAGTCTTCAGAAATTTTCCAGGTCATTAAACATTTTCCTAACCTTCAAAATTAATGAGACTAGCAGAATGAAACGAAGCCGTGTTCAAGCCTCAGATAGGTAATTATATATTAATATCTATATCAGCGCTCCTCCTCAAATGTAAACATGTAATTGCAGATTAGAAATATCTCTGGCTTGCTTGCTTTCAGCTTAGACTTTCCCAATGTCATTACACAACTCTTTCCAACCTGAGTAATTACAACAGAAGGTGCTGAACTGTGCTGTTAAATGAATTTACACTAAAAATGTTCCAGACTCTTGATGATTTAGAATATTTAACAGGGGAAAGAGAAAAAAAAAGAAAAAGTTTATTATAGCTATAAAAGGTTTTTTTAAAGAGTAGTTCACCCAAAAATTATAATTCTGTCATTAATTATATCATGGTAGTCTCATGAATGGCGGCGGACTGACCCGTAAAATTAGAAATAGTTGAAAAAGTAGTTATTTTTGTTTTCTTTACGCACAAAAAGTGTTCTCGTAGCTACATGGAGTCACATGGACTATTTTTAACAATGTCCTTACTAGGGGCGCAATGGTTCTCGGTAAAACATTTTACCATACCAAACAATACCTTTCCGTTCAACTTAAAATCTGACAATGCTTTGTAATATGGTTTGTTAAAAATAACAGCACATACAACAGTTTGGCTAATGTATGTTTCTATTTATTGATATCCATTTTTCTTCCCAAAACATCACAGCAGCAGTAATGAGCAAAACAAATTGGCAAACCAGTCACTCTTTGTTCAATGCGAGTGTCATATGCTCGAATATGACCGGTCATTTATGCCATTATCACCTGGATGTTGATAGCGTGCATGTGCAAGTAAGATCTTAACAACATGTTGCTATCAGTGCAACTCACATGCAATATTGAGTTCTCTTAAAGGAACACTTGACTATTTTTGAAAATAAGCTAATTAGTTAAACAATGAGTTAAACAGTTGAGTTTTACTGTTTTAGAATAAAATTCAGCTGATATCTGGGTAGTGGCGGTAGTACTTCTAGCTTAGCTTAGCACAGATCATTGAATCTGATTAGACTCAAAAAGGACCAAAGAGTTTTTATATTTTTCTTATTTAAAACTTGACTCTTTCAATGGTTGAAACAAACTTTTATTAGACATGCACACTTAAAAACACATACTTATTGTATCTCCTACACATTAAAGTATTTATAAGTGCGCAACTTATGTTCACATTTTGTAAATTAGTATGTTGTACACCGAGTGCTTTTGGGTATTGTAATAATCACAGATCCTCCCATGTCAGTTATTTTTTGACTTTCAGAGCATTCTTTTGGAGGCCAGTCATGGCAAAGGCCTCAGACAGATACAGTTGTCCTTTTCATTCAGGGTTCTGATGAGTAAATAGGCAATTACTCCTTATCTTGCACTCTCAGGGGCTGAGATAGAATACCAGGATTGTACTCAACATTGCTCCTCACCACAACTACATTGCGGCTTTGCTTTGACTCATTGCCAGAGAACAAAGTAAAAGTCCAGATAACATCATCTTGACCTAATTCATCCACATTCCTGGAACAGGCATTTTGTGATTTCAACATCTGTGTGGTTTATGAAGCATACAATTGCCTACGTCACTAATCCATAACAGATTGCACTACTCCAAAGACAGGACAATGACCCAGAGGTGTTGAAACAGACATGCTTTTCTTTTCCCTCAATGCCTGTTAAGATACAGGAGAATCAGTGGATTGCTTGCCAGCTGACGCTGAGCTTGCGATTTCCTTCCTGTCCTTTATTAAAAAAAACCCAAGCACTCAGCTCAGGTGTCGGAATAATCAGTCTTCATTTTTTCAAGACCTTGAGCTGAAGTGACACACACAAGACCCTCACAATACAGTCTGACAGGCTGGGGTGAGTGTGCAGGGTGCACGGTGGCAGTTGAAGATAAATCAAACCTCAAGCACTAAAACCAACCATAGTTCATGATCAGCCTTCCTCTCAAGTTGCTGACATTCTTCAGTATTTTGCAGGGACAGAGCAAATGAAACCTAATATTTTACAGCTACTAATGTTGGACAAATAACCAAGTGCTACAGACAGCATGTGTGAAGGGGTCAATGGAAGTTAAAAGGATGGAAATAAGAACACAAATGCATCATACCCATGATTACACTTTGGTTCACCCTCAATTTCTTAACAAAATGATGGAAAGAAATATTGTACTGTGATATTTGTACATTTTCCCATCCAAGCAATTAGTGGCAGGTTGGCAAAGGTTATGTGGGTTATATCGGTTGTTCAAAAAATCTTTTTATCTGTGAAATAAACTGCTGGAGAATTTATCGCACAGCCGTCTATTGATCGTAGACCTGTACATCTTGCTCACATTATTTTGTGCCTCCAGGGACATGACATGCAAAACGAGATCTCAAGATGAATTTTCTGCCATGCCTTATCTGATGAATTTCCCTTTCGGTGATGTGTTTTGCTATTCCACTTTCAAATATAAAAGTAAAGTCATAAATTATGTGTCAGGGTTGCATACAGGAAGGTGTCAGATCCAACTTTAAGTCCATTGCTTCATCTGTCAAGCAAACACTTCACTTAAAGATGTACCAAAACCTCAACCTAGGGCTGGACGATAAACAATATCATATTGAGATTGCGATCAAATTTATGTACAATGATAAGCTCTAGACATTTTTACTTGATATGGATTATTGTAACAATCTATCAATGGAATAAATGTTGTAGTTTTGTTAACTACACTAACTCAAACACAAGTGATTTTTCAGCATCCTCCATCAAGTCACTTTATAAGCGTTTCACCATTTAATTTGAGAAAAACTACTGTCAAATACATACAAAAAAAAAGAAAAACTAACTTCACAATAAACCTTCAAAATAAAAGTTTGATTTAACTTACTGAAATTATGACAAATATAAAAGAACCACAATAAAAATTTTAATAAATAAATGTACAGTAGAGATCAAAATAAGAGAACAATCTATGAATACTTCATTTCTTTCTGAAATATTGTTAATCTTTACCCCTCAAAACTTGAAAAAATATTAGCTCTAGGTATACCACTGTTCTACTAACATGTTTGACAAAATAGCCAAGGAATTTCAACAAAAACCTTTATTTTGTGGAAAACAGTGATTAAAATTAGAGAACAGTAACCAGAAGATTACAACTAAAATTGTAAGAAGTGTAGAAGCCCATCTGCAGTTGCAGGACATCACACAAACTGCTCTGGTATGATGTTGGTCCACTCTTCTGCTCTCTTTTGGTAACTGTATGGTTTGGTAACTGTAATGGGTTTCTTAGCTATAACTTTGTAAATCATGTTAAGATCAGTACCCTGACACGGCCATTTCATTATTTCAGTGTTCTTATCTTCAAGGAAATTCTTTACCAATTTTGCAGTGTGATGAGGGCATTGCCTTGCATGAAACTTGCTGATTAGGAGATGCTTGCAGTGAAGGAACTGCATGTTGCTGAAGGAAGTTCTGATAAACATTTGCATTCACCCTGCCATGTAGCTGTATAAGAGCCCCAACTCCTGCTGCAGAAAATATCCCCCAAACCCTGATATCCTCCTCCACCTTTCACTGACTTCTTTACACATTTGGGCTTCAGTCTTTCCTCAGTCTGACATGGAACAAAACATTTTCCCATTAGACACAAATAAATTAATCTTACTCTCATCACTAAAGTAAACTTTGGACCACTTATTCTTTCTCCTTGCATCATGCTTTTCAGCAAAGGTCAGCTTAGACTTTCTGTTGATTAGAGGCTTGGTCATTGTAGAGTACACTTTCATTCTAACTTCTCTTAAATATGCAGACAGATCCATACCCTGTTCATTGCTGAACTGGCAAGCAATTCCAGCTGCATTGTTGAACCGATTCCCTGTTGAGAGTATCTCCATTATCCTGTCTTCTCATGCATTTGTCTTATGTGTCTTACCAGCCTTTTTTGGGGACTTGAATGAATTGATGTCATTATAAAGATGCAATATTTGAGAAATGACGGATTTGGAATGACCAGCTTCTCTTACAATGGCTGAAATGGCCTTTCTCTGTCCTTCATAGAGTTTATCATATAATTAATGAATTTAGCACCAGGTACCAACTGGGAGGTATGCGTAAGGCTGATGATACTTAGGGGAACTTTGTCTGAGCAATGTTGATTGGGCACTTTCCCATTAAAAATGGCTAACACATTTCTATCTGGATATTTGAGATCGTTCGTGGGCTGTGTGTCTCACCTGGTTGCCCGCTGACGGCAGCATTTCCCAAAGTTGCCTAATCAGTGGAAAAGCGCCACACGTGATTTGTGTTTTCTTCTATTGTCCAATCGAATGAATGGAGAGAAGGGCTTTCTGTTACGGTGATACAATTTTACATTGCTTAGAAAGTCCAGAGACTGCAATGATGGAGGAGAAACTTTTGGTGTCTGTCGCTGACTAACCAGAGCTGGATTTTTAAGGTTTCTGCTAATACGACAGTTTACTTCAGCAAAAACGTCTAAGGTTACATATGTAACCCTGGTTCCTCGAAGGAACGAGACGCTGCTTCGAGAACATTTGGGGAACGCGTCCAGCGTGTCGTCTCTGAATAACATGTATAATCAGTCCAAAGGATGGGCGAGACGTCATAGGCGGGTGACGTCAGAGACCAGGAAGCATAAAAGCATGAGCGGCGAAGCCGGATATCAGCCTCAAAGGATGAAGCAAGCGCCAGATAGAGATGCCAGAAGTGTGGCACTGCGACGCAGCGTCTCGTTCCTTCGAGGAACCAGGGTTACATACGTAACCTTAGACATTCCTCTTCAGGAACTCGAGCTGCGTCGAGAACGTTTGGGGAACGAGAATGCCCACGCCGCCAGACTTCGTGTGGAAGAGCACAGGTAAAGCAAGAGAAGGAGAGGAGCCTGACAGAAATTGGGGACAACCCGTCCAATGCCAAACTTTAGAAGGAAGTGAGTCTTGACCCCCAGGACAGGGGAGATCAGAGGACTCGAGACTTAGGACAGCATCCTGATCACCGCTTAGCTTAAGCTTCTTCTGGCCGGAGGCCTCAGCCTCAGCGCACCATGGAGGAAACATGTAACCAGATGGTTTCTGCTGACTGACTGACCACCGAGAGGGGCGTGGTAGGCCACCATGACCGCCACGTAGACCTTCAAGGAGGAGTGGGTCAACCCTGCGGAGAGCCTGCAGGAACTCCAGCACTGTACCATCCGGGCAGTTAACTGGGTTGAGCTGGCGGTCTCCGCACCAAGAAGTGAAAAGCTTCCACTTCAAGGCATACAGTTTCCTCATTGAGGGAGCTCTGGATTGGAGAACGGTCTTACAACCTCGGTTGAGAGACCAGAAGCTAAGAGTTGTGCCTCCACAGAGACAACACCTACAGCCTCTAAGCTCCATGCGGGGGCGCACCCTCCGCCTGCGAGAGGAGATCTCTCCTGACGGGAACCTCCCATGGAGAGCCGTCAAAAAGAGAAATCAGGCCCAGGAACCATACCCGGCCCGTCCAGAACGGGGCTACTAACAGCAGCTCGACTCCGTCCCGGCGCACTCTCTCCAGAACTCCTGAGAGCAGAGCAATCGGGGGGAAAATGTACAGATGAAGCCTAGGCCATGTCTGTACCATGGCGTCCAGCCCCAGTGGAGCTGGATGAGTCAGAGGAAGCCAAAGGGGACAGTGCGATGTCTCTCGAGTCGCAAACAGATCCACCCGAGTCTGGCCAACATCTCCAACTCTGCTTCATCACCTCAGTGTGAAGCCGCCATTCCCCGGGCGTCGGCCCCTGCCTCAACAGGATGTCTGCTCCCATATTAAGATGCCCGGGAATGTGAACTGCTCTGAGCGAGAGGAATTCGTCCATGTCAGATGGCGACCACTCCACAGACCACGGGCAGGGTGGCCACTCATGACCGCACCCCAGCCGGTGAGGGACGCATCTGTCGCTAGCATACCGTGGCGTCAAGGATCTCCCAGCACCGGGCCCTGGGACAAGAACCAAGCAACAGCGCGACCGCAACTGCAGGATCGCATGCACGGACACACTCCTCAGAGTGTGCCCGGCGAGAGCGGAGCGCTTAACAGTGAGAAAAGCACAGTCAGCCCCCCGAGAGCTGACTGCGCGAGCTCCACTCTTCATTAATGCTGCTTATGTTAATATTAGGCATAATATACTTGTGCAACTGGTGCTTGTGTGACTGGTGCTTGTGTAACTGGCGAGCTCAACGACGCTTTTCCACATCAATCTCCTCAGAGAAAGACAGGCAGCGCCATCACGCCCTCTCATGGGGGAGAAAGTACCGCAAACGCGGGCTTCCGACCACCGAGAGCGGGCTCCGGATCTGGTGGCTAAGAAAGAAGATAGGGACTTGCCCATCTTGCATTCCTTCCAGCAGATCCGAAAGCGAGTCCTGCGAGCACAACCACCGTTTCGCCTCGGCGAAAGCGGGACTGGCACCACGAGAAACGCCGGTGAAAGCTCTCTCCTCAAAGACAGCCTTCTGAGAGTGAAGCAAAGGCTCGCATCGCAGCCGTCAACTCCCTCGAGAGCTGACACTGCGCGCTTCACTCTCAAGCAGACAACACACGAGCAGCGTGTGTCCCTACCCCTTTTTTTTTTTTTTTTGGTAGGGAAAAACACACAGCCTGAGCGCTGCCTGCTCTCGCCCAAAACTTCTCTTGATTGAAGCTTTGACAATGACAGGACAGCTGATTTGGTGGTGGCCTAGCAACATAAAAAAAACGCAGCGCACTGTTCTTTTTTACAAGTCACCAAAAAAAGGCAGTGCGGTACACCTCACGTTTTCAGACCCCAAAAAATGTTCTCTAATTTTTAAGTGCTCTTTTTTTTTTTATATCTCATTTACGTTTCTTTATACTGTGCTTCAGAATACAATTAATTTATGATGTTTCTACTCCAGTTAGGATAACTTCATGGAAGATAACCTCAAAAGATGTTGTGCAGCATCCCATGTTTAATGTTTAATTTTAAAATAATTGTAATATTTATTAATTGTAATATTTGAGTAGCATCTGATTACATTTTAAATGATTAATTAAACTGATTTTTTTTATTAATTTATTAATTATATTTATAATAATATATTTCATCGAACACGATTTTTGTTAATAAACAAATCAAGTCATAAAACACAATCCAGAACTTAGAGAAAATATATAGGGAAAAAATATAAAATTTTGGCCATATTATTTCCATAAATTCCCTTAAGAATGTGAGAAGACAGCCCTTTTAGAAAAACTTAACCCACACTGGGGCTCCTCCAGGATGTTTGGAGCTGCCGAGGACCTTGACTGTGCTGTCTTGAGGGCATGGTTGCCGTGGGAAACCTGGGGGCAAGCAACCCCCAGGGCAGAAGAGCAAGTCCCTCCACGCTGCCACCGGCTGATGGATTGCAGAGTCATTACAGTTCAATTAGGCTTCATTTGATTCTTCCACCAGCATAACCACAGCTATCAATGCACAGTCAATTGCACAGATGATGGCAGTAATATGAAATAAGTGCCAATGAAGGAGATGAGCCCAGTGTGCGTTGGTCCCCTAGAAGCGCCTCTGAGGGAGGTGTTTCTGCCAAAACCTATTCCTTTTTATATTATTTTCTTTTATCCATCTGTGTTTGCCGCCAATCGTAAAACAGCACGTTGTGTAATGTGTGTCTGTGTTTAATGCTCTGTGCCACATGCAAATAGAAAAATGGAGACCAAAGTCATTGGATTGCCTTTCAATGTGAATGTGAATGAATGTGAAAGAGCCATGAAGCCTTACATGAAAAGTTATAAAAGAAGGCTCTTTTCATTAAGAATTATTCCACGTATGGCCTCTTGCCAAACAAATACCACAGAAGCTAATTGTTTAATTATTATAGAATTACATACACTACAATTAGAAAGGTGAGATTCTATTAATGTTTTTATTGTTTTATAAGTGTCTTTCTTACCAAAGCTGCATTTATTTAATCAAAATACAGTAAAATTGTAATTAGGTGAAATATTACTGTAAAATAATCATAGTACTATATTTTAAAAACTGATTTATTTCTGTGATGGAAAAGCTGGATTTTAGCAGTCATTGCTCCAGTCTTAAGCTGAAGACTCATACACTGTATGACAAATGTTCTAGTATTCCAGAACTAATATTTTTCTTTCAGGTTATTGATATTGTGTCAAAAAAATTCTGGATACAGATACTATCTTTAAGAAGTGATTGTGTGCGAGTTTCATAGCATATGTCTAGAATAACCTGGAATGAATGAACTGGTTACCACAGCAATTGGTATCTTTGTTGAGCTAATTCATGTCCTCTGCTGCAAAGCGTTGGTTTGTATATTCAAAGCATTTACTATAAATAGTCATTAACACATCCGGGAGAATAGTATATTTGGAAAATTTGAACACATCTATTCATTTGAGGAGAAACGTCACCTTTTTGGGAACTTTTTATAAGCATAGTTTATGTGTAATTTGTTTGATTCAGAGAACCAGACAAGCATTCTGTTGAATTTGATTGCTATTTAAGTAGAGATGTACAGTAATGACCTGCTGCACATCAAGGGCTTAGCTGCTCAAATATCAGACTGCCATACATGAAGCTAAGGCAGGTTGATAAGCAGGAAAAATGGCTCTTAGATCACCATCTCAGGCGAGTGCTTGGTTAACCACAAATCTCTTGAAGACTCAAGTGCTTTGTCTTTATCCATGCTACTCCACTTCACAGTCCTGATATCGCTTTCCACAGGGTGATCCCAAGGACGTCAGCTTTACTGTAAAAGTCAGAACTCACAGGAAGCTTAACTAAATCTATAAGAACTGTATCACATATCACACAATAAAAACAGGCAAAACATTTTACAAAATGTTTTACAAAAAGTTGTATTTGATACTCCCTGTAGCTGTTTGTTCTTCAAATAAACATCTCTGTGGCGAGTGGGGCGGGGCCGAGAGGCGTGGGAACGAGGAGTGAGGCCAGGTGTAGTGATTGAAGATGAGCTACACCTGCGCCCCACCGCCAGTATCGAGTCCCACGTAGGAGATGGAAGGATATAAAACTGGAGCGACTATAGTGAAGGACGAGAGAGGACCAGGCCTGGGACATTATTTTATGTTTGCTTTTTATTTGTGCGCATCAGTCGCCTTGAGGGGCTGACGAGCTGTTTTGTTTATTTTTTAATATTAAAGTGATTTTTGATTGTGCGCCGGTTCCCGCCTTCTTCTTCCCGATGATTACAAAGGTCGTATTATTACAATCTCATTACAGCCTCATTGGCAATTGTAAAAGTTTATTTAACAAAATCATAGTGTCCAGATGTACATTCATACAACATGCTGAGTTAGCGCACTTGTCACTTTGCCCAGCATTTGGTGATCATATCAGTTGAGCATTGACAGTACTGATGTTTACTAGGCTTTTAACATGTGATGAGAACTGCACTTGTACCTCAGCCTGGACTTTTTTTATGTCAAAAGTTATGAATTGTTTGACAGGTTGCTTCAAAGCTTATGCCCAAAGCTTGCTAACAGCAAGCCTGAGGCCACATTGGCACACACAAAAAAAGATTCTCTTCATTAGAGACATATACACGGATTTCAAAGTGTTTATAAACTTTTGATAAGTAATTGCTAAACAGGTTCATATATGCTGTATATTACATTCTCATTTCCTAATCAGTAGAAATGTTTAAAAAAACACCCAAAAGTTCATCATTTCAACAAACCAGCTGAGTGTGCTTTGTTACGTGTAAATGGTAAACTGAATGGGGAATGTTTATAAGCATAATATTCAAGTAAAATCATTTTAAAAAAAGGGACAAAAAAAGGGGAAAAAAATAATGCCCAATGGCATTTCTGGTTGTACACCTGTGGCTCAGTGGTATAGCATTGCATTGCTTTGCATATTATTTAATAATAGAATACTTTCAATATCATTATGTTGTTCTAAGTCATTTAAACACACATTTAAGTGCATTAATTGCAAGCAAAAGTTTAACGAATCTAAACCAATTAATTTGGATTCAAATAGCCTACATGGTTTCTAATACAGGCTAAACTGCACTGTAAAAATGACTTTTAGTTAAGTGAATGAGTCTAACCAACGAATTAGAACAACTTGAAATTGAGTAGAAATATAAAGCTTGAAATAATCATAGACAGTAAAAGAAAGTAAACAAATAAATAAAATAAAAATAAAAATGGGATATTTTAATATTTTTGGTAATTGGAAGAGTTATGTTTTATTCCCTGTAAAGTAGGAATAATGAATGGTTTTAAAAATGTTATCTACTTTTGAAGCCCAGTGTGAGTGAAGATGGTGTGGTCAGGAATTCTGCTCTTTATGGGAAATCTGAAGGAACGTCTCCCAGCATTTACCACCTTGCTGCCCTGATGACTGAGGTAACATTAATTCAGCTCTTAGGTGATACAGATGTGGTCAAAAGTTTACAGTTTGCAGAATATACTGCTTCATCAGAGCAGTAATTACATTTTTTTTTTACATTATTATTATTATTCTACCGCTCTACCCTCTTACTGCTTAAATTATTAACATTTTGCTGATACTGCAAGGTATATAAAACTTATATAAACTTTGGACTGCAACTGTGTCTATTGCTTTCACTCAACTGAACCATTTATAATGACTGGATGTGTTTTATAACAATTGTTCTTCTTTCTTTCCTCAAGGAATTCTGTTGGACTTTCCTGCCTCTTTGGATATTTTTTTCCGTTCACACAGACTGTGGAGAGATGGTGTTGCAGCTTCATGACATGTGAAGTTTACTGTCAATGGAGAGCTTCTGGGACATTGACAGACAGTACGTCCCAGCAAGTTCATTTGGAGTTCTTTTTTCAAGTAACCCACTTTGGTAATGTTTTACAATAAGGTCTCATTTGTTGTACATGGATTGATACAATTATTATTATTATTATTATTTTATTATTAAATGTGTATTGTTTGTGTGTTAGTAATCTTATATGTTATGGCGACCAAATGTCTCCACGTATACTAGTAATATCAGTCAATTTTGACCTTGTGGACATTTTTAGGTCCCTGAGGAAACAGGTTTACACATCTTACAGAATGATGTTTCCCATGAGGATGAAATAAGCATTGTTCTCCAGACTCTTTCTAATAAGTGAGTTGAAGTGTAGTGTTGAGTTTTTCTTGTGCATCAGCAAAAAGCATTTTTGTGTATTTGTTTTAGAGATTGTTTTGTCAATTAATGTAGAGGGAAAATATTTTGTGTTATTATTATTATTATTATTTAATATACTAAATTTCAACTTCATTGTTAGAGATATATGACATTGAAGTATATTTTAGTTCACATTAATTGCTTATTCAGAAGTACATATTTACCATATTTCAAATCACATATAAAATATACTAAAGTTCCACTTAAGTGGTTAAAAAAATATCACTCAAAAGTTAAACTAACTGCAATTAATGTAGCACAAAATCAGCATATCAGAATGATTTCTGAAGGATCATGTGACACTGAAGGCAGCATTTTTTAATCAAATAAATACACACACATACATTTTCCAGGTCACAATTATCACACAGATGCAAGTAATTCACACAAACAACTTTCATATCTTTCTCTTTCTTCAAAAAAATGGCCATATTTGAGAAAAAAGTTGAGTAGTTTGTATCACTGGATATAACTCTTGGTTTATCGTAAAACTTACATTTTGATATTGATGTGCTGTTGGACCAGCCTAAAAATGTCACTTTTATACCTGGACAAATGTGTAACAGAGGCCAGCCGATTAGTGCGAGAACTTCAAATATCGGGGTTTGCAGTTTGGCCATTTCTAATAATTGTGGCGGGGGGGGGGGGGGCTTCAATAAAAGTAAAAGATGTGCATTTCTCAAACACAGTTAGCTGTATATGATGAATAATTTCTAAATGTATAGTCACATGACAAAAACAGGCACAGTTACTACATTAGGGGCTGACACAGCTTACCCCACACTCCCCTGTATAATCATGTTTCACCTTCATACACTGAAAGCCTCTTAGTTGTTTGTTGCTAACATACATTTGTCTGCCATTCTATTTTAAGCTCCACACAAATGCGGACCTGAGTTTTGTCTCCCATTTTCTCTGAATTTATCTCTCATATCATCACTGTGGGATGATTTTGATCAACAAAATCCTTTTTCAATGAACCCTACTTTATCAAAATAGCTATTAGATCTTGAAGCAGGTCTCTTTGATATTTCCCCTTTGAGCACAGAGAGCACTAAGCAACAATAATCTTGATTTTGCATCAAGAGTCTTTGTTGTGAAATTATGTAGTCGGCTTGTGATGAGTTTGAGTTTCAAGAGCATTTCAGGCCAAAACCCGTCTGATTTAACAGCTGTAAAATAAGCAATTGCCACATGCACCGATCAGTTCTTAAGTATTAACCCTAATACTAAAAGTAACACATGCCTCAGCCTTTGTTTTATTCTAGACAAAACATCCAGTGTAATCAATAAATTGCAGTGAGTAGGCAGTAGTTGCAAAGTCTCAACATCCCCTATGGTTTTAAACAGGGACACACGGGAACATGCAACTAATGCCAAAGATTCTATTAATTATGCTTAATATGAAAAACAAACAAAACCAGAGTCACCAGAGTAAACATCTTAAAGTGCCAAGAAACCAAGTCATACAACATTTAAACATGCTTCAATTAAGCATTATTAGGATATTATTGGCATCAGAACAAAATGATATTTTGAGGTCAACAGAGGACAGTTTTGCAGTATTTCATCAGCAGAAATAATTATTTAGATTGTGGTGAAGCTTTGACTGGCTACTTGGAGGGGTGTGCGATTGAATGATCGTTCATAGCAGGAGTCTCTGATATCAAACTGTGGGATTACTGAAGAGTTGATTGGTCCCTAAGAGATTTCCCATTGAGATAAAGAAGTGCTAAGAAAGTCCTCAGTTCCTTCTCTGTAAACCTACTAATATTGCTAAAGGATGGGGAATAGCCTTGAGCAAGATGATGAGGTTGTGGGAGTGTGAGGGGGTGGTACAAGCAAGCTTTCCGGCTTATTCATCCTTTCTCTCTATTCCCAACTTCCTCAGTTTTCACTTCCTTTTCACACTAATCTGTAAGTGAGAATTTACATCTTGGATTTGCCTAATGACATTTGTGCATCATTTTCCGTGGTTTTCAAAAACAATGCAGGACCACAGGCACTCACAGGTCATAGTTGGGTTTCTTAATATTATTAAAAGTGTTTAACCTCTTTAATTTGGAGAATAAGGCTTCGTGACTTTAAAGACAGCATGAAGTATTCACAATAGGAACAGAATCTTCAGCAGGAAATGTGTTTCTTCTTAATAATAACTTGCACTGATGAGTCATGTATAAATGTGTACAGTAAATGTTTGGATGTTAAAACATTTACTAATATTTAAGCACAACCGTTTTCTCCACTAACATTAACTTTTGCACCTGTCAGCTTTTTTAAACAAGCAGTCTGTGTTTTTGAATAAATCGGTTGAATAAATTATTCACTGATGCACAACAAAAAGACTTGTCACTTGTTTTGTCACAGAATTAAGCAATGTTTTGAATGCATTGGTTGAATGAATGATTTGATGATTCACTCAAAGACCCCTACATCTAAATATTCCCTACAACATAGTAGGTGAAAAAAAAAAAAAGTAATATGCTTGAATTCACATTATTCATAAAACAGTAGGTAAGAAGTAGCTGTGTACATCCACGGGATGCTTTGATATCCTATGAGGCTGTAGAGAGATTTTGAGAATGACAGTGAAAAGACACTGGTGACGCTGGTGTGCACATGACAATGACAACCTGATAAATGTATACTACACTCATACTTTACATTATTTTTAAATGGTTTTGAAGTACTTATTT
This sequence comes from Carassius auratus, assembly GCF_003368295.1. Lineage (NCBI taxonomy): Eukaryota > Metazoa > Chordata > Actinopteri > Cypriniformes > Cyprinidae > Carassius > Carassius auratus. The sequence goes on from NC_039254.1 coordinate 20,051,777, forward strand.
AAAAACAAGTACCTAAAGCAATATGTGATTTCAGATGTTACGAATCACTTGTTTCATTCCTGAATGAATTAGTTTTTGATTGATGATTCAATGATTCACTTAAGGATAATCACTTCTTTTATCACTGATTTATTCAGTGTTTTACACATTCACTTGTTGCTACTCACATATTTGCATAATATAACAATATATAGTTATTTTTACACAGCCATATCGCCCTGCAGCCCAACACAGGTTGCCCACAGAAGCTAAGTAGGGTTGAGTCTTGTCAGTACCTGGGAAAACTAGGTTAATGTTGGAAGAGGTGTTGGTGAGGCCAGCGGGGGGGGTTAACCCTGTGGTCTGTGTGGGTCCTAATGCCCCATTATAGTGACGGGGACACTATACAGTCAAAAAGCACGGTCTTTCGGATGAGACATTAAACCAAGGTCCTTACTCTCTGTGGTCATTAAAAAACCCATGGCACTTCTCGTAAAGAGTATGGGTGTAACCCCGGTGCCCCGGCCAAATTGCCGCCTCTGGTCCTTGTAAATCATGGCTTCCTCATAATCCCCATCCACTTGATTGGCTCTATGACTCTCTCTCCTCTCCACCTGTAGCTTGTGTGTGTTGAACGCACTGGCGCCGTTGTACTGTGGCTGCATTTGCATCATCCAGGAGGATTCTGCACACTGATGCTGGTTGAGGAGAGACCCCGTCGCATGACATAAAGCGCTTTGGGTGTACAGCAATACACAAAGCGTTTTATAAATGCATCATTCATTCATTCACTCATTCGTTCATTCATTATTTCATTCCTTTTACATAAACATTTAACTGTTATACACCTTTATAGAAGACATTCCCCTTAGAAAACTTTTTTATCTTTGCAATGAAGAACGTGACGCTAATGACAAAGAAATTACACACTTCTATTATGATGGGAAAGTGCTGACACATCCCCTTACATTCAAAGCATTTGCTTTGTTCAATGTAAATCTCGTATGATACTGTATTATCATCAGTGTGTCTAGGCTAGATTGATGGTAGGTCTAAATCAGGCTCTAGCAGGAGACTTTAATTTCACAGCTTTTGTAAATATGAGAAGTGTTTTACAGAAAATTCCCTCTCCAGTGCCTCACTTGCAGTTGCACTCTGAAGTATAATGAAACCAAACACTTAGCTTCCAAACTACCAGCTGCAAAGCCCGACCTAAATCCACTGTACCGGTTTCAGAGTGGGATTGCCTGGCAAATTATCATGCTGGCCATTATTTATCCACTGATGGCTGTCAGAACAGTGATGGATGTGTTTTATTTACATTTGAGGGATGAAGAAAAATAGCATCAGGGTTTTATTTCGGGACTGTGATTGAATGCCCCAGCAACCGTAACCTTGTCATTTGCCTACGGTATGAATGTCTATATTCCTTGTTTTTGATAAATCTGTAAGGGCCATTGCATAATATTGCATCTGGGACATGATGATTCGTTTGATGTCAAATGCAACTCAATTGGTGTAAATTTAGGAGTGCATTCATTATGTGACACTTTAATCAGGTTTTGGTAAAAAAAGGTCAGCATTTCCATTCACACAGGAACTACTGTAAAATGAATGGCATAAAATGTGATCATATGAAAACATATCGGCATTGTTATCCCTCTGATTTGTAAAATCCCCCATGCATTGGCTTGCAAGAGAGTATTCAAAGCCAGTTCATTAGGAATGATTGGAAGAACAGATTTATTATAGAACTGAATAAAATAAATGGTCTTTGAATGAGGCTACTGGTTGATCATAAGCAGACTGTCAATGAGTATTTAGAGGAAGTTCAGTCCCTTGCTGAAGCTAATTCAGAAGCAGTTTTCAACAAAAATTTGTTTTTCTACATTGAGATGGTTGGACCAATGCCTTGCTTCTCAATGAAACAGCCACGGTCACTTTCAAATCATTTACAGCACCTGAAAATGTGGTACACAGAGCCAAGAAAGCCACACGGGGAACACAAAGCCAACACCTTTTCCGAAACAAGCCAGGCAGCTTTGCAGTGATATCCAACAAAGCCAGGAAAAACAGGGAAAACATTTTTTTTTTTTGGGGGGGGGGGGGGGGGGGGGGGTTGGGGCAGAGAGCTTAACGTGAATGCTACACAATGAAAACTCACCAGCATGTTCTATTGATTCGTTTCTAAGTACATCCTGTAGTTCAAGCCTTGATTAACTCTTTGGGATCCAAAGACTTATAATGGTCTAAAAATAGTGCTTTCTCGAGTCATAACTGGTAATTTCAGTGCAGCAGAAATAGCGGTTGATAAGAAGCCAGACTCTGTGAATGGCATATAAGCTTAGGCTGGTTTTCTTGACTAGGCTGAGTCATTCTTCAGTATAACTGCAAAAAAAAGTCAGATTCTTGTAAAGCTAGATTAAATTGAGAATTCAGAAATGATAGTTTATTCTGCCATTACTTGTCTAAATCCCACTTTACATTGGTCAAGTGATTTAGACACATCTTCAAACAGAACCGAGGGCAAATACTTGGTGAACTTTCTCAGACTTCTGCCAATGTTCATCCAAAATAATGAAAATTCTGTCTTCATTTACTCACCCTCTTGTTGTTCATAATACAAAAGAAGAAATTGTGTTTTCCATGCTTGTTGTTTTCCATTCCAGCTTCAAAGATTATTCAAAGTGTTATGAAATAACACGGTTCGTATTCCTTCTGCACTGTCTTCAAAGTCATTTGAAGCCATAAAATAGCTTTCTGTGAGAAGCAGAATTTAAATAAGTAAAGGATGACAGAATTTTCATATTTGGGTGATCTATTGCTAAGTTTATCCAGCTTAGAGTCCTAAATAGCACCAAATGGAAGAGAAAACAAAGTGTAGTGCACAGGTTTGCCTTGTGCCAACTGGAGGAGCAGAAGATGGAAGCTGTAATAAGGAACAATCATGGAAAATGGATGTCAGGGAAAATATAGCAGTTATTATTAGAGAACAGAAACATTGTAAACTAAAGACAACAACAAAAAGCAGGACATGTCATATTGATCTTAAAAAGTGCATGATTGTTTGACATTTGTAATGATGAAAGTCTTGGATTTGAGATTGCAAACAATAGGATTGTTTGCCATGACAAAAGCCACCGAAAGGACTGATTCCATCAGCCAAATAGCACAAAAACAACTTGTTCTTCGAGTGAAAGCTGCTGTATTTTCACTTATCAAGCCCCAAAGACGCAAAACTTCATGCTTGAATGCAAGTCACTTTCTGATGCTGTAAATATGCCAGAAAGAGAAACCAAAAGTTGGTTAAGAAAGAGTGATCTGAAGATAGGGTGAAACCAGATGGCAGAAGTGCATGAGTAATTCAAACAAAGCCCTTCGGTCACTCTGCTCAAGGCACTGATGCTCTCAGCAGGAGGGCCAGCTAGGTTACCTGAGGCAGTGTTTATTATTCAGTACCAGCGAGTCTGGCCTAGCCTACACAATTCATCTTTCCACTCTGTCGAGGGTGGAAAACTTATATTGAGTGCCTGGTTACTTGATAAATGGCAGATGATCAGTTCAATGTCATACCCACCCCCTCTGCTTCCCACCGCCTCTCGCTGCTTCTCCTCTCTCTCTCTCTCCAACATCCTCAGCCGCATCCTCACACACCAAAATTATTTTGATTGGTTGACTTAACAACTCCCTCCGGGCTGTCATGACCACATAATCAGATCTGGCAATATTTCTTCAGCTTCACAAGGGAAGACAGAGAAGAGGATTTGTGTAGAAATCTTCAGTGTGCTTCAGTTCCTGCTTGCTTTCTCTGGTGATCAAGTACTTTGTTCATCCAAATGTTTTTATAACAGCACAATCTCTCTGTTTCAATATTGGAGATGCTTAAACGTAAAGCTACGGCACTGGTTTCAAGGTTTGTTCCTTGTGGTTAAATCAACCAAGCTGCCAATGGAAAAACAGCTTCCTCCAGGTATTGTAAACCTCCTTGATTGGTTTTCCCCCAATTCAGGTTTGTAGTTTATCCTTTAAATATTCATTCACGAGATACACCTTCAAAAAGAGAAAATTCATCCATGCTGAAAGATAATTGGAGTTTTACAAATGATCTAACTGAGAGCAGTGGTTCTTTGCTATCAACAGTAGCATATTGCACATCAGTGTTCAGTGTGAACTTAAGATAAGGAGCTAAATCCTCAGCGAAAACATGCATTCTTAACCATTTTCTATAATGCCATGTCAGCAAAGCAGTTTTTTTTTCCTATCTAGGCCATTTATTAGACGGGTCTTGCTGGGAATGTATGTGGTTGTAAAATGGCTTCCAGCACAGATTCCCCACGATTATGATTTATATATACATAATAAATATACAGAGCATGTTATGTAAACAAAAACCTTTTTTTTTTTAATCCAACTAATCGCAATTAATAATTTGACAGCACCACTTATTATCGAGTATTTATAATTTAATCAATTACAGGATAAAAAATAAAAATAAAAATCAAGGTAATAGAGTAAAATATATATTTTTTAATTAAACTGTTTTCCATATATGTTTACCTTTCTAATGCTTAAAATGCTCAGTGTTTATAAATCTCAGTTCATATAGCATATTTTAGAACAATAGCACTTGCTCACGCTTGTCACCACACTATGGCACCACTGTTATTTTAGATTATTTAAGACACAAAAACCTAAAGAGTGAAGCTGAAGTGTGTGGGATGAGGGTAGAGATTGCTATTGCATTTTTATCCAGATACAAACATATACGTGAGGGTTTGGAAAGTCTCTTTTATCTGCGACTCCAGGCAGATTATTTGGTATGTGAAACACACAGCAGACAGCAGCTCCTTCTGTTAAGCTTTCCCCTCACATCACTCCACTCTGCCAGTTTGAGTGAGGCCGAGTTGGCTGCAAAAAACCTAAGGAAGGCAAAAACAACCCCCCCCCCTCAAAAAATGCACACATAACATGCACACATACTTTGTAAAACACGCATGCACTTCTATGTAGACATATTCTCAAAAATATATTTATGTTTTCACCACAGAATGAGTGATGAATTTACTGAGTGATGGAGGAAGAGGGAAACAAGTCACAGCTTTAAATATCTGGTGGTTTACACTAAAGAGAAAAGATGAGACCATCAAAAGTAACATCCTTTCATGCATGTTTTTATTAATAGCTACAGTATGTATTCATATAACAGTGCAGGCAATCCGCTGGATGTGTTACATCTATAGGAACAATGATGATTTGAGTAATTATGACTGCTACACTTGATACTGGCATATTTGCTCATTGTACTTGGCACAATTGCTCAAGCTCCAACTATTTTAAACTGACTTTTTTGATCATTCCACAAATGCTCAATTGGACTGATCTCTGGGTTTTTCTGGGCTGCAGCATGACATTGATTTTTCTTTGGTTTTAAACCATTCATCTGTGACTTGAATTATGGATTGCGGTCCTGTAGCAAGATGAATTGTCTTTAAAGTTGACAAGGTTTTACAGTTGCCCCAAAATAAATTATGGATTACAATAATAATAATTACAAGACACATTTCAGCCAATCAATGCTATACATTTTCTCAGGACTAGTATTTTTTCCGTTTTTAACCAGCTGATGGTATGGCTTTAAATACAAAACATGCACAATGTGATTTACATTGTTGATAGATTTTTAAAGCTAAGTGTTCATATACTTTATGGGGATCAGTTTTATGACAATGCAATGTTTTTCTCATAAAATACCTTTGTATCACCAGTTTTATTTTTGTCAAGAGGTCTCTAGCGCAGAACTTCTCAGACTTTCATTTTGGTCTCACCATCAAATGTACCCCTAAATAGAACCTCTCACATGCCTTTGGATGAACTCCAATCGTGATATGAATTTTTTTTTTTTTCCCATCACACAAGCCAGATTTATGGAGGGTGTGAGTTATTGTTGTCTCATGCACACTTTCTTTCATTTCAGTCATGGAAGTCCATAACTCCATACAGCTGCCTCAGGACTCTTGCTGGCTCCCTTTACTGAAGCCCTTCCTACGGTACATGGACACTCGGATTTGATGGATGAACACATTTTGTTCCATATTTTCTCTGTTTTTAATGACTTAGGACTTCCCTGTGCTTCAAGGTATATTCCTTTGTTTCTTAGACCCTTTTGCTGACTGGTATTTTTTAAGGACCTTGTCTCAGATTAGAGTCGAATGTTCCCTGTTCTTTACAGCACTGTTTCCTTGGAAATGTGTGGGTGTGCTGCCGGACAAAGTTGTATTTATAAAGAAACCATGTCGAACATCTAATGAACACAGGTTTTCCATGAGTAGCAAATGTTCTTAATGAAACACCAAGTTCGATGCTGTAGCATGTGAAAACTCAAGGGGGGTTAAACACTTAGCCACTCTAATTAGTTTAATATGACTGCAGAACATTAACAACACCTCAAGTCCAGTCACATGGCAGATTGTTTGAGCCATATACAGTATGACTGCAAGACACACCTCATTTCCTGTGTTTCCAGCGCTAATAGCCTGTTAAAAAAATCAGCTTTTCGATCACAGAAATTACATTTTTAAATATATTAATGGAAAACTGTCAACATATACGTGTTAATGCAATTAGCCCAAAATTACTGAAGCACAATTTCTATTCTAAAACATTTTACCTGATCTCTGTCTGCAATCAAATCATTTTAAGCCGCTAAACTCTGTGAAAGTTTTTAGTCCAATAATCCGGCAAGCCGATGCATTTACACAAATGTCCAAAACAGCACTAATACTGTAGAAAGAAAAACCAGGCTGATTACATCAGAGATGGCAGAGAGATTAGAGCCCTCATGCAACGTGCTGTGTGAAATACAGATTAAACAGAATTTCAAAACATCCCACTGCTGTATGTAAGCAAATTACGTTTTTTATGGATGAGGATTGATGAGGATTGCAATCAAGGTGAAGATGACTGCAATGATTTACAGGAGTCAAACAGTAAGCACATGTGAATCTGATATAAATGCACAAACGAACAATGTAGGAGAATTCTAAGATGCACAGATCATAATTTGTATTTATGGAATGACACATTTCAGTACATTCACAATGTTTGTGTTGCTGTGTGTAGTCATTCCGAATGGATCCATGTACTGTAGTAGGTACAGTATATGGCAGTGTACTGTACTATACACTATGAATTCTGAAAGGTTATTTCAGCATTTTTTTTATTTTTATTTTTTGTTTTTTATGTTTTTTATGTTTACTTTAATGTGCACAAATGTATCAAGTATATGAACTTATATCACTTGGTACTTTGGTGTACTTTTAGTGTCGTTTTTCGAAAAGACATCCAAATTTATTTTGAAATAAGCTTGCAGAAAATACATTTTGCATTACATGTAAAGGCTACGTTTACACTATTTTGTTTTTTTTTTTATTTTAAAATGCATGACATTTGTTATGGGTACATGGAGAACCGGGGCGAAAGTAACACGGGACGAAAGTAACAAAGCGATTTTCTCCGAGCCTCTTTCTGCATTTGCATTCCCAGCTATGACAGCATGTTTAGCATGCAATCATTGACGGAGCTGAGAAATATCATGTGATTTCCTCATCGTTTCCCGAAGTTAGGTCCGTAAAACTGTTTCGAGTACAAAAAGTTAATTATTGAAGCGGTAATTTTTTTTATTAGTCGTGTTGTTTTTCTTGTTTCATGTGTCAAAGTAATGATCAATCTACAGGTTATTTAGTGCTTTAACACATCTTAAAGTTTGCATTTTCACACTTTTTTTATATAAAATTAAATCGAGTTTAAATGTCAGGAGTTCCTGTCGGTACAAAATTAACAGTTGTTACTTTTGTCCCACTACAGTCACAAAAAGTATTTATTTTGTTCCAGTGCAAGCTATATTGTGAATTTCTGTGTCTTGCATCATTTCTTACAAATGTTAATGTCATATTATACCAAAAGAATATGTCTTAGTGAGGGTCAGAAAGACAGACAGAGGTCTGGTTTTATCCAGATGTTTTTGAGAGGGTGTTTCTGGACATAGAGGAACATCTCTCTCTGGCCAGCTGCTACATCACATTTATATTTAGGTTTTAGCCATATCTTAGCCTTTACACCTCCACCTGTGAATTTACAGTGTTTCCAGATGTTTTAATGCCCATTTTTAATTCATGCATAAAAACATCTGGATGGAAACATAAATAGGCTTACTGTTACATTATGTTTAGAGTTTCTTTATTATGCTAATGTGATTAAATTTTTATATTGTGCATTCTGTATAATTTTTTTATTATTATATAAAAATACATTGAAATTTACAATAAAAAAAATTACAGTCAGGTTTTAAGACATCTGATGAAACTTAAATTTAAAATGAAAATATGAAACTGTAATTTAATAATTTTTTGAAAAGATAAAGGACAAAATATGTTTGCAGTTATTTATTAACAAGTTCACACTCAGGTATACTTAAGAAAAATAAGAGTAACAGAAAAAAATCTAGCTTATATTGTTGTGTTACTTTTGACCCACCTGTGTGTTACTTTCGTCCCAACCGATGGGGTCGAAAGTAACAATGTTCAACTTATGTTCAAAGTGAAATTATACTGAAGTCTTTCTACATTTCTACAAAATACCACCTGGTATTGTTAGACCAAACTTCTGAGTTACTGGCCACAGCAGAAATATATCTCTGTATACAACAGGGAATCTATCTTTTATCTTTTAAAATTAAGCTTTTCTGAAAAATGGTACTTTCGCCCCTGCTCTCCCCTACTACAATGTTTTCGACCCTCGAAAATGGAGATTTTTGAAAACGCTGCAGAACCTGATTTAGTTTGAAAACTCTGGGAATTCATTTCACTATAAACTTACCAAAACTGACACTTTTGAAAACGATAGTGTGGCTGTCCACATTCTCTGCGCATCCTTGATGACCGTGTAAACAATAACATAATGCTCATTGTTGTACCCATAGATTTGTATAAGTAGATTCCATTTTCGACCATTCCAAGCGATTAATCACACGAAAAGGGTTGAATTAATCTGATTAAAAATTGCAATTAGTTGACAGCACCAGTATAAAATTAAAAAAAAAAATCAGCTTTGAATCAGAAATAAATTACATATATTTGGAATTTACTGTATGTTACGGTATTTTTTATCAAATGAATGCAGTATTTGTGAGCATGAGAGCCTTCTTTCAAAAACATTTGAAACTTTTTGCTTCAGTGGGGTACTGATAAATCATTGCAATCTCATTCCATTTTACATTCATACTGGTCATAAGCAGGTTTGAGCTTACAGTCTCGTTGCTACAACATGTCCAAAATGAGCTTCAAAGAATGGAACATCCCAAAATATTGCGTAGAATCCCAAACAATGAAATCCCATCAACTCAGTAATCCAGATGCGGGGCCTAAAAATGTGTGCATATGTGTGGGTATTATTTTTTACCCTGAGGCTTAGGTTGTGGGAAATCTCAGCTGGACAAAGCTTTTGGGCCCAGGGACAGGTTACATGACTGGCACAAAATCTATTCACTTTGAGTCCTATCTGTCATGCCTTGGGCTTGCACATAGCCTTTCCCTGTCGATTCTACAAGCATTTGGTATCACACCAGCACAGAGGATCTGGCTCATCACGCGAGCTCAAAGATCAGCCTGATGCCAAGTTCTGAAACATGCTGACAACTGGCGAGAAGGCTTAGCAAGTAATTTAACTCGCCCTATGTGGAGAGTCTTCTAAAATAAAAGCAACATAAAGACAAATAAAACAGCGAGCAAATAGGACACAATCTGCAGCATTCTGCCTATTGTTTCCAATCTGAAATGCAGTAATAATGTGTAGGAAGGATGGATAAAAAGAAAGGCTATGACAAGCATGCTGAAGCAAGGTGTCTCCTGAGAGGCTGGTGGTCTCTGATCACCTCCAGCTTTCTCATTATGTGCTGAGTACTGACTAGTACCAGCCCCTTGCAATGGCATCACTATCCAGATGAAGCCGATGCTGACTCTCATTAAAGGCGAGAACATGCAGAAATGCACTAATCATATCAGAGAGAGAAATCCATTAGACTTTGCTCTCTTCAAACATGTAACAAGCATGGTGTTGTGGGCAGGGGAAAAATGGTGTGTATATAATAGGCTCTGTACTGTATGTCTGAAAGTGAATGGACGATGTGACATTGTCTTGCTTATTAGCCATGTGTGTGATGGGTAACAGGATTATTCTGTCAGCCTGATTATTGTTTCCTGTCCTCTTAGTGGCACTTCAAACCACATTCTATTCTCTCTCTTTGCTCTAGGCCCACTCTCATCCTATAAACTAAAACTTTGCACCCTGTCAGATGTGTATGTGGTAGCTCAGTGTTATCACTTTCTCTTATAGAGTTGTTCAGTTTATAGCTTAAAACCAATAAGAGAAAAAGCTTTTTTCTTTTAAATCATGTGTTCCCTTGAGAATATTTTTTAGAACGCTGGTTTTCGACTTGTGTTAACATGAATTACTCACACCTCAAATGTGAATTTTGAAGCTGCTAAGTTGCTAACAAGTTGAAAGGAAATGCATTTAAACATTTCCAAAGCACACTGTGGTTTCAAAAACCATACCTGACTGAGGTAATTTGTTTTTCAGAACAAAACGTAAAAGACTGAAAGTTATGTTAACAGTCCTTGATAAAAATACAAATAAAAGTGCAAAAACTGATTTTCCAAAATGCAAGTCTTTGGAAAACCTATGGCAATTAGGGTTGATATATGAACTGACAATAATAAAAACTGTAAATAATAATAATAAAATAAAAAAGTAGTATATTATATGACACCACATTATGTTCATAATATATTTATTGTTGCTGCTTTTTGTTTGTTTGTTTTTTTATTTATATAAAATAATCCAAAGTGGTAGACTATGTACACTACTTTTCAGAAACATAAGGACAGAAGGTATATATATATATATATATATATATAACTTTATACTTATGTTCAGCAAAGATGCATTAAACTGATATTTTTGAAAATGTATGCATTTATCTTACCAACCCTTAAAAAAAAATTAGGTTATGAGTCTCTGAATCTTGATAGAATGATGCAACTTTTGTGAAAAGGCTGCAGGGAACAATCAAGAATCAACAACAGAAGTTCTGGGTGAGTTCATGGAAAGGACATCTGAGTGCACAAATCAGAGAATGAAGGCGTCATGAAAACTCGTTGCGAAAATTAGCAGAGTATGGTTTGTCAGATGTTAGTTGTTCGTATCTTTTTGTCATTGTGTCACTGGTAATTGTTCATGAACAGACATGAACAATTGACTCAAATTAACTGACAAGTCACCATATTGTTTTGAACTTATTTTATTGTCAAAAAAAGAAACAATGAGTCAAAAGCAGCATAAGAGGATAAAAAGGTTTTTAGACAGCCTGCGCATAGACCACATGTGGAGGGCGCTTCAAAAAATCACTTCTTCTGAATTGCTCTAATCATTGACAGGCAGGGCATCAGAAAGGTAATGCCACAGGAGAGAGACACAAGCTGAGGAATTTCAGTCCTAGGATTTAGTTGTTTTTGGTATTAGCCTACTGTGCAGTTTTACACACAGCACACTGGAAATTAATCTTTATTATTATTATTATTATTATTCTCAGTTCTGAAGAGTCCAAGAAATTTGACTTTATGGTGATTTTTAATGAATTTAGAACACTTGCAACAGCAAGTCCTTTGGAAACAGCATTTCCAAAGTTGTCAAGAGTAACATAAAAAATGACATACTATCTCCTGCATAAGTTATATTCTTCATGTTCCAAACCAGCATTTTTCAACTACCTTTGCTGCCGGTTCACTGCACAGACCTAAATAAATGTATGATGTGAGGCAGAGCTATGGATTTTGGGTGTGAGTGGAGCCAAACTACCTCATAACTGTCATGTGATGAATACAAGTCAGTCTAAGCACAACAGTGCTCATATTTTGTACCCTCACTTTCACTTACACCATTCATCTCTGGCCACCTGTGTACCTGTTGGTATCTGAGGATATTGAGGTCGGAGAGGGAGAGCAATCCACCACCGTCACCAGTGATTCAGTTAGTAAGAGGGAACGCAGTAATATCTGGATCATTTTATAGTCAGCTGCACAGACTAAAGTGGTTTCAACTGTAATTTGTGTAAAACCACCATAGGCATGCAGAGGAAATGATCTGTTATGCATAATCAGCACAATCACATCCACTAGCACTAGTAAGCAGCCTACTATTTGTTTACAGTTACCATACAATATTTATGAATTGGATCAGGCATATTAAAAGATGTAGGCTACCAATTTTATAATTCTGCCATTTACCAGTAAGCCAATTATTTTCATGTTATGGCATATATATATATGTAAAGCAGCCGTCAAGCAACTGACCCGCATATATATATAAAATAAAAAAAAATAAAACAATGAACGGTAAAATCATTTAGACCACACAACATTATAATGTAAAGTAAAACTTTAATATCTATTTGCTAATGATCACATTTAACACCGTTTTGAATCATTAAATTACTAGCAATTATTTACAGTGAGTATTAGAAGATAAAGGTACACCAAACATAAAATAGGCAGAATAAACAAAGAGAATAAACAAAAGAACATTAAAGTCAGCTAATTAATAGTATATATCAAGCAACTCTATGCAACTCTATGCTTTATATATTTAAAAAAGAAAATGCATATATGTGCTTATTATGCAAATATCTGGTTTTTATCTGGTTTTGAACAACTTCCAGTTTTATCTTAAAGGGACACTAAGTAGGAATTACTCCCATCTAGTGGTGAAATTGTATTTTGCATTCAAACTAATTTTGCTCTCCAGCGCCTCGCTTTTTCAAATGCGCGTTGCATCTACGGTAGGCGATATGTACCAAAAAGCTTTGAAAGGATGTCTTCTAATAGCACTTCGTCGAGTTTTCCTTCAGGTGAACAGGTGTGTTATTTCAAACAAACTGCAACATGACCATAAACAAACGAATGTTACAGTATGAATTACTGACTGTGGAAAACATGAAATATTGTAATTAGTAGTTATGTCTAATTTATTCGTTATATTTTCTGAATTATATGCATTGTTAGATATAAAAAAAATATTATAATATAGATTGTAACACTGACTTACCTGTCGAGAAGAAAACTGGCCACTTCAGCGTCTCTTTTGAAATCTTTATCAAGCATTAGCTCTTTCCACCTAGAAAAAGCTTCCCCGACATTAACTCTTGTTTTCTGTAATCTACGGTCACGTTTCCTTTTACGTTCTATTTTTCTAGTTTTGGCGACGATGTTTTCTTCTCCTGTGGCGCGGCATATGTATGGTCCATAATAAGAATGCAATCCAGACTTTTAAACTTGCCGGTGCAGTTTCAAGCGCCTCTCACTGCTCTGCACCTGCGTTTCTGGCTCTGACCGAAAACGCGTTGTGGAAACGCGTTGGCTTAGTACTTTTTGTCCCTCTCTGCTATTATAGTTTTGCAAGATGGCGGAACTACATGGAAGCCTCCGTTGACCTACCCGTCCCATGTATATAAAGATAATAAATTCTTCATTTACAAGGATTAGTTTAAACATTGGCATAGGTATTAGAGCTGTAATCGGGCCTTAAAAGTTAGGCCCGACAGGACCCGAGCCCGACAGATTTCGGCCCGAGCCCGACAAATACATTTTGATTGACAGCTTTTTTAAAGCCCGAACCCGTTTACAGCCCGACATTATTCAAATGTGCGCACGCACACAGCTCTTTTGCCTTTTGCCAACAATGAGCAATTTATTCATGTTTTAACATAATTTACTCATAACTAACGTAGACTAGACCACTTGGAAGTTGGAATAAAGAAATAAAATAAGTCCTGTGTCACATCGTAACATCTCAGCATTCTAGACATAGGCTCATTTAACCTATAAATAGACCAACGCACCAATAAAAACGAGTCATTTAAAAAATAAAAAAAAATTAAGATACATTTTAAATTAAGATGGGTATTTGGCAATAACGAAATTAAGATAAAGGCTCCGCCGGATTTGCTTTATTTAATAAAAGAATAATGCCAACATTAGCGTAAATACTCTGTCAACATTATGCATTTAAGACTCAATGAATATTTAGTTATCATTTGAAAAACCTTTACTCAAAGAGATTAGGCTAGGTCTACATGTTTTGTGGAGGAAAATGAATGAATCCACTGTAGATGTCTTCAGCGCGCTCCTGCGCTCACTGATGGTGCGTCATTATTCACTCATTATTCTCATTATAAACATGGTTAAAACTTTTCCACACCTCAGAGTTTGCTTTAGTTGCTGGTGCAACCAAAACGTAATCACCAGAGGCAAGCCTCCGTTACACCTGCTCAGCATTCATTTTCGCATCTTTCTCGTGCTAATCGAAACACATCACATGACCGCTCGTTTACCTCGCAAACCGGAGCGCAAGCCCGAGCCCGGCCCGAGCCCGCGTAAGATGATAGAAATTAAGCCCGAACCCGACCGAACCCGTCGGGTCCCGACGGGTCCCGTCGGGTTCGGGCAAAGATCTTCAGCTCTAATAGGTATCTGTATACCATTGAGGGCATATTTATGAATAAAAATATTGATTTTAGATAATAAAATACCTAAAAAGTTACTTATTGTCCCTTTAAGACAAATAATATGCCCATTATCACAGATCCAGATAACGACATTGTTGCGTTTCTAAATGCTACCTAAAAGTTAAAATGAGGTTTTAAGCAAGATATATTTAAAAAAAGAAAACACAAAAAAGATACATCTGCCTTGTTGGCTGTTTTGTTTTTATTTTATTAATTTCTCCATTTCTCATGGTACACATTAGGGGTGTAACGGTACGTGTATTCGTACCGGACCGTTTCGGTACAGGGCTTTCGGTACGGTGAACGTGTGTACCGAATGACTGAATATAATATTTTGTTCGCGGAACATAAGTACATTTTCGTGTTTCCAAACGAACATATTATGTGTCAGAAGTCTCCGAGTTCAGCGCAAATCCCGCCCTGCAGCTGATTCTAAGGCCGGTGACACACTGGCTGCGTGGCGTGAGCGTGGCGTTTCTGCTGCGTGTCAGTTGCGTGACGGCTGCTTTATACATTTTCTGTGTCTTTACACACCAGAATCATGCCTGACGCTGCGCTGGCGTACTGCTGCTAATGTAGGTGACATAGAGGGAGACCGCCGACGTACCAGGATCTTGTCTTCACGACAACAATATCTATACTTCATGTTGAGCATAAATATAAAAACGAATGATAAAGGACACCGTCAACAGTATTGACGGCAAAATAGACTATGTTTGACAGGTGCAATATGCCAGTGTGTCACCGGCCTAAGGTTTTCAAAAGGCATCACGCGAGTGTGAACATCACTACAACTAGGAAAAAAATGATTGTAATTCAAACGCAGCTCCCGTCGGCATTTAAACAGAACTTTGCTCTTAAAGGAGCCATATGTAGGATTGTGGCCTAAACTGGTACTGCAATCACTATAAAATACTGTAGAGCGTTGTATCCCCTCCCCCTACCCCCTGACTCGGGGTTGCCAGATGAGCTGCAGGATTCAGCAGAAACGTAGGCTGCTTGAGCCTCCAATGGCAAGTGACGAACAGACATGCACAGTAAGTTTTTTTTCCCTGTTGATTATGTATATGCTTCATGAGAGATATTTTGATAAGTAATTATGTATTTAAAAATATACTAATTGTCATTAGTTAAATATAATCGTAAAGATTTCTGCTCGTATGTGAAAGTATAATCGTAAAGATTTATGCTTGTATGTGACAGTATAATCGTAAAGATATATGCTCGTATGTGACAGACAGAACGGTAACTGTTAGTCTAACTTGTAACGTTATTTATCTGTCATTAATGTAAGTACAAGCACAAGCCTATGTCACTATGTGTAACTAATATCAAAGATACAGCTATTAATTTAGCTGATGCTATAAGTGAAAGTGGCCAGCTGTATTTTTTTACTTACCCTGCAGCACACGTCCATAACGCTTAAATATGTGATGTCCAGGAGAAAATTAGCAACGTTGGCGTCTGTGTTCAAATTCTTCTCCGTTTTCAGCCGTCTCCATCTTTCAAAAGCATCTCCAATACAAATTCTGTTTTATTTTGGACTTTGTCATGTTATCTCGGACTTTGTGACGAATTTCTGAATTATAACGAGGTGTTTTTGATTTAGTAACATTAGACATTTTTATCCGACTGGAGTTAGGGTAGGTTACAGCAAAGGTGGCAACACGGATCTCGAAACGCTACTGACTTCGTGATTGGTAGATAGGTGGAGGGAGGCAAAAACACAAAATGACAACAACAAAATCAGTTGAGGGCTGCAAGTCCACTTTTTTAATGACAATATCCTGGCCGGACTACAGTTGTCAGTGATATAAGTATTTGAAATTAACATGATTTCTAAATGTCTAGTGACACATCAGGGCCATTTTATGATTAATTGAAATAGATTTCTTACATACAGCTCCTTTAAATTCCGTTCGGTCCAACGCTATAACGAAATCTGAGCAGGTCTAAAAACTGAAACTGTTGATGTTGCACTTTACACTTTGGAAAAGTTATATATATATTTTAAATATGAGCTGGTCTACAAGCTGGGATTGGTAATGCTGCACTGTAATCATAGTTATTTATTTCTATTTTTTCATTATATTTTACTATATTATATTGGTTTGAGACTGAGTGTATTTTATTTAGTGGAGAACTCTGCAGCAGTATTTTATTTCTTATTCTTTTTAAATTTTATATATATTTTATTAAAAAGTTTTTTTTTTAAGTGTAAACAAATTGTTCAAAGTTTATAGTAATGAGCAACCTGCAGTTTAATGTTTCCGTTTCTTTCCCTTACTGTACCGAAAATGAACCGAACCGTGACTTTAAAACCGAGGTACATACGGAACCGTGATTTTTGCGTACCGTTACACCCCTAGTTCACACACTTGTCTCCAGTCAGATTCAGCAGCGTTAATCTCAATCCAATCAGTTCCTGAAAGTTACTCATTTTATCATATTGAAATTTTTAACTCCAAAACTAAATTCAAAATAAATATATATATATATATATATATATATATATATATATATATATATATATATATATATATATCAGCATGAATAGTTCAATAAAAGATCGATAGAACAATCATAGTTTAAGTGCTGAAGCTGTAAGAAAACAGACTCCTTCAAAGCAAAGACACAAGTACTTCAACAAAGAATAATCCAACAAAGCTCTCTGACTAGGCTTGATAAAGCACTATTGATTTTAACACTCATGCAGAGAGAACAGGAAAAGATTCACTGTCAAAATAGTCAATTTGTCAATCTGTGATTCAGAATAAAGTGGATTATGGGTACCTCTTAAAGTTATCAATAAAGGAATGCATGGATGTACTGTCACTGTTGCATTTGCAGCCTATTTATTTATTTTTTATTAATTTGCACTGAAAACATGTGAATCATGCTTCGAAAGCAGGATTTGGTTTTGCAGTTGTTTTTATCTTAGGTATAGACCCATGAAAGCATAAATCATGAAATTCCTTTCACTTCACCTAAACATTCGGCCATGTATATCTGTCCTCATAATCCGGTTAGGCTTCTTTTATCAAACATAGAAATATGAGTCAGCCCTTTTTTTCCACACATCATCACATTTTTCTGGATTAAGTTCAGTGTCACACTGTGTAACAGATATCTGAGAGCAGAATGTTATTTCGATGGCAGCAAATGTGCCTGCTCTCTATTCCTGTGATGATGGGACTTTTCTTCTCAATGTTACTCTGAGTCTGTCACTAACACAAAAGAGCTGATAGCATGACTGCACCACTGGAAAATAGACAAATTCTCACGTCAAAATGGCCATCTCAGATTTGTCAAGTCAGTGCCATTAATCCGCTCACAGAGTCTCCTCAGGTATCTCATATAACTTTATATTTTTAATGCAATCCACAAGGCAGCAGGTTCAGCTGAAGTACATTTTGATCCTGACAGAACTGTCTGCTAGCCTTCTTATCCTTCAACACTGCCTCTGAATTTGCATTAACACTGATTCCTTAAGCTAGACACCAGACATGTCTTACAGCTTTTTACCCAATCAGCAACAACTAATTTTGTGTTCCAACAAACATGAGACGGACAGCTTAAAGAACAGTGGGTCTTGATACAAATATGAAATTGCTAATGTTGCTCTGCATTAACATGCATTTATATAAAAAATGGAGAATCTCATAAACTGTTTAAATTGTGTTGCTGTATAAAGAACATGAAGCACATTTTATGCAGTGTGAAATCAAAAAGAGAAAAAAAGAATCCATCTTTTTTTTTTTTTTTTTTTTTTGGCATGCTCAATAATGATTCACAGGTGACCTGTAAGGCCCCTTTAAACAAAATGTAAAATAAGTCTCTTATGTCCCCAGACCGTGTATCTGCACTTTTAGCTTAAAATACCTGACGGATAATTTTTTTATAGCTTCTTAAAATTGCCATTTTTGGTTTGGCCGAAAAAATATAGTTTATGTATTTTTTCCCATTAAATGCAAATGAGCTGATGCTTCTGGCCCACTTTTCACAAAAGGGCGGACTTTTTCCCTTAGATGATGTGTACATAGGGAGAAATCTGGAATCACTTGTTCTGAGAGACTGTTCATGATTTATTAGGATTATTAAAAAAAAATGAGTGTGTGGATTTTTACCATTATAGGCTGGTTGTTTTCGCACACTGCGGTCACACAACTGTGTTCAAACAATTTATAAAAGTGATTTGTCCATAATAGGTCCCCTTTAAATGTGATTAAATTTAGCAATTTTAAATACTGTATGAATACACTCTGTCAGATGATTTTTTAAAATAATGTAGTGCATGTTTAAGCCTATTAGTTTCAATTATTCAACTGAAGCATTAAAATGCAAAACAAATATGTTCACAAATATATTCATCTGAGTCTTAAAAAAAGAATCCTAGAATATGTAAATGGAAGATGGTGCTCTGGAAATGGAGCACCCTGCAGGGCTTCGTATTACACGAAAGGTTTTTTTGGCACCAATCCTTGCACTGTGAAAATATAACTGAACCCAAATAAAAGGGTAGAAAAGCTACTTTGCCATGTTGGGTAGCTGCATGTACTGTATGTGCTGGAGGCTGTCTGCACTATTCTAATTCCTTTGAGTCTTTGTCTTTATTGTGACAGATTCACTTTTCTGTCTATTTGTTTGCTTTATATTTCTTAAAATCATTTTATACACCATCATTTATGTCTATAATATGTGAATATATCCCCTATAGTATTCTACAATAAGAACAATCTGAGCACCTTGTTATCACTAGTTTTGTTCTCGATGTTTCTGTGCAGGTACCCACGATCCTGAAGGGCAACGAGAGCAGTTGTGCTGCATGTGGGGGTTAATTAGACAAAGCTGAGGCAGACAGAGATGCTGAAAAGGGACTTCAGGAGCCTGATCAAGACGGTACGCAGCACATCAACCGTAACGACGATCATCATGTCATGACCGCTTCCCAAATATCGATGAAGACAAGAAAGGTTTAGTAGTCTTTTTGCTTTAAACTAATGGTTATTGTCATTGTGTAAAGAACAGAAACTGCTCTTTGTTAATGATTAGAATCTTTTCTAAGAGCGACCTAGGCTTTTTCGCGCTGATGGCCTGCACCTCAGCAGAGTCGGAGCAGAACTCTTCTCAAATAACTACTACAGTATGATGGCTTTTGTCCTAGCCACTTAAATGACAGAAGTACTTGCGCTGTCCAATCTATAAAGACTGTGTCTGTTCCCCGAATAGTGAGGTCAAAATATAAATTGAATCCAGGCTCTAGAAAAAATTTGATCATGAACCAGAAAAATGTTAAATAAATATAAACCATTTTTTTATTTTAAGTTTGGACTCCTAAACATTAGATCACTCACACCCAAAACAGTTACTGTTAATTGAATGATCACAAATAATAGTTTTGATGTACTCTGCTTCACTGAAACCTGGCTCAAACTAAATTATTATATTGGTCTACTCCACTAAGCTACTGTTATAAGCATGTGCCCCGTCAGACTGGTTGTGGAGATTTTAACATTTGCGATGATAATACAAATTATGCATTAGGACTTGTGTTTACTGACCTAATAAACTCTTTTGGAGTCAAGCAAAACATCACCAGGCCCACTCATCATTTAAATCATATGCTAGATTGAATTATATCAATACATAACGAGTTGATCTTACTGATATAGATATCGTACCTTAAAGTTACAATGTTACTGACCATTTCCTTGTATGCTGCGCATTACTGATATTAACTGGCTCCACGTTACCGTCTTGGCAGAACTATTGTTCCATCCACCAAAGATAGATTAACAAATAACCTGCCTGATTTATATAAACTGGTCTGTGTACCCATAAACACAACAAGACAAAAAGACTGGCAACGTGGCCACTATCTTCTCTAATACATTAGAAGCTGTTGCCCCTATCAAATTGAAAAAGGTTAGAGAAAAATGTAATGTGCCATGGTAAAACACTATTACTCATTCTCTCAAGAAAGAAACCAGTAATCCTGAGCACAAATGGAGAAAAACGAACTTAAAAGTTATTAGAATTGAGTAGAAAAACAGTATGTCAAGCTATAGACAGGCTCTACAAACTGCCAGGACCGAACATATCAGCAAACTCATACAAAACAATCAAAACAATCCAAGGTTTTTATTTGTCATAGTGGCTACGTTAACAAATATCCAGACGCTACCCAATGTAAATATTCCCTTAGAGTTTAATAGTAATGACTTTATGAATTTCTTCACTGATAAAGTAGATAACATCAGTAATACAATAACAAATTTAGATTCTAAAGTGTCTAATACTTCAGCTTCATTCATCGCACCCAAAGAAAAAACTGCAGTTCTTTACAAATATAGGACAGGAAAAGCTAAATAAACTTACCACTGCATCTAAAACAGCATTTTGCCAATTAGATACTGTACCCATTAAATTACTGCAAGAGTTCTTACCACATCCCAAAACTATTCAAGCTGGTGGCTATTAAGTTTATTAAGAAACCACAACTAGATCCTAATGAACCGGCAAATTACAGACCCATTTCAAATCTTCCATTTACTGTATGTTTAGAATTTAAGAAAAAGTTGTGTCTGCTCAATTGTGCTCCTTGCAAAAAAAATACAAAAAATACAAAATTATATATATATATATATATATATTAGGGCTGCTCCGATCACGATTGGCCGATCGTTAATGCGCATCTCGTCAGTAAAGCCGGTTCTTTAATCAGCGGTAAATTCCCTCAGGTGCGTGATTTCACATAGAGCAGCTGTTACTACACAGAGCCGGTGTCCTGACATTTTATCCTACCCTGTCAGATTTTCATACCCGGGTTTACTGCGATATTTAATGTATCTGCATTACTGTAAGGGTAGGTTTAGGGTTGGGGTAGGTGTAGACTTTAATAAAAACGCAATCTAATTGGTAGAAAATAATATTTATTTTTGGTTTCCTGTAGCTGTATCCCTTCTAGCTACAACCGCGAATATAACACATAATTACTGTATTTGCAGTACTGTAAGGGTATGATTAGGGTTATGGTAGGTGTAGACGTTAATAAACCATAACTTACAGTAGAATTTTTCGTTGTGGAATTGTACTACCCACTGTTTTAGTGGGAAGTAGGAAAATCTGACTGCGTAGGACAAATCGACAGAACACCGGCTTTACTGACGAGATGCACATAACGATCGGCCGATCGTGATCGTAGCAGCCCTAAATATATATATATATATATATATATATATATATATATATATATATATATATATATATATATATATATATATATATAAGAATTTCAGTCAGGTGTCAAGCCCCACCATAGCACAGATCTCTGATTGACATACCGTGGTAACTAGGAATTATACAAGCTTCAGTCTGGATCCAGCCTTTACAAAGACCTGAGATGACTGAACACCTGAGAAGAGATAATTCCAACCCCACAGAGGACTTTAGATGATGCCATCCCTGAAACAACATAAACTAACAAATATTGCTACAAGTTTGATTGCAACATATTTATTGGTGTTAATAGTATTCACCGTCTGTTTGGTAACTGAATTCTGCCATACATTTCTGCCATATATACATCAATTTGACATAGTCAACACTGATAAGCTACTACTAAATTTATCTTAGAAACTGAATTTTTTCTGTAAAGCTGCTTTGCAACATTTTGTATCTTGGAAAAAAAAAACTCTATACCAAAACTTGAATTTAATTTTATTTTATTTTACTAACTTCTTAACCTGAGACTTTTAGAATAAAAAAACTTTTGCACATTTTTGGAGACTAGTAAATTGGTTTTGTTTTGTTTTTCACAACACCCATTTTTCTTTGAATGAGCACATTACAAAGCCTTACATAAATTTGATACTGTTCAACCATAAGACTTGTTTTATACTCATTCTATACATATATATATCACCTGTCGGCAATCACAAAATACACCAAACTTTATACCTTACTTAAGTTACTCAGTAGCCTCTATTTCTATATTAAGGCACAATCTTCACAGAGACATCTGACGCAATGGAGGTATAAGCTCACAACTTCTGGGGTAATTTGTCTTTGTTAACTGCTTTCCATAAAGTATAATATGACATGGTGCAATACAAAACCGTTTCAGTTATGAAGTGAAAAAAAAGCACATCTAAAAGCTAAAATGGTTGAAATTTAAGGATCTTAAGATCAATTTAGGTCTTTGCTATCATAGCTGAAACAGTCAGAAAGTGATGCGATGATCAATATGGCACATTTGTGGGACGGTGTCAGAGGGAAATGGCTCAGCCATGTAGGAGGCATGAAGGTTTTAAATGTATGGCTTATGCAGGAATGAAAACTCATTTGTTTGAAAATTTATGAGGAACCATCCCATGGAGATGTATTAAGTTTTCGGGTCAATCAGAAATCAATGACTATACAGCCATTAAGAACAGCAAATAGCCTTTGAATTCCTTTTGTAATTTTGTAAGATAGTCTGCCAGCCAGTGTTATATGCAGCTTTATGAAAAGGGTCAAAGTGTTAAAATATTGTGTGATCACATTTAATGTTGTTTTAATTTTTTCTTCTTTTTTTTCAATGTATACCTTATACATGTATATTTGCTCAATGTGACTTCTGTGTGAATGGTGCTTTATGGATTGCTACACTATTACCAATATACCATGGATCTTTTTTGTCTGCCAAAAAGGTCTGCCTAACTTTTAGTCAAATGTTACTGTACTTAAAGTAATAGTACAACCGATAATTAATTTTCTTTTGTTAATTTACTCACCCTCAGGCCATCAAAGAAGTAGGTGACTTTCTTTCTTGAGCAGTTCTATGAAGATGAATTTTAGATAAGCCCATGGTCCTTGATGATTCAGAAAATGAAAGTCAATGCTTTGAGAGTCAGAAAAGCTGAAACAGAAAACACAAAATTAAGGCTCGCAGTTCCTGACAGTAAAGCAATCCGTGTTTGCAAGAAACTGAACATTATTTAAAACATTATTTCCTGTAAATATTTAAATGAAAATAAATTCAAAAGTGGGTATTTTATCTTGTCAACTGTAGAATAAAAATAAATAAATAAATATAAACAATTTGGGCTTTGGAAAGACTGGGTTTACTTGTTCAACATAAAAAGAAATTCATGAAAGTGGCAAGACAAATGTGATTAGACGCAATGTTGCACTTTATACTGTAAGTGGCTGGGCAGCTTAAAGTTGTGCTCCTTTGGTTAGGAACTTAACATATGCACAGAATAGACTTACAACAATGATTTTTTTGTTACTGCCATTATGCAACATAAACATTAATTATCATATTACATTTAAAATATTCAATTATTTCTTAAGAATATAACATACCTCACATGTAAACAGCTAGTTAAGCTGATCAAAAGAGGCCAAAATCAAATTTTTTTTGTTTGTGTGTTATGTAAAGTCATGCCTATTACATAACATGCACCAACTTTTTTGTTTCACAAACTCTTTTCTTTTTAGTGTGGGCCTGCAAATGCTTTGAATTAATTATTATACAGTAGTCTATTTTGTATACCTTGTCTCTGATCAACTGGACAAGATCAGAGAAACATCCAGGTAATGAATTTACAAGTGGTTTTCACACATTATATTTTCATTTTACACAACGCTCTTGGGAAATGTGCCATAGAGATTAGTTACTTAAAGTGGGTTCTAAAATTCTTAGAGCGCTAGTGAATGCTTCTTTTTGTCATTTATTTAATTTTTTTCATTATAATTGATCATCTCTGTATAAAAATGTGAGAGAAAATTTATTTTAAAATCAAAAAGAAGTCTAAAACCACCCGTGAATGTTTCTACTCTGCATACATAAGTACATTTCGGCATAAAAATGTTAAGTCAAAATTGTATTTGAGAATTCTTTGACCACAAGACAATCCTTGCTTTTTTCTTTCTTTCTTTTTTTTTTTTTTTTTAAACTCTTTTAATATTTTTTTTCTATTATAAATTATAATTTCTGAATAAAATATGAGTTAAAATAAGTCTAGGACCACTAGTGAATGCTTCTATTCTGCATACAAATGTACTGTACAAATGTATTTCTGCATAAAAAAAGCGAAGTGGAAACTCTATTTAAAAAGTCTTAGACCACTAATTTAAAATATAAAATATCCTTCTAGCGTAAACATGAGTAAAAAAGAAAAAATGTACTTGAAAATCTAGCATGCACTTCAGAATTCGGCTATTTTGATCAGTGGTCTAGAAATAATGCAGAAGTTCTGTTATTTCCAGGTTTAAATGTGTTTTCGAATGTGGTCTCAGACCTTTGTAGCCCGCTGCACTTGCTGCTAACTTAAGGCTTTGATAAACCAAGCTCGACTTTTTTTTTTAAGAGACTCTGCATTTTATTCAGAAGTAACACAGTGTATTAGGCCAACAGAAAGAGCCCGATGCACTGCTGTTCCCTAATAAAATGTTTTATCGACAGACACAGAGATTTAAAAAATAACCACTGGATATTACTATTAATATTTTAAAAGCAGCACGCTGTGGGGAGACCTTTATGGCAAAACTTTAGAGAAGTGCACTTCCATCAGCTCTAACTCTGGCAGCCTTGTCTACGGAGCCACTGCCTTAAAGCAGAAGACAAATGATACCACTTTCCTCTGTATGTTCAACAGTGTTAGCGCACAGAAGGGGGCATTGCGGTCTTAAGTGTAGTGGAGGATGCTGCCGATTCTTCTGGGCTGAAACATCCAGGGGGAGATGAACAATAATGAGGTAAAGAAGTCCTTTGACCTTCATCACTGGGATGATCGCAGTGGACTCCTGCTATACTAGATTGTGTTGGAATCTAAAACTAGACTATAACCACTGCAAATCTATAAGCAATGCAATATAGAAAGCACAGTCGAAAATAGAGTTGTGCTTTACAACTTTAGATGCTCTCTGCCCATGTATGTCAAACAATGTATTTTAAATTATGTATGAATCCAATAATATATCAGGAAAAAAGTAATGGATTGCTTATTACATTTCTCACACGATTGCTAAAAAGATGGCAAAATGAGAGAGAATGCAATTAGCATGGTTACAGCTGCAAAAATGTCTACACGAGGAGCTGAAGTGTTTATTTGCTTCACATGAAGCCTTCCTCTCCAGCACAATTTGAATTCTGTGGCATACATCTTGACATGTTATGTAATTCACTAGGGATGCACAACATATCAGTACCATACCCGTTAGTGGCAAGCATTAGTGCTTTTATTTATCATATCAGTCCATACTGGTAATATTTTGGCCAAAACAAAGATATGTAAAGTGAATCATTATCAACATTAATACTATTAAATATCAATTAACCATTTTTCATTTTGTACTATGTAATGTTGTGGTGTTTAAAATTACTTAATTACTTTTAAACCTTTTTTTAGGCTGCTTTTTCTTTTTAATGCATACAAATTTAAACTGATCCATTTATGGGTTATCTACCATAAAATCAAAATAACTCATGTCTTATGCAATTCTAATGTGATACAAATTTCTTTTTAATTAATTTTGTGTTTGGGTTCCAAAATTCTGAGAGCGCAAAATAATGCTTCTTTTCTCATTTAATAAAAAATAAATTGTACATTATTAATTATGATTTCTGCATAAAAATGTCAGCGTAAATATTTTCAACGTTAAAAGATTCTAAGAACGTTCTAAGAACAGCAGTGAATGCTTCTATTCTACATAAATATGTACATTTCTGCATGAAGTCTTAAGACTACTAGCAAACGCTTTTCATTTATTATGGAATATCCTTTAGGTTTTAGTGAAAATATATTAGAAAATCTAAGACGTATTTCAGAATTAGGCTATTTGATTAGTGGCCTGGTTCTGGTTCCGCTTTATTAACAGGTTTAAATGTGATTTTGTATCCCAGGTTGTTTAAAGTTATACCAACAAAATTTAAAATACCCACACCCTCATATCATTTATGTCTTTCTTTCTTATGTAAAACATAAAAGAAGTTATTTTAAAGAACGCTGGAGGCCAGAGCAACACTCGATCCCGATGACTTTCATTGTTTGAACAAAAAAATATATATAATTCTTTCAAAATATCTTCTTTTGTGCTCTATAGAAGACAGTCATACAGGTTTGAAACAACATGAGAGTGAGTAAATAATAACAGGATTTTTATTTTTGGATGAACAGTTTCTTTAACATCAGCTTCCCTGGTAAAGCTATCAACAGGCCTTTCTTCCCTATTCTGTTCAAACTATTCTTTTTCCAAAGGTTAATATTAGCAGCAAAGTGGAGAGATGCTGGAGTGTATGGAATTTTGTTCTAATGAAAAACCATTAAAGAGTTTCCAAATACATATCAGTTTATTGGATAGGCCCAAATGAAATATAGTGAGTGCTGCTCTTAGTAATATTGTCTTTTAACCCTGCACTGAAGCAATAACTTGCTCTATTACCTTCACATGAACCTGTGCAAGCAGAAATGATTGAACTCCGCAGGACGGGGGGTGTTCTCTGTGGATTTCACAATAGATGACCCATAAAAATACTGAATCCGGGAAGATCACAGCAATCATCACCTGATCCTGTATCGATCCGCCATTGTAAGTTTCATTTGTTTGCCATCAAAGGAACCCAAATAACCCATCTGATGCCCCAGCAGAATATTGATCAGGCAGTTGCGAACAGATGCAGGTGGTCGCGAAGACCGTCAACATCCAGGATCATTTTCTATGAAAATGGCCCAAGTAATTCTAAAAGATGAGGGAATGAATGGATTCCAAAGAGATTTCTGGCGAACATGGACAAATATGAGAGTGTAAACACTGGAGTACACTTACGAAAAAAAAAAACTCAAAATGCACAGCACTGTGCCACATGATCAGGGATGTCATCAAAAATCAACCTTAGTGATAGACTGCGCTGCTTGAATATGGAAGTGAAAACAAGAAAAGAATCTTGATACTGTATATTGAGTTTGATGCTAGTACATCTACATTGTACATTTTCTCAGTGTGCTGAGGACATCTACTGGCACCACATTTGTTACGTGATCGCTTCTCTAACTCTGGGCTACAAGATCCAGTTCATCAAAGCTCTCAGCCACCATAGCATTACAATTCCTCAGCAAATCACTAAGGATGAACAGCCGCCTCAGTTGATTTGTGTCCTCTGCCCACCCATCTCACCCATGTTCCACTGTCTAACTTGCTAAATGGTGTTATATTTCCTAGCTGTTTTTCTGAATGCACAAGTGATTTGTTGCTGTCTCTCTCTCTCTCAGGTGAATGTGCAAAGTGTAATACAGACTTATGGCTGCCGTGTTCCTCTTCCCTGACATGGCAAAAAAAAATTCTCTGCCGCTCCATTTATCAAAGCTCCTCGCGCTGGCACCGGCTTTAAAATGACCTTCATTAAATTGATATTTTCCCGCAATGCAGATTGAAACATTCATTGTCTCCTCCTACACACTCTGACCGGTGTAATAGGCTTGAGTGTCTGGTGTAATTTTTATAGCCTATTTTAGAACATTGTTCATTTTCCCACAAGTTATTCTTCCACAAGTATGTATGCGTGCTTCTCAGAAACATACATAATAGGCTTTGTGGTGCAACATCAAGGCTGACACATGGCCCAGATTTTCTGTCAGGGAGCTGAATGAAATACGGTTACCCCTGGCACCACGGTGGCCTTCTGTCTTAGGCAGGGTTTAACCGGACTCAGTATGGAAAATGACATGGTAGGTGACTAGTGGCAGGTTTTGAGAACTAAAAATGTGCTTTATCTCCTAAAAGTTATCAGAAAAGTTCACTCATTGCTGTAAATGTACTCACTCCCAGGCCATTTCGAGACAGTCACCAATGGATCTTCTGCAGTGAATGGGTGCCGTCAGATTGACAGTTCAAAGATCTGATTAAAACAGCAATGGATTTGTTTCTTACAAATACACAAGTTTTGGTTTCACAAGAAATTCAATGATAAACTGAATGGAACTCTCATTCTGATGGCACCCATTCACTGCAGAGTATCCATTGGTGAGCAAAAATGTAATGATAATCCTTTGTGCCAATAAAACATTTAGTGCCTTTCAGGGAAAAAAATCTGGTCTAGTTTATTTCCAAGATTTCCAATCACAAATATTCATTGTTCAAAGACAGGACTTTGTTATAGTTTTAGTCATATACACTAAATTAAGTGCTCCCAGTTGCCAAACAGTTGACACATGTATACAAATTAAGGAATAAGCTTGAAAATATTAATGAAATTATGTGGTTTTGCTCTCTACTAGCATCTATGATACAGTATATTAAGATTTTTCTCAGATATACAGATTCAATTTTCTGTTCCATTTGCAAGAAATTTGTTTAAATATGCAATAAATGCCCTTGGATAATTAAAAACAAGACAATGTCACTTTTTGGCAGAATAACGTCAAAATAAATAAATAATTTTTAAAAAGCCTGGGCACTGGTATCACATTCATTACCGGTCAGCAAATTAATTATGAGTGTACTAATTAACAGTCAGATTAACCAAGCGAATGGAAAGCTGCAAAAAGTTACAGGATTTGCACTATAATCCTGTGCATTTTGAATATCAATTTGGCTTTACTTATATACTTGTGAGCAACCTGATGAACTGTGTTGACCCAACTCATACATGTACATACACCCCCTTACTGACACAAAACATTTTTCAAAATATATTTGTGTTTCACAGAAGAAAAGGTTTGGAATGACATGAGGGTTAGGATGCTATGAGTAGAAGAGTACTGTATTTTAATCAAAAACTCATTGTCAATTTTTTTTTTTTCTGTAACCACTTGAATCACAATAAATAAAGTTACTCAAAAGTTCCAAAAGTTGTGAGTGCTCCTAAAAAAGATCTCTGTGCTTATAAAGAAAAATAAGATGCATGCCATGAAAAAAATTAGTAGTAGTGATAATTAACTTTAAAAACTCCTTCAATAACCTTCTCAAGAAAGCATAAAAATCATAAGTGCAGATATTGATTGCTATAGTCCTTCTGATTCACTAAACAGCCCAAGTTCAAGGTTTATATGAAGTAAAGCCTTTCTGGAAAAGTCCAAGATTTTCAGTTCTTGGAAATAGAAAATCCATTCAAAATTTGCAGGCTTTGCCATCAGAAGAAACATGGCATTGTAGCATTCGCCACAATCTTCTTTTTCTTAAAAACCACACTCTAAATAAATCTGTACTCTCTCTGAAGATTTCATTTCTTGTTTTTTGTCATTTATAATTTTTCAAATTATTGTTTTTTTTTATGGCGTTGTAGAGGTGGTAGATTTGTCACTTTGCAAACCTACACTCTTTCATTTCACATAAGCTACGGGAATATTTTAACATGTTAAAGCCAAGACATAATTTTCTCATCAAAATCCAAGTGATAACTGCCATTATAACACAAACAAATCTCAAATCACAGTTCCATTTTAAGTGTTGTTCTCATTAAATAAAAAAATAAGGAAGAAGGGAAGGAAAAACATATTATATAAGGGTATATTTACACCTGTATTGTTTGGTTCCATTGAATTAAACTCAAGTTTTCTTCCTCCTTTGGTGCGGATCTTTTGGGCAGGTGTGAATACAGCAATCACACATTTGGGTGCGCACCAAACAACTGTACCGAGACCCAGCTGAAGAGGTGGTCTAGGTCCGTTTCCAAATGAGCTCTGGTACGTTTGAATGGATGAACCAATGAATGGATGTCTTTAGCACGTGTTGTTTTATTCACAATTTCTGGTTCACTTGCAAAAATAGCAGCGTGAAAGTGAACCGCACAAAAAAGAAAAAAACATTGTATTTGGTTTGGACCAAAGCAAGAGAATTAGCGAACTTTCCTGGTGTGAATACACCATAAGAGTAGAACCTACTAGAACCTCTACTGAATTCAAAAGTAATCAGAAAATAAAACCAATTTTAAACAAAGTTAAGAACATATTTAAAAAAAAAAAATCCAACTGCAATATAACAACACTGTCAGGGAAAAAATTACCTCTGTTCTAGCTTTTTTCCAAATGTAATTTTTAATTTTTTTTTTTTTTTTACAAATTGCTAGTTATATTCCTTATTTGCAAATGTACAAGTCACTCCAATTTTCAATTAAAAGTGGCTTGCAACAGGCGTTTTACTTATTCTTAATCTTCTATAGTCGAAAATGTTTGGCCCCAGAATAGTTTAAGGGCAAGTAAGCCTAAAAAAGTAATGGTGAGTAAGCCTTAAAATTGAAACTTAAAATTCTGAATCTCTTGCATAATTATTTTCTGTTGACTTCCTTTAATGTATTCAAATCTCAGTATGCCATTCATACATGTAATAAACAGAAAGTCTCTATATTTCCACTGCCTCATCACTGTGCTCCATACAACAACCGCTCACACAAGTGCATCACAAAATTCGAGGAAGAAATTCAATTGAAGGAATACTGACTGCCAGGAAATAACTGATCAAATGAAACTTAGCCCACGAGTGAACTCTCAAAAGATGAGGACTGGTCCATATGTGTGGACGTCACCCTACTGTCTAGCAGCACAAAAACATTACCTGCAGTGCCAGCAATCTTCTGATCGCTGACGGAGAGAGGCATGAAGGATTCTGCCAAGTGTAGGGGCGATGGGAGCGCTGTGCCACTTGCTACGGTATTGTCTGAAGGCAAATGGATGACACCATTTCTATTCAGAATATGTTCTCCCAGTTTGTTAATGAAGACTTCTGGGACAGTGGGTTGGAAGAAAGAGAAAGCATTTCAAAATCTCCAAACAAAATATAAGAACTTGAACTTAATTAGTATAGACTTTAAAGTGGAGTGAAGTGGGATAGAAGCAGCTCGCTTCTCAAGGCCATTTGAATTTGTGCCTGGGCTGTCGAGACTGTGAAATATTAATTGGTTGTGGGTGAGTGGGAGCAAATGGCAGCTCTGAAGGCGAGCACCCGAGTAAAGAGAAAAATCACATGCTTGGAAAGACACATCATGTAGCGCCGCAGACGTGATCATGGAGCGGTCAGGTTCATCTGGACAGTAATCCTTCCTGTGATTCAGAGTAGATAAAGTACAGTGAAGTGTTATTGTTAGGAAGACAGTGCATTTCTTCTCTTCTGAATGGTTCATTCACTTGAGCTCTTTCAATACTGCTGTTCTACATTAGGCTCCTGGCTTCATTTGTAAAGGACAAGGGAAGTGCAAGGGAGCTACAGAAGGAAGTACAGCATATAACCTAAGTTAAACCAACCAAAACACCACTTAAAAACCAAGTGACCATCTCATGATTGTGTAAAATGTAAGCGCTTCACTCACTTTGTTGTAAGAACTGGTTTCGCAACATACAGTAGGCTACAATGGGATTTACAAGTTAAAAACAAAAAAATGTTGTTTTTTTTTCACAAAATACAGAAAATTGATCATTAATTGCAATGTAATAAAACTGTTAAAATGATCTAATGTCTCAATTTGCTTTATGGAAGCTTGTTAAAATTCATATAAAAAAAATTAAAAAGGTAATTGCAATGGCAGGGTAATTCTGACTTTATTTCTCACAGTACTGAGTTCAGAATATAAAGTAGCAACTGCAAGAAATAAATTAGAATTGTGAAATAAAGTCCTTATTACATTTCTTTTTTGTTATTCTGTGGTGGAAACAAAATTGTGAGATATAAAAGCAGAACAGAATTACGAAATATCAACTCAGAATTGTAAGCTGATGAATTTCTGTATCTCGACGTTTTAAGTTTTTCAATTTTAAGTCTCGCAAATCTGAATTGAATTGTGAGAATTGCAAGAAAGAGTCTATTGTAAAATAAAATATCCAAAATCAAATATTTTATGTTTTTGATTCCAAGGCGAAAACAGGCTTCCCTAGAAATTGGAAATAATAATAATAATGATAATAATGATAATAATAGTTTACCAAGCCAACAGAATAAACTTAAGTTTATATAACATTGTATAGAGACTTTGTATGGAAAGGATAACAAACAAACTACATTTCAGCAGTCAACCCTCAGAGTGTATCTGAACAATCTGGAGTATTTGAAATATATCCAAGTCCCACAAGATAAAGCTGCAGGCATGTTTTGGCATTATTAGACCTTCACAAACCAAGACTACTAGAACAATTCACCTTCCTGCAATCCTTTTATGTGTGTTTTCTGCATGCAGATGCCAGCTCTCTTTTCTCAGAGGACATTTTCTCAGTTTTTATTCCGCCTGTCACTTCTGCCAAAGCACATCAAAGTCTTCTTTCCATTAGTCTAAATGGTAGCCTCTCTGTCATGGTTCAGAAGTTAAAAGTAATGGTTTATGCGGGAAAGTGATGAATTCATTACTTGAGACGAAGAGATGAAAAACTCAAGCAAACAACATAGATATTTGTGTTATTTGCTCATTACGGTAATGAGGAAATTGAAAATGCGCAGGCTTTGTGTTTTAATTCGGAATGGCATGCAAGCACACACACAAACACCACAACAGAATGGAACAATATAGGTTACTCTGTAATTGCTTAGGCTCATTCAGATGGCATTATATCAACTTTATAATTCTTGTTTTCAGTTTTATTTTGAACAAAGAGACATTAATGCGAATATGAAGTCTGTTTTAACAAGCGCTGTTAGAATTACAGCCCTCGTCTTATTGACTCGAGGCAGAGTAAAAAATGTTTAAAAAAATCAAGCAAGCCTAGCCCAGATGAGACAAAATAAAAAAGTACACACAGAAACATTAAAATATCTTTAACCATAAATTCAGATGGCAAATCCAGCTAAAACAGGATTTTCACTATTTTGCAGCCTACTTTCTGAAACCGATGACCTGTGTGCAAAAAGCCCATGGCTGCCCTGTGAGCATTTTATTGATCTGCTCCAATTAACATTAGGATAGAAGAGCTAACGTACAATTAACACTCCCACTCAAGGGTCATGAGCGACTGTCATCTTTGAAGCTAAATGCAAGTTCTAATAAAGTCAGTAGGCTATGAGATCAAGACATCCAGCCCCCCCACACACACACACACACACACAAACCTGCTCCCTTTCTGTTTGCAGCATGACTTCTCCCCATCCATAAACACATTTCTTTCTCTTTCCCTTGGCACAAATTTCCATTCAGATCTATTCACGAGTTTTGGATTCCGATCCCAGGGTTGGCAGGATGAGAGGAAGGCCACGGCCTTTATCAATATTACATTTGTGCAGGAGATTGCGCTGCATTCAGCAAGAGAATAGATCTCAAAAGTCAATATGGCGAGTAACAGCTAACAGCCTCTCCTAGTGACTCACAATACAGTGCCTAGTCAAGCGCTTCACTGCAGTCTCCTGATGTTATATATGCTGGCTGTTAAAATATAAATGATATGCTAGACTGAGCTGATGTTGCTCTTCTGCTTTTCGGGAGTCGAATTAGTTTAAATTTCTCCAGAGCTATTTGGCATACATGTAATGTCGCAATGTGGCTCTTCAATAAGAAATCTGGATCCATGTTGTTCTAAAAAAAATATATACCACAGGCTGTTTACTGTATGTACTTGTCTGTGCTGTTTTTGAAAACAGAAGGTGTAATCGTGTAATGGGGAAGCGGAGTACTACTGTTACCTCACCTCAAGACATCGATCAGATGATATATTTAAAAGGGATTTGTCTGGTTTTTGTACTTAAATCGCTATTTTGAGTAGGATTATTTCTTACGTATCTCATCCAATGCATCTTTTGCTAATTCCAAATCATCATTTTAAAGCTGGTAATGGAGGCTTGAGCCATGATAGCATTCTAATGCAGTTATTAATGAAGTTATTAATGTCAAACAGCTGCTCCACCAACACTGGTGCCCCTCAGGGATGTGTTCTCTCCCCTCTGCTCTTCTCCCTGTACACCAATGCCTGCACCTCTAAAGACCCCTCTGTCAAGCTCTTGAAGTTTGCAGATGACACTACAGTCATCGGCCTCATCCAGGTCTGAGTCTGCTTACAGACAAGAGGTTGAGCAGCTGGCTGTCTGGTGCAGTCTTAACAACCTGGAGCTTAACACCCTCAAAACAGTGGAGATGATCATGGACTTTAGGAGAAACGCCCATGTACTTTCCCCACTCACCATCATGAACAGCACTGTGGCTGCAGTGGAGTCATTCAGATTCCTAGGAACCACCATCTCTCAGGACCTGAAGTGGGACAATCACATTGACTCCATTGTGAAAAAGGCCCAACAAAGGTTGTACTTCCTTCGCCAGCTGAGGAAGTTTAACCTGCCACAGGAGCTGCTGAAACAGTTCTACTCAGCCGTCATTGAGTCTGTACTGTGTACTTCAATAACTGTCTGGTTTGGTTCAGCAACGAAATCAGACATCAGAAGACTACAGAGAACTGTTCGGACTGCAGAAAAGGATTATTGGTGCTCCTCTGCCCACCCTTCAAGAACTGTATACATCCAGAGTGAGGAAAAGGGCTCAGAAAATCACTCTGCATTCCTTACATCCAAGTCACCCCATATTTGAACTTTTGCCATCTGGTCGGCGCCTCAGAGCCGCAAATACCAGAACAGCAAGGCACAAGAACAATTTCTTCCCCCAGGCAATCTACCTCATGAACAGTTAAATGTTCCCTACTTATGCTTATAAACGTGCAATACCCTTATATTTATTTGTTAACCCTCCATCCTAGAACATTCCTGCATCTCAATCCTATTCCATTATCATTTATAGCACAATTGTCTATACACTTATTTATTTGCCAATTTGTAATTCTCCTTTTTTTTTTTTTCTGTGTGTTGTTGTCTCTGTGTACTGGAAGATTACGGTATGTCACTAAAACAAATTCCTTGTATGCACAAGCATACTTGGCAATAAAGCTCTTTCTGATTCTGATTCTGATTCTGATTACAAAGAGAGCGAGAGACAGAGACAGAGAGAGAGAAGGAGGGAGAGAGAGAGAGAACTTGTGTGAATTAGGCTACCTCTGTGCATCTCGAAACAGCACTTTTATTACCTCGCTAGTGAGAAATGTCATGTGTAGCCTTTAAGTTTGCCACACTATATAGGCTAACTGATAAAATTGTCAGGGCAACACTGGCAACACCTTTTTGTGCAAACTGCGCGACCATTATTACAGTTAACTATGCAAAGTGATATGGAACTGTAATGCGGTCAAGCAGAGCTACCTGGAAATATGCTGCTGTGTATTTCCCTGAAAATAATTGCATACCTCAGAACTTTCGTCAGCCAATCAGATTCAAGCATTCAACGGCCCCGTAGTATAATAGAAAATAATGCACACCTGAGGTGGTGGTGCTCATATCTTGGATGTGCATTATTTTCTAATAATCCAACTGCCTTTCGATAATTATTTCTAACCTCTTCAACTCTGGTATTCAGAATGTCCTACTTTTCATTTGGTAAAATCCAGACTGCTAATTTTAAACCTCAAACGGACATCCACAACATTTCCCCTGTGTTTAGATTTAGATAATCTTAGCCATATTTATTGAATTATGGGATTTTTCTCTTACTCAAACACATCTCTTTACATCAGAAGGCGTTTAATAACCCCCAAGAGCCATGTACAGCACTTTTTATTATATTACATGATTATAGGGATGCACCGAAATTGTAATATTATTATTGTCTTATTTTTTATTTTATTTGACAAGAATAACAGTACAACTACAATGTTAACATTTCTAAATGTTGATGGATTTCTTGCTTTTTCTCATCTTATTTATTAATTTTTAGGAATTGTTTTGGCAGAAACCTGCAGGGAGACCTCCTTGCTTCTTTTTTTTTTGACAAAAGCAGATTTATAAATTATTCTCATTACAAATTTGGGGAAATGTTTGTTGCATGCATCACTTTGTCACATCCATAACTTGTAAAAAAATCTAAAAATGTTACTGAGCAACTGACGAGTAACACTGTTTCAGCACAGACTTTCCTCATGCTTTGGATTTTGAACCCTGGCTAACAGGCAGATAATTCTGCAAGCTTGTGCAACTCTGTCAGAAAACATGCAATTCGGACGTGCATTAGAAACATAACAGTTTGCAGTTTATTTATTAATTGGTTTATTAATTAAAAGCCATTTCACACTTTCAATCCACATACAGTAACCAGCAGCAACAACAACCCCTTCCTCTCGATGCGATGCACTAAACAGTCTCACACAGTTGGTGTTTGTAATGCTTGTAGTGCTTGCAAAGGGTGCCACCTCACATTTTACACTGGTTGCCGTTTGATCGCATACACAATCAAATACACCTAGGAAGACTTGAGGGTGAGAAATTTTTGAAAATTAATTTTTTGGTTGAAGTATCTCTTTAAGATATGCCTTTGTCTAATCAACAATTTTATTTATTTATTTTTTTTTGGATAATTCATTCCACACAGGTGTAGGGCCTATGTCAAAATACTGAAGAAAAGATCCCTCACTACTTCTCTTACATCACAAGATTAAAGGAACACTCCACTATTTTGTAAAATAGGCTAATTTTCCAACTCTCCTAGAGTTAAACAGTTGAGTTTTACAGTTTTTGAATCCATTCAGCCGATTTAGTCTGGCGGTAGCACTTTAACTGTAAGGTTCCTTGATTATTACGCTGGAATAAGAGCATAGGTCCTAGCCATATCAGCATAGGAAAAAAATTGCAACTTTTCATTTTCTGTCATTCCTAGAACGTGATGTAACTACAGAAGAGTCAAGTTTTAAATAGGAAAAATATCTAAACTATTTGGTAATTTTTGAGAGACATGCTAACGGTTTAATCAGATTCAATGATCTATGCTAAGTGTGACGGCCCGAGTGGTGGCCGCACAAGAGCGGTAAAGTGGATGTATCCAGCGCACACACACATGCATACATATATTTATACAAAGGACATTCATTTCAGAATGAGCTTTATTTAAACTTCTTATTCATTTTCATTTGTTTCAGTATGATCGCATAAGTAACCACAGGAAACACAATTCATTCATTCATTCTCTATTTATTGTTAGGTTTGCATAAGTTTACATTTACATTTACAATACATTGTGACTGATTTGAAGTGCACACAAATTAGTTATGTTGTATCTGTTATTTATATTTGTTTCTATTTTGAGTTTAAGTTTACCGGTGATCAACTTCAGCCATGGTCCGTTGCAGCCGCATCCTGGTGTGACGAAAAACAAGAGTCCGGCAGGAACACCATATTTAAGCTTATTGGTTCCGTCTGGACGTACCATTCACTGGGAGTTTCCGGGGGGAGGAAGGAACGTTGATGTGTTTATTAATTGATTGATTTAGTTGTACATTTATGATATTTGATTACATTTTGCTTTCCTTATCTTTATTTACAATGTATCTCTGTTTGATTTGATTTTGATTTATGTAAGGTTATATGTTGTATGTAAAGTTAAATTGTTTCATTTGTAATGGGCCCATCCCTTCCTTTATAAACTGTTGCTTTGTTCATTTGAGCAGGTCAGTTTTAGTTTGTTTGTTTGGTTTTTGTCCAATTGTTTTGATCTCGGTTTCTGTTTGTTTATTTTTGTTGTAAGTGTGTAAAGTTATTTTGTTTTGGGGTTCAAATAAAGACCCATTTGTTGCGCAACGCTTGTGTTCCTTGTTCTTGGCTTCTCGGTCCCTCACATATGGTGGCAGCGGTGGGATTCTTCAGTCAGTCAAGGACACAAAGCGGTGTTTTGTTCTTTTCTGCCCCTCGAGGCTGTTTTTTTTTCCCCGGTTAATGAGCCGTACCTCAAAGAGAGGTGGGCCTAAGGCTCCGCCCTTGCAGCAAGAGGAAGAAAAGGGTGAGGAGGACCAGGACATGGTGGAAGGAGCTGAAGGAGGTGAGGCAATGGGAGACCGAGACGTTTCTGTGACTGAGTTGGCATATCTGCTTCGAACCCATATGGCCAGGACGGAAGGCTGGGAGACTGCAAGACAGCAGGAGCAGGTGGATCAGGAGCGACGGTTTAAGGCTCTCCAGCACCAGTTTGGTCTTCTGCAAATAGAGGTCCAAGCACGCACCTCTCCCAACCTTCACTTACCTGATGTTGACCGGGAGTCTCGGGGAAGGCACGATGTGGATCATTTAGATTCTGATGGCAACTCAGAGGCTGCAGTTCATCAGCAGAGTTTTAATCAGGTTGGGAACAATATAGGCCCACCATTATCTCAGATACCCCGATTGGAGAAGCTGAGTGACACTGATGAAGTGGAACACTTCCTTGTTACTTTTGAAAGGATTGCTGTTGCTTGTAGGTGGACTAAAACTGATTGGGTCTGGCATTTAATCCCTTTGCTGACTGGTAAAGCAAGAGCAGCTTATGTCCATATGGATGTGAACGAGTCTACTGACTATGATAAAGTGAAAGATGCTATATTAAAGAAATATGATGTCAATGCCGAAACTTATCGACAAAAGTTCCGTTCCTTATCCGTAGATCCATCGGAGAGTCCCATAGAACTTTATAACCGGCTCAAAGAACTCTTTGGAAAGTGGATCCAGCCTAAGAGGAAACGAGTGGAGGAGGTGAGTGAAATCATCATTCTGGAGCAATATCTTAGGATGCTGTCCCCTGAACTCCAGGTGTGGATTCGAGAGAGAGATCCTAGAACCGCAGCGGAAGCAGCGTCTTTGGCGGATGTGTTTGTTGCAGCCAGAGGAAAGAGTAAGCCGTGGGCTTGGAAACCTGTCAATGACCGCCGTTCTCTCGACATGCCTCACTTTCAGCAGAGGAAGTCGGAGGGGTCCGGTAAGCCCTACATGAGGAATCCTACTTCAGCCAAATTGAATTTTGCTCCTAAACGACCTCCCATATGTTACCTGTGTGGTCAAGAAGGGCACACTAAGCCAAATTGTCCGAAGATCTCAGCTCAGCTTACACAGCTATGTTTCGTGCCAAGGAGGGAGGGAACCAAATCCCCAAGCTCTTTGAAAACTACAAATGTGGAGATAAATGGTGAGAAATTGACTGCTTTGATTGACACCGGCAGTGATCAGACTCTGGTAAGAAGAAAGTTCATATCACCCTCTTTGATCAGTACAGTCAAAAAATTGCCTATTTGCTGTGTACATGGAGATGAGAGACTGTTACCAACCGCCAATGTTTATGTTAAAATCGAAGAACAGACTTACCTGGTGGAAGTGGGGGTTGCTGATAACTTGTCTTTCCCTGTGATTCTGGGTCAAGATATACCAGTGCTGCTGGAGTTGTTGTACCCGGCTCGACAGTGTAATGTGGTGGTGACCAGAGCAAAGGCGAATCAGTCAGAGGGAATTGAACACACACTAAGTACTTTACCTTTCTTCAATGCAGAGATTGAAACCGGGGTGTCGAAGAGGAGGAAGTCCAGAAGAGAAAAAAGGCAAGAAAAGGTAAAATATGCTGCTCATACAGAGAGTGAAGATTTAGCCTGTGACTTACCTGTGAACTTCCAGATGCCCACCAATATCGTTCAGATGCAGCAGGAAGATGCTAGTCTCACGGAGTGCTTTGCTAGAGCTGCAGAGGTAAGAGAGAAGCCTATAGATGACAATACAGCCAGATATGGGATCACAAAGGGAATACTCTATCGGGAGATCAGAGACCAGAAACAACTTGTGGTTCCACAGTGTGTTCGAGAGATGGTGTTACATCTGAGTCACTCGATTCCTTGGGCTGGCCACCTGGGGAAAAACAAGACCACTGCAAGAATCAAGAAGTGGTTTTTCTGGCCTGGTTTGAAAGTAGATGTGGCCCAATTTTGTAAAAGCTGTCCTGTTTGTCAGAAGGTATCCCTCAGACGTCTGTCAAAGGCACCACTACAACCACTTCCTATTATTGATACTCCGTTTGAGAGGCTCGGAATGGATGTCGTTGGACCCGTGGAGAGGAGTCGCTCAGGGAACCGTTTCATGCTGGTGATAACGGACTACTCCACCAGATACCCAGAGGTATTTCCATTAAAATCTGTGAAGGCGAAACCTGTAGCTACTTCCT
Organism: Carassius auratus; assembly: GCF_003368295.1. Lineage (NCBI taxonomy): Eukaryota > Metazoa > Chordata > Actinopteri > Cypriniformes > Cyprinidae > Carassius > Carassius auratus. The sequence continues at coordinate 20,092,306 of NC_039254.1, forward strand.
TGGTCCAGTTATTTTCCAGGGTCGGATTTCCTGCAGAAATTCTAACCGATCAGGGCACTAATTTCATGTCTACCTTGTTGAAGCAGGTTTACCAGCTCTTAGGAATTAAGAGTCTGCGTACTACTCCTTATCATCCCCAAACGGATGGGTTGACTGAGCGATTCAACCAGACTTTGAAGCAGATGTTGAGGAAGTTTGTCAGTGAGACTGGTCAAGACTGGGATCAATGGTTGCCCTATCTTCTATTCGCTTATCGGGAAGTCCCTCAGGCTTCCACAGGCTTTTCTCCTTTCGAGCTGTTGTATGGCCGTGATGTCAGAGGCCCATTGGCTCTGCTCCAGGAGATGTGGGAAGGGAGTCCTGAAAAAGAGCCCACCAGTGTTGTTTCCTATGTTCTACAGATGAGGGAAGGTTTGCAGAAGATGACCGGTTTGGCTCAGAATCATTTGGCAGAAGCCAGAGAAAAGCAGAAGACGTGGTATGACCCTCTGGCTCGAGAAAGGGACCTGGAGGTCGGTACAAAGGTACTTGTCATGTTGCCCAGTCGAGAGAGTAAACTACTAGCGAAATGGCAGGGTCCTTACGAAATCAAGAAACGCCTGGGTCCTACAACTTATGAAATCAGTATGCCGGGTCAAGATCGATCTAGTCGGGTTCTGCATGTCAACCTGTTGAAAGAGTGGGTTCCTCGTCCTGAAAAGGCACAGTCACTGATGATTCGCTGTGTTGAAGAGGAAGAATCTGATGAGCAGTATCTGCCACAGCCAGTTCCTGGAGAAATCGGGCTAGATCATCTAACAGCTTCCCAGCAGTCCCAAGTACAAGTTCTCTTCACTTCTAAGGTATTTTCTGAATATCCTGGGTTTACCAACTTGATTGAGCATGGTGTGATACTGAAACCTGATGCTGTCGTGAAACGCCAGAGCTATAGGATACCGGAAAGATTGCAGGTGCCCTTGCAGGAAGAGGTAGACCTTATGCTCCGCTTGGGAATTATTGAGCCTTCGAACAGTGAGTGGTGTCACCCCATAGTCCTTGTGCCAAAAAAAGACGGGAGTATAAGGTTCTGTATAGATTTCCGATATCTCAACTCAGTATCACAGTTTGATTCCTATCCTACCCCTCGCATAAGTGACCTAATTGATCGTTTGGGCCAATCCAAATATCTCACAACAATGGACCTTTCTAAAGGCTATTGGCAAATTCCACTGACTCCACCCTCACGGCCCTTGACTGCATTCAGAACACCAAGGGGCCTTTTCCATTTTAAGGTGTTACCTTTTGGCCTTCATGGGGCCGTGGCGACGTTTCAGAGATTAATTGACCAAGTGTTACGGGGCTTACCTTTTGCTGCTGCATACCTTGACGATATTGTCATTTACAGTAACACCTGGGAGGAACATGTGCAACATCTCGCAGAAGTCTTGCAGCGTCTTCAGAATGCCGGCCTAACGGTCAACCCCACCAAGTGTGCTATAGCTAAACAGGAGACCGAATACCTGGGTTATGTCATCGGCCAGGGTGTTGTGCGACCGCAGGTGAAGAAAGTTCAAGCTTTGGAGAGGTGTGCGGTACCCCAGACACGTAAGGACATGCGATCATTTTTGGGGATGGCTGGATTTTACCATCGCTTTGTCCCTAACTTCTCCAGTAGGGCTGCTCCATTAACGGACATGGTGGGGGCACGTTGCCCGAACCAATTGCAGTGGACTGAGGAGAGATTGAAAGCCTTCCGAGACATCCAGGGAGCTTTAACAACCAGCGCTGTGCTACACAATCCTGATTTTAGTCGTCCTTTCATTGTACAGACTGATGCCTCTGAGAGAGGAGTAGGAGCCGTTCTATTGCAAGGACCACCAGAGAGTCGACAGCCAGTGGCTTACATTAGTCGCAAACTGTTTCCGAGAGAAGTACGTTATTCAACGGTGGAAAAAGAGTGTTTGGCCATAAAGTGGGCGTTGGATTCCCTACGATACTATCTACTAGGCCGTGAGTTTACCCTAGAGACTGATCATAAAGCATTGCAGTGGTTGGAGAAAATGAAGGATTCTAATGGGAGGATTACAAGATGGTATCTCGCCATGCAGCCCTTCAGATTCAAGATACAACACGTTTCTGGAAAAGTCAACGTTACTGCTGACTATCTCTCCCGCTCTACTGGCGAGATTCCTGAGGGGGGGGAAATGTGACGGCCCGAGTGGTGGCCGCACAAGAGCGGTAAAGTGGATGTATCCAGCGCACACACACATGCATACATATATTTATACAAAGGACATTCATTTCAGAATGAGCTTTATTTAAACTTCTTATTCATTTTCATTTGTTTCAGTATGATCGCATAAGTAACCACAGGAAACACAATTCATTCATTCATTCTCTATTTATTGTTAGGTTTGCATAAGTTTACATTTACATTTACAATACATTGTGACTGATTTGAAGTGCACACAAATTAGTTATGTTGTATCTGTTATTTATATTTGTTTCTATTTTGAGTTTAAGTTTACCGGTGATCAACTTCAGCCATGGTCCGTTGCAGCCGCATCCTGGTGTGACGAAAAACAAGAGTCCGGCAGGAACACCATATTTAAGCTTATTGGTTCCGTCTGGACGTACCATTCACTGGGAGTTTCCGGGGGGAGGAAGGAACGTTGATGTGTTTATTAATTGATTGATTTAGTTGTACATTTATGATATTTGATTACATTTTGCTTTCCTTATCTTTATTTACAATGTATCTCTGTTTGATTTGATTTTGATTTATGTAAGGTTATATGTTGTATGTAAAGTTAAATTGTTTCCCCTCTTAATTTGTAATGGGCCCATCCCTTCCTTTATAAACTGTTGCTTTGTTCATTTGAGCAGGTCAGTTTTAGTTTGTTTGGTTGGTTTTTGTCCAATTGTTTTGATCTCGGTTTCTGTTTGTTTATTTTTGTTGTAAGTGTGTAAAGTTCGAGAGAGAGATCCTAGAACCGCAGCGGAAGCAGCGTCTTTGGCGGATGTGTTTGTTGCAGCCAGAGGAAAGAGTAAGCCGTGGGCTTGGAAACCTGTCAATGACCGCCGTTCTCTCGACATGCCTCACTTTCAGCAGAGGAAGTCGGAGGGGTCCGGTAAGCCCTACATGAGGAATCCTACTTCAGCCAAATTGAATTTTGCTCCTAAACGACCTCCCATATGTTACCTGTGTGGTCAAGAAGGGCACACTAAGCCAAATTGTCCGAAGATCTCAGCTCAGCTTACACAGCTATGTTTCGTGCCAAGGAGGGAGGGAACCAAATCCCCAAGCTCTTTGAAAACTACAAATGTGGAGATAAATGGTGAGAAATTGACTGCTTTGATTGACACCGGCAGTGATCAGACTCTGGTAAGAAGAAAGTTCATATCACCCTCTTTGATCAGTACAGTCAAAAAATTGCCTATTTGCTGTGTACATGGAGATGAGAGACTGTTACCAACCGCCAATGTTTATGTTAAAATCGAAGAACAGACTTACCTGGTGGAAGTGGGGGTTGCTGATAACTTGTCTTTCCCTGTGATTCTGGGTCAAGATATACCAGTGCTGCTGGAGTTGTTGTACCCGGCTCGACAGTGTAATGTGGTGGTGACCAGAGCAAAGGCGAATCAGTCAGAGGGAATTGAACACACACTAAGTACTTTACCTTTCTTCAATGCAGAGATTGAAACCGGGGTGTCGAAGAGGAGGAAGTCCAGAAGAGAAAAAAGGCAAGAAAAGGTAAAATATGCTGCTCATACAGAGAGTGAAGATTTAGCCTGTGACTTACCTGTGAACTTCCAGATGCCCACCAATATCGTTCAGATGCAGCAGGAAGATGCTAGTCTCACGGAGTGCTTTGCTAGAGCTGCAGAGGTAAGAGAGAAGCCTATAGATGACAATACAGCCAGATATGGGATCACAAAGGGAATACTCTATCGGGAGATCAGAGACCAGAAACAACTTGTGGTTCCACAGTGTGTTCGAGAGATGGTGTTACATCTGAGTCACTCGATTCCTTGGGCTGGCCACCTGGGGAAAAACAAGACCACTGCAAGAATCAAGAAGTGGTTTTTCTGGCCTGGTTTGAAAGTAGATGTGGCCCAATTTTGTAAAAGCTGTCCTGTTTGTCAGAAGGTATCCCTCAGACGTCTGTCAAAGGCACCACTACAACCACTTCCTATTATTGATACTCCGTTTGAGAGGCTCGGAATGGATGTCGTTGGACCCGTGGAGAGGAGTCGCTCAGGGAACCGTTTCATGCTGGTGATAACGGACTACTCCACCAGATACCCAGAGGTATTTCCATTAAAATCTGTGAAGGCGAAACCTGTAGCTACTTCCTTGGTCCAGTTATTTTCCAGGGTCGGATTTCCTGCAGAAATTCTAACCGATCAGGGCACTAATTTCATGTCTACCTTGTTGAAGCAGGTTTACCAGCTCTTAGGAATTAAGAGTCTGCGTACTACTCCTTATCATCCCCAAACGGATGGGTTGACTGAGCGATTCAACCAGACTTTGAAGCAGATGTTGAGGAAGTTTGTCAGTGAGACTGGTCAAGACTGGGATCAATGGTTGCCCTATCTTCTATTCGCTTATCGGGAAGTCCCTCAGGCTTCCACAGGCTTTTCTCCTTTCGAGCTGTTGTATGGCCGTGATGTCAGAGGCCCATTGGCTCTGCTCCAGGAGATGTGGGAAGGGAGTCCTGAAAAAGAGCCCACCAGTGTTGTTTCCTATGTTCTACAGATGAGGGAAGGTTTGCAGAAGATGACCGGTTTGGCTCAGAATCATTTGGCAGAAGCCAGAGAAAAGCAGAAGACGTGGTATGACCCTCTGGCTCGAGAAAGGGACCTGGAGGTCGGTACAAAGGTACTTGTCATGTTGCCCAGTCGAGAGAGTAAACTACTAGCGAAATGGCAGGGTCCTTACGAAATCAAGAAACGCCTGGGTCCTACAACTTATGAAATCAGTATGCCGGGTCAAGATCGATCTAGTCGGGTTCTGCATGTCAACCTGTTGAAAGAGTGGGTTCCTCGTCCTGAAAAGGCACAGTCACTGATGATTCGCTGTGTTGAAGAGGAAGAATCTGATGAGCAGTATCTGCCACAGCCAGTTCCTGGAGAAATCGGGCTAGATCATCTAACAGCTTCCCAGCAGTCCCAAGTACAAGTTCTCTTCACTTCTAAGGTATTTTCTGAATATCCTGGGTTTACCAACTTGATTGAGCATGGTGTGATACTGAAACCTGATGCTGTCGTGAAACGCCAGAGCTATAGGATACCGGAAAGATTGCAGGTGCCCTTGCAGGAAGAGGTAGACCTTATGCTCCGCTTGGGAATTATTGAGCCTTCGAACAGTGAGTGGTGTCACCCCATAGTCCTTGTGCCAAAAAAAGACGGGAGTATAAGGTTCTGTATAGATTTCCGATATCTCAACTCAGTATCACAGTTTGATTCCTATCCTACCCCTCGCATAAGTGACCTAATTGATCGTTTGGGCCAATCCAAATATCTCACAACAATGGACCTTTCTAAAGGCTATTGGCAAATTCCACTGACTCCACCCTCACGGCCCTTGACTGCATTCAGAACACCAAGGGGCCTTTTCCATTTTAAGGTGTTACCTTTTGGCCTTCATGGGGCCGTGGCGACGTTTCAGAGATTAATTGACCAAGTGTTACGGGGCTTACCTTTTGCTGCTGCATACCTTGACGATATTGTCATTTACAGTAACACCTGGGAGGAACATGTGCAACATCTCGCAGAAGTCTTGCAGCGTCTTCAGAATGCCGGCCTAACGGTCAACCCCACCAAGTGTGCTATAGCTAAACAGGAGACCGAATACCTGGGTTATGTCATCGGCCAGGGTGTTGTGCGACCGCAGGTGAAGAAAGTTCAAGCTTTGGAGAGGTGTGCGGTACCCCAGACACGTAAGGACATGCGATCATTTTTGGGGATGGCTGGATTTTACCATCGCTTTGTCCCTAACTTCTCCAGTAGGGCTGCTCCATTAACGGACATGGTGGGGGCACGTTGCCCGAACCAATTGCAGTGGACTGAGGAGAGATTGAAAGCCTTCCGAGACATCCAGGGAGCTTTAACAACCAGCGCTGTGCTACACAATCCTGATTTTAGTCGTCCTTTCATTGTACAGACTGATGCCTCTGAGAGAGGAGTAGGAGCCGTTCTATTGCAAGGACCACCAGAGAGTCGACAGCCAGTGGCTTACATTAGTCGCAAACTGTTTCCGAGAGAAGTACGTTATTCAACGGTGGAAAAAGAGTGTTTGGCCATAAAGTGGGCGTTGGATTCCCTACGATACTATCTACTAGGCCGTGAGTTTACCCTAGAGACTGATCATAAAGCATTGCAGTGGTTGGAGAAAATGAAGGATTCTAATGGGAGGATTACAAGATGGTATCTCGCCATGCAGCCCTTCAGATTCAAGATACAACACGTTTCTGGAAAAGTCAACGTTACTGCTGACTATCTCTCCCGCTCTACTGGCGAGATTCCTGAGGGGGGGGAAATGTGACGGCCCGAGTGGTGGCCGCACAAGAGCGGTAAAGTGGATGTATCCAGCGCACACACACATGCATACATATATTTATACAAAGGACATTCATTTCAGAATGAGCTTTATTTAAACTTCTTATTCATTTTCATTTGTTTCAGTATGATCGCATAAGTAACCACAGGAAACACAATTCATTCATTCATTCTCTATTTATTGTTAGGTTTGCATAAGTTTACATTTACATTTACAATACATTGTGACTGATTTGAAGTGCACACAAATTAGTTATGTTGTATCTGTTATTTATATTTGTTTCTATTTTGAGTTTAAGTTTACCGGTGATCAACTTCAGCCATGGTCCGTTGCAGCCGCATCCTGGTGTGACGAAAAACAAGAGTCCGGCAGGAACACCATATTTAAGCTTATTGGTTCCGTCTGGACGTACCATTCACTGGGAGTTTCCGGGGGGAGGAAGGAACGTTGATGTGTTTATTAATTGATTGATTTAGTTGTACATTTATGATATTTGATTACATTTTGCTTTCCTTATCTTTATTTACAATGTATCTCTGTTTGATTTGATTTTGATTTATGTAAGGTTATATGTTGTATGTAAAGTTAAATTGTTTCCCCTCTTAATTTGTAATGGGCCCATCCCTTCCTTTATAAACTGTTGCTTTGTTCATTTGAGCAGGTCAGTTTTAGTTTGTTTGGTTGGTTTTTGTCCAATTGTTTTGATCTCGGTTTCTGTTTGTTTATTTTTGTTGTAAGTGTGTAAAGTTATTTTGTTTTGGGGTTCAAATAAAGACCCATTTGTTGCGCAACGCTTGTGTTCCTTGTTCTTGGCTTCTCGGTCCCTCACACTAAGCTACAGCTAAAGTGCTAACGCCAGACCCAGAGATCAGCTGAATGGATTCGAAAACAGTAAAACACAACAGTTTAACTCTAGGGGAGTTGGAAAGTGAGCCTATTTTCACAAATAGTGGAGTGTTTATTTAATATCAGTGCATACTTTAAAATTAAACTATATAGTAAGCATTCGCAGAGACAGGTGTGATTTTTTTACTTCAGAACAGATTTTAGTAATACATAACATTGTTTATCCTTCATAATTTGGTTGCTACGCAATTTATTCCAAGGCAGTCACACTCCTGCGATGCTAAAAGTAGTGATTCAATTGGGTTTCCTTACACGTGACTTTCCAAGAACCAGACGCCTTTATCATGGGAAGTTGGAGATAGGAATATGCACATTCGACTTTGAATAGATCGCAGCAATAACATTTTACAGGAATTCTACCTGCCTGAGGTAAACCCATTTTCTCTAGAGTTCTTCTGAAACTGCCTTTCAAATACAGCACTCTATTTTAAAATGTGCCACAGAAACACAAACCATCTGCAATTATGCAGAACAAAGTCAAATGGTAAATATCATGTCCCTCTCAAAGAGCCGTGGTATAGCTCAGTACGCTACTCTCACACCTCAAATATTTTGTTCACAGGACTCATTCATCATCAGACTCTTTGAAGATCAGCAGGTGAGGAGGCTGCCAGGCTGTTTAAAATGCAGCTCTTGCCTCCGGTTTGTCTGCGCGCCTGACGTCCTGTTTGCTTTTAACTCTGGCGTCAGCCTGGGGACAAAGCGTACACCTTCACATTTAAGAGAATAATCCAATAAGATCAGCTTTACCGACTCTCGAAAATAGGAGAATACCAGTTTTCACACAGACTATTCATCTGTGTTTAACTTATTAATAGCCATTCTTTGTAAGACCTGGAGCTATTCCGTTATTTTACAAAAACAAAATTTCTATCCAAAGAGGTAAGCTTTGGTACACTGTCTAATCCTCAGATCACAGCATGAACTGGATATGCAGTCAGCTAAATTTGTTTATTTGTCTTAATCTTGTGTAAATGGTGCTAGCATATTTGACATTGTTTCATTCTGCTAATTTCAACCACAAAACCGCGCACTCCAAAAAACAAATCAGCCAATCTGATGTCAGCAAAAACTAACAGGCACACTGACTGACTGGAAAACAAAACATTGCCTTGGGCTGTCACAGAGTGTCATTTCTCATGACAACCATTTCAGTCATATCAGTCAGGTAGAAGAGATGATTTCTGTGTGGCATTCCAAAAAATAATCACTTAGAGCACTTAATTATCATCGAAGATGAACATGTATGAAATGTCACCAATCAGCAAAACACGTTCAAAAAAAAAGTTGCTGTAGTGGCAAAAACATGTAAGATTAAAGTGTGAAATATTTTTTTGTTAATCGCTGTAGACTGGCAAGTTCAGTATTTGCAATTACTGTGTTTCAATGCAGACAAGAAAAATTTAATCTGCATGTTATTTTAAATAGCATTTAAATTTAAACCTCATGTTTAATTTGGCAGACACTTAAATGTAATTGTTAATTTAGAAAAACACGTTAATATATACATACACATTGCACTATGTGTCTCAACCACCTTAATTGCTGAATCCAGTAATTATACACACACACACACACGCACAAAACATGATTAGATTAAATGTAATTTAATATTTCAATCAGCTAACAGCCATTATTACATGAAATACAATTTTTATATCCTATTTTGATCCCAAACAATTACCAGAAACTTTAAACTGAAGGACGGCACTCACCTCCATCCCCAAACAACATTACAAGGTTGAATTATGTTCCTGACAAGGAGAAATGCCCTGAAATCTTTAAACAAAGCAAAAAGAAGAAAAAGATACTGCTGGGCAGTGATGTCCAAATTATGACATACTTTTGGATTGAGGGTTGAGGGTCAAATTCTCAGAGGACTCCAATCTGCCAGGTCTCAATTGAGGCGGAACCAGTGTCCCTGCTACAGAATTACCCTCCAGACCTAGGCTGTCAGCCACAGTACATTCAATTAATTCTAAACCATATGGAACCTCATTACAGGGCTGAGGTTTGGGAAGAACCTGAAGCCCTTCAGTGTACACTACCATAACTGTCACTTTCCTTTCTGAGGGATGTCAAATGAGCAAAAGTCTCATATATGGCTGTCAACTCAATGGTGCAGGTGACATTTGTAAGGTCAAACAATGCTCATAATGTTTATCTAACATTCTAGGTTACTCTGGTTTACATTGGTTTTAGTTACTAAAATCCTAAAATTGTCATGCTGTGATCTGAGGATTTAGATACTCAGAATTTCTGGTATTGGATCGGATCAGTTCTGAAAAAAATGGTATTGTTCGATCCATAATTATTGTTTTATTTTGCACAAATAATGCAAAGGAAAAAAAAGTAATCTAGAGTGAGAAAAAAAGCAATATGAATATTTACTTTTGATGTGAACACACCATTACAGATGGTGTACAAAAAAAAAGGAACACAAAATATAAGTGAATTCGAAAATTTAGAGACTAGTTATTATGCAAAGAAACAAAACATTTCTTTGACAGCCTGTTAAATGGGGTGCAAAAAATAATTATAATGAATACAGAAAGACAACCCTGAAACTGCAGGGAAAAAATCAAAGACTGTGACTATGGTGATTCAGTTAAAGTCTGCACCAAAGAAGGACAATTACATCTTATAAAGTAGATGTCCATATATCAAAGAACACGAAAATCAATAGGCATTCATTATCCAAGACACAGGGGGCCGATGTCCGCAGGGTGAAAATTCAATCAGCCTCAAAGTGTTACAGCAAAAGATTTACACCTCCTCATCTGGACTTTCAGAAACATAGTACATCACCACACATCTGACAAACAAGACAACAGACTACTTGTACTGTAGTACTTTAGAGTTCACTTCTATATCATAACTCTTGAGTTTGATCCACACACACCCCAGGCAATGTAGCACAGCAAGAGGAAAAAGTGATAATGTTCTGAAGGAAAGAGTTTTCATGATTGCATAACGAAATGGTTTCTGCCGTTATTACTGCAATGTCTCAGTCCAATGGGAGTCAAACTCTTAGCAATTTCGGTTCATCCTTAGCGTTTTCTGTGAAATTCTGTATGGGCGACACAGTCCCTCAGGAATTTAGCCTGGTGAAAAACAATTAGTCATGCATCTGACTGAGATCTTGGCAACAGTGATCTCAGGAAATGTGTGATATTTGAGAAGCTGATTATGAAATCACCCATGGGTTTTCAAAATAGACTTAATAAGGTTTATTAAAAAATCAAAACCTCATCTGCCTGAGACATGATGAATCTCACCGGCTGCATTCATAAGCCAGCATAAAAGCCTTTGAAGTGCACTCACCATCAGATATCAGATTTCCTGTAGTAATTTCTTAGATGCTTCTTGAGAAGGTACTATCTTTGTATATTCAATTTATGAGTGTACATTTATAAATTTTGGCTTTGGGATGTTCTATATCAACTTGATAGGTGTCTTGAATTAGCTTGGCAAAAATATAACTATTTATGTTCGGCCTAATAGATCTTAAAGGTGGGGTATGCATTTTTTTTTCTCCAAAACCCTTTAGAAAAGCAAGTTGGGCTTAGTACTGGAACAAACTTGTAGCCAATCAGCAGTAAGGGGCGTGTCTACTCATGATGTGTAGGAGAGAGCGCTCAGTGAGTCCACAGGATGGACATTAGCAAAACAGAGTAACGACAGAAAGATAGAGATGGCAGATAAAAATGTCTGCAGAACAAAAGAAGGCTTATGATAAGGCAAGAAGTAGGAGCCGTGTAAGTAGGACCCGTGCTTTGTTTCTTCTCAATAGTTGAGTAACATTAGTTTTGCTTTGTTTCACAAAACTAATATATGCTGGCTTTTGCTTGAATATGCTTGTTTGTGTCATGTTCGCGTGTTTGTTCATCTGCAATCAAATTGTCGTTCCCTTCAGCTATGATAAAGACACATTCATTTCCACACTCTATAAGCCTGAAGAGCCTAAACCTCCTCCACTGTCTGTTTTAAGCGTGAGCTCCCAAAGTGTTTCTGAAAAGTAAGTTATGTTTAATAAAGCAGATAATAATACAGCAGATTCCGTCATAATCAGTGCCTGGTTTGCATACGTATGTGAGGGGTGGAGCTATCAAAATAGGGATGAAACCCTTTTGGGGTAGGAGCGTGTTTGTTTTGGTGATTGAAATGTCAACATTGACCACCAGAAATCACTTACTCCACCTTTAATAATTGGCTCTTCGTAATCTTTCCTAAAAAACTGCTTTATTCTGTCAATGCATGCTCACCACTATAATTTAAATGTTTCCCTTATATCTTATAAAAACAAAAACAAAGACACTTCAATTCATTTGAATAGAACTTAGATGAGGGACTTAACTGAGAACAAGCACTTATGGAGACAAAAAGGTGTTTCAGTGATACAAGGTGCTTTCTTCCAGCTTCTCCATCTCTGACACCTTCAATAGCAGGTCAGCTCTTGAACATGTTTGTGTTGCCCTCTGCCTCCGTTCCTGCAAGGCCTGAGACCCAAGTAATGAGACGGATATCCCATCCCATCAAGCTGACTTCAATTCAGTGGGGTGGGAACACCCCAATAAGGCTCCTACAAGCTACTCGCTTCATTCTCCGGCATCCATTTCCAACTTATCAGGAGCCATTACCTGCCTGGTGCTCTGAAGGGTCAAGGACAAGCAAAGAAACATTGCTTGTTTATTCTATAAGGACAGCCAATAAAGCAGAGAACTGCTAGCAAGCTTTCCCAAAGCTTCTGAAAAGAAAACCCAGTGAAACTGATTGCTGTTTTGAGATCTGATGTTTTTAATTGGTGTTAATTTTCTGATCAAACATGAAAATGCCTTTAGATAGCAATAACACTACGCTGTGATCTTACATTTAACAGTTAATAGAGACTTTATCTCTATTTCTGCCATAATTTACTCAACCTCATGTCGTTCCAAACCTGTATGACTTTCATTTGTTGAACACAGAAGATTATTTGTTTTGATTTGGGGGAAAAAAGAGAGACCTATCTTTAAACTAAATGAATAATAATAAATAATAATCTTAGGAAATAATGGAAATGATGACAGTTTGTTTTTGTTTTGTTTTTCGAAATGATACCAGTTACAACATTTACTTGCAGCATGGATTCTTTTTAGTATAACTGATGTACTACTACAGTTTTATTCATATTTTGAATTTGTTTGTGTTTTTATATTTTCTGTTTTCACTTTAATTAATATATATATATATATATATATATTAGACCATTTAGACCTTGCACCCGGGAGCACCAACCTTTTTTCCATCGTTAAAATAGCACAAGTGAATTTGGACATGCCCTGAGTGCACCTGCGCCGTGCGCTTTACACTTTGCGTTTAGATTAGGGATGCACGATAATATCGGCACAACATCGGTATCGGCCGATAAAAGCTTAAAATGACCATTATCGGTATCGGCCGATATGAATATTTCTGCCGATGAGCCAAACCGATATTCTCCAAGTGAAATAATTGACCTGTTTTTCAGATGTGAATGTCTGTCTACATTTGTAAAATAATAAATTTATGGTAGAATCAGTACAGAAGAGATACATGGATTTCTCTTCAGTAAAATTAAAGTTTAAATATATCAGTATATATTTGTAAATATATCAGTATATATTTGTATATATATCGATATCGGTATCGGCATCGGCCAAAATTATTTAGAAAATATCGGCATATCGAATATCGGCCAAAATCCAATATCGTGCATCCCTAGTTTAGATCGTTAAAATAGGGCCCTTTTTTGTATGGTTTTAGATTTAGTTTTATTTAAATAAAATAATCCTGTTTGGCAGCCTAAAATAGAAACTATATAAAATGCAACAATAAAATTACAACAACAAAAATGTAATAATAATAATAATAAACTACATTGAAAAAAATATTTCAAAATGAATTAAATTAAAAGTGCAAAATTATAACAACTATGCAACTAACTGCTGACTATTAGCAAAGTTCTCTAAAACGAAATAATTATTCTTAACCATCATATTTTTTAATGGGCAATAATGAATGAAAACAATCATTTTTAAACTAAAGGTTGTAGAGTGTTTTATAGATTTCGATAGCAATACAAGATCACTGTGCTACAGGCAAAACTAGGAAAAATAGTGTGATTGTGCTCCTGTCTATATTCATTTCTCAAAGAAAATCTTGATGTTTATGTAAAAATCATACCATATCATGGGCATGCATACAAAGATATTGCATTACGCCTTACACAACAACTAGATCATCAGAAACAAACAGCATTTGTCACAGCCACTAAAATGTTTAGAATATGCTTTAATACTGTTGTATACAAAAGCATATGATTGTCAATATTTAAGAGTTTGCTTTGAAACCGTGAATTCATTGTATGAAAATGACATGTCCTCTTATTACATTTTCCTCTATCATCTTCCAGAGACTGAATTTGTTGACATGCCCTTTCACAAGTTTTGTTTGCTATTCACTGTGCTGCAGTAGCAGTCAATTCTCCCAAGAACTATAGTGGCCGAGAGAAAGAGAAAGAACGAGATATATTGGGGGTGGGGGGGGTATATGGTAGCAGTAGCCTTATGAAGGAGATGCCTCAGGGCTTTTCAGAGGAGTCCTCCAAACTTCAAAGTCTCTTTGCTTCCATAAGAAAGGCCATTGGGGAGTTGGCATCAATTTTAAATGATAAAGAAAGCGGTTAGGGAGAGAGTGAGTGAAGCATACCAGGATAAAAAAACAAGCCTCTTGTCAGGATGAAAATTAGTTGTGTTCATGCTGAGAGTGAGTTGGATGTGTTCGTTCCACTGCTGAATTCCAGCATATCCAGCAGAAGACATTGTGAATGTATTATCAGCACTATCAGCATCAGAGCAGTCATGATGAGAACTTCCTGCGTGCATAATGCCAAATACGTCAAAGGAAATGTAAAAGAAAACTGATTAAATAATTATGTTACAGCAGACACATATAGATATATGTAGACCAGTTCAGATCTTCAATATATATACCTGTCACACATGCTGGAGTGTAAATCAAGAGCACGACAAAGGAGATATATAAAGAGTTCTTTTAATGAACCGGGAGGGAAAAGGGAACATCCAAACACAAATCCAAATAATTGAACATTACATTAATAGCGGACAAAACAAAACTGAACAGACAGGGTTTAAAAAGGCATGGAAAGTAATCAGAGGAATGGAATCAATTAACAAAGCAAGGAAAGGAACATGACCAAATAGGGATAACACAAAAGGAACAGGAGTCCATGACTGTGACAGTTCGCCCCCTCCCGGAGCGGTGCGTCCTCTCACTGAGAGAGATAGTCCAGTGGAGGGAGGGGGTTCATGAGGCAGGCATGGGGCAGGCAAGGGTCAGGCAATGGAGAGGGAACATGGGGCATAGTACCAGGGTGGAGTGGATTGAGGAGCCAGGGAGGAGCCTGGAGCAGGAGGAGCCAGATGGTCATCCAGATGCCAGTCAGGATAACGGCCCATGGTGGAGTCGACGGCGGGAGGAGTCATGGTGGAGGAAAAGCCGATACCAGGGGGCCGATTGATGGAGACTGCAATGATGTATGAGGAGCCCAGGTTGGAGCAGAGTAGACGGAGAGCCAGGGTGACACAGAGGGTCCAGAGGTCCAAGGCAGTACTGAAGGCACCGGCGACCGAGGCGGAGGCGGGGCTCCGGAAGCCCGCTGCGGAGTCGGAGTGACTGAGGATGGAGATAGAGCCAGAGGGAAGGAGGAGCCTGACAGAGCCGGAGGGATGGAGTGACGAGGCGAAGCCATAGGAGTGGAGTCCCAAGGCGGCGGATGGTCGACGACTGACCAAGGTGGAGCCGGAGGGATGAGGGAGCCTTGTGGAATTGGTGGGATGATGGGCCATGGTGGAGATGAGGGAGCTAGGTTCCAAGGCGGAGCCAATGGGTCAAAGGACCAAGGTGGAGTCCAGGGCTCGGAGGCTGGAGACAGAGAATCCTCACGCCAAGGTGGAGCTTGAGACTGGAAGTTCCGCGGCGAATCATCGCACCTAGATGGCGCTGACTGAGGGTGAGCTGCGGGACTGACCGGCACCAGCGGAGATGGGGTTGAGGAATTGGCTGGTTTGAGAGGAGGCGGGAGAGGGAGGCTGGGAGGGAACACAGATGGACGCAGGAGATTCAGGGCTGGGCGGAATGAACAGAGACACAGGAGATTTGGGGCTTGGCAGAATCAGCGGAGATGCAGGGGAATTGGGTAATACCTCACCAAACCAATCAGTTAAATCTGTCTTGAAAACATCTATAAGTTCCTCATAATAAACTCCAGACACTAGTTGCAGCGCTCCCTCAGGGATGGGAGGGTGGGCAGGGCTTCCATCCAGGACCTTGATCTCCACCAAAACATCATAATAACAGTCTTTGAATGCAAGATATTTAAAGTGTACATAAAGAATACTTGCACTAGTTCCACTTTACCATATGTAAATATATTTCAATATACAGTATCTGTAGTTGCACTATTTCCATACAATTAAAGTGCATTTAAGCACAAAATTAGCATATACTTTAATTACACCAGTTTAGTATACCAGAATCAGGGACGGACTGACCATTTGGACGTTCTGACGTTTCTATCTGGCGAACAAATGCAATCTATTTTTGTTTATAAGTAACAATGTTGCCAAGTCCACGGTTTTCCCACGGAATTGGGTTACTTCTACACTGTTGCCGGGGGTTGTTTGTCATATCTGTAAACCTCAATAACGTGATATTTAGCCACGGAAAATGCTAATTTAAACAGGGGAACCACACCAAAACACATGTATTTTATCCCTGTATCTGTGTATTTTATTTTTAATGGGGGACCCCTTCAAAATCAATTGGGCTAGTTTTGAGTACAGATTGGGTTGGGAATTTTTGTGAAAACCTAGCAACCCTGATAAAAGCCCAAAACTGATGCAAAAGAGTGTGAGATCATGATGGCAAGCAAAAGAAATGAAGATAAAGGTGATTTGGAGAAGCTAAAAGAAAAAAAGCAAACCGTTACATCAGGTTGCCTTTGCCCACCTCTCCCACTAGGCACAGCATGTAGCCTAATAGAACTGCAGTTAAATTCCAGGTCCAAGCGTCCACTGCTATTTATTACTCCGTAATGTCTGGCATGAATCTTCCATTCATTCATAAAGAGCAGCGATTCTACAAAGAGTTATGTTTGAGAGCTATTGAGTTAGAAAATAGAGTAAATGAAGTAGCCTATAAGGTGATGAGTCGGATTAACATGACACACACACACACACACACATAAACATATGAAAACTCAAATTAAAGAATTCTGTTGTTTCAGGTGTCTAGATTCTAGGTTTATGCTTATCATTACCACATATTGCATTCTGTTCTTTTTATGTAGTTTTCAAGTATTTTAGTTTAAACAATAATGCATGTATTTCAATCCTCTGTTGAAAAAAATATATATAAAGCATAACATAATTTGTAATGGTTTTACTGTTATAGTGAAAATTGTATTGGTTTTAATGGAAACTGTAATGGTGCCTGTTGATCTTTACTGGTAATTGGTCACCTTCTATTCGTGGCTTTTGTTAAAGCTACTAAATCCTAATATAATATGTCCCAAAACTTGAAACATGAAACCATTATTTACATGAAACCATTATTTAATGGTTTTAATGGTTAAAAGTTGATGGTTTGTAATGTTTTTAATGATATTTGTAGTGGAAATCATTCACATTTCTGTGATGGTTTCTTTTGTTTATGTAAGCAGGGTCACCATGGGTTTTTTGATGTTATCTGCCATAAATGCAATAGGATTGCTGTAATATTGTGAGATAGTAGCGACTGTTTGTAGTTGTGGTGAGCCTGTTTGTGAGAAAATCCAGAGCTGTTTTTTACTCCCTGTCTGTCCCTGACCAGAAGCACAACTGCGGGGTATTTTTATTAAGTACATGAATATGTAAATATATTTGTAGTATACTTAGCATTAAATACATTTTACATATTTTTTTTTTATATTTATGTTTTACTAGCTAAGGTTCTTAGTGTATGTGTTTGTGTAACAGAAATTACATGATTCTTCAATAGGTTTGCACTTAACTTTTTTCCGAACTGTGATCAAAACCCCAAAAAACTGTAATATTGTGACATTTTACTACACTTTAAAAGCACTGTTTCCCTATTTTTTTAAATCGTATTAATTTGAAAAGCTTATTTATTCATTATTCATGATGGCAAAGCTGAATTTTACTCCAGTCTCCAGTGTCACATGCATGATACTTCAGAAATCATTCTGATATGCTGATTTGGTGCTCAGAAATCTTATCAATGTCAAAAACAATTGTGCTGCTTAATATTCAGGTTTGTACAGGATTTCTTTGAGGACCAAAGTTCCAAAGTACAGCATTTATTCGAAGCAGAAATCTTTTGGAACATTATGGGCCCTATCTTGCACCCAGCGCAATTGACTTTGTACACCGACGCATGTGTCATTCCTATTTTGCACCTGCGCAAAGCGCGCTTTTCCCTCCACAGAAGCACGTCGCTAAACTAGTGAATGAACTTGCGCTCCCTGGGCGGTTCAGCGCAAAAAAGGAGGCGTGTTCCGGCGCAAACAATCCCTGGTGCTATTTTGCTGTTCCATTAAACAATTGCGCCACTGACCAGAAAAAACCTAGTCTAAAGTCAGTGGCGCGTTGCGCATTGTTCATTATGCTATTTTAAGGGCGCATTCTTGACCATAATGTATAGCGTGCACAACGCGCATAGACTTTGCTCATGTAATCTACACAGATGCAACAGTTATTTTTGCAAATCATAAATTGTTACACTAAAAAAATATTAACACATGAGATGACGGAAATCATTGTGGTGTGCCACGAAGATGTGAAAAAATAGGCATAAATCTAGCTTACAAATTATTCAGGCTAATTGTAGTAATTAAGGATCAGACCTGTTTGAGGTCATATATGTATATAAGGACATCTGACAAATTGGTTTGTCCGTCAAGAACCAGGAAAAAAAAATCGATGAAACAATTGTGGCTATTTCCTCCCACGCCTGTTTAACCGACGCTATTTTGGGTGGGTTTCTCCCATCCCCATACAACACAACTTCTCTGTCTTTCACTGCTCTTACAGGAACACCAGTCTCCTCGGCTGTGAACCGCTCCTGGCGTGCGCCTGGTAAATACGCCATAATAATAGCAATCCATAATGGAACTTGCGCACCTGCTCTTAAAGGGAATGTTGGATGACGCTCTGATTGGTTTATTTCACGTTACGCCCAAACCACACCTATGAATAATGAAGCTACTTCAGACCAACCCACTTTAGATTTGCGCCGGGCGCAAGAGCCATTTATCCCGCCGGGAAAATAGCAACAGCGCCGAGACCCGCCCACAAACTTACTTGCGCTTCGCGCTTTGACACTTGCGTTTCAGATCGTTAAAATAGGGCCCCTTGTTTTACTGTCAATTTAATGTATACATTTTTGTTGTAGTTTTTTTTTTCTTTCTTTTTCTTTTTTTTACTAAGCCCAAAAGTTAGTTAGCTAGTGTATTTCCAAAAATTACACAACAAAAGCTGTTTCCAACATAATAAGAAATGTTTCTTGCATCAATTCAACATGACAGACAGACAGACAGACAAACAGACGGAGAGAAAGAAATGCAATCTAAAAATAAATGTATATATCATGTACATATTTATTTAAGACCACTTCTTATAAACTATAGGAAAAGCCTTGAAGCAAAATCCAGCCAGGATGGGAATACAGGACACAGTAGGTCATCTACCTGCGCACTTTAGATATGCCATTTAATCTTTCCTTTCTCAGCTGACACGGCTCAAGGGGAACTTAGGAAGGCAGGACGTGGAGGTGATTGCTACGTGGTATAGCCGGTGGACAACGGGAAAGTTCAGAGCTCATTTAAGAGACTTGGGGACCTTTTCACCTCGCGCAGCGCACCGGGTCCTGGATGACAAATGAGCTCCTTAAAGCACTTTATTCTGCAGCTACAACGGTCCCGCCCCCTCACTCCACCTTCAGCCATTTATCATTCACATCCCCACCTCACCAACATGGCCTAGTTCATAAAGGGTGTTCAGCACAATGGGGAAAGTAAAATTCAGGAAAAGGAGAATATATCCAACTTTGAGCGATTTTGATTTAATTATTTTAAAAATGGTCTGTGAACGACTGATGCAGAACAGAACACACTGGTAAACAAGAGGAAATGGGACAGCTGAGTGGAATGTCACTGTTGTATTGATGATCTATTCTCTCTTTGAGCTGAGAATAACGACGCTCTGATCAACAGACGCATTTTTCCATGTCTCTGTTTATTTGATCAAAACTGATTGGACTGGGGAAATGAATCCGGCTGTGGCTTTGAAAACAACCTGAAATAATTGAGCTATTCTCTAGAGTTTCATGAATGTTTTGAATGCGTTTAAAAACAAGATTTGTGCCCAAAGGATATTCGCTTGCTCAATCATAAAATGTTTGTGTAGTGGAGATAGATAAAGCCTATCAAGTGGATGGAGTGTTCCTGTACATAATAGCAAATAATAACACATCTGCAGGTTCCGGTGAGAGATGTAAACTCACTCTCAATTGTCTCCACAGCAACAGATTACATGTCAGAAATGTAAACATCTCCTTTGCTGTTGTGAAAACTAATGAGGGTGATTACAGACAAAGCAAAAAAAAAAAAAAAAGATTAGTCCTCTGAAATGCATAAGAGAATTCATTTACAGAAATTTTAGCCGCTTCAAGAAAGTTAATTGCATCACATCTGAAGTCATCTCAGACTCATTTCCTCTCCGGTTTCATTTCTGGATCTATTTTCATTGCCTGTAGTCTTCGGCACTACAGCACACTACCAATTATACCAATAAACAAAATACTATATTTACAAATGACAATATTGAGTTTTTCATTATGTACAACATGAGCAAAATCTCTAGTAAACTGATCATACTGCTTAAATCCACAAGGTTTTTACAATCAACTGTAAGCTCGCATTCAGATCCACCTCCATCCAATCCACGACCATCTGATAAAACTGCTTTTTTGATAATCCATTCACTTGGATGTACATCACAACAAAATCTCTTACTACTTGCTTTACATTGCAATGTAAAATAAATCCTGGGAAGTGTACATTTATGTTGTGAATTTTAACTGTTACCACTCATTCATGCAAATGAACATGTTGAACATCTGTAAAGATGTGTATATTTGCTCCATGGTAAATTAATGCCACTAAATTCTTAAAGCAATATATAAAGAATATAATGTGAGTGAAGTGTTACATTTAGGCAAAATCCTATGCTGAAATTCAGGCCCTACTTACTTCTAAGTTAATTTACTTTTTCACTTTTAACTTATTTTACTGATGGACTGTCTCATGGGTGAACTCTTATGTGCCACATATTCTGCATACACCATATTTGTTCCTTGTGATGTTTCGTGCACTTTTTTCCTTTCTTAAGTCAGTGTTTGAGATTGTTCAAGAATCCCCCAAGCAATTTGTTTGTAGGACTGAAATGGTCTAATGAATAGGCCCTGAGTCAATTAGACAGAAGCTGTTTGTCTTTGTTTTGCTTATTGGCCTTGGCACTTTGAATGTACATCTTGTCATCCGATATTATTAAGCAAAAACAACTAGAGACAAATAAAGCATAAACAAGCATGGGAGATATCACTGATACCACACTCTAGTATTGTGTCTCCTCAGCAGGACTATCATTTCCTCCTGCTTAGTTGTAATTAACTGTAATTCTAGATACAAAACTCTGCTTCTTGATGTGAAAATGAACGGCTAGATCAACAGTTTTCTAAATATTTAGTTTTTTAATCAAAAATTTTAACTAGTTAAATTGCGAGCTCTTAAGGAAAACAAATGGTCCACCAGCCGTCACCATGCAAGTGGTGTATATATATTCATATATTCACATATACAGATTGTTATTATCATAGGTTGCTGGGGAAGAAGCTTGAAGAAGCACAAAGGAGGGTCAAAACGAACAGATTATATTTATTTAATATATTTAAATAATCCACATGGGAAAACACAACCTCTTAAAACAATGAAGACTGGATAAAGAAACTTAGGAAAGGCAGGGCTATAAAAACTAAACCAAATGAGGGACACAGGTGAACAGAATGACATAAGCAACACAGGAAAACTAAGTCAAGGCAGGGAAAACAGAAACAGGGAAATCTAAACCAAAACAGAACATAAACACGACATATAGCCCTGGAACCATTAATCTAGATTAATAATGCTGCACAAATGTTTATCTTCTATCATATCTGATACATGCCCGGAAAAAAAAAATGATGATCAATTTATCCAGAACTGTGCAGCTATACTCGTATGTTTGATTTCTATCTATCTTTCTATACTTTTGTTTAAGCATTCAGGTTTTCTTTGTAGGGCTGTTTTGAACTTACTCTTTAAATGCATTTGTTTACTGGATCCTTTGGACTAAAACACCATTAATTTAGATTAATAATGTTGCACTTAATGCTGCACAAATATTTATCTTCTACCTTACCTACTGCATCACCTAATGAGATTCAACTGAACCTTATTGTTAAGTGTTATAGCTGATAAATAGAACAACATTAAAGTTGCAACCTAAACTACATAAGAATGCTTTTGTTTCAAGCATAGGTTGAACTTACATGAACTTTACAGCCTGCTCAGAAAAAAAATAATAATAATAATAATTCAGGAAACCTTGCCTGCATTCCTCCCTGTCATGAACAAACTCTCCATCAGCTCTGAATGCCATGGGGAATAATCTACTTGAATGAAAAGTTACAGAAAACTGTTCAGATGGGAAATCTGTGGTAATTGCACTTGAGATATCTCCAGCAAAATCTTGATTCAGGTCTTTAATTAATTTGCTTTGATAACTTCAAAAAAGGATGTGACAACTTCATTTTGCAATTTAATTGCATACAATGGATAGTTATATAAAATATATAAGCAGTAAAAGTGGATATTAAACAGAATATTGTACAATTTATTGAAGTATCTATACTGGACTGATATTTTTGCACTTTACGGCCAGTTTCATCAGATTTTCTTTGCACACTCCCTACATAACCCTAACCGGAGACATACAAGGACCTTACTCGCAAGTTCACAGCTTTCAAAGCACTTGACATTGCAGACCTTATTTTTTCATATTTCGCAGCAGATGAATTAATGATGTTTCTGCACTGTTGATTTCACTTCTCTTCAAAAGCAGCAGAATTGAGGAAATATGACAGTATGGTGTGTGCTATGCTATCATGAGGCTGTGAACTCTTAGGAACATGTGATGATTGGATATGTAAATTTCCTGCTGTTCTCTGTATTTCAAAGGTATCAAACACGAGAAGCCACCCATGTACATTCACCACAAAATGTGAACTGTAATTGTTTAACACTGAATAGACAGTTCACTCAAAGAATGAAAATTCTGTCATCAGTTACTCACCATCATGTCATTTTAAACTTATACCACTAGGGCTATTGCAAATGAGACCGCTTCAGCACTGGCTTCATGGCCATGTCCCTAGGTGGGTGTGGCAGCCTGGCACTCACCTGGTCCAAGTTACACCGACCTGTCACCAAACCTTCACCCCGTGGTCAGATCTTACATTTCTCCATGCCGGAGTGCCTCTGGAACAGGTCTCAAGGCATGCTGTGGTTTACATGGATGCCTCCACCACCGGCTGGAAGGTCATGTACAATGGGCATGCAGTTTTGCTCTGTCCCATCCATGCATTGAGATGCTTTGTTTACATAAAAACACATAAAGCTTCAGGACCTCAGACCAGCTCTTTATCTTGCCTATTCAGGTTGTGAGCTCAGTCTATGAGGAGTGTTGCATACTCTTGGGCACTGGCTCGTGGTGCCTCGCTCACAGATATTTGTAGAGCTTCAGGCTGGGGGACCCCCGAAGTGTTCACTAGATTCTATAGCCTCTGTGTGGAGCCAGTATCCTCCTGTGTTCTCACCTCAAATGGGTGGTGGCACTGACAGGCCCTGGTTAGAGTTGGTTTGCTAAAACTTTTCCAGAGTGAAGTGACATTCAGCCAAGTATGGTGACCCATACTCAGAATTTGTGCTCTGCATTTAACCCATCCGAAATGCACACACACAGAGCAGTGAACACACACACACACACTGTGAGCACACACCCGGAGCAGTGGGCAGCCATTTATGCTGCGGCGCCCGGGGAGCAGTTGGGGGTTCGATGCCTTGCTCAAGCACACCTAAGTCATGGTATTGAAGGTGGAGAGAGAGCTGTTCATGCACTCCCCCCACCCACAATTCCGTCCGGCCCGAGACTAGAACTCACAACCCTTCGATTGGGAGTCCAACCCTCTAACCATTAGGCCACGACTTCCCTGTGAGTGTCTGTACTGTAGACCCTGACGAGTTCCTCCATTCCCTTGGCAGCCAGATGCAGTGGAATGTCTGGCACCAGGCCTTCACTAAGTGACCTAAGTGGATCTCATATGTGTAAAGTCCACGGTATAGCCTCAGAAACCATGGTTCCCCGGCAGATTGCTGCCATTTAGACCTCTTTTGGGAAGGATGGGGCTTCCGCAGAATCCCTGTTCCAAGTGGAAGTGGCTCAGCTCCTCAGCAAAAACATGGTATGCATTGCACCTGCTGCCTTTTTATGCTCACGCATATGACATATATGATTGTAATGTTTTCAACAGATGAAAGGCTGATGAAAACAGATGAAAACTGCTGCATTTGTACACTGGGGGAGTTTCCTGAGCTGTGGGTAAAATAACAGTTAGACGAAGCACTACATGAGCAGTGCCACTGATGCTAATAATTAGTTATTTAAATACACCTTCTAAGGTGAGAATATCGAATTAACCCAAGTGCTGAGCTAATTAGAGGTTATGGGACAGATCCCTACTGCTTCCAGTCACACAAAATGGCATTACAGCAAAGAAACGGCATGCCTCCGAAAGGCCCAGGAAGTCTGGAAACAAGTTACTGCTTAGGTTTATTGAAGGCAATAAAAAGATGAGAGACAAGTGCCTGTATCACAGGAATATTTATTCCGTCACCGGAATAGATCTACAATTCAATAAGGCACTGCCGTTTGGTGCAAACTAATGAATGATACTTACAATGAGTGACAATAACCCACTTGGAAATTGGTCTGGGAAACAATGAGCCAAAATGAGGGAATAATACGTGGATGACAAATAAACAAATAATACTGGTGGCTGCCACATTGGTGGGGGATATTAGAAATGTCACTGTGGGTGTGGAAGAGAGAAAAAGATTTCACTGTTTCCCTCTGGGGACTTTCAGGTTCTGTGAGTGTGTGTGTGTAAGAGAGAGAGAGAGAGAGAGAGAGAGAGGTGAACGGCTGATGATTACCATCAGGTACTAGGTCTGAGACTCTGACTGATACCACCACCAGCAAGGGAAATAATGCCCTATTTCCTCGCTCAAAGATAAGCCTACAAATTCAAAAGATTTTCACCCCCTTTTCTTTACATTATTGAGTTTTACAAACTTTGTACAAACTATATAACTTGTAAATGAGTTATATAGAAATATATGAGTTTCTTTAGGTGAATCTAAGTCAAGTCATCAGTGTTTGTTGACTTCAGATTGCTGCATGGTCGTTCGGTGACAGGTCTTTCATTTACAATGAACAAAACATGGTCTTCATATGTTCATCAATGCATTCTTTGGATGTGACTCTGTGAATATATGTACTGTACAATCAATTAACTTCCTAGTGAAAAATAAATATACTAAAACTTATTTGAAATGTGTTTATTTTTTTTTTGTGCCAAGTATACTACATATACATTTACAAAAATCCCAAAAATAAATCTTTAAAAAATAAATATGTTTTGGTTATTGGATATAGAAACATACAAATATTCAGTATCTGTATTTTTTATAATTAATATCTGTCTCTATTTATCTATCTATCCATCCATCTATTCATCCATGTTCTTAAATCAAATTAGTTTAATCAGGCATTTGCAAGCTCCAGTTCAGAAAATGGTTTCGGTTAAATGTTAGTTGCACTATATCCAAAAAGTCTAAAAAGAAAATTCTGCAATTGCACTAGCTGTAATTAATATTCACAATACCTTTGCTGGATTTTGAATAATGCATGTTGACATTTATTGGCCTTCATTTAGAGAGCAGAATATTTAATGCAATAGTAAATTTTGCTTTGCTCAAAGCCAATTCATTCTCAAAATGAGGGTCATAGTTTTACAGGCAAAAGACATTGCAGACCATTAGCAGTTGATGCTCATTGCTAAAACTGCATCACGACGGTGCTGAAAATGGATCCATATTCCCTGATAATGTTATACAGAACTTTGAATACACATGAATATTCTATGAATGAATTCCTAAATCATGAGTGTGTCTAGTTATCATGCACTGCAAGAACAAAGCATGGTGGGAGAAGGTGATTACAAGAACAAAGCATGCTGGGAGACGTCATAGTGTCATCTGAAAGAACGCTCTCGACATCATGAGGTGCAAAATAGGCAATATCTTCAAACCAACAGATGCAAAACTCACTACCGTGTGAGAGATTGAGATCATCAACAGGAGAAAAAGTTCATAACCTATCAGAAATGTGGATTTTTTTCTTTCCACTTTTATGACACAATTATTTCCACAATTAAATGAATTAGCTTTAGGGAAGCCTAAACACATGTAAAGAAAACAGGGTTGGGTATCGAGAACCAGGGCAACATTTCCAAGAACTTTGGATTCAATAAGACATACACATGTCAGTTCTGCTGATCAAATCATGTGTGTGAATTTTAATGTGATTTTATACCATTCAAGTGCAAGAAGGCTCGAAAGCGCACTCCACACTTACACAACCAAAGTGCACACACAAAAAGCTGCCTCTCATATATTGTGCAAATACTAAATTGACAGACAAAATTATGCCAAACCGTAAACAGCTGAGAAAGAAAATGCATGTATAGCATAACAGTGCATCGGATCCATGCATTAGGTCTTAAAGTGACAGCATCAGTGGGTATACGCAAAGCCGACTGATAAAGAAGTCGGTATATGCTGTATACCTGCGTATACCCTGCACTACACCACTGGTGCTAATCAGAAAACAAAAGAATGTCATTTCCTGATATTAACTAAGAGCCTTTTTGTAATTTTAATAAGGATTAATCTGTTTTTTTATTTTTAAAAGGAAACTTGCATCGTGTTATTTTACATTTGATTTCACTGTCTGTACCTAAACTTTGTTTAGCTGTATTTATTTGTGCTGTTGCTAATGTTGTTATTTGTTCTTATTTTATTACTTGTCTTTTATCATTTTTGAAATCTATATGAATTAATCTTGTCATTTTTGCTGTGGTATTTTTGTAAGTGTTCTTTAGGCTGCTGATTTTTGTTAATGGTATTCAGCCGCAAAATTGCAAAAAAAATATTCAACACAATATTTTAAACCTTTTTGGAATCATAACTTGAAATCATTTAGAATAAGCATAATCTGAATCAGAAACTTCAAACGATACTCAACCTTCAATAGTAAAATGAGAAAATATATAGTTTGGAAAAAGAACAAATCACAGGGCTTACAATAGCGTTGTTAAAAGTAGTTTCTTAGGAAACTTAAACCCAAATATAAGAGCACTGACTGATTTAGTTGTTTAATGCGGCTACAGCAGTGTTTTTACAGCATAAACTGGTAATGATTCAGTGGCAGATTAACACCCCACCTCTCTCCTTCTTAATTAGCTCAACTAAATGATTTCAAGCTTAATTGAATGTCAGATTATTATTGCATGACAGCAGCTGTTTGAGGACACGAAGACGAACAACCGATGTGATTTGGAGTGATGGCCCTATCTCGGCCCTCTAGGATTAGCCAGGCATGTGCGGAGAGAAGCGTTTTCACTGTTGTTTGCTAATGAATAGCTGTGAATGCATGGTCATACTGTGAATCTGCGCCGGCAGCTAATTGAAAAGTAATCTCTGTTGTTTATCTTTACACAGCCAGTCATCCAAAAGTCGGTGATATTTTTTATATTCACAGCTTGGCTGCAGCCAAAAGCACACTTTAGTCTGAGGAAAAGGAGCTACTGAGATTCATGGCCCACATCCATGACTTTTTGGATATAAAATTATATGAATGCTGTCAATTCCAAATGTCTCATCTCCGCAGGTGCTAGCTAATAGATGGCTGCTTTCCAAGGGTGGGTGGCATCGCAAAATCTTTTATGATGGTTTGAAGAATTTTTGATCATACAAAATCTGTAACCTTTATAACTTAGTTGACTCTAAATGGAACATATTAGTACCTTTTGAAAAGTGACAGTTATCACACAATTTGTGTCTGAAAGCGTACAGCCATACAGCTACATCTTTTTTTTCTACTCACAGTAACAGGAATGCACAGTATCAGTAATATCACCTACTGATATTAGATTTTTTTGATATTGGACATATAATTATGCATGCTCACTTGACATATTTTTTTTACAATAAGGTAACCGTTACTTTTATCTAATACTTAAGTTAATAAAAAAAAATAAAAAAAAAAATCATACTATGCCTGCAATTTATGGGTTATCAGAGATAACAAAAATAATTACCAGCTTATCGGTATTGGCCAGAATTTTTTTTATCAGAACTTCTCTACTAGATGTTCAAAGAATATTACAGAATAGAGTTTATATATTAAACAGCCAATAAGTAATGTATGTTTTTGTACAATCCAATGAATTAAAACACAAATTAAATGCTGTATTTCATTTGCTTTATTTTAACTTAGACACAAAACAAACTATTTTTACTATGATTAATTTGAACAAATTAAATGATAGGTACGGTATCAATGTAAAAACAGCTTCATACTACAGTATGTAGAACTGGAATTAAAACAAAAGATGCCAAACATTAACATTTATATTACAAAATAACATTAAAATGGATATACGCACATCGTTATTTGCATATCTTTTTAACTGTACTCAAGTAGCAAGATTCAGTGTTGCCTGGAAAACATAAACAACTAAACTAAAGAGCATAAACTCTACACAATCGTACTGCCCAGAGTATTTTTTATCTTCATTCATTGTAAAGTAGCTATATCAATGTCCCCAGATGCTAAGAATCCATTCTGGGTCTGTTACATCTACACTTAGACCTCGATCAGCTGCGTTTATCTCTCTGTAGATCTTCATTTTTAGCTTCCCCTGATTCGATCCAATCTTAGACATGTATACAAGCAAGCATGTTTGCCTGCAACCCCACACTTCGAAAGTGGGAAAAAACCTATAGCAGGCAGTGGGGGCCTGACCTGATTTACTGTTAATGCATTTTAATACAGGCAAGTCCCCGGTCTCCCGCAGAGTCATCTCTGGGAGAGGAGAAAAAAAAGGTTCTGCTGCTGTGTATTATCATTTCATCATTTATTCATGCTGGTCTATAAACAGAGGGAGAGAGGCAGGCTGAAGCGCTTTGGCAGCTGAGACCTGAAAAAGATACCCATTAATGTGGGACACATGAAGAGAGTCATGTGATGTCAGACACTTTACCTTGACATCAAATTGATGATAAGGATTTATTTCAAAGGTGGACTTAAACTGTGTTCAAGACCGTTTCATTTCAGGCAGAACAGAGGGCCGCTCTAGGCCATGCTCTGGCAGAGCTAAAGAGCACTGCAGCCATATTTCTGCCCCAACATGAATGAGTACCGACTATAGCGTGAAGCCTGGGAATCATGCAGCACATTCCCAAAAAGCCTCGCTCTGATTTATAAACATCAACAAGTGGAAAGCATTTCAATTTTACAATGTCAGTTTGAGCTGAGTGCTTCAGATGCCATTCGTGATCCTCCAGATGATTTCATTTTAACAATGCTTTTGACTAGGTAGGCGCAGATGGTTTATGAATATTAATCAACTGATCCACAAAAATATTGAGATTCAGTGTTTTGTTTTGTTTTTTAATCATTGTAAACTAAACGGATTAAAAATAAATAAATAAACAATATACATTATATATTATATTCTATAAAGTAAAAACGAAAAACAAAATAACGAAAATAGAAGATGCTGCATTGTTGAAATTTCAAATTCGTAAGTTATTTTTTTTCTTGCTCCAACTTGTTATGTTAAAGGTGTTATGCTGACTATTAAACTTAGGTTTTTAATCACTCTTTTGTCTATATTAGTTGAATTTATGGGGTCCTATAATGTGAAAAAATTATTTATGTATTTTTTGTAAAGTAAACAAAATTCAAAATATTTAGGGCCAGATTTGCTAAACAGTGTTAAAGCGCAATTCCATAAAAGCACAGATGGGAGAGGGAAATTTTATGTGATTTACTGACAATGTGGACATTAAAGAATACAGACGCAGCCAAATCACCTGCTTTAAGACATATTTTTGGGGTGTTAAATAACAGCGCAAATACCAGTAATTTGACGAGCGCAAACTTTAGTAAATCGTGTTGCATGATTCGTTTTAATACTATCCTCCAATAAATCTTGCGACTAAAAAGGAAAACTTCTATAAATACTTATTCAATAAGGTCAAGCAAATATTACTGTCCATACCTTTTTAGTGCTAATTCTTTACAGCGTGCTTTTAGTAAATCCTACTATATTAACGGCAAAAGACGTTTGCACTGGTGTTAGTAAATCTGGCACCTACATTTTTATTTTAGCATGTAAGAATACAGTATTTCATATTAATTCTCCAATTATTTTGTGGCGAGTGGGGCGGGGCCGAGAGGCGTGGGAACGAGGAGTGAGGCCAGGTGTAGTGATTGGAGATGAGCTACACCTGCGCCCCCACCGCTAGTATCGAGTCCCACGTAGGAGATGGAGGGATATAAAACTGGAGTGACGACCGTGAAGGACGAGAGAGGACCAGGCCTGGGACATTATTTTATGTGTTTGCTTTTTATTTGTGCGCGTCAGTCGCCGTGAGGGGCTGACGCACTGTTTAGTGTTTATTTTGAATAATTAAAGTTTCATTTTGATTGTGCGCCGGTTCCCGCCTCCTTCTTCCCGATGAATAGGAAGTCTTTATTGTTACATATTTCTTCCTACGCTCATCTTAAGAAAAATAATAATGGAACAGGGCTTGCATACAGCACAAAATTAAAAAAGAGAAAAGTGTTAGAGTTGTGTGGGACATGGGAAAGAAAACTTTATATGGAGTTATTGAACTCTACAAAATAATAACAGAGAAAAATGTGACATTTGTTAGAATTCGGTCTAAATGATCATTTGAGGTTTATAATGTTAATAAAAATGGCTTTTAAATAGAGATAAATGTCTTAATATCCATTCTGTCTTTAGAAATCACAAAAGTGTTTCATTTAATAAAAAGTGTTGGTATTGGTATCAAAAAATGTGATCAAAAACATAGATTTCGTAATGAAAGATTGCCAAAAATGTACTTTTCCTCACCAGAGGAGTTTGTTTCTTCATCAGAACAGATTTGGAGTAAACTGGCATTTACATCACTTGTACTCCGATGGATCGCTGTAGTGAATAGGTGCCGCCAAAATGAGTTCAAACCGCTAATACACTGTAAAAAAGAAAAAAAATTGTTCCTGCATTACATTTACATTTTTAAGTATAATCAACTTGGTTGTAGGCCTAGTCATTTCAACTTGAATTATGTTAAACCAACCTAAAAAAATTAATAACAATAAAATGAATTGAATGTATTTTATGAATGTTTGTAATAAACTGGAAAGCAAGTGATGTACTGGACAGTAATGCTATTTACCTAAATCTGTTCCAATGAAGGAACAAACTCATATTTACAGTGTCCCTGGGGCTCAGTGGTAGAGCATTGCGATACCAGCACAAAAGGTTGTGGGTTCAATTCCCAGTGAACACATGTACTGTAATGTGTTCTGTACATGTGTCTGTACATGTGTACTGTAAGTCACTTTGGATAAAAGTATCTGCTAAATGCATTAATGTAATGCAAATATACATCCTGGATGGCCTGAGGGTAAGTGCATTTTTCTTAAACTAAAAGCGTCTGTGTTTAATTGCTATAACATAATCTTAAATATTAGTCTCTATAACTATATGTTATGGAATATACCTGCAGTATTTATTTATTAATGATTTACATACTGCATAAATGAAATGTACTAAACCATGTTTATGAAGTAAAGGAATACCTTAACTTTCTGAGACCCAGCAGCCTGGGACTTCAGTTGGACATGTAGGTATTTGAGAAGACAGGACCAATGACTGTCAGGGTTTAATCAAACAAACGGGATATGACTGAAAAGCCCAGTATGTAGTCTTTATTAGGACACAGTTTCAAGCCAAAAGCTATTCCTTGCCCTGAATTCAGATCTTGAGTCCCTTATAGGGGACAAAAATGAATTACATGGTCTCGACAGGCAGAGGCCACAGGAAGCCTTCTGTCACACTGAATTAGCAAAGTGATCAACGTTACTAGCTAGCGGGATGAATCCGATAATGGATCAGTCTACAAAGTAACAACAACACGAAGCGATTCAGGGTAGAGGCAATTCAGTGCGTTCCCAGAAAACACCATTTTCTTGATGGAAAAATGATTCATGCGTTGAAGAGCAAAGGCTTTATTCACAACGCATTTTAAAACTGTCCATGAAAAGAAAATACCTGCTATTCACTATGGACGCATTTACAGTATAAGTATAATTCGGGAAAAATAAAAAGAATATCTCAAAAAGTAGAGAAAAGGCTTAATACATTCAGCAAATACAGATGGATTATTCTTCATCTGCAGTTAAAGGTACAAATATATAGAGCAATTAACAGTCTGCATAATGTTTATTAGTCTGAATTATATATATATATATATATATATATATATATATATATATATATATATATATATATATATATATATATATATATATATACACACACACACACACACACACACACAGGTAATTTATTACTGTTTTGGAAAGAAGTCTTTTATGCTGTATTTATTTTTTCAAAGTATAAAACAGTAATACTGTGAAATATTATAACAATTTAAAACACATTTAAATATGTCTTCAAATGTAATTTATTAAGATGATGGGATGCACACATTATTCCATTCTGGTGATGCATCCTTGCTGAATAAAGGTTAAAAAAACACTTTTTCCTTAACCTGAAATTTCGTGACATCCTCAAACTAATGTCATTGAATTTTGCATTGGTTTGAAAAATATATTTCTAGCTCTTTGACAAACGTGATAAACAAATCACGATTGCTTCTGATAATGCCTGTAATGTCTGAAACATTTTCACAAACCTGAATCAAGCGTGCACCTGACTCCACACCACACTGGATGAACAGAGCTCTCCGCCAAGCAAAGAGAACACTGCCCTCTGCTGTTTACAACCAGTATCTGTTGAGTGTTCACCAAACACCCTGAATATGTTGTAACCCCAGCACTTTCATTATTTGATAAGGCATCTGAGGACTCACAGCTTCACTTCAAAGACTACAAAAAGACACCAGGCGAACTTATCTGACGCATATTACCGCTTTTGTTCAAACAAACAAGCGAGAAGTGCATTAATGCCAAGCCCCGAGGTCAAAGCAGTGCATCACTCATGCGATATCTGCACCTGAAGGAGATGCAGACTTCATTGTTCCTGCTCTGACAGCTGAGTTTTGCTCAGTCAAATCCCTGCACTGTCAAAAAAAAATGCTTGAGAATATAAGCAGCCGGAGAGAAAAGTACTGGAAGATTGTATTGAAGAATATAAGATCCTCAAATAAGATAGAGCCAGAAGGACGGAGGTGCGGAGAATATTAAGCAACGCCGAGGCTTTATGTAATGCAAGACTGTGCCAGAGCTTCCGCCTCAGACATTCTCGGCGCAGTTCCACCTCCAGTCTCTCTCATCGTCCTCAGATTATTTGTGCAATTGGTGTAGGAAGAATTTGTCAATATGCATGGCGCTCTCACCAGCTGGATTGCCTCACGTTGCAGGTTACCAGGGGAACAAAGATTCAGCCGTCTGTTTCTATTGAGAGCAAACACAAACCTCAAGGTTACAGACATTAAGGAGTCTCATTCATGTGAAGAGGCTCAGAATATCTGACAGTTCAACTGAGCCTTCTATCTCGATCCTGTCTGCTGTCTTTTTCATCCCCGTACAATCCATCCCCAGAATGACATGAGAGGTGAACAACAGTGAGTTCCCATCGCTGCTCGCTGATGACAAGGCACAACAAATCCCACACCTGAAAAAAAAAAAAAAAAAAGTAGAAACTATCTGCTCGGATACGAAGCTAAAGTACGGTTTCTGAAAATATCTGTATTCGGAAGATTTCTCAGCTTTTCGCCTTTCCAATAACAATGTTCTCCATCTCACCCAGCCGGAAAAGAAAGTGATTTCACAGACACAAAGTCTTCACAGGGTACTTAATGCTCGGAGTCTGCTAACAGGCACTGCAAGCTATTCAGAGAACACGTCATGGCATCTAATGAAGACAAAAGCAGAGGTTTGGGGAAGGGAGATGTGGGTGAGGAAAGGTTAATGTTATATTAATGGGGACCTCCACTGTCCTTGACAAATCATGTGGCCCCTGTGACCCTTTCCCAGACTTGTGCTCGCTTCAAGCACTTTATTTTACCCTCAAGTACTCCGTTTTTACAAAGCGGCGGTGTCTGCGTGTCAGTTGCTTCGTGAATCCCACTGTATAATTCACATATTTAGTTATTCAGCAAGGACTTGGTGTTTGCGTTGGGGATTCACACCGACACGAACGCCGCGTTTGTGGCGAGATCCCAAAACAGCCCGATTTTCAGGATGTTCTGCTGTCAAACCAAAGTCCCAAGACAGATGGGAGCCGGAGATTTTTATTCCTCCCACGGCAGGTTCAAATAAAGTTGAGAATTAGGTTTCTATAATTAGTTGACTCTTTGGAGGCATACTGCCAAACTGTAAAAGAAACTGTAATTTATAATAGAGGCAACATGAAAAGACTTTAAAGGGATAGCTCACCCAAAAATAAACTTTCTGTCTTTAGTAGCTCACCTTGATGTTGCTCCGAACCCAAGTGACTTTGCCTTATGATCAAAATACCTATTTTCAGATCACAGAACAGAACTTTTGTGTGCAATGACAGATCTTAGTGTACATGGCTGTGAAGCTTAAAAGAAAACGACACACACACACGCATATATAAATATATATATATATATATATATATATATATATATATATATATATATATACACACACACACACACACACACACAGGTATATACACATCATAATATAATATATATATATTAAATATTGCTTTGTTTTAATTTTTTTGTTTTGTTTTTTCCTGTGATGGCAAAGCTGAATATCCAGTCTTCAGTTTTCCATGATCCTTCAGAAATCCTT
The DNA here is from genome assembly GCF_003368295.1 of Carassius auratus. NCBI lineage: Eukaryota > Metazoa > Chordata > Actinopteri > Cypriniformes > Cyprinidae > Carassius > Carassius auratus. The sequence continues at coordinate 20,127,163 of NC_039254.1, forward strand.
TTAAAATGCTGAAACTTTTATATTAGTCAATGTTGAAAAAGATTAAGCTGCTTAACATTTTTGTGGAAGTTGTGATGCAGTTTTTCAGCAATGTCTGATGAACAGAAAGTTCAAAAGAACAGCTTTTATTTGAAACGGATTATTTTACTGTCACTTTTGATCAATTGAATGCATGCAAAATTGTGCATGAAGATTCTTCAAAAGATTTTTCTGTGTTCCACAAAAAAAAAAATGCAATTAAGTATTAAGAAAGGCAAGATTTATTCAATAAAATGTTTATAAAATGCAATTTTATAAAATGAATCAATACATTTAAAACCTAAGTAAACGTGTATGTCAATCATTTAACTGACTATTTGTACAAGATACTTAGCTCTATGTAAATCTGCCTCTGTGCCACAAATATACTTGATAATCATTATGCAAAATGCCATTTACTCTCAGAATTCACCTCCTTAACATCCACGCTCACTTGCAATCTCTCCCCATCTCACACTCAATCCAATTTCTGCAGCACCTAACCATGTGTGATGAAGAGCCCAGGCCAATGAACTTCATTGATAACTCGCAACTAAAATGACAACTGTGGCACAACGTGATGAAAATATCAGCGTATTGCTGCTGTGTTGGAGGTTTCTGACAGGGCCACATCAGTCACCCTCATCTCAGATCTGTTCCTCAAAAATATAATCTTGTTTCCTCGCATCAATCCGGGTGTAAAGTAGGCCGCTGTGATCAAAATTAAGCTGTTGACATGACTGCTCGACTTCCCTTTCCAGCTCTCTGACTATCGGGTATACACCAGCAAATACAGACAGACATAGCACAGATGGATTGTCTAAACACCACAGCAAAACTGTCAGTGCATGCTACAATAATAAACTTGCCTTATGAAATTATCAGTTAGAAAAGTGCAATCGCCAAATCTCTCCTCTCCTCTCCTCTTCAGTCCAGCATGTTGCCAGAAATGAACGGTAAGTGTATGCCAAATAATGTCACTGTACTTTCAGACAGCTACAAATTGTCCTAAAAACATACAAATATTTCAGAGGTGTTTATTAATGTGGGGGGGGGGGCATAGGTATAGGTACCTAGAGTTTTGCAGCCATGAACTAGCTCACTTTACAGCCAAAAGCCAAAACATTAGCACTGACAATTTGCATGAAAAACATCTACACAGACACAAAATGAACAAAATTGAACATTGATGAGTTTGACTACAAAGCAGGGACTACATCACAAAAATAAATGAAGTATAAAAAAGTTACATTTTACCTCAAAATAAGCTTTTCTCCTCTAAACTCTTCTGCCTGCCACAGGGCACGGATTTCTAGTGTTTGGAATAAGCACTAAAATGAAAATATGTGAAGTGAATTAGGTGGTTTGTAACTTGTTCCTTAACTGAGAAATAGGTTGTGTTAACTGATCCATGTTACAACCATCTCCGGCCCCCCCAACTAGCTATAGCCTAAGAACAGAAGCAACAAAAAAAAAAAGGTAGGCCTATGGTAAACGTTTTTGAAAAAATAAATTCTGACATTTTAATAAATTAACAACTGGGGCATAAAACCTGAATGTGACCTAAATTTGTTATACTGTATATTATCACCTACTACATCAGTTATTTTTATAATAGTTAATAATTATATATAATTATTAGTGTTTATATGACCTAATATAAGATTGTATGATTTTAACCGTTTCCGTAACTTGTAATCCCGCTTGTTTTCATTCGCGTCATTAATGGCTGAGGCACTGGAAGATGAATGAGCCACGTGCCTTAGAAAATCAGATTTTTGAGCATCTCGGCTCTGAACATGTAGGCCACCCAACTAAAACGAGCCAGAGTACAAGTGGAAAGTTAAGCGTGAACGGATGGGAGTTCTCTTTCTATATCAATTTATATGTAAATCACACTAAATTACCCACCATATGTCAGTCCTCGTTTACAGTTCTCCCGAATTCATCCATGCAGGAGGGCGGCTGAATGAGGATCTATCATCAGCTGGATTGCTATAACGTCTGTTTGGCAGGCCAAGAATGAAGCAATGAGGCCATCTGGAATGACTGCACTCCTTATACACCGCCCTCATGTGGCTTTAAGTAGAATCAACAGGGGGGCTGGAGTGGTTTGGGTTCGTGATCACCTGTGAAACCATACGGAAAATTCTCTGTCTCTTTCGGCTTATTCCCTTTATCAGGGGTCGCCGCAGCGGAGTGATCCCCAGAACTTAACACTGGATGCCCTTCCTGCTGCAACCCAGCACTGAGAGTACACTAACTTGTGCCCATACTTAGTCTACAAGAGCGACAACATTTCACTTTTTGGTGTGTCTTCTAATTATGGAGCAGACTTCATCTGAGAACTATAATAATTTAATGAAGTCTCTAATGAAAGGAAATCAAACACTAAAAATACCTGCTTGTTATTGGTTCTGTGCACTCTACCTGCTACAACTCAGACAAATAAATGATGCAGAGAATTAGAGCACAAAAGAAATCCCTGTGATTTACAATATATGAGTGACCTGAATAAAGCAGCTAGAGTACAAATGTGATTAAAAGCAAAAGGAACAAATAGAAGAGAAATTTGTGTAATTTACAAAAGACCTTTTACTTGTTGATATATTTCCTGCAGTTTCTCCCCAGAGCTTTTAGAACGCAATGAGAATTGCATAAGGCTTTTGTGATGATTGACTTATATTCTGCCAAATTAATCAAGTATAACAAATAACAGGGTTTTTTTATACGCAAAATACTTATATACAGAAGCGATGTGTATTAAAACTGAAAAAGGGGGAAAGAACAAGCTCTTTAGTGACAGTAAATCAAAGTTACAGTCACTATGGAGGCAGTACTTCACACTACCTTTTGGCAGCTACCTCATTTAATCCTTCCTTTAAGCCCTGGTAAAAATAGAGAATGGAATACAAACTATCCAGTACTGTTGGAGAGATTAGTAGAGGATTATTTATCCATTTAGTCAGGTAAGGCATATTATGTTAGAAGGAAGGATGTGGAAATACGAGCCCTGAGTGTCACGTCCCTTTACTTGATTGCTAAGATCTACATGATAAACTAGATTGCAGATTCATATAGGTGTTCAAGGAATAGTTCACCCTAATGTACTCAACCTTAGGCCATCCAAGGTGTAGATGAGTTTTTTCTTAATCAGATTTAATTTAGAGAAATTTACATCACTTGCTCATTAATGGATCCTCAGCAATGAATGGGTGCCATCACTTGTTAAGTTAAAAAGTGTTTGTAGAAAACAAAACTTACATTTTTAACTTCACACTGTTGTTTTCAGCTACAATCCAGCTCCTCAGTCCAATTTATTGCTTTTTCCAGTGAATAATTGGTTCATCTGAATCAGGTGAGAAATATGCACAGATCAAGCACCGTTTACAATCACATTGCTTTTCACTTCACAAGACGTTAAATGATGGACTGGAGTTGTCTGGATTACTTTTGAATTATTGTAATGATTTTCTCAGCTGTTTGAACTCTCATTCCGATGGCACCCATTCAATACAGAGGATCTATTGGGGAGCAAGTGATGTACTGCTAAATTTCTCCAAGTCTGTTCCAATGAGGAAACAAACTCATCTATATTAATATATGAGTTTAGGATAGCCTGTATGTGAGAAAATATTCAGCAAATTGATGTTTTGGGGGTGGTCCAACTTTCGGTACAAAAATTTTGGTCAGTAATATGACTACCAATGCCATTGCACAGTGTGAATGTTTGGGTTACTGGGGGCATTCGACTTGTTTGTTTCTTGTCTTTTTCTCAGGGTCAGCATCACAAATCCCTCTGTTGACAAAACTGCATTGACTGCAAATAAGAATGATGGGTTGTGAATACAAACATGAATTATAGCTAAAAGTGTACAGAGTTTATCAGCAGTCATTCTTGTCATTTCAGGGTCATATTTGAAATGGATAACAGACATAGAACACTAAAACTTCTGTAGGGTTGTATATATTTTATATGAAAAGTTCCACATACTGCATTATTGAGCAATGGTACATAAAAACCAGTGGGTTTTTTATTTTTGACTTCTCTTGTTTCTTTTTTCCTTATGTGTATATGACTGCAGAGTTGCATTAGAAAATTATAACTTTAGACAAGGTCATTATATTTATGATTTGGTAAAATCCTACATTTTGATTTAATATTAATCAAATATATTTATTTTCCCCAAATCATTAAATTCTGTTTTCTTGAATGTTTTTATACATATATATAATAAAAAATTAAAAACCAGAATAAATTGAGCAGTCAGTAAATATTCCCAACACTATACCATTTTTAAATATACTATTAACTATTGTTGACCAAAAAAAATAATAATAATTAACAAAACAGCTTTAAAACAGATCCCAGGATTTTCAATTTGACCAATATAAAAAGGCACTTGTTTTTATGAGCAATAAAGACTTGTTTCCACAGTCCTGCTTTGCATTACAATGTCAGTGCAGTGCAATACTTTATTGCAAGAGGACTGAGACTTACAAGTCATCAAATTGTAACATTTAATTGCCAGGAACAACTGTCATCCAAATGCCCAGGCTCTTTACACAGGGCTGAAATTAACTGCCTTGCATGCCTTCACTGCAAGTTATCAAAATACTCTACTAATGATCAAATAATAGTGTTACGAGAACAAGAGCCAAACGTGTCTCTACACTGTGCATATATTAGATACTGAACCGACAGTTGCATAAAACATTTAATGGAACTGCGGCAAAGAGTGTGTGGAAGTGCATGTAAGTAACTGACATGACTGCAGTGAAGTGATTCCCTGAGAATTAAATCAGTATATGATGCTGAGGGATTTGCTGCATATTTCTTCACTGTACAGATGGTCTAATGGGTCCAAATCTCACACCAGGGAAATATGTTGTACAGATAATGACCTTGAATGTACAGAATGTAATGCTTGGCATAACTGGAGCTCTGATCAGTCCTTTGCTGGCCCTGTGCTGTTAGATTAGTGCCCTGTGGATAAATTGCTTTGGGTGCACTTAACAAATCCAATATTTTATCATTCTCTAATGTGCTTTGCAATGATTCTATGATTGCATAATGCATTTTGATACGCAATTACACGTTAGAAGCACTGTAACTCATTAGAGCTCAGTTAAAAATAATGTTGACAAGATATTAAAGTTACACTTTAGACAAAGTAGAAAACATCAAAGAATCTTTTCAAGTATTAATGCATTTATAAATAGAGATGCATACAAAATAAAACAGAATAGAAATAAAAAACGGAAATAAAAACAGTTTATAATTTTATAATAAAATCTTGATTTAAAAGTATTATTGTGTTTTATTATTATTATTATAAATTTGTTATTAAAAAAAATAATGCATGTTAATAATATCTCATTCCATCGCAACAGATTAAAAATCACCGAGTGCCACAGCACTGGACTCAGTCTCCGCCCACCTCCATTAAAACACTTACTGCGGATGCTCATGGATTAGTGAAAGCACACGCGTGAGGAATCAACTTCAGACTCGTCGACTGCATTCAGAAATTGTAAGAAAATTATTTTCAATCAATCAAATATTTTATTATTGTTAGATGTGACATGTCAATGCTGTATTTCAATGGCCTGGTAAATTTGAAACTGTTGGCAGCCAATGTTGCACACGCGCAGCTACTTCATATAAGCGCGTCCTCTGATTTGATAAACAAACGTGAGCGCAACAGTTTACCAAATATAGGGAGACTATAGCTAAAAAAATAATAATCGTTTTCTAGAAGTGGAGATAAAATAAGCTTGAATGTGAAAGTCGCATTCAAATGGAAATTAAATATATATGGCTAAATAAAGTTTGTTCAAATGAAAACGTGATTAGATAATGTGCTGGGACCGGATGCGTGAGGAGAGCAGATCAGATCACTATTCACGGGTTAAGCTGTCAGGCTACAGAAAGCCGTCAATACAGGTTAAGACAGGGAAGGAAGGATCTTACTGTCACTTGACATGTAATTAGTGATGGGGTCAGGGGTTTCATCTGCCAAACCCCCCTCCACACCTGCAGCCCAGTGTGCCAAATGTGCGACGGCGTAAGTTTGAATGCACTTCTGTGTTGCAACTGTTTTTCTTCTTGTGTGTTTTACGGGTAACTTAGTTGTTTTGATTTTCAGCCCAATGTCTGGAAATGAAGAGCGCACGTTCATTGCCATCAAGCCTGATGGAGTGCAGAGGGGACTTATCGGAGAGATCATCAAGCGTTTCGAACAGAAGGGCTTCAAGTTAGTTGCTATGAAGTTAATCCAGGTAAATTGAATTAAGTTTTACTCTCAATCGTTTAGATAGAACCTCCATTTCCTTTTAATAGTAAAACAGCTTGCTGAGAGTGTTTCATTTGCCATTTATTGTTGACAGTTACATGTGTCTGGTGAAAGTGACAGATTTGTTTAACATGTATACCTAACGAATATTGACCATGGTTTTTCTACAAAAAATAAATAAATAAATAAATGACTAAAGTTTATCCATGGTATTTTTAGGCTTGTAAAACTGTGGTTATACAAATATTAGTTGGTACTTGTACATGGCTACTATAATTTAACTATAAAAAAAATAAAAGATAGAAAAATTTCGTAATGGTAGAATATTTTTCACAATTAAACTTACATCACTGCATCACAAACAGTGGTCAACCATTTGACAGCAAACAAAAGAGCATGCCTGCGTCTCAATGTTCATACTCTCCATCCTAAATAGTATTTAAGATTAGAATAACTGTGTCCCAAAGCATAGTATGTTGAAAAGAGTATGCCGAAGTTCCCAGATGGTCCACTGTTTCAGGTCGATTTTTGGAAGTGTGGATCAATGCACACTCTAATGGCTAAAATTGCCCACAATCCATTGCGCTTTGGCGAAGGATTTGGTCCAGAACTACAAACGAATGACGGTTAGGTAACTATAGAGAGGTTTACAAAAAGTGGTTACTAATCAACTTTTAATCTGGTAAAAAAAAAAAATTATATATATATATATATTTATTTATTTATTTTTTATCCGTGTTATATTTCATCTGCAACAGCAATGTGAACTTTTATAAACATCCATTTGGTCGTTAACTTTTAAATGCATCATTATGCAGAAAATATGAGAAGAGTTCTCCGCATGAAAGACCCGTGACTGGCAGATCAACGAGCTACTTATTTTCTCCCCAGTACAGTAGGAAGTCAAATGAAATGTAGATGCTAACTGTAACGAGATGATTGACGGGCCTCTGACAGTGACAGGATGCGTGTAATTATGCGACCGAGCGGTCTGTTAAAGACACAGTTGTGTGACGTGATAGTATGCCCCAAAGCTTGCCTACTCTTCTATTACACACTCAAAAGTGTGTACTATTTCTTCACCAAAAGAGTACATACTTTAAGGGTGTATACAGTAAGTAGGCACATTAAGACGCAAGGTATGGCTTTAACAATATAGTCATCAGTTTGCATGTATAGCATGAAAAATAATTAACTGTAATTGAAGCTTTCAGTAAATAAAAAATTAAACACCCAAAACGGGTGCACCCTAAGGACAGCCTTGCTAATACCAGAGTCGTTTTAAAGGTGCTGTATGTAAATTTTGGACTCTAGAAGTATACAGATACCATAATATGTTTGCATATATTTAAGTTAACATATTTGTTTATCTGAAAAACAATGCAAGTCAGTTATTCTCCTTTGAAAATGTGCGCTCCCGGCCGGAATGTCAGTCTCCGTTTTGGTTTGTGGAACCATCTCACTGCCAGTTTACCCAATTGTATTTCGGCACCCTGGGTTGCCAATTGAAGGAAAACCGCATATTTCATTTCATTCATCATCAAGTTAGCTCATTCCTGTTGGTTTCGTCAATCTGGCAACCTGCAGTCTGATGTCACATTCCAGGCAACCTTTAACCCATGTTTTTCTAACCTTACACGTGAAAGTGCACTGGAACAGCAGTCAAACCTGTGACTTCCCACCCGTGAACTCGTACTAGAAGGATGTACTCCCAGTTCTGAGCTCTGACGTCATATAACCCCGCGAAAACAACAATGGCAGCCCCTACGGATAATACTGCCTACAGATGCATTGTTTATGCAAGTGGTACACATTGAAAAAAACGATTTTAGGACAATATAACATTACAATAAAATGTATAATCTAGCTACAATTCCTTGTGCTCAGGAAGTTTGGCATGACTTGCCTGGAATTCTACAAAGTCGTGAGCTGTGGTTTGAAGTCGTGACTTACAGGCTCAAAAATCTGCCTGGAACGCAGCATGAGGAGGAGGGGCCGGGTGAAAAAAACCCATCTCATGTCTCAAGTCATGTCATTCAGCGACCATCTTTGAAACGCCGCTCGGGCATGCAACTGTAACTCTTTATAGCAACTGGAACTTCTAACAGCAGCTGCAGTGACACACTGACTTTACCAATTAGCGATTTGCTCTTTCATTCAGAAGGCGGGGTTTCCTGCGAGCGGCCATATTGAGTGTTGCTTTTTTCCCCATTCAAAACTATTAGAGTGATGGTGAACTAGAATTCACCAAGTACAACATGTTCCTGGATCCAACATCCTTGTTAATCCAGAAACAACATTCAAGTCAACCAATCAGAACTGAGGGATCGGTTTTCGAGAAATGTCAGTTTTAGGCTTACAATCAGGGTTAGATGCTTCTTCACCCTTGCTATTCATATTCATATCACTTCCTTCAGATTTTAGGAATAAATCATGGGTAGGGTTAGGTTTGATCCAGGAACATGTCTTACTTGGCAAAATCACAGTGACCATGAGTGACAAGTTTTTGTATTATTGTCCACTTAGAAGATACAAACATGGCCCATTATAAGATTTATAGTCAGTCACTTTTTGATTTTTTTGTCTGTTGGTATTTGATAAAATTAAAGATGCCAAGTATGTAAACAAGATGTCCAGGACCAGCAGAAACATAGGTCCACAACATTAAAAATACAGCAGTTCATATTTCATTACACATGGGGTACTTTTTATCCCTGTCTGCACCAAACCCATCTTGACAATATAGACACATCATCTTCCAGGCAGTCTTGTAACATTTTTTGTTTATTGGGAATTCAATAATTTTGACCCATACAATGTTTTCTTGGTTATTGGTAAAAATATACCCCAACGACTTAAGATTGGTTTTGTGGTCCAGTGTTACATACTTTGGTTTTTCTCATTGTGATGGATGATTAAGGGAATTCAGCCTTTTTTCCCTCTCCTATTTATATTCCTGTGAAACAGATGAAACTGGATAATTTAATGTTCATAAGCACCCTGGTATGCTCAAAATTGTACAAATGAATGGGAATATACTACACTGATATTTTACTCAAAGAACTTCTAGGGGTGCCAATAATTGTGTCCAACATGTATTTGAGAAAACATTTATTTCATAATGAGTTTTTCCCCCCATTTTAAATTGTTTCAGTTTAATGAAATGTTAGATGGTAGAGATAGAGGCCATTTATGTATATAAATATTTGGTAACATTTTATAATAGGTAACACCTATTAGTTGCTTATTAGCATGCATATTACTAGAATATTAGCCATGTATTAGTGGTAGTTAAGAACATAAGCCTTATTCTACTTTACCTTATTCTACATCCCTAATCTTACCCAATACACACATTTAAAAACTACCTTACTAACTATTAATAAGCAGCAAATTAAAAATTTGAGAAAAATATTGTAGTTAATAGTTAACAAGTGTTACCTATTCTAAAGTGTTACCAAATATTTATATATTCAAAATAATTTTAATGAATGTTTAAAAAAAGATAACCGTATTTATAACTGCCTTTTACATTTATTTTCTTAATTTAAATTACTTAACTTATTAAAAACCTACTATATTTTAGTTTCTAAATGTGGAAAGCTCTATTTAGAGCTTGACTTCTAAGGGTTAAACCAATTATAGGCTCTTTTGGTCTACAAAGTTGCACGTGCTATATATATCCACTTGTTACCATCACATTACAGTAAATATTGCCTTAAACTCTGTCACAAAAAAAGTGGTCAAAGGATTTTATTGGGATTAGAGATTACCTTTAATTCTCAAAACATTGTAGGCTTTTTTATTAATGTTTTGTACGCTTGTCTTCAATGCAGGCCGATGAGGATCTTCTGAGACAGCACTACTGTGACCTGAAGGATCGTCCTTTCTTCCCAGGGCTTGTCAGTTTCATGTCCTCTGGCCCTTTGGTTGCCATGGTAAACCCATTTATATTATTTTCCCCAGAGTGCGACTCTAGGGCACTTTGAATTGAATACAATTTCCGGCTTATCGCTAATAAATATACTTCATTCATTTTATGAAGGTCCCTAATGTTATTTCTGTGATGTATTTTTAGGTGTGGGAGGGTTTTAACGTTATAAAAACCGGCAGAGTAATGCTCGGTGAGACTAATCCCGTTGACTCCAAGCCTGGGACTATCCGAGGTGACTTTTGTGTTCAGGTTGTCCGGTAAGATCTTGCATTGTATTCTAAAATAACATTTTGATGACTGCGTTTTAAACAGCATATGCTTTATAAAGAAGAGCCTGAAAAATTAATAAATTTCTTTCTTGTGTAAAGAATGCAAAATAATTGTCTGGATGTTACATTTGATATATTAAACACAATTTTACATATTTACCATATTTTCCGGACTATAAGTCGCACTTTTTTTTCATAGTTTGGCTGGTCCTGCGACTTATAGTCAGGTGCGACTTATTTATCAAAATTAATTTGACATGAACCAAGAGAAATTAACCAAGAGAAAATAATCAATAGAAAACATTACCGTCTCCAGCCGCCAGAGGGCGCTCTATGCTGCTCAGTTCTCCTGTAGGCTACACTGAAGATATAGAGCGCCCTCTCGCGGCTGTAGACGGTAATGTTTTCTCTTTGTTCTAAATAAATGCGACTTCTAGTCCAGTGCGACTTATATATGTTTTTATCCTCATCATGACGTATTTTTGGACTGATGCGACTTATACTCCGGTGCGACTTATAGTCCGAAATATACGGTACCGTTTATTTTTTTATATAATAAATAAAGCATGCAAGCCTTGGTGAGCATTAAAATACTTTCAAAAACATAAAAAATCATTACCAACCCCAAACTATCTTTGTCTGGTACATATTTATTTGCAATAGTTTTTTTTTTTTTGCTAATATTAAATTGCTTTCACTTCAGGAACATCATTCACGGCAGTGATTCTGTCGAAAGTGCCAACGCCGAGATCAACCTGTGGTTCAAGCCAGAGGAGATCTGTGACTACACCAAATGTCAGGACAGCTGGCTCAATGGCTGAACGCTTTCTTCTTTTTCTGCACTTCTCTCCCTCCCGGGTGCTTCTGATTTAAATCAGCTCATTTTCATTTTTATTCCCTCTGTTTCTGCTGTTTGCTTATTCCCACTGTTTCTGCTGTTTGTCTTTACAATTAGAAAAATCATTTCTATCCCATGAGTTCAAACGAAAGCTTCAGTGTTCTGATACTATATAAAACAAATGTTAAAGCCACTTTGACATGAGTAGTCTGAGAATTGATCTTGTGACGTTTTTATTAAACAATACTTCAAGTAGTTAAAATAATTGAATTAAGAGGCCTATTTTAATTATTTTATGGTACTGGTGGCCCCACTCAGGCAAAGCAACTCAGCGCAATGCCACACAAAGCACTGCAGTAAGGAATGAACTTGGGGAAATAAAGTACACAGTGCTCATTTAAATGATACTGTAGCACCAACAGTGCTGTTGTCCATTAAAATATCATTATGCCACATAACACAAAAATCACAATCTTGTAATTCCAGATTGTTGCTTACAAAAAGAAAGCATGCAAGAACAGGATGGTCTTCTCACAGTTTTTTACATATACAATTCTTTTTAACAATGTAGTTCACGTCAAACAGTTAGAGAAAGGTCTCTTTCAGTCAAGTACTGGCTGTCCTGCCAGTGTACAGTACATGCAAAAATAAATCTGTACAATAAAAGATACATAATGCATACTCTACATAAAGATGGTGAAAGTGCACAAGAGTCACAGAAATGAATGCTCCATTAGAACACTTCTTATCCTGTATATTCTGGTGATGTTTTTGTGTGTTTTTATTAACCACATGGGCCCTATTTTATTCAAATAAAAGTTCCCTTTTGGTCAGCCGAGTCTAAAGATGTAGTGCTTCTATTTTTGCTTCTCAATTTCAGAATTCACCAAGAGGGACTTTCCCTTTTAACCTGACAAACCCAATAAATTATTATTCTGGTACAAAAATATATAATAGATGTAATCCATATACAGTTTCTCTTTCCCCAAACTCAACGGTTGTCAAAATACACTTTTAATATGCTGAGCTCTAGTTGAATTCTATACAAAGATTGAAACATACAATGTACAGTGAAACTAAAAATCTACTGTACAACACCGAATCTGTTGGCATGGACCTATATATATATATATATATAGTTACAGTACAGTTAAACATGGTCCATGAGGTTTGGGTTATTAATAAATCAAGCGTTTTCTTGGTTATGTTTTTGATCAGCTGTATTATTGCTTTTGAACAGGATTTTCAAGTCTACAGAAAACAAAACTGGAGAGTGAATCTTTTGCACTTGTAACCGAGTTCAGGTTGTATCTCACTTTGATTTTACACCGTATATCCATGCGCTAGAGGCCAACTGTGAGCACAACAGGAAATTAAAGTGTCTCTGTTGAAAGAGCTTTAGTACAGTAGATCTGTAGAACAGAAGTGCTTACATTCAGCAATCTTCACTGCAGATACGACGACGAAGATGCAGAAAGCAATAGTTTGGTAAAAGATATGTTGAAGTTCTCAAGTGGATATTTTGGAAATTTGAGGCACGATCCAGCCAACAGACGCTTAGCTCATTTAATTCAACTGTAAAACCAATGCTTGTCAGCAGGATCACTGAAGTGATTAAAGTGTGAGAAGTTAGATATTGCTGGTCTCAAATATCCAGAGGTTCGCTTGTTCTACCTGTAGGAATTACAGAAGGTCAGTCCAGCATGGCTTCCAGCTGGTCAGCAAGATCATCGAACATGTTCCCTATATCATCAAGAATGTTCCCAGCTGACTTCACTGTGTTAATGCCCCTGAGGGAAAGACGAGAAAGAATGAGGTTAATATGGGAGTATTGTGAGTTTTAACTTAATGAGTGTTTATACTGACAGCAACCTGCAGTCATTTTCAATTTCAATGAGTTTACGATTTTCAGGACCATGAGCAACTGATGGAGATGCATTGTTTCCTTCAATGTTAAGCACTTTATCTCAACTTTCAGTGTGATTGATGAACTGGAGATAACATTGGACTTTTATATAGCAATAATAATAATAATAATAATAATAATATATTAATATGCATATTTAATTACTGTGCACATTTAATAGTTTGGATTCTGCAAATTAAAAAAAATGTATTATTTTATTTAACAAGATTTTTTTTAAAGATATTTATTTATAATGCTACAAAAGACATCCATTTCAAAGAAACCATTCCCACAAAAATATTAAGTGGCACAACAGGTTTGAAAAAATAAAATAAAAAAATAAACATCTTAAGCACCAAATCAGCATATACGAATGGTTTCTGAGGTACTGTGTGCTGAAAATAAATCTGGTTTAGTTTTTTTTTTTTTTTTTTTTTTTTTTTTTAAGTTGCTAGTACAAAAAATGGCAAGAAACACATTGAATTAAATATTATTATTTTTATTAATTTTTTGTAAGTAGAAAAACTGAAAAGTTTTATTGTAAAATGTACTCCAATAATCTTTGTTTCATTTATTTTTTTGTGTGTGACACTGAAAAATGGAGTAATGGCTGCGGAAAATTCACCTTTGCCATTATGGGAATATTTTTTTTATTTTGAATTGTAGTAATATTTGACAATAATACTGTTTATTGTATATATTAATTAGAGCGGTCAAAAAATTGCACATTAATGCAGGCGATTCATTTTTCCAGTATAACGGTGAAAATAAAAATCAATATTTAATTTAGAATTTAGTGTTGATAAACTCAATTTCTGTATACAGTACTTTCTACTTGCTGAAGGGAGCAGGTAAATTACTAAATTCATATATCATGCTATTAAATTATTGTATAATTAAATGCTGAGGTCATATTATAATGGTCCAGTAGCATACTACTATTTAAAGTGTTTCACTTACTTCTTTTCTTAAAAAAGGAACCCAGTATATAGTGTTCAACACATTACATGCAGCATCAGTACCAGTCAGGACCGTCAGGATTAGATTCACAACATCTATATATTTAAAACACTATGACAGGGGGTTTATCTTGGATTAGCATATGCTCCGCTATGAGCTAAATCTGTTCAAAATGCAAAATGTGGTTTAGCACAGACAGATTGACCAGCTTCACTGCTGAGAGTGGATTTGTTGTGACAAAATAGGAGGGAAGTCAAATGAAAGTCCAAATTGTAGACACCATCTGTCTTCATCCGTGAGATAAGGACATCAACAATCTGTCTTCATCGCAGCCAAAACGATCAAAGAGTCAAAGGAAAAACACAAACTAGTTTTAGGGAGATCACTTATTGCTAGATTTCCCAGCGGGCTTGTTGTGACAAGCGGCCATTCAGTCATTATAGGACCATCTGCAAACCGGTCTCATCGAAATACAGCAGACAGAATTTCCTCGGCCGCATGGAAAAAGTGGATTCAAGCTGTTTAATACATTTGCCGACCTATTATATGAAAAAAAAGGAACGTTACAAACATGCAAACATAAGTGGTTGGTGTTACCTGTCTGCTGGATCTTCCTGAGCCAACTTCTTCTCCACAACTTTAAGTGCTGCCTCGAGAGATGTGCTGGTTTGCTCAAGTCGTTTGTGGACCAGCACGTTCTGGCCTTCCGTCACAGCCTGTGGCTTTCCTGCCAGTACAGACTGACCTTGAGCTGCTTTGTTTGGTGAACAGCGAGCCAGAGGACTACAAGGAGGCGAGTCGGCAAAGGCCACGCTCTGTACGACACTGACCGTCACTCCTGAAGAAAATTGACCACAGCCAAAAGGCGGAGGAAGAACAGGAGTTTAGTAAGAGCATAAGTTATTAAATAGAACCATGGGCAATTGTGTGTGAGGACCCCAGGGCTAGTTTTATAATTTAAGAGCATCAATTAGTGCATTTATCATTAATAAACTAAAACTATTATTTATTTTTGTTTTTTGCTTGAAAAAAGTTGCCTTGCAAACAACTGCAATATGTTTAAGCTAAAGTACTAATATGACTCAAATTGAAAGTGAACTTACAATGAAGCTTAATAGAAATACATAAAAACAAAAGAACATAACCGAATTAATCAAATGTAAACCAAAAATTAAAACACACTAAATATGAATAAATACTACAATGAACATAAAAACACTAAAATAACACCGGATCCAATGAAGTTCTGCCCTATATCTTTTTGAATCAGGAATACATAACATTGCAAAGGTAAATTGGGCTCACACACTGATTTGAACATAAATGGAACAATTCCAAATAAAGCATCAAGTAGATTAACCCTATAAGACTTTTCAATCTGTGTGTATAAATGTGTTTTATATAATTAGAACGTAAAATTATCTTTATATAAATTATTAATTTAAAATGTATACTTTTCATATTTGACATTTACAGGTGTAAATAAAGACCGATTAAGTGGAGCATCTTTAAAGGCTTCTAATGTGTGATCACACCTCCTCTACATTATTCAAATTATATCATGTGTATAAATACCAATTTTCAGATCCATGGGTGCTGATGTGATTTGTTGGTAATTGGAGGAAATAATATTTAAATCATCTTGTTTTCAGACATTAACACAATTATGCTGTAAATAAGCCTATAAGACCAATACATACTGTTCAAAAGTGTGGGGTCTCTTATGCTCACCAAGGCTGCATTTATTGATCAAAATAAACGCTGAATTTTCAGCATCATTACTTCAGTCTTATTAAAAAATATATAAACATAGAGCTTTTTCCTATTTTAAATAATAGCCTTAACAAACTGCAGTACCTGAGTTTGCTGCAGAAGAATGGCGTGTGGGTTTAGAAGGGGTGGGAGGTTTATGTGGAGATCCTGGTTTCGGAGGAATGCCAGATTTATAAGGATTTTTTGTCAGGCCACCATTCTGCATGCATTGCGAGACCATCTCGGTCTCAGCGGCCCTCTCATTTCCTATTTGTGTGCTGGTGTCCTGACCTTTCATCTGCAGTTCTTTTGGCTTGGGTCTCCTTTTGACTGTGTCTGATTCCTTCAAGTTAATCTCCGGCACCTCTAGGGATGAATTGATAGATTGCACCGGCTTCAGAATTTCAACAGACTCGATCTTAGCAGATGCTATTTTGCTCCTCTGTTTGATAGTAACTTTGCCCTCTTCTGCGAAAGGTATGCTCTCCTGTGAGGATGTTGAACTTTGTTTGCTCCTCAGAGGGCTGATGTCTACACCAGCAGGATCTTCTCCATCATGCTTTGTTTCATACGTTGAAGATTCACTAGCGGTCCTCCGACGGTTTTCCATATTTTTTGGCGAGATGGCTGGGGACATGGCTTTAAAAACAGGGCTGTTACATGTCTTGTTGGGGCTTCCTGTATTGTTCTCCAGCCTGGCTGCAATGCTTCGGACACTTCCTGCACTCTCCATTTCAACCCCACTTGGGGCAGAGCTAAGTCGTTTTGGAGGGGGAGGAGGAGGACCTTTCCTCTTGGCACGTATGGCGAAGGAATGACTGCGGCCCACTTGGCGCTCACTGGAACTGTAAGATGGTTGGCTGCGGCCAGGCTTGCGAGTGAGTGTGACATAAGACGCCACATTAGCGGTTGTTGTCGCAGGGGCCGAGATGTCATCATCTTCATTCTCTCCATCCGACATGGCATAGCGTGAAAGACTCTGAGTGCGCTTTTTGGACCGAGATGGGTCCCCGTTTGGCTGTGGGGCTCTGATTGGGCTTGGGCTTCCCATGTTGGCATTGCAGTTTAGATGTTGCAGGTAATTGAAGCCTCTCTGATGTGGTGATCCATGATGGGGCTGAGAGGGAGAAACCACCGGTCTAGGTTTGGTGTGGATGGGTGGATATACGAAACGTGCAATTTTACTAGTAGCTATGGGTGGTGTCCTTACTGGACTGCCAGATGAGGGGAGATGATGCTGTAGCGCCATTTTTACAGGTGATATTTGACTTCTATCCTGAGATTCCTTGCTGGGACTGTTGTCCATGCTGCCTAGGCTCTCTTGTGTGCGGCTGTTAGGAGTTACCGATGCCATTGGACGTTCTTGCGACCGTCCTGACCCTCCTGACCGTGTACCGATGCTTTCTTGACTAAGACGCATGGATGTTCCACCCATGTTTCCGAAAGCATCTTGGCCTCCACCGTGTCCGCTGCGAGCCATGGCGTTCTGTAGCTCAACGCTCAGCTCGCTGTCCTGGAAGGTGAGCATCTTTGGTGATTGAGGTGACGAGGGGCATTCAGAGCTGTTGTGATGCTCGATGGCCACCAGCTCGAGGGCGGGAGGAGCTCCCCTGCGCTGTAACAATGCCTGCCCCTCGGCCTGGTTCTTACGAGCCTTTTGGAGGTCACTGAGCTTCTTAACAGCAAGCATTAGCTTCTTCTGATGGCCTGTAGATTGAAAATATGTTATTTAGAAAATTCAAATACTTTGGAAACAGAAATGTGGTTTTGGAATCTCGTGTACATGGGCGTTAATGAAAATGTAGGACCTAGACTTGAATCTTGAATCGGTCAGTAGTGTTTTGTTTTTAAGAAATCAATGCCTTAAATGCAGCAAGCTTACATTAATTTGCTTAAAAGTAAGAGTCAAGACATTTATTATGTCACAAAAGATTTTTATGTCAAATAAATTATATTTTTTATTCAAAATGTATTACAGTTTCCACAAAAATATTAAGCAGCACAGTTCTTTTGAACATTGACAATAATAAGATATTTCTTAAGAAAAGTTCTAAATAAATTCTTCAACGACAAATCCACACGACAGACAGACAAAAGACTGGAGTAACTGCTGCTGAAAATTCAGCTTTGCCATTACAGAAATAAATCACATTTAAAATAGAAAAGGAGTTGTTTTAAACTATAATAACATTTCACAATATTTCTGTTTTACAGTATTTTTGATCAAATAAATGCAGACTTGGTACACAAGAGACTTTCAAAACCATAAAAAAAATACATATATAATAATAAAAAATAAAAAAACAACATTAGTGTATCTATCCATTCCCTTACCCAGCTTAGTGATGCCAATTTCCTGTAGATCCTCCCAAGTGATATCCTGCACTATGCTGATGGAGTCATATCCATTCTCTGCTAGCTTCTTCTGGTATTGTGGCAGCCCAATCGCACTGAGCCATTTCCCAATATCAGACTGAAACAAGCAGACAAATTTCATCTTCAGTGCCTCTCTTAGTTAAGAATAAAAACTCAATGTCTGTGATATGAATCTAGCAATCATCTGTTCATTCACTCCCGAAGCTGCACAGCGCTGTACGTTTGTGTAAATGTTGAAAACCGTTCATATATTGCACTGAATTACTGGAATGTAATCTGGCAACCACTCTGAGATATTCATGTTGCCGATCTCCATGGAGATCTTCTTGCGGTGGCCAGGCTTTGTGACGCCAATAGCGGTGAGATCCTAAAACATAAAAACAGATTGATACACTTAAAATATTAATAGACCGTATGTTCAGCTTTGAATTTCTATGGAGTGCCGTAATGAATACCAACGAGTTGTGCAGGATTGCAAACATAAGCCCGTGTACTTAAATGCCGATACACAAAAAGGGGGCTCACCTCAGGGGTCATTCTGCTGATTGTGGGCACATCATAGCCAGCTGTGAGGAAATTAGATGTGTACTGCTCAAGCTGATATTCACAGAGCCACTGGTAAATGGCCTCAGCATCCTACAACACAAAGAGAGGCATTACACACAAAAGCCCAATGGGTCTGTCATGTTAAGGCACACTGCATAAACAATTTTGCATGTGGCTGACAATGTACATGGTATATGCTACATTGTTAAAAATAATATATATTGCATCAACAGCATGAGTAATATTGTAATATGCAGTTCTGTCTTGGTCTTGCCTTGCCATCCAGAAGTTGCTGTGGGTGTATGACATGATGTTCTCCTGGTGGAATCCTCCGTCCAAGAGCACCTAAAGCACACACACACATTTCTGCCGGTCAGGGACTCTGCTATTGCCTTAGGCTGTGGACTATGGAATCAGTGCAGTCTTTCATGCATGTTCGTGTACCTGCATGTTTATACTTCAGTGTGCTGATGGAGTAATGTTTCAGAAGAAAAAAATGTTCTCCTGTTACCTGAGGCACTGTTTTTCATCTTCATTAATAATAGATCATACCAGAAAAGCACAGTCACGGACACGAAGGAAAGAGGATTTAAGACCCAAGGCTGTTTTGATGAGTGATTTTGTAAGTATGTGTTCATTTGAGAGACATGCATATACATTTCTTCCTTGATAACAAACAGTACTCCAAGGACATGCTTGGCAAGAAACAAACATTTACAGTTATTAGCTAATAAAAATCTATATAATGATAACCCATTAACTCTTAACCAGACATTAAGATTTTTTAATGTCTGCAGTGGCAATAACACACACGTAAATATACCCCCATTTAACTCACCTCCAGAAAATAAGCTGATTTTAGAAGAGTTTGTTGATCTCATGCTTATTTTTTAGATCCTCTTCGAGTCAAAAGACACTGTAAAAACACTCGCTTGTGTCCGTTTCACTGATAATCTTCTCTCCTTCTCAAATTGTCTTCTTTTCCTTGGTATTTCTGACTTACATACAACTTAGCTTCCGTCATTGCGTCCTTCCCTTCTAGTGAAATATGACACTGCACAGTATCTGTCTTTAAGTAAAAAATGAGCAGGTTTTTTAAGCGGTCTTTCTCTTTTTTTTTAAAGCGGTCTTGGGAAGGAACCTCTTTCCAACTTTAAACTATTGTAGATTAATGAAAAACATGGCTGTCTTTTTAAGATGAATAAAACTAATAAGTTTTATAGGTGATATTTGTATTGAATGATTCTCTGAATGTCCTATTCATGGAAAAGACCCAACAAGTGGACATGCTCAAGGATATAAAAAAATGTATATGAGTTATCTGAAGGACAGCGCATGAGGCTTTTTAATTTGAGAGTATTGAACTTTTCAATGACTGCTTTACACATTAATATACAGAGGCTTGTAAATGTATTTGGGTACTTGGGGCACACTTAAAGCTGCAGAAGGTAACTTTTGTAAAAATGTATTTTTTACATATTTGTTAAACCTGTCATTATGTCCTGACAGTAAAATATGAGACAGATAATCTGTGAAAAAAATCAAGCTCCTCTGGCTCCTCCCAGTGGTCTTATTGCCATTTGCAGAAATACACCGCTCCAGGTAAGAAACAACCAATCAGAGCTGCGGTCCGTAACTTTTTTTGTGCTCAAAATGTACAAAATGTATATAATAAGCGAGTACACCATGAATCCATTTTCCAAACCTTGTTTGTAGCCTGTCCTGAATCACTAGGGTACACCTATAATAAGTGTTTATATTTGGACTATTTTAGATTGCTTCGGGGGTACCGCGGCGGAGTAACCCAGTACCTTTGTGATTCTTTCATAGACATAAACAGAGGGAAGTAGTTCCGACTACGATGTTCTTCCGCAGGATGCAAGCAGTTCTGTTTATTAACCGCTAGAGCGTCACAAGTTACAGACTGCAGCTTTAAGATGTTTAATATATGCTATTAAGCCAAGTACCATCTACTGATGTATATTGGTGGATATTATTCAATATTTTAAGTTGAAATAAATTAAATAATAATACATTTTAAGATATTTAGAAATTAAAATAAATGTAATTCACACATGACAGCAGAGGTTCTGACCTGAATGAGGGTCCGTCTGCTTTGTCTGTTCCACCAGTTCTCCAGCAGAGGGAGGCAGCTGCATGTGAGAAAACCACAGCACTGTCACATTAAACTCAACAGCTGTCTGGCAGAAATAGCTCAGAGAGACGATTACAGCATGTTAAAGACTTCACACAGAGAGTCTAATTACTACATATGAATATTAATTATAATTATCAGCAAGAACGTAATCTCTCTTTAATTTCACATGTAAAAGTCCCTGTCACAGAGGTTTACAGACTCCATCATTGAGAATATTGGGAGTAACTCTCACAGCATGAGATCAGCATTAGGTTCTCTATGGTAGTTTAAATAAATGCTGCAGTATGAGTAACCGTAAAGTTCAGCTGCATATAAAAAGCAGAGTTTATTGTGTTATGTAATTAGGTAATACCAATGTGATGGCTATATGAGCTTTAATTACTGTTCCTGCTGAGCAAAATTATTTTCTATGCACTGGACCTTTTGGCCACATTTGGGGGTCAGAAAGTTTCTTTTTTTCCCCTTTTCTTTTGTCAAGATGACCAGAAAAATAAGATTAGGAGAAAATAAGGCAAAAATAATGATGCGTGGCTTCTGTGAGTGTCTATATATAACAGTAATTATTCTTTCTCTTTGGTGCCTCTGTGAACCATGAAATCTCTTTGCTGTTCTAGGATGGGGTCGCTATATTGTAAATTAATCAGTTCTGAATATTTCTCAGCACAGTTTTCTCTCAGCTTCAGGTCCCTAATGAAAATCAATAGACATGCAGATGGAATTATAAAATCTTTCGTTTATTTGTTCTTTTTCTGGTTCAGCTTAACATTGGATGTGTGAGACTGAAGCCCACCTTGGTGGTGTCCTGAACAGCAGAAGGTGACTGACTGGGTCCATTGTGTGGAAAGTTTCCCTCGGTGCTCTGTCCACTGCCAGCACTGCGACTGCTGCCCATGCTGCCTGCACTGCCCACACTGTTCCTGTCACCTGCTGAAAGAAAGAGGAATAAACAAAGACAGGAGAAAGATGAAAACAGTTGGTGAAACACTGCCTGTTAAAAACTGTTTTACTACACACTGGGCAACAACTAGACAAGAACTAGACAAGGGGAATGTGAAGGAGCACGAGGGAACATTGAGGAGGCCTAGTGCGAATTAAACAATGTGAATGGCAAGCTGATGGTAGGCTGACAAACTGAGAACAAATATAGCCTAAGTGAACAGGAGCCCTTGTGCAACAGCTGGAAAAAAAAACTCAAATTGAGACAAAAGTCACTGGTGTGCAGGCTTTGGGACAGCCGTGGGGATGAGAAAACAGGGGCCTGGGGAAACGGACAACTCTTACCATTAAGAGAGGTCCTGAGGACCCAAATATCGTCTGGATCTTTGGGACTAGCTGGCTTACACAGAGCACTGGGACTGTCGGGAATCGCACCTAGCAAACACAAACACTTTAAAGGGCCATGGGGGGAAACTCTAGGAGTCCAGATGTACTTAATGCGAAATCGAAGAAAGAACTGGTGAGGTGTCATTTCTTACAAAATAGTGTTTGCTCCAGCTGGTAAACCCCTTCACCAACTACCAACGGTCAGTGGCAATTGCGTACTATAATAGGTTTATTTCCTAGGTTTAGCCTTTCATATAGTCTTACCTAGTGAAAATCTGTGATTTACTAATGTTTTTTTTTTTTTTTTAAAGTTATACATTTTAACCTCAAATGCTCATTTCTAACGTGACTATGTAATGTGCGAGACGTGGGTTTTTTTTTTTTAGAAAATGACTACTGTAGATAAGACCCTTATTCCTCTGCTGGGATAGTGTAGAGCCTTTTGAAGCTGCACTGAAACTGCACTTTGGACCTTCAACTCGCTGCTACTGAAGTCCACTATATGGAGAAAAACCAAAGAATGTTTCTCTCAAAAACCTCAAAATATTTATTTCCGACTAAAGAAAGACATTTTACCATCTTGGATGACATGTGGGTAAGTAAATTGTCAGGAAATTTTCATTCTTTAAGTGAACTAATCCTGTAATACTGTAAAGCTGCTTACTTTAAACCAATTTATTGTATAAAGTGCTAGATCCATAAACAGGACTTGACTGGAGTGCGGAATTACAGAGCTGGTGTATTAATATCTATGTCTCTATAACCAGGTGCTTTCTGAACTTGTTTTCTCACCCCTTTCATTTTTGCTGTGTTTGTTTTCTTATAAAGAGGAAAGCAAACTTTACATATTCATTTATATTGCACTCTCAGCAGCCTGGGTAAACTGTAGTAAACTGCTGTTAAGGCATTTCAAACGTTCTCTCCCAAAGAGAAAAAACAGAAATGTACTTTGTGTATCATGTCCTTTATGGCTAATGCATATCAAAAACTTTTCACCAAGAATTACACGACCTTGGACTTGGGAAAACTCTAAATGTAGCTACGATGGATTAAAGTAGAGTTTATGTTGCTCACATGGTGAGGGATAGAGGAGTTTTTCCTCCTTTTTTCCACAAATACTTGGATGGGCTCTTGAAATAAGTTTGTAGGTGTACGTGCTTTGAATTCATCCCAAAGAGTGTAGTTCTCACACTACCTGGGTGCTGATCCAGCCCATTGTGGGGAGTCAGTACAGGACGGGTGGATGAGTATAAGGTATAGGAGTCGTCAGTGTGAGAGGTGTGATGAGAAGTGTGTGAGGACAGGGCTCTGGACAAAATGTGATGTCTCTTGACGGGTAGTGAGGCCTGCCGGGAGAGAATGCCCCCTATAGACACAATATGGAAACACAAATGAGGCATCATGGACATAAATGAAACATCATCCCTGAGAAAGATGTTTCCATTAGGGACATGCTCTAAATGGTATAAACTAATGGGCGTTTATGAAAGTTTGTGACATGAAACATGAAAGACAAATCCCTTTTTTTCTTTCCATAAATGAACTTTAAAAACTAAGATGAACCTGGGGTGGCTTTAATATCCTGATAAGATAATGCAGGTGGGAGAAACACCCCAGCACAATGAGTAAGTGGTTGGGTCTTAATCTGGCTGTTTTGCATCCATCATGTCTCTTCAGCAGTATCGAGGCAGAAGCTCAGAACGGAGGCTAATTTTGTGTGAGCAGCAGGATGTTGATGCGGTGACATGACAGAGTGCTGAGTCTGCCGCTGCGCTTCCTCTCACACACAGAAAAATAAAATAAAATACCCAGCTCATTTCAGGGAAAGATTTTCTGCTCAAAACCTAGCAATCTAAGGCCGACTCCCACTTTTCATGGAGGCTCAGGGCTCTAAAGCTGATCCGCCTGGCCCCAATATGTTCCTGTTAATCCCATTAGTGTGTGTCTGTGTGTGCCTTTATCAATGGACTACATGTCCACAAGTCTACAAGAATTTAAGAGAACTGCACTACTTTAGTATGCATTATTTTGATACGCATACTGTGGGATACAAATGTCAGAGAGTGCATTTAAAATCTGGGATTCAAATTCTATTTTAAGCCTAAAATATAGTTTTAGTATTCTGAAAAATTAAGAACAAAATGTTCTAGTACTAAAAAGTCAAAAATGTGTGTCTAGGGCAAAACATTAAACATTTTCAATTTTAATCTGCGCTGAAATTTTTATGCTGATAATGTAACTTAGAATAAAAAATACATATAAAAAGAATAAAAATGGGCCATATATCTGTAGTACATGCTTGTGCATGTTGAAAAATAGAACACCAAATTATTACATTTTACCTGATCTGCGACTAATGACCTCCACGATGGAGGGAGGGAAGAATCCCACACGGTCAGTGCCTCTCTGACTGTCATGGATGTGTCCTTTCCAACGTCCATCCATATGCTGCTCCAAGACCTGGAACAGACCAATAAGATCACAGGATATTAAGATCTTTGAATGCTTGCACATTTTATAATATTCATAATGGTCTTCTCTTCAACAGCCATTCAGACTTTTTCATTTATTATTGCGTGAAATAATTTCAACAATCTATGATTTAATTATAGCCCTCGGTGTACCCTACACCATTTAAAGTCAAAAAATGGTGCAAATACGCACCTCACATGATTTAATGGCCAGTGTGAAAAAATAAATAGACATGAAATATTGATTTAGTATCATTATATAACACTTGAGTGTAGATCACTGCTACTCAATATTGGGTTCATCTCACGTATTCAAAGGCGATAATGAACATGATATTGCATAGCTTGTGAGTGATCTACGACTCTGTCTATTAAATGCCGCTCCATTTGAAAGCAGGTGATGGCGATTTAGCGGTAATCAAGGAACCAGATTTACTGACTAGATTCGCATGATAATATCGTTAGATATATTGCCCAGCCCCTAATGCATTACAAAAAAGTTATTGGAGTTTGAAAAGAAAGATATGATGTTGTCCATCACCTTTCCTCACGGTATTAGTGATTAAGATAATGAGATGTTAATTTACCCCCAATTCAACTCCCTACTTCCTAATAAAGCTGTAAAGGAACTGTGAATTTTAAAGGTGGGGTTGAGTCTCAGTGAAAGTATCTTTCATTGCTAGCTTTTGAAAACCTGAAGTCTCTTATGTCTCACTGCCACAAAAACAGCAGTCTTTTATGCTAGCAGAAATGGCAGCCTAAAGCTATCTAGACAGACAAGGTGTGAACAATGACAGCATATGTGCGGCACTGAGCCTCGGGCTGCACTCTAGAGTACACACACCGAAGCCAAGTCTTTTATTGGGGGTGAAGCACGTTGTTATGAAGGCAAACTAGGCTGAACACACGCTACTATAGCACAAACAACAAGCTACAGTTGATTCATTTGAGACATCAAAGGCTGATTGGTGGGAACTTGTTGTAGCATGTTAAAGTATTCTCTGTAGGGAACACCAAATTACGGTCCTCACTTGTTCATGTTACTGTTATGTCTTATATGCAGGACATACATGTATCAGTTAGAAACATATGCAATGCTGTTGTGTTGTCTTCCATACTTAAAGCATTTTGAACACTGCTTTCAGCTCTACTGTTTTTCCACAAGCCTAAACCAATTTGTTGTTTTGGGTTTTCATGTTTTTGTGATTCATTAGAATACGGTTTAGTAATCTGGTTAGAATGCAGATCAAGGCAACGCTCAAGCACATTGCCAATTATATAGGCCTATTACATAATGCAAATTATACAGTATTAAATTAGGACACCTCCTGTGAGAAATAAGGCTTGTAAAGCCTACCATGATTATATCTCCTGCCCGGATGTTGAGTGCAGTTGGGTCATGGAGATTCCAGTAGTCCTTCAAAGCTCTCACCTGCAATGCTCCGCTAGCATCTGATGTCACAACCAAGGGAAACGAATGCATGAAAGAATAAGAATGAGAGAGAAATAAAAACAGTTTGCCTTGAAAATACTCAAGTCATGCACTATGGGTTTAAGTAATCTCTGAGGTCTTCATAATAACTAAGGTCCACAAAACTGCTACCGGAAAACCTAAGAATTCAATACTCAGGTGGGATTTGTTGCAATAAAGAAGTGTAATAAGCAGAATTTAAAGAGAAGTAATAGATTGTTTAAATACTCTGAAGCACTTAGCACATCTTCTGAAAATTTAATGAGTAGCTGAGCTCAGAACAGGGATGCTAAACACCTCTCATCTTCAAACAACAGCTCCTTCAGTCGTTTTAGTGCTCGAATCAAAGCGCACACTTCAAAGACAACAAGCAGCTGGATTACAGGAGGGATAGTAGAAGGGCACATCTACTTAACACATTCAGACGTATGCCTAGACCCAGACACGCAAACACGTAAACAAAACTTTTAGCTAAATTTCCAGGCATGGCTGCCGTTGCTGTTGCCCCGGGATAGTAATGTTATGCAACACTATAGCTTTATAACAAAAGCTATGAAAGCAGGTTCCCAGAGACAAACACGCAACACTAAACACACTCTAGACAACTGTTGTCTATTTTCAGTCTCAGCTAACATTGAACAAACAAAGGCTCATGGCCTGATATTAAGGAAAGGAAAGGAGGATTAAAAGGAGGAATGCAAAACAGAAAAAGGAAAAGGAACAATAAGAGTAAAGGGAAAACCACAGGAGTTTGGGATTTCTGACTCACCTCGAAGGAGTTGTTTGATTTCTTTGCTGGCATGTGAAGTGGTGAACTGGTTCACAATGTCCAGTGCTGTTTGATTGTAGGTGTTGCGGATGTTCACATCAATCCCAGCCTAAGTGTCAGATGATGAAGGGTTGGATTGATATGTGGAGGTTAGTTCAGGTGAGAGAGAGAGAGAAAAAAAAATAAAAATAAACACTGCATACAGGCAGAAATACAAAAAATGATATATCATTGTACTCTGATCTGACAGCAGTACACTGTTGGAAAGCCCCCAAAACTGGTTCTACGATTCACAGCCTTTTCCTTGATGATACATCTGACATGAGAACACTTCCCAATGTTTTGTATGCATCTACTTACATCAAGCAATAATTGTACTACTTCCGTTTTCCCATAGAGGGCAGCCTCATGTAGAGCCGTTCCGGATTTAGTGGTTCTGTTGATGTCAATCCCAGCTTTTAGCAGCAGTCTAAAAATGAGTGACAGACCACAGTGACACATGAGCCATACTGTCCACAACACACCAACGAAATCACTCAATGGTACAGTCAGCCGCTCATTACCACTACATTCAACCTAACACGCTGATCAGGTCTTTTGTCCCTTATTAAGTGGCTACTTGCCAAAATAGCTAGATTTTTTTAGATACTGATTTCAGTTGAAATTATATGTGAGAAGAAACAAGCTGTAAAAAGATATAATATGAGAAACATGAAACTAGCACAACTATGCCCGCCCTCCAGCAATACATCTACAAAACCAACATTTAGCATGAGAAATTGCATAGTGAGTGGGCAGCACTGAAACCACATGATAGTGAGTTCAAGACCACTAGCAAGGGGTCAAAAGTCATGGCAATTTAAAGCCTTTGAGTAACATAAACAGCCTCTGCATCAATCAGTTTTACATTGTGTGTCTCTCTTCAGGATTCAGAATCTAAAGCAGCTGCAGTGCAGGCTCCATTTTCCATTTAGCTGTAATTGATTAATTCAGCAAACTGAACGGCCTTCCCTCTTTAAATAAGGTCATCCAAAGTGTTAACCCAAAAATGAAGCTCCTGTCATCATTTACTGACCTTCTGTGCTGCTCCAAATATTTCTGATTAATGTCTAGCCTGCTCTTTTCCATATCATTAAAGTGAATAGGGACTGAGGTTGCACAACAGAAACGCCATTATAAGCAACATTAAAAAGCAGTTCATACAACTTGTACACTACATTCCAAATTCTTCTATAGTTATATGAAAGCTTTGTATGAGGAAAGGATTTTGTTTGTGGGAAGCTCTGTCCTGCTGCAACTCTCAAATATGGTATCAGTGACACCACGAGAGAGATGTGAGAGCCCTATTGATCATTTCTGTAGTCCATTTCAGAACTTTTCTGTAAGAAACCTTCTATTAAATGGATACGAGTGACCAATATATTATTTAAACCTTCTCCTTTAGTGTCCCACTGAAGAAAGTCATTTCTTGCTTGTTAAATTCTGCTTGAATTAATTCTGTTTCAAGAATCCAATGCTTTATACTAAGAAGCACAGAGTGGTCTCTTGTTACCACTGTCCATCTTTCCCATGTTTACAAGTTCCAGCATTCCAGAAAGGCAGTGGAGGGAGAGCTGCAGCGTGAACTTTCATATATGGTTACTGCTAGAGAAGCATGTTGAGCAGCTGACTGGCTGGTGTAACTCTATTCGGCCTCATTCCTATGCATGTTACCATCACAGTGCAGTCACAGCCCTCTCATTACACTCACAATGGAGGGCAGCCCAGGTCAAGACATTCACGCAGCACCAAACACACTACACTCATTCCACAACCTCTTCTCTTCAGCTCACTTGATCGACAAACATGTCAACAAAACGCCCAGTCGAAGTCTGCCTGACCGTCAACTTGACACCACACTACTTTCAAAAAAGACAGACAACCTCCCCCCAGCAGGCTTGCATGCATATAAACACATAATTCTCTCACTCTCTTTGCTGCCTATAGAGGTTGCGTGTTAAGGCATAGTAAACAGGCACCAGATCCAGATCAAAACATAGATAACATAGATGCATGCGTGTGTGTGTGTGTGCGTGCGTGCGTGTCTCGAGAATATAATTATAGTGCTTATTTAATTTTACTTAGAATAGAAATGTTAAACATAAACAAACAAAAAAACATTATAAATCCAACTTTTATTTTTCCCACTGCAAACTGACAAACATTTATTGAAAACACTGAAATTTAATGAAACTGGTGTAATTAAAAACGGTGTATTTTATCCAATATTCATGTATTTCTTTTTACCTATTGGATTAATCAAGCCATTAGCTTATGCAACGGCTCGAGGTGCCAATATGGTTAGATTGCTACAAACTAGTGCTGTCAAATCGATTAATCCCATCCTAAAATAAAATTTGTTTGCACAATGTTCGCTATGTACGGTGTATGTTTATATATTTAATCGGATATGATTCATATTATATATAAATATGAATATATATTACATATATTTCTGAAATATTTTTCCCTGGAGTCACGATTCGTTGTGGATTACCTTAAAGTTAGTGTTGGCAGGATAGGTGGAATCGTGCTGATAGAAGTGCTCTCTCGCGCACGTGCACGCTCCACTTCTTCAGTTCTCATATACAGCACACGATCAGTTTTTATTTACATTTATGGATTTAGCAGAATCTGAAGGCATGCATGCTCAGTGCTCAAATACACACACAGCAGTCCAAATTTTTATCGTGTGAGAATCTAACGTAAATACAGTCAGTTATGGATTAAATTTACGTAAACAGGTGGGTGAAAACTGAATGTGTCATTATTAAATGTATGTCTTCAGTCTTATAGGGACAGCATTCCTAATTAAATACCTATCTTTCATTAATGTTAACCAACAAAAGATTTTAAATAAATGAATACATGTTAAGTAAACAATTTTTACTGTATCTCTTTCGTATTTGTCTTACTGTGCTTCTTTTTTTTATTATAATATTTGTACAAGTTAAATTTCTACATGTGTATTTATACATATACTGTAAATATACACAGTAAACACGCATATTAAGTAAACAAACTTTTATTTTGGACACGATTAATCGATTTGAGAAGCACTACTAAAAAACACCTGCTTATGTCAACAGTAGGTTTTTAAACCAACTTACTGTACCTCTGTGAAACTATTTCTACATCAGTTCGAAAAGCGAATATTTAGACTGAAAGTGTCAGGGTTCGGATAGAAGGATGAGGCGAGGACTCGATGCAGAGATAATGGCTCTTTAATAATAATAAAATGACCAAACAAAAACTAAACCCATAGGGGAAACAGACAAACCTTGACTGGCAAGGCAAGGCAAGATGAGCACGGACAAATATTTGACGACGAACTAGCAACCAGACTGCAAACACAAGGACAATAAATAGGGAGCTAATGAGGAGGGTAACGAGGAAACACGTGGGGAAAATTACATCAATAATCAGGTAACAAGATGGGTGGGGTCAGGACAATTGACAAGAGCACATGGCACACAAGCACATGGCCAGCAAACCAACCACAAGCCATGTGCTTGAACTAGACACAAACACGCAGCTAATGAGCAAACACATATACAGTGTGTTCACACAAGACTGCACACAGCCAGCAAAAACCAAGCTGCGTGCAACAGCACAAGACAAAACAGAACAATACAAGACAACACTTGAGACTGCACGCTACCACAAGACAGAACATGGAGCGTGAGTGTCCGGTCCCCGACACGAAACCGAAACTCAGCAAGACTTGAGTGCCGGGATCCGAACACCACGCTCCAACATGAAACAGGACAAGCAGACTAGAGTGCACAGCTCGAGCAGTCTCGAAGCGGCGTGCTCACATGAAAACAATGAAATGATGGGAGTGTCAGGGCTCTGTCACAAAACCATGAATAACACTAGACTGAAGTGACAGAACCCTGACAGAAAGGAAGGAACACAACAGGATATAAGAGTAAGGGCCTAGTGAGAAGCAGACCTGATGATGTCCTTATGACCATTGCGGGCAGCAAGATGCAGGGGGGTGTTATCCCTACCGTTCCCCTCTAAGAGAGCTACCACCATGTTACTGCTCAACAACAGCTGGGTCACCTGAAGGAAAGAATGAAGACACGGTAAGGATGCCATCCAAGACTAGAACACTTTCAGCAAGAAAGGGCTCCAGTTTTGCACACTAAATGTCTAAACAAGATGTCACTGCCAATTTAGAATACAAGAACACAACCAGCCTGAGTTGTCAGCCCAGGCATAGACTTTGTACTCCCTGGCATTGAGAATCTGTCAAATGGAATTCAGTTTCCAGCTGGGGCAGAATCCTCCTGCAGCCCAGCAACTGACTCGCTGGTGTGCTGCTAAATTAGACTCATTCCATCAGACTCTCTGCAGCATTTGCATTCTATAATTCCAAATGACTTGGGCGAAAGATTAAAAACAAGTAGTTTACCCTGGCAAATCTAGCTTAAGATGAATTAATGAAACTGTCATCAGGAAAGCCATCTTTTAAAGCCTTTCATCTCCATTCGCCCAGCTTGAGGCTTGTGCAGGCAGTTTGTATGAGCTTACTGATATACTTTGCCGCTGTATGTGTGTGTAATACAGTCGTCACCAAAATAAACAAGACCTCGTTCAAGCTCTGTTATGTCATGAACTCCTGCTCATAATTATAATAGAGATTGCAGAGTGGAAATAGATTCAGCACTATGAGCTTGCATTGAGACTGGGATAACTCAGATGGATGTTATAAGGAGCACAGTTATTTTATGTAAATCGGATAAGCTCTAACTATATTAATGCAGAAATACCAATAGTTGAAAATTTCCACTGTGCCTGTCGTCTCTTGTCTGCTGGAAAATACAGTTTCATTCTCTGGTTATGTTTTACTTTTGTATCCACATATTCTTAAATTAAATATCAATATTACAGGACAATTCAAATACTGGCTGATGCATAAGCTGATGATTATTTAAACATTATGGCCAATAACCAATAAATTGTCAATAATATATTCCAAACTGTAATGTACAGAAAGTAAAATGGATATACATGTTGAGATTTGCTAAATATTAGACTCAATAATAGTATAAAATTACTCTTTGTAATTATTATCTTGAAATTATTATTTTAAATTAAAGCAAAGGTAAATTGTATAAAAATGAATTTGCAAAGTTAAAACGGAATAATCAAACTGATTGGAAATGATAAAGAAAAAAATATTGGAGTTTGTTTTACAAGAAAATACAATTTCAGTCTTTCTACTTTAAAATTTAATATTTAATTTAATGTGTTACTTAGCATTTCTTTGTAATTATTTAAATGAAGAATACACATACACACACATACACATATACATACATATATACACACATATACAAACATATATACACACATATACATATATCCACAAATGTATTTTATATATATATATATATATATATATATATATATATATATATATATATATATATATACACACACATACACACACACACACACACACACACACACATTTATATACACATACATAAAAATAAAACAATTTTACTTAAAAATACTTAGAAAAACACAAATGGGTGTGTGGAGACATTTTAAGACCCAAAAGCTTATTTCCATTAAATGTAATTACATTTTCATTTCTGTGTTTGTTGGGTCTTTAAAAATGCTAACCGAATATTCTGCCTCTAAACTGTGATTAAATCCGGCATTTTCACTCTGTAATTATTAATATAGTGTAAGAAGAAGCCTTTAGCTCATTAACAAAAGTTAATTCTGTTTGATGTAAACAGGATCTTTCTCATTTTGCTCCACCACATTGGCATCTCTAATGCTTTTATGAGACTAACACGATTCAAACACACATTAACCCTTCTGAGGTGGTATAGCAGGAGGTCAAGTTACAACATCACAACAGATGTAGTGTAACTACACTCTCGTGACTCACCTTGTGTCTGCCAAACTCACAGGCCAGGTCCAGAGGGGTCTTCTTGGCCTTGTTGACAGTACAGGGATTGGACTGGTGTTGTAGCAGCATTTCAGACTGAGGGGAGACACAGACACACAGAGATACTGTGAAAGGGCAGGGAAGCAGTGTCTGGCTACATAAGGTTTCTGCGATTACACAATAGAAGACCATGTCAAAAGCCATATCAGTTCAAACCTATCCATATATGAAAAACTGAAATAGCATCCAAAAAGGTCATGGACTAAGAGAGAAAAGACCAAAGAAATACTGTACATAATTGCGTTGTATGGCACATATTTATACCCTGTGACACGTTTTGTGAGGAAGGGTATGCCATTTCAAGCCAAACAACTGGTCATTCTAACCTGGTTCCAAGAGGTATCACATACACAGCGAGATTAACTAAAAAATGCATTGTTTTGAAACAAAGCCCTGGAACAGCTAAGTAATTTTATCTTTGCAGGGGACCTCTTTTCTGCCTCGAGCGTGCAACAACATGTCTTGCATTTTCCTTCCTTTTCCTTTAGAAAACATAAAACAGTACGTATCCTTTTTATCTAGCTTTCAGAGATCTGTAAACAGCCCTTGAAAGCTATATTTTGGTTTGAGTCACAGCACATTCCTGAGTCACTATCAAAGTGCTGCGTTCAGCCTTTTGGCTCATTAATTTTGAAGATACTAGTAAGTGACACAACCAGTGATGCACTGAAAATTCGACAACCAAAAATAACTTGTCAAAAACTCAGTTTTGGTTTTATGTTAATGGCTCTGGCTTTATATTTACCTCAAGAAATCCATTCCTTTACCATAGTTTTTTTGCTTTATATTTGCAATGTATCATATTGTTTAACCTGGTGCCTTCATTAATTTATGTAAGTCTGAATAAATGTGTCATGAAAACAAGTAATACATTTTTATTAATGCTCAAATGTTAATTTCATTTCCATTTAAATGGTTATTTTTCAAGAGTGAATTAGAGTTGAAACAATTATATAAATCAAAGTTGATAAAAATGCCTTGTTATATACAACTTTTCATTTGAGTGTTGATGATTAAATATTTAATTTATTGATTATAAAATAAATTATGTGTGTTTTTTGGCTAAAATTAAGACTTTTTTCAGTTTCCGTAAAAACTCATTTCAGTGCATCACTAGATACAACAAATGCAAATCTAAAGTTTGTAATGGGAATACAAAGTGCTTGTGCACTTCTATGATTGTTTTATTTCTTTAAGTCATTTTTTTGAACTGAAATCACTTTAAGAAGCCCAGACTACATCAGTACATCAAGTCCCTACCATACCTGTCAAACATACCTACTTTGGTACAATGGATCATGGTATAGGTGATACTCTGAAACCTATTAGACTCTTGACATTGTTCTCCCTTTTGTCAGTGTAGTGTCAGTGGCTCAGACTGGTCAATAGTGGAGGAGCAGAGTGCTACATACCACCTCATAGTGTCCGTACTGTGCAGCCAGGTGGAGAGGGATCTGTCCATCTTGTGAAGCCCCATTCACAGAAGCTCCCGCTCTCAGGAGCATAAGTACAGAGTCAGCCTTCCCCTGCCAGGCAGCATAGTGCAGTGGACGCATGCCTACAACAACGAGCAGAAAATCATTATTTTCACAGCTACTTGTTCTTTTACAGTAATTTTTCATCCACAACACATATTTGGAGTTTGAAAAAATTATTATTTGTAGAAATTTGTTTATAAACTTTTTATCCAATTTGTTTTGCTTGATACATTAAAGAGATAATGACCCAAATATTATCATGTTGTTCCAAACCTGCATGGCTTTGTTTCTTCAGCAAAATACAAACTAAGATGTTTAGCAGAATGTCCATGCTGCTCTTTCACATACAATTAGTGTTGTCAAAAGATCTGGTACTTCGTTACCAATTCGGTAAAAAAAAAAAAAAAAAAAAAACATTATGGTACCAGGTTCCTGGTTCTTGATGTGCATTTATTCGGTACGTACCTCGGTTCAGGCGTCATGGTTCGATACGATTTCGGGTACAAAATATTTTTTTATTTTGTTTTTAAATCTACTAAGCTCAGTTTCTTTTCATTTATTTGAACAGACAGTAGTACAAATTACAAATTACAGACAGTAGTACAAAAACTTTTTCTACCTAGATGTGAAAATACTAAATATTATTACATTGTTACATATATATATATATATATATACACACACACACACATATATATATATATATATATATATATATATATATATATATACACACATATATATACACACATATATATACACACATATATATATATATATATATATATATATATATATATATATATATATATATATATGTGTGTGTGTGTGTGTGTGTGTACAAAGAAGAACTTCTTGAAATATATTTGATTTAGTTTACAGATAGTGATTTAGTTTACAGATAAGTGGGGGAAAATTTTTGCCTATATATGCAGAGTTTTAGTTAATTTTTGGGACACGTTTAATTTGTTCACAGAAAGGAAACTCAAGTGCCGACATCTTATTTGTCTTTATTTTCTTTATAAATTGTGACTGTACACAAATAAAAGCAGACCTTTATACAGTGATGCATTATTAATAAAACGTTAAGGGGGGGTGAAATGCTATTTCATGCATACTGAGTTTTTTACACTGTTAAAGAGTTGGATTCCCATGCTAAACTTGGACAAAGTTTCAAAAATTAAGTTGCACGTTTGAAGGAGTATTTCTGTTCCAAAAATACTCTTTCCGGTTTGTCACAAGTTTCAGAAAGTTTTTTTTCGAGTATGGCTCTGTGTGACGTTAGATGGAGCGGAATTTCCTTATATGGGTCCTGAGGGCACTTCTCCCGGAAGAGCGCACGCTCCCGTATAGCAGAGCACTGAGAGGCTGAGCACAGACAATCACTGATCAGAGCGAGAGCGTCGCGAAATGTCACAAAAGGAGTCTGTTTTTGGTTGCCAGGGCAAGACAACCCTGCACAGATTACCAAAGAAAAAACTGCATTAAGGGACCAGTGGATGGAGTTTATTTTTACAGAGCATCAACGGAGTTGTGCAAGTGTTTGTGTTTGTTCCCTGCATTTCGAAGATGCTTGTTTTACAAACAAGGCCCAGTTTGACGCCGGATTTGCACATCGTTTATTTCTTAAGGATAATGCAGTCCCAACGAAAAAGGGTCACGATCGTGTGTTGGAACCGCAGGCGGTGAGTAAAACTGCTTCAAATATCTCTGCCTCCTTGTTAGTGCTTCCGCCTCCCATGCCGGAGACTCGGGTTCGAGCCCAGCTCGGAGCGAGTCGTTGCTGCTGCTGCTCTCGTTCAGTTTCAGCCTCTGGATCTGATTCTGGGTCATAAATAAACGGCTGAATCTGCTGAATTCTTTTCCTCACGGTAATGTCACAGCTTCCAAACGCTCTCAACGCAAAAGCCTACTGGCGCTCGTGATTCTTTAGCTCCGCCCACACGCCATGCCTCCAGCCGGTCGTGTTATTCCGGGAAAAATCGGTACAGACTATCTTTCTCTTATGAATATAATAAAACTAAAGACTTTTTGGAGTTATGAAGGATGCAGTACTACTCTATAGGTACTCAAGATTAACAGGATATTGAGTGAAAAGTTGGAACTTTATAAAAAAACTAAATACAGTGATCCGTATTACATCAGCTCGCCCGCCTCTGTTTTACTGTTAGAACTGAAGTACAAAGCCTATAATTTACATCATAAATACTAGTTCAGCATTCAGATATGTTACATCGCAGATATGGAAATACTATGGAATATTTGGATTAGTGCCAAATGAGAGAAGTAGGATGCACGAGCACAAAGCTGAGTCCACCAGCCTTTGTCAGTCTGTGAGAGACACATTCAGAGTCAGCATATGGTCACTGTCTAGTGGTCTTTGTTTTCAAGCGCGCAACTCACAACATTCTCTGTTCTTCTGCAGGCAGACGGTTATCGAACAGCGTTGCGTTGCTCTGGGCACCCCTTTCTGGACTGGGGGTGAATTGCCTGTATTCGTCGTAAGGCCTCATACAATGCAGATGTCCGTACCGTGATGGTTCGATAACAATACATAAATACTTTATATACACGCACACAATATTACATACATATATATATATATATATATATATATATATATATTAATATACACACAAACATATATATCTTAGTATATACAAGTATATATACTTGTGTGTGTATGTGTGTATATATAAACACACATATACATTTAGTCTATATATTTAAATTAGGGATGCACCGAAATTTCGGCCACCGAAAATTTTCGGCCGAAAATGGCTTTTTCGGTTTTCGGCCGATAGACTTTTATCACCGAAACAACACGGCCGAAATGTTGTGATGA
The DNA here is from genome assembly GCF_003368295.1 of Carassius auratus. Lineage (NCBI taxonomy): Eukaryota > Metazoa > Chordata > Actinopteri > Cypriniformes > Cyprinidae > Carassius > Carassius auratus. The sequence goes on from NC_039254.1 coordinate 20,164,586, forward strand.
CGCAAACAGAAACCGCGACCTGCACGTGCACCTGCATAACGCAGACCACGAGCTCCACGCGACATTCACTTAACACCAGTGAGAACATTCTCTCTCTTCGTATTCCTTTATTCGCAGCACTAAAACGTCTCCTAACAAAGAGATTAAGACGGACCACGAAGTAAAAACAAAGAAAAGTACAGTCTTATAGAGTCTGTTAGCACACGTCTCACTGAGATCTTTTCGGATCCTCTGCACTTCATCGCGAATGTGCTTGATCCGCGTTATAAAACCATTACTTGGATGCGGAAATAAGGCAGCGCGCACGAGAAATGATCCAGGCCGCGCTGGATGCGGAGAACCCGCGTGGAGACGGAGAAGCGCCAAGCGCAGAAAAGACTCGTCTCTGCACCAGATGAGTGGCATGCACCCTCGTTGTCTGATATGTTAAGTGAAATTCTGCAAGAAAGTGCCTCAAATAATAATAATACGTTGGCTATTTTGTTCTTAGGCTACTATATATATATATATATATATATATATATATATATATATATATATATATATATACATACACACACACACACACACACACACACACACACACACACACACACAACAGCTAGATGGTTAACTGTCCCCATCCCCAGAAGAGACAACCTTCTTGCCTATACTGGAGAAGTGATGCACTTTCTAGTCCTACAGAGAACAATTTCAAATGCACTTCACCTAAATGCACTTTGTTTTTATGAGAGAAATGTTCATTTTACAACCTTTCTGCAGGCCAGTAGGCCTGTACATTATTATTAAATATACACATGAGTGGGATACATTTTTAGTTTGAATTTTATTTTATACTGTGCATTGTTGCAATGTGCTTAATAAATATTTGCATCATTTGTAATTATGTATTTTTATGTTGTTGTTTTTTTAATAAGTTATTAAATTGTAATTATCTTTGAAACTTTAATATTAATTTATGCAATTGCAATGTCTTAATTTTAGTAAAGCTAGTACACGGTCATAGCAATAAATGCAATGGTACTAATAATTGGCATAATTTCTTTCGGTGTTTCGGTTTCGGTTTTCGGCCTTGGTTTTCTCTTTTTCGGTTTTCGGTATCGGCCAAGAATTTTCATTTCGGTGCATCCCTAATTTAAATGTACTTTACTGTTGTTTTTGGACCTTTTTGTTGAATTATATACCTTATCAGAAAACAAAAAGGTTATTTAAGAAGAAAAAAAGTAATTATACAAAAGATAGTAACGTAAGAAAATATATTTTATATATTTTAAATGTTTTACAAACTCATTGGCTCATGGATAAAAATTGTAAATTGTCTCACCGTTGCTGTCTTTGATGTCCACGGTGGCTTGTGACTCCAACAGCAGAGACAAGAGGTCAGTGGTGCCAGTGAGAGCCGCATGATGAAGAGCTGAAAAACTGAAGAACAGAGAAACAGTCCTGAAAACTACACAAACATCTCCAGTGAAATTTTAAAAGCTACCTAGACCCCTAAGATGATGTAATTTTTCCATCTGTTCTGATAGAGGGAAATGTTTGGCCGGTCTGGCGATATTTCTGTCACATTGTTTAATTGAGTACAACACTGTGATCAGTCCACACGGCACAGCTAAAGCTCACTGCCCAATTAGCAGACAGATCTCTGCTTTCACAGTCACTTCATGACTGGGAATGGTCCAGCTACTAAAATATGCATGTGTTTGAGGGAACAGACGACTGAAGAACAAATAAAAGAACATTCCTTAACATTAAAAGAATTGAACTCAACCAATGTGGATTAGTCCTAATAAAGCTCCTTCTCCATACATAATTAATGGTCCTAAATGTAATAAATATTGTGCTGTCCGAGTCGGATCTAGAGATTGTTATTGTAAGTGAAAGAGCTGAACTACAGGATTATCAATTCCCAAATCTGTGATGACAAGTATGCTTAGCAGTTTCTAATCTATGGGACAATATGTGGCAAACCTTTGAACATCCTCACGCTCAGTTCTAGGAATGGCTATTAAAATGTGTCAGTGCAGCTAATAAGTATATAATTAGCTCCCTAGATTAAGCTGACTTTTCCTTGCAGTCTCAGATTGTTTCCTGGGTCTCAAACTGAATCTGGTGGAGCCGCGCAAATCCCAACAAAGCACTTCTGTCTGTGGTAGATAAATATATCATTTGTATTAAAAATGTATCACAGGAAGAGAATACCAAGATTTCTTTAGACGTTCATTTCTTAGAGAGGAAACTGTTGTCCCTGTTTTCACTAGCAGCTAGCTTCTGCTTTGTACTATTCAGTGTCAACGTAGACGGGTTCAATGACGCTCCAATTCAAGATGCTACAGTATTTATTTAACAGTTTAAAGGGTCCTTTCAGAGAAATACCTTTCCAGTTCATAAGTGTGACTCATCGACATCACCATAAAATCCCTCTGACTTGAGTTTAATGATGGATGAGACATTCATGGATTTTACAGTACACTCAGCCTCATTTTACCAAAAAAAAAAAAAACTAAAACACAGGAGAATCAGGGCCTAAAGAGAGCGCACGCCATACAGTGAACAAATTGATGAAATAAATCAAAAAGAACGGTTACTATCAAAAATTATAAATCAACTAGTTCATTGAATATATTTCTATATATTAAAACAAAATATGATACTTCTATTCAAAATTTGGGGGTCAACAAGACTTTTTGTTTTTGAAAGGTCTCTTATGCTCATCGTGGATGCATTTATTTGATCAAATTATAGTAAAAACTGATTTGTTACATATTACAATTTACAATTATTTTCAGTGTCACATGATCAGAAACCATTCTAATACTGTATGCAAAGATGAATTTCCACATGTGTGGACAATAAGATTTCTAATCTAATATTATCGTCATGTCAAAAACATGATTTTTTTCAAGTTTGTTTAAATAACAATGTTCAATCTAAAATAAAGAAGAAAAGACCCATTGTGTGTGATGTCAACATGCGATTAAGGTTATGTTCCTCATTACTTTACATTAAACATCATCTTTTTGCAGTCAGTGTGGGCAGACAAATTACTTTTAAAGGTTTTTCCAGGTTAGGACATGTAAGGTTCTCTGAATCCATTTTACACCTCCTCCAGTCTTCTCCTTCATTGCATTGCTGCGGTGCTCCTACAAGCCCTTTCACGCAGAAAAGACAAACCGACCCCTTTATCTCATATATGAGCACATCTTCACACATATCATCTCCCAAAGAGACCATACACCAAAATAACACCCAATACTGAAGCTTCAGCAGGGACTTGGTTAAAATCATATGGGGATTTAAAATCATAGTTTTGTGAAACTAACAAATAAGAGATGGAAAAAAAGCACCCTGCAGCTATTTTTCAGAAGCCACAGATGTAGAGCGTGAGCAACGCTGATGATTAATATGACACATATCTGAAGAATGCTGTGTTCAGCCTATGCTACAGCACACACTATCTGATCCAAACTTCTTAAAGATCAGTATGTCATCTACTGCGCATGCTAAAAATATCCCACCGGGATTTAACAACTTATTATATTCCATTCCCATAGTACAGATGGCAGTATGATTTAAGGTTCCTGATACTATAATAGAAAGAAAGACAGACAGAAAGAAAGAAAGAAAGAAAGAAAGAAAGAAAGAAAGAAAGAGAAAGAAAGAAAGAAAGACGATATGAATCTGAATGAATCAGAATGAACAAATAAATGAGCGAAAGAAAGACAGAAAGACAAAGAAAGAAACAAAGACGATATGAATCTGAACGAATCAGAATGAACAAATAAATGAGCAAAGAAAATGAAAAAGAATGAATGAGCGAAAGAAAGAAAGAAAGAAAGAAAGACAGAAAGAAAGAAGCGAACAGTGCCAGTAGCAGTGATGAATAATGAAATGTTTTTCCTCCACCTCAGCTGCAGGTCCCTTAGGAGCCAGTTTCTCAGTTCTTTCCCTGCTGCTCATAGAAGCACAAATTAGTGCTCATGCTAATGTGAGGCCCTCAACTTCATGGAGATGTGCTTTCAACTTTCTGCCACGTTTGTCTCTCAAGACTAAAGGGACCCCAGATTCAACAACAGCACACACTGTACGAAAGCAATTCGATTTTTACCCAGCATACAGGGCTTAGTGAGTCACAGAAACGAGAATGAGAATGACATAAAAACACATGTTAACAAATAATATTCCCACAAATGCTATCTTAGAGCAGTCTTAAATAATTTCAATATTGTCCTGAACATGAGCTCCCAGCATGCACTGCTGAATGAGCGTACAGATCATAGACTGTATTAAAACATGGATGTAGTGTCCGTGACGTCACCCATAGTTTTTTTTTTGAAGAGCGTTTTTGAAGCTCAAAGGGGGCGGATTGGGCCGTCGCCATCTTGGCAGAGTCACAGATTCCCGGAGAACCGAAAATGGGCAGAGGTGGGAGGACGTTCCTGAAGCCACGCCATCTAGCTTGACGATGGTGACAGCAGTGGCAATCCACCCATCACTCAAGTAGCCATACCCTTACTTATGCAGAACTTGAAGGCTTAACATAAATTAAACGACAGTGTCATTTTAAAAAAAAAAAAAGAGAGAGAAATTCACCCCCTCATAGTCATGAAGGGCAAAATTAGCTATATAGACAAACCCCCCTTTTTGTACCAGGCTGTAAAGATTTTTTATCTTCTGTAAAGTTGGGCATTTTAACATGGGAAGTCTATAGGACTGACTCCCTTTTGGAGCCAGCCTTTAGTGGCCAGTCTGGGAATTGCAGTTCAGTTTTAGTCTCTTCCATGTTGGTTTCATGAGAGAGAACGGAAGGTTGCCGCTCAGTACAGACAGACGTACAGAATATAACAGATTACTGTTTTCCTGTTTAATGACTTTAGTTTTACGTTGTTTTTATCATCACTGCTCGGTATTTGTACACTGGTGATAAGCTCATGTTTTTACTTAATTAGATGTTTTGACTAAGGAGGAGGAGGTTATTAAAGTAATTAAAAAAAAGCAGGGTGGGACTTGGTTCTAACAATCAGTTATTGATTGGATGGTTGCATATCTGAATTCAATCATTTTCATCAAATACAAAAATACAAAAAATACGGCTGAATCTGCTGAATTCTTTTCCTCACGGTAATGTCTTTTTCTTTTTCTTGTCAAGTTGCTTTACTGGTTATAAGCTCAACTTTACAAAAAATATACATGGAGCAGTTTCAACCCCAGACAATATTTCCCAAAGTGTCTATCCAGTGTTTTTAAGAGTTAAGCTTTGGGTCTGTGGCTTTAATAGTCTGCGCTTTGATTTCAAACAGTGCTGGTAGCTCAAAGCAGAAAGGAATCATGGGAGAACTCATGGGGAAAACAAATCAAACCATGTCACGATGCTTTTAACTAATGCCGAGATATACAGTGGGGAAAATATTTATTTGATCTCCTGCTGATTTTGTAGGTTTGCCCACTTACATAGAATAAGTATTTTATCCCCTACCAACCAAAAGATTCCTGGCTTTAACGGATTGGTTAAGTGCCCATTTGGAACACAGATTAGTCCTGTCACTTTACAAAATTACTCCTAATGTCAGCTCGTTAGGTGTATAAGACATCTGTCCATTCCAACAAGGAGCTTGTTAATGATCTTAAGGCAGTTGGTACCACAGTCACAAAGCAAACCATTGGTAACAGACTATGCCACAATGGACTGAAATCCTGCAGCGCCCGCAAAGTCCACCTGCACAAGAAGGCACATGTACAGACCCATTTAAAAGTTAGCCAAAGAACATCTAAATGATTCAGAGAATGCTTGGGGAAAAGTGCTGTGGTCAGATGAGACCAAAATTTAGCTCTTTGGCATTAACTAGACTTGACTGTGTTTGGAGGGTGAGAAATGCTTACTATGACCCTAAGAACACCATCCCTACAGTTAAGCACAGAGGTGGAAACATAAATGTGACCGAAGCTTTTGTGTAGCGGTGTCTGATGTACTCTGTTTGCTTCAGTCTGCTTCTCAACAGTTAATAAACATGCAAAATTCATACATTTGAGAATCTGAAGCAAATTTTCCTTACGACGAGTTTACTGCATAAATATTTAACCTCAAAGCAGGCAGATTTGGATGACTCACAAAACAACCCATCAAAATGTTATAATTTCTGTATATTTATCCCTTGTGCTGTGCTGAAAATCATTTTCCTAATATAGTGTTCTTGGTCAAGGGACCAGACTTTTAAAAATAGCTGGTAAATATAACATTTCATTGCTACAGTACATTATCAACAAATGTATTATTTTTGTCAGCTTGTTTTTTTCTTTCAGCAAGTCACACTGATCTGAGCTTAAGCACCTTTATAATAAAAAATAATTTATTTTTAGTCCAATGTACTAAAATTAAATATCTTCAGTTATTTAAAAAGAAAAAAAAATCTTCTATATACATGTGGAAAACAAGGAAACTACATATATAATACATTGTTATCTTGTTCTCCACAATTTGGACCAACTGTGTGGAAAATGTGAGAACTTACCCATCTTGGTCTTGGTAGTTCACATTTAGCCTCTTTGTGGAGGCCAGCAACTCTAGGAAAACATATGGAAATAAAAGTCAGGACATGATGTGATGTTTTCAACAAATCAGTCAGCTGCTGATCCCTCCATTAGAGAGGTATGAAGCCAGATGACGTTATGGCATGAAAGCACTTGTTTCAAACTTTCAACAGGCATTTGTTTCGTAATTAAACACAACGTAGATTGATGGATAAGTCATGTTTTTTCATCATGAGTCTATTTTGTAATCTGAACAGAATTTATATGTAAACCCACATTTTTTTATAATAACTTTTTTATTTTTTTGCATAAGAACGGAAAAGTTAAAACAGTTCAAAGAGGTCTTAAAATGGTAGTTCACTAAAAACTCTATTTCTGTATTTTCTCACTCATGGGTGGCACTGCAAAACTATGTGCCATGAACATAAGAATCCTCACATAGCTCTTTTTCATAAAATGAAAGTTCATTTTTAAAAATTCATTTTTATGTGAACTATCCTTTTAACTGAGACACCTTCAATGAGATCAACCAAATACAGATACAGTAGTCTTATTATCATTACTTCCAAATACTTCTGTCCTAACAACCATGTAGGATCTTAACAGGTTAATCTTGAAGGACTTTTCTTAAAGGGGGGGGGGGGGGTCAACTCATCAAATCAAATAATTAGAGATGCTTTTGATTATTAATATTTAATGAAACCATTAATATGTAATCCAGAATTTGAGAAAAATAAATATATTTCATAGGGCCTTAAAATGTAAACTTTTAATAAAAACAGAGTAAAAAAAAATGGAAATGGAAAAATAACTGAATCCAGAACAATTAAAAATAAATTGGAAGAAAATAAAATAATAATTATCAAAATGATGTAGGACTGTAATTATCAGAATTAAAAAACTAGATTTGCAAGTACACAGTTCTATAATGTAAGTTAGAATGTTCTAATGATGTGGAGAAGAAAAAGAAAACAAAAAGAATTTTTAAGTAACAAAGAGCAGCTTTGTAAGCATTGTAAACATAAAAAAATATATACAAAACACTGAAAAAATTGTTCGCTCCACCTGTCGCTAAGGGAAAATGTGATCTAGGTCACCAAGTGAAGAGCAATGAATGCAAGACTGTCCCTACTGACAGTAGACAAGCCTGTCCTCTAAACAACACAGAGCGGTGTCATCATTTAAAACCAGCTCTGAGCAACACAGCATCCTGACTGCTTTTATCTCAAACAAACATGGAAATGAAGAGACTTAACTACAAATGGAAACTGTTCTCTTACCTGTCAGTACACACACAAATGCCTGTCCCATTTTGACTTTAAAGAAAAGTCACAAAGTTAAACTTTTCTTCTACACGTCAATCATTCACTTGTTTAGAATGCTTTCCATCCATTTAAAAAATCTAAATCCATCACCCTCATAAAAGATCCTCTCTCCTGCTCCAAATCAGAGAAAACCACAAGTAATTGGATCTATAACCATTTGTTCCCTCCAGCAAAGTGGGAGCCATAACAATGAGATGAATTGGTTTTTTTTTACATATAAAAACTGAAAGAGTTGCAGTAGCTTAATGGGGTGATGGTGAAGTCATGCGACTGATGTGTAGTTTATTTACAATCTACAATTAGCTCATTACGTCTGGTGATGTTATTAAAGCTTTAAAATTGTTAAGTTATGATGAACAAAACATGTAAGAATCATAAACTTTTGTTGGTCACAGGGCTTATTTTCTGCAATAATCCAAAAGCAAATGAAAAAAAAAAAACTACTGGTGCAGGACCTTCTTCAGATTTTGGTAGCCCAAAATAAATTTACCTAAACCAAGACAAAGAGAGGCAACGGATCCATAAACTTATGATTCGGATGACCTTATGTATTTTGAACCGCAGATCGATCATTTCTGGGAGAGCAAAAAAAAAAAAAAAAAGTTATTTATTATTTAAAGAACACCATGTTCTTCGAAACCACAACAAAAATTTGTAGCATAAGGTTAAATAATTGTAAACACGTGAAAAGTTTTCAATTAGTTTTCAATTAGTTAGACTAATTAGTTTTCAGGTACAGAAATGTAATAATTAAGGATAAAATAACACTGCAGTGTTCACTATATAAATATATATTTGTCAATATTAAAGTTGTGTTTTGTTGTTTGCTTAACATTAAATGATAGACAGCGACAGGTTTTTATAGGTCACTGTCACTTTAAGACCGACTGCATTAAGTTTTAACCCTCTAATCTCAATTATACATAAGGTTGGGTATCGATTGGGTTTTATCTGATACCTGTGCCATTTCGATACTTTTAAAATGGTACCAGTGCCTAAACGGTGCCTGAACCGATCTATAAAAATTAATTAATTAATTAATTTAAAAAAAGACACATTAAAGAACATTAAAAAGATTTAAAATAAATTGATAGTTTTCACACGTTCCTTGGATGCTCACATTTCCCAAGCATCCCTTACTCCAAGGCTAATGAAGGTATTTCACGATCCGGGTCATTATTTAATACAAAACCACACTACTAATGTTTCTACTGTATCTCTGTCAATAAATCTGATATTTAGTTAAAATGAGTGCTGTCTGTCACGGTCTTTAATCAGTTGATACAGTGAATGACTGTATGGTCATTCTTTATAAAGTAGCAACAATGTCGTTTTACAATGGGTTTTAAGCCAGTTATTTACATCTTTTGCTGTAGTATGAGAGTAGGAAATATCAGTTTACATTTCCAAATATTCATTTTGCTATTCATTTTAATAATAATCTACTGAGATTGTTGAATGCACAAGCAGACTGTCTGACAACAGACTGCCTAAGACTAAGACTTTTGCACAGTAGTGTATGCATAAAGTAAGTATAATTAGATAAAGTATATTTAAATAAGTGTAATTAAAGTATGCATTCATATGTGTTAAAGGGTTGGTTCACCCAAATATTAAAATTATGTCATTAATGACTCAACCTCATGTCGTTCCAAACCCGTATGTGATGAATAAAAATTCTTTAATCTTGAACCCGTGAGACCTCTGTTCATCTTCGGAACACAGTTTAAGATATTTTAGATTTAGTCCTAGAGCTTTCTGTCCCTCCATTGAAAATTTGTGTACGTATACTGTCCATGTCCAGATAGGTAAGGTAAGAAAAACATCAAAGATTTTTGCCGTTAACCGATTGTTCCAGCAATCAACTATCGGTGCCGATTAATCGGTCGACCTCTAGTAACAACCACACAGAGTCTAATTATTCTAACTGAATGCATTGATAAAGTTAAAGAATTTGACGTAAATGATGACACATACATTTAGTAAGGTTAGGAAAATATTGCACATCATGAGGTAAAGTGTCCTAGAAATCAATTTAAGGCAAATATCACAAATATGCTAGAATTTATAGAGCAGTGATGAGACTACTGCTTCAGAATGGATTACAAATTTAAAAAATGCTTTTTTTTTTACCCAGACAAGCAACTTTTTTGCAGATTTACATTTTACAGGTTTAAATGTTTAGCCTTGCTATACCCCATTTTGATATGATTTTTGGTATGCTTCACACACTGCCACCACTGATTTCCTATGGATCTGCAGGGTCTGTAAGCCATGCCTTTGGCTCAAGCTGAGCTAATCACAGGCCCTGTTGTACTCCAACAGAACCACCCCACTATGGGCTATACACCACAGCCAGCGGGCAGAGGGAACGATGCCAACGGAGCTATGAACTTTACATATCGCTGCAGGGGAAGAACAATTTTTTTTAAAGAGGAGTTCAAGTTTCAACATGAGACAACATTCCAGACATGGCTAACCCACCCAATCTCTCAATTTCCATCTATGCCCCCTCTCTATCCCTCGCTCACAGTATCTACACAAAAGTGTGCGTGCAAATACAAACACCCTTTGTGTCTGTCAACAGTGGTCTTTTCTTATTGAATGGAAAAGCTGCTTCAAATGTGGGCATCTCTCAAATGAAATGAGCCACAGAAACCACACAGGACTCAACCACTCCCTAAACCCACACAATAAACATAATGAGCCAATTTAAAGGACACCTTGTATCAAGTCATTCATAGTCACTGAGCCTGTTGGGGTTTTTTTTATGCTTGAAGGCATCTTTACACCTTTCCTTATGAATAGAATCTCCCCTCAAAAACCTTTAAAAGCACAACGACGTACAGGTACAGAGTGAATCTGAAGTTTGGACACAAACAGGTGATAATACAGAGTATAGGTATAATTAACAATAGCCTTATATGTACACTGATTTTAGGAATTTGGCACATTTACACTGACAATAATGACACTGAAAATGCATCTGTGAAAAATGTTAAACTAATGTCAGTTCTTAGTCTTTAATTAATGCCAAGCCATTACCAAACACAACTTCTAAGATGAAAAACAAAACCTGAACCAGTGTTTCATACATATGGCAAGGCAAGGCAAGGCAAGTTTAAATTGCACATTTCGTACACAATGGTAATTCAAAGTGCTTTACATAAAAGAAAGTAAAATAATAATGAAGAAAAAAATAAAACAAGCAATTTTAAAACTTTTAAAATAAAAATTTTTTACTTATTTAAAATTAATTTAAAGTAGGGGTGTGCCGGTTTCAGAATTGGTGATGATGGTTATGACGTGAGTCAAATGTGACGGTTCATAACATAATCGTGAGGGGGGGGGGGGGGGGGGGTTAGTGGATCTGCCGTAGAGTCAATTGGTTGTTCTTGGAGATAGCGGGTTAACTCCGTGTCAGCGCGCGCTCTGATCGGTAAAGGGGCAGAGATTTCAGACCTCCGTTTATTAAGGAGATCTGTCACAAAACTCATCATCCGCGCCAACGTTTTTTGAGCACATTTCAAAGCCGCACCCGCCCGCCATCCGCTGATTGTTTTGCGGTCTATGGCCATGCAATGCTTTGCTGATGCAAGCCGCAAAAAAAAGCCATTGTCTGTTCTTGAAAGGATGCAGCAAAGATATTTAATGCTAATGTATGAGGCATAGGCCTATGCTGAGTTTCATTTGCGATGAGATGCGCTCTAGTTCACAGTGCAGTGCAAGTGAACGCGGCGCGCTGGTGCTTCCATGTCGGTTATCATTGTCTGCTATATTTGCTTTTTATTTATTAAAATACATGCAATTGGTTGATGAAACATTTATTAAAATTAAGATAAAATTTGTACAAAACGAAATTCGTTTTTAAGAAAGGTTTTCTACAAAGCAAAATTTTATGAAGTGGTAAATATCATGTCTGACGATTTACAAAACTTCATTAAGTGGTAAAAACCATGTCTCTGGATATATTGCCCATCTTATGATCCTATCTAAAAAATGTTTGTAAAAAATATTTTAATGACACGTTTTTGGCCGGTCTCACGGTTATATACGAACCGTCACACCCCTAATTTAAAGCAGTTATTAAATGATTTTACATTAAATAAAATAAAAAAACTGAAAATATAGTGCAATCAGTTCGCAATCAGTTATGTACAAAATATAAATGGATTTAATGACATTTTCAAGTACACTATCATTCAAAAGTTTGGTGTCACTAAGATTTTTTTTAAAGGAATTAATACTTGTTATATTTAGTAAAGCTGCATTAAATTGTATATTTCACAATATTGCTTTTTTTTTTTTTTTACAATATTTCAATTTTTTTTTTTTTTTGAAAGTCTGAACATAAGAAGCCATGAGCTCTTACGGAGAACTTCTAGGTCAATGAAAGAAAACTATCATGTTAGTTCAAAAATGTGTTAAAATTCACTTTTATAGTGAAAATGTCATTTTTTCAAAAACAATAATTTGTAAAGAAAATTATCAAGCTGAGTAGAAATTTTGGCATAATTTTTTTTTTTATAATTTCAAGATAAAAAAAATTACTAATGAAGTAAATTTGCAAAACCTAATAAAACCTAATAGTTGAAAATCTACAATCAAATCAAAGTTGTGCCACTATCCTGCCATTTTGTTGTCATGAGACAAAAACGAATGCATGGCCATGACATAAAAAAAAAAACATTTTGACAACAAAAGATGTTTTTTTTTTCCATCTCAAATGGAGCAGAATAACCATAACAACCCTAGAAAAACATCTTGATATTCATGACTCAAAAATACACAAGCACACACATTACTAATATTTTCAGAAATTTACAGGAACAGAAACAGGTGTTGCAGGTCAATCTCTCAACGGATTAGATAATGACTTTAATTAGATGGATTGCTAGTGATTTGGTTTGGCTTGCCAGAAGCAATCTGGGGTAATCAAGTTGAATGACCTACCTACAATTTGTTCCAGTAAACAGCACAGTAAAATACAAGCTAACAACTTATTCTCTTATTAGTACAGCCTCTTATTAGCAACCTCTCAATAATCTTGCATTAAAAATGAAGACTGTAGAAAAAGAACTTTCCATCTCTGCATAAGGTTGAACAACTTGGCTACAGTATAACTTTAACCACATGGGTTTCAGCATCTTTATGTCTGGCTCACAAGACCCAGCAGTCACATTCCTGTTATCCCACGAGCCTTTGTGACAGTATGTTCAAAGGGAATTACCACCACAAAATAGGAAAAAGGTTTTACTGTAAGACCTTTCCAAAACATTGGATCTTGGCTCATTTCTTAAACAACGTTCTGCCACATGATGAAAGCCTCTCTGAACAAAACAACTGGAAAATTGTCAAGGTGTCTGAGCTCACTGTCAGTGGATTAGAGGAGATAAACGAAGGACCTGGTTATGTAACACACAACGTGACTGTGCACAAAGGTGACTTACTGGATCAATGTACATTTGAAATAATGTAAATGATCTTGCAAAAGACTCAAACAAGGTTTCACTGCTAAATTGTCATTCTGCAAAATACTATTTATCCTACCCACACTCGACTATGAACAGTTTTGGGAAGGTTTCTTTGGAAATGTAATCGATTACAGATTCAAGTGACCCTATTTAAAATGTAGTGTATGTTAATATTTAAATTACATTATTAATGTAATTGATTACTTTTCTAAATTTCTAATGAACGTTTTTAACTGTTAATCATTTTCAAACATTTAAACCAGGCAGGGTTAACCTTAGAGTAGTCATGTATTTGTCTCAACCCTGTTACCGACACAAGCGTTACTAGATACTATAGTTTAATTAGAACTCATATGCCACTGAACAATATAGGAATTAGCTAAATATACAGAGGGGGATCTTTAAAAAGTTTGAATTTTACACAGACAAATCTTTAAAAACAGGGTCAACCCTAATCAATGTCATCCCTGTTACCCACATCAAAACCTGTGGCTCTAAAAAGTAACAGGTTTGATAATTTCAAACTAATTTGCTAATTGCTAGCTAATATTCAAGTTCACAAAAGCACATATTGTACATTTGAAAGGATTTAGGATATTGATTATATTAAAAGTAAGAAATAATTGTTTAAATTTACATTTTAAAAGTGGTAACAGGATTGACATTGCATGATGGCCCCCCTCAGTCAAACCTCACAAATTATAAAAAAAAAAAACAGAACATTATAGAGGGGTGAGAGAAACATACTTGTGTTTTAAGTGTAGGAATCCTGGTTGACAGATGATGTAATCTCCTAGAAATTATGTCACTTGAATGCACATTATTGCACCAGGGGTTTTTAACAAGGGTTTACGGTAACAGGGCTGACATGAAATCAGGGGACATCAAGAAAATGACTTGTGTATGCATACTTATGCCAAAAATCAATACTTAACAATAAGACTTTATTTTGAACAATATGCAAAATGTGATTTTTATATAATTTCGCAAATTAAAAGTCCTGCTGAAAAAGAAAAAAATCAGTCAAAAGGTCAATTAAAGATTATTTTAAATTATTTAAATGGAATTTATGCTGATAAAGATGAGGTTTTTGGCTTATCCCTATAAGCCAAAAACCTCATCTTTATCAGCATAAATTCCATTTAAATAATTTAAAATAATCTTTAATTGACCTTTTTGATGTAAAATTTATGAAAGCATATTGTTACCGTTGTTATTGTTACTGTATTGTTTTTAAATTGCACATTTATTTGTTTTTATACTAAATCTCTTCTTCATTATTTCAAAAGGATGCAAAAGGCAATGATTTCATGGAATGACCCATAGTTAAATCAGACTACCAAATCATGTGATACATTATGTAAATTCTAAAATATCTTATAATATCTTAATATTTCTCTTACACTGATTTCTCCTCAAAACTATACTATAGCACCTAACAGCCATCTTACATCTAAGACTACCTGCATATCCATGATGGTAATCTTTCTCTTTCTCTTTAAAATGAAAATCTTTAGCCAATCCTGTATGAGAATGTTAGAAAGAAAGTATTTAAGATAATCTTTACAGACTGATCCTAGTCACTCACTCGAAGGAAGATAAAATCAATACAATGAAAGCACACACATGGTGTTCTGATTTCATATCTCTCGAATAGTCTGGATATGTCACCTGCTCTTGTAAGGTTGTTTTGGTGCTGATGACTGTAAACAAAGCTGCTGAGAACCAGTCAGCTCAAATTAATCTTACCTTTACCTTGCTAGTCTCTGTATACAGACTTTTCTACAAAAAGGACATTTTTATCATGGAAGCTTCAAATAATCATTTTTGTGAAATTAATGCTGTTGGAAATAACTAGGCCAGTAACGCCTTGTTTAAGAAAATCTGCTCTGAATGAGCTGTAGCTCAGTGGATCATATGACCAATGGCCAAAGTGATACCAAAGATTATGTTAAGTTTTGATGTAGGTCATTATTTAGCTTTACAATGCAGAACAGAGGTCAAATATAATCCTGGCTATTGTCTCACTATAATAAAACAAAACTACAAAGGGCATGTCTATGTAAGTGCAATATTTATTCAGATACATTTACTCTGAAATTTCTTCTTCAAAGTGGTGATTTCTTGCTTTGGAATTACTTGCACTACCTATTACATAAGCCGATGAGGATATGAATGTGTTGAGATTTTTGAAGCCCATAGAGATTCATTATCATTTGCATCGACAATGAAACCAGAAATGAAACAGGAAAGGTGAAACAAATCATAGCTGAAAAGTTAAGTAACAACACAACTAAATCACGCCCATATTTATTATAGCTACAAACAATCACTTGTCCCTCTGACACCATGTACTAACCAGAAGTGATGCTGTGTTTTCAACAACAAGTGGTTTGTCTCTCTTCACCAAAAGAAACAGAACATATTTGATATTTTAAATGTACAGCTATGTGCTGTGGGATCCAGACCCATGAGATTCCACAGAGCATTGCCACAAAAACAGAAACCAGATGATCACTAAAATGCCATTACTAGAGTTTTGCCTGGTTTAGGCACAGTTTGGAAATAATGCAAAACAGGGTTTACGCAAAACTTATCCTTTACACTTTGCTGAAAAATATAATATGGTGTATAATATATAATATGTAGTATGGTGTCACTGGTATAAAATGACCAGTAGAATACCCTGTGTGAGCAAAGTCGGTAAGTTTTCCAGTGCGCTAACTTCAGCAATTTCAGGAAGAAGAAATATTCTCTACAATCAACAATCACTTCAAGACAATTAAAACAAAGACAGAGGAGCACATTCTCATGCAGTCATTTCAGTAAATGTGAGGACCTAGATGTAAGATGTTGTATGTGTACGCTGTTTGTGTTTTCTACAGTAGAATTCATGTTCTGTAAACTAATTAAGCTAAAAATAGTTGATGTATGCAAGCTCTCACATCATGCTTATAATACAGTCCATCCTTTAATTAATCTAGTTTTGATGAATATTTAAAAGCTGACTGCAAGATGCAGGACCGGTTTGCTAAATTGAAGGAACGGCAGACTTACAGTTTATACTAGATCTATCGATGACTGACAACATCGCTCAAGGATTAACTCACTGAGCAGATTCCAAAACAGTCCTGAGTAGCCTGACCCATCTGGCATGAACAAGTGGAGAGAGTATTAAAATGTGTACAAGCTTGTGTAAAACATGCTTTGTGTGGAAAAACTATGTTTTTCAGTCAGCTCATATGGAAATGCTATTTTTACCACAGTGTTTTACAGGGTTTCAGCATTTTTAGGCGAAAAAAGCGACAAAGCAAAATGGCCCAGATGACGGTTCACTGAAATCCAGCTCTCTTTAAAGTTAATCTGCCAGTTTGCCATATGGGTTATCCCTGATTTGTAACAAGACAGGTGGGGGTATACATGAACACCAGAATTTTCAGATTTTGGTAAAATGAAGGAGGCGGTTAAGAATTTCAGGTTTAATGCTCAATTTAAGCCATACAAGATACAGTATAGGAGCATCTCAATACATTAGAATGTTGTGAAAAAGTTCATTTATTTCAGTAATTCAAGTCAAATTGTGAAACTCGTGTATTAAATAAATTCAGTGCACACACACTGAAGTAGTTCAAGTCTTTGGTTCTTTTAATTGTGATGATTTTGGCTCGCGTTTAACAAAAACCCACCAAATCACTATCTCAACAAATTAGAATACTTAAGACCAATAAAAAATTAAAAAATAAAAATTTAGTGAATTGTTGGCTTTCTGGAAAGTATGTTCATTTACTGTACATGTACTCAATACTTGGTCAGGGCTCCTTTTGCTTTAATCACTGCCTCAGTTCGGCGTGGCATGGAGGTGATCATTTTGTGGCACTGCTGAGGTGGCCACAAACTGGTTTGCCCAGGTTTTTTTGACAGTGGCCTTCAGCTCATCTGTTTTTTTTTTTTTGGTCTTGTTTCTCATTTTCCTCTTGACAATACCCCATAGATTCTTTATGGGGTTCAGGTCTGGTGAGTTTGCAGGCCAGTCAAGCACACCAACATCATGGTCATTTAACCAACTTTTGGTGCTTTTGTCAGTGTGGGCAGGTGCCAAATCCTGCTGGAAAATGAAATCAGCATCCTCAAAAAGCTGGTCAGCAGAAGGAAGCATGAAGTGCTCCAAAAACTTATTGGTAAACGGGTGTAGTGACTTTGGTTTTCATAAAACACAATGGACTGACACAAGCAGATGACACCACAAATTGACTCCAAGCAACATGAGCTTCTCCACCCTTCCTCCAGACTCTAGGTCCTTGGTTTCCAAATGAAATCTGAAAAGAGGACTTTGGACCACTGGGCAACAGTCCAGTTCTTCTCTTTAGCCCAGGTAAGACGCCTCTGATGTTGTCCGTGGTTCAGGAGTGGCTTAACAAGAGGAATACGACAAATGTAGCCAAATTCCTTGACCCGTCTGTATACCTTGACCCCAGCCTCAGTCCATTCCTTGTGAAGTTCACTCAATTTCCTGAATCAATTTTGCTTGGCAATACTCATAAGGCTGCAGTTCTCTCAGTTGGTTGTGCATCTTTTTCTTCCACACTTTTTCCTTCCACTCAACTTTCTGTTAACATGCTTGGATACAGCACTCTGTGAACAGCCAGCTTCTTTGGCAATGAATGTTTGTGGCTTACCCTCCTTGTGAAGGGTGTCAATGATTGTCTTCTGGACAACTGTCAGACCAGCAGTCTTCACCATGATTGTGCCTAGTAAACCAAACTGAGAGACCATTTTGAAGGCTCAGGAAACCTTTGCAGGTTTTTTGAGATGATTAGCTGATCACAATGATTGTGAAATCATCACAATTAAAAGAACCAAAGCCTTTTCTTTAAAGTCGGCATGACATTAAAATTCACTTATTTTAAATGTTTAAACCAAGTCCCCTCTCTACATTATTTCTGATAATCTATATCACTCAGATGTAAGTCATAATTCAAAAGAGATGATATGTATCTCCTTTCGTTTCAATGCAACTTTAAACAAAAAGTAAGGCATTTACCAGAGTTGCCAGGTTTTCACATCAAAACCTGCCCAATTTCTACTCAAAACTATCCAAATTAGTTTTGAGGGGGATCCCCCAGTTAAAATCACGTTCGGTTGGTAAAATAAAATTTTTTTTGGTGGGGTTCCCCTGGTAAAATTCACATTTTAGATGGTAAATATTACGTTATTGGGGTCGCTTAAACCTGTGGACATGACAACCTGTGGCATCAGTGTTTAAACCATGGACTTGGCAACACCAGCAGTTACACCTTAGTGAAAAATAAATATACTGAAATGTATTTGAAATACATTTATTTCATGCTTAGTATACTACAAATACATTTACATGTTTACGTGCTTAATAAAAATACCCTACAATTTTACTTTTGCTATATACCAAACTGGTATACTTAAATTGAAATAACTAATTTAGTGATAAAAGTAGTGCTGACAACATCCAACTAAAGATATACTGAGGTATAGCTGATTGTGCTAAAGTGGAGCTATTGCAAGTATACTTCACACTTGAAATATCTTGCATTTAAAGACCGACAATATTAAAAAGATCATACAATCATCATCAAGAGTGACATTAACACACATTTTAGGCTTTATTTTAAGAATAACGTTTAATTATAATTTGTATATCAGTAAGAAATGCATTTATTTTAAATGTATTACTCTTTTACTAGGGAAAAGTAAGTAAATGAGGGACTTTTTTGGAAAATTGATATGGCATTGTGTAACAAGAAACACATTCAAAACTAAAAAAAAACTTCACACTGCCATTAATATCCTGTAGCAGAATATAACCACAATAGTGTTGACTATAAGTGTTCAGCTATGCAGGGGAGTTCACAGACTGTCTGCCCTGCCATGAACTGACCCTGTTTGGCCTCCAGTTGAAGCAGTCTCCATCTGCTTGGGGAAAACTTACAGACTGTCCTGAAAACATCCTCTGCAGGTGCACTACACCAACTTGGCCAACAACTGACCCTTGACCGTCAAGTGAGTAGGCTTTAATGTGCCATTCTAACTGCAGTTGATGTCTGAAGGTACCTATTTACATGTAGTGTTTATGTGAAGTGAATACATTACTGGAATGGTCAAGAGATGCTAATGGTCTTTTCATGTTCAGTTTGGATGCAGCTGTTGTTTGGTGTCATATAGGGCTGATTAGTGTTATTGCCACTGCTGTTGCAGCTCAGATGTTTAATTAATGACTCCCTGGTGGTTAATCTTAATATTAGACACAACAACATCTTAGCCAAATCGAATCAACAATTTATGGGTTTGAAAATGAATTCTTCACCTGGAATGTAATCTGGGACATAAGAACAGCATTTTTAAGAAAGAGCATAGTGTGTATCAGGCTGCAGATTATTTTATTTTAAATATTTTAAATGTGAAACAGAAACTTTCAGAAGACAGTTAATTTACGTATAATCTGGCCTGTGGCTGATAATGTTTTCAAATTGCCGCTGCCAAAAGAAGAAATAAGTATGCAAAAAAGCAGCCTACTTACTATTTCGGTTGGTCTTGATCTTGGCCAGAAGTTTATGAGCTAAAGGAAGGTCTCCATTCTTCACAGCCAGAAGAAGGTCCTGCTCCTTGCCCATGGCTTTCGTCCAGCTTTCAGAAAAGTGTTATAATCCGGATTCAGAATGTCATGATCTCTCGGTTCATTAAACTTTGGACTTGGCTTTTGTTTACCTAATCACTTTTTGGTTTGCTTTAATACATATGGTCTAAACATTTAGCACACTGAGCTTTAATTTAAGGTCCTGTGCTACATAAAGTAGATGATTGCTTTTGAGCAGCGAGAATATACTGATTGTAAGCCATCCTTACAGCCAGAAACATCACAAGGACACCTAAAGGGAAAACAGACATGCTGTATTATCAAGGCTCTGTATAGATTCATATACTCTTTAACATAATATTCGTACATAAAACGCAACTTTGCTGCAGCTGTTGTTTTAAGAAAACGTCTCATGGCGTCTTGAATCTGTATTTTTATTCATAATAAACAAGCAACCAATCACTTCTAAAACAACATAAGAGCTTGTGATCGTTTGGATATTATTAAAAGTACAGTAGGACGAATAGTGAGACGTTGAAAATAACCCTAAGCATGAATGACAACTTTCCTGAATGGTTACCTCTCTAGGTGTTATTTAATCAAATTGTAAATAAGTAATGCACTTGTCGTCTAGAGCTGTAGGATCACGTAGCCTACTCACCAATGCGTAGTCAGGGCGATAAAAGCGCTTAGAGCCACTTATTCCTCGAAACCGACGAAGTTTATGAAGTATAATCCCGTTTGTGTTTTCTGTTTCTGTTCGGGAAATCGCAAAAGCGCAATGCCATACTTGAACGTGTTTGACACAACACAAGTGACCGGTGCGTGAGCGCGCGCGCGCGCGGATCAGTCACGCGCCTCTCTAGTGCTCGCTCTTCCTGAAAGGTGCGCTTTGAAGACTCTTATATTCCAGAAAAAGGATTCCATAAATGACGAATATCTCCTACAAAATACTCTGTGCGTTCAAATTACTGGATGTAATGTTCCAAAAGATATACATATCATTTCATGTTATATTTACAGCTTGACTTTATACCATAATTGTTAATTTGTTGCTAATTTAAAAGTTATTTCACAATGGACTTCGTATTCGATGATGGAAATTTAGTCATTTAAAACATCTGTGACTACCATGTTAATTTTTTGTCGTTTCTAAAGTTATCGCGACATCTGGTGTCTGGACGATGTAATGTCCTGACAGCTCTTGGCGGGAACCACAAACTAGTTGAGGGTTGTCAAACTCAATTCCTGAAGGTGCAGGGCCCAGGCTAATTTGAAATTTAAGGATTTCGGAACAAAACTTTTCAAGGGCTCTGGCCCTTCAGATATTGAGTTTGACATCCCTGAAAAAGTTGTTAATTTGGCACCTACTGATTATGCCCCTTAATGTCACACAATATGCAAAAATTATTTGCAAAGAGATCTGACTCAAAAACACTGTCTCAACTACATTTTTTATCTAGTAAGTATTTGGGTAATTTCAAAGATTTTCTTGTAAGAAACCCAGATTCGTTTAGATAGGCTACTGTATCAGATTTTCGCAAATAGATCCAGATAAATTGGTCGTCATGAAATTTCTTCCAGGTTCTCATCTCCAAACGATAATCATGAATAGCATAGTTTAGTGTGTTTGTTGTCATAGTAGTAGTTATGGGATATTTCTTATTTTAACCATAGACTCTCACCTGCAAGAAAGCAGAAAAAAAAACATGGCGTTGCTATAAAACAATAAGCCCAAGGGTCAGTTCATCTGATAAAATCAATCTGAACTATTATTATTATTATGGATATTATTATTACAATAACACTTAGAATGTCACATGTGTGCATAGCCAGCAGAAGAGTAAATGCTCCATTAATTGGATTAATCATTGAAGGTTGTGCAGTTTTTACACAGATGCACCAAGAATATGCATTAAGTGTCTCAAGCTGAATGATAAAGTTTGCCGTCTTTAACTTAACTATGTTAAATTGAATGTCCGAAGCAAACTTCTGAAATCATCACCAAATAAATTAGAACACCAAAATAAGACTGCTCTGTTTATCTGGCAATCTCAGGTGCACAAAAGTTGTGTTTGTTACAGCAGTAGTTTCCCTAGAAGATTCTCCCTTGAGATTTTAAAGTCCAAGTACTAACCAAGTACCAAATCATAAAAGTACTCCACATGGCTCTGGGGGGTTAATAAAAACATTCTGAAGTGAATTGATGAGTTCATTCATATTTAAAACCTTATAAATCATAATCTCTAGCTTCCACATTCACGAGAGAGTGACGGTCCAGAAGATGACGTAATGCAGGCATAGCATAAGCTAAGTTTTGTTTACAGCAAAGGCTTATATTGAAATTATGCTCCATGTGGAGTAATTGTTATGATGGATGGATGGATGCACTATTTTTCGGCTTCAAAACCTTGACACCTATTCACAGCCATTATAAAGTTTGGAAGAGCCGGGACATTTTTTCATATAACTAATATATGTATTTGTCTGAAAGTAGAAAGTCATATACACATAGGATGTACTTGAAATGATGGGGTAATTAAAATATTTGGGTGAATTAGCTGAGGTTAAAGCTTTGACAAGATATCCTGATATAATAACATAATAACTTTGAATGATTTCATCTGCCAAGCAAACTTTTCAGTTTACCTGAACACATAATCAGTAGAGTCAATCTCGTTTTCTAGCCCGGAGCCATTGAGAATGCCATCATTCCCATCAACAGCACAATGAATACAGCCATCCTTCACTCTTATGGGTACTAGTAACTGAGTAGATGCTAGTTTAGGGATGGTGCCAACAGCTGCTTTTGTGGCTATAAAAAAGAACAATTGTGCATTATTCTAAAACTATGTCTTTATAAACCATACACCACATCACATTTATGCTTTCAGATTAAACAAACCTGTGCAATTGAGTCCCATATAGCCAAAGGGGTTGTTGAAGTGATGAAGTCGGTTCCACTCACTCGAGTTGAGATGATCACTTTGTAAAAACAGCTGAATGTTTGGATTAAAACTTCTCCTTAAACACAGGATTAGAGGAATTTCACAAGGAGGCCACGCATTTCTGAAAAAAAAATATCAAATACGTCTTTAACCCTATAAAGCCTGACAAATGAAAAACAGTTTGAAAAGTTGTATGTGCTAATGTGATTTATGATAAAGGGAGAATATAGAGCTCATGCTAGAGGGGAAAATTTTTTTCTTCAGAGCCCAAACTAAGCAAAAATCCGCTGTTTGGTAGCCTACGGTTGATACTTTTCAGCAAGATACCCTCACCTGTCACCAATTCAACTGCTTATTTTAGAATGTTAATTTTTTTTTTTTTTTTACTTGGATACCCTATAAACATTCAACTTATTTCACCTGTCTTTACTTATTCAGAATGTGTTGCAGCCATCAATATCTCTTTTAATTTACAATTTAATATAATTAAAGGGACACTAAGTAGGAATTACTCCCATCTAGTGGTGAAATAGTATTTTGCATTCAAACTAATTTTGCTCTCCAGCGCCTCACTTTTTCAAATGCGCGTTGCATCTACGGTAGGCGATATGTACCAAAAAGCTTTGACAGGATGTCTTCTAATAGCACTTCGTCGAGTTTTCCTTCAGGTGAACAGGTGTGTTATTTCAAACAAACAGCAATATGACCATAAACAAACGAATGTTACAGTATGAATTACCGACTGTGGAAAACATGAAATATTGTAATTAGTAGTTATGTCTTCTTTATTCGTTATATTTTCTGAATAATGTGCATTGTTAGATATAAAAAACATATTGTAATATAGATTGTAACACTGACTTACCTGTCGAGAAGAAAACTGGCCACTTCAGCGTCTCTTTTGAAATCTTTATCCAGCATTAGCTCTTTCCACCTAGAAAAAGCTTCCCCAACATTAACTCTTGTTTTCTGTAATCTACGGTCACGTTTCCTTTTACGTTCTATTTTTGACTGTTTTGGCGACGATATTTTCTTCTCCTGTGGCGCGGCATATGTATGGTCCATAATAAGAATGCAATCCAGACTTTTAAACTTGCCGGTGCAGTTTCAAGCGCCTCTCACTGCTCTGCACCTGCGTTTCTGGCTCTGACCGAAAACGCGCTGTGGAAACGCGTTGGCTTAGTACTTTTTGTCCCTCTCTGCTATTATAGTTTTGCAAGATGGCGGAACTACATGGAAGCCTCCGTCGACCTACCCGTCCCATGTATATAAAGATAATAAATTCTTCATTTACGAGGATTAGTTTAAACATTGGCATAGGTATTTGTACACCATTGAGGGCATATTTATGAATAAAAATATTGATTTTAGATAATAAAATACCTAAAAAGTTACTTATTGTCCCTTTAAGTTGATCAGTTAAATATTGTAAATCTTTTCTTTGTAGTTTAAATAAAAAGTCATTTAAATAAAAATCAACCAATGAGAAAGAGACTGAAATAGAATAACCAAATCAAAGATTTTTGTGCTAACAGTTAGTAAAATGTCCCACCATTTTTGAAAATGGGGCTGGCTGTATTGTTTTCTAGGGGGAGAAATTGACACATGGAGAAATCATGCACACCTACAGTAAGTTGCCTCGGTCTAGTAAATGTTCATTTTAAGATATTATCAGCAATTGAAAAGTTTTTACATTTTCTTTGCAAAAATCACTGAACACCATGATTTAAAAATTGACATTTTAGAATTACACTTAAAAGGCCTTTTACTTGCAAAAGATAAAACCTACCAGATCTGAACAATCTGTTCTTCACAAAGACTGTAAAAGAATAGAAAGCCTCCTTCTGCTTTTGATGTGTTTGTGTTTTTAAAAAGTCAGACGGTTTCACAAATTGTCAACCCCTCCTTTCGTGGAATTATAGTCCAGTATGATTTCTGGCTTCAGGTCCTCTCTTGCACTCAGTGATGCATCTCTGTGCATCGTACTCATCACAAGGACGTTCTTGTTTCTTTTGGGGCAGTAGGAAACCACTGTCGCATTTTCAGAGAAAACTAATTCTGATGAATGCATGTTTCTGCCCTCCATGTTCAGAATCTCTCTGGGTAGCTCAGGTTTGTCATTTGTAATTTGCCATTCATTTTGAACACCATGATTTAGCTTTTTGAAGTGTGTTTAGTTAGGGTTAGAGCACTTTTAGATACACTTACTGTTTAGAACTGGAGTTGATGCCCTGACATACATAAAATAAATGTTTTTATTTTGTGTCTGTACAGTTGCTTTTGAAAAGCTACCTATGAGGGTCAAATTGACCCGCGAACATCACGAACATAATAGTAATTTTGTTTGTATATGTCAAAAAAACACCAGTATTCATATTATTTCAGGTAGCTTGAAAAAATAAGTGATAGGTCATTTTTACCATCTGTGGCTAACAAAATATTTATCTCTATTGAAATAAGTGTGGAAAACCTTTTTTTTTTTGCTTCATAAGGTAGTAGAAAAATAAAATAACAAAATATTTCCAATAAATTTTATTATTTTGGGTCAGTAGAGCATTAAAATATGAGGGTCAAATTGACCCGCGGACGTCACGAACATAATAGTAATTCTGTTTGTATATGTCAGAAAAACACCAGCATGTTGAAACTTTGCATGCATGTTCATGATGATAAATGAGAAAAAGTCACAAAATATCAAGAAAAAAAAACATAGGTTAACCAGTATTTCCAACAACTAGAAATCTAAAGGGGTCAAATTGACCCGCAATATACAAGGGTTAAACACTGAATACTGAGATGGCTGTCTAATAGAGTTGGCTTTGGGGAAAAAAAAAAAGAGTACACATAAAAGATTAATGTTCAGATACAGTTTGTTCTTCACAAAGACTATCAGAATACAGAGTCTCTTTCTTTCTGTCTTTGATGCGTTTGTGTCTTTGGTAAAGTCTATTGATTCTAGAGTCACACAATTTCTTCAAAGTCTTTAGCTTTTCAGGCATGTGGGAAGAATAAGTTTGTAAACCCTTTAAAAATATCAACATTTCTACACTGATTATTATTCATAAAATCTTAATTCGTCTTTTTCAAACAATTATAGACAATCTGAAAAATACAGATCCGTGTATTTTCTGAGTTTTTATTGAATACATTCAGTAATCGTTCACATGCAAGGTGAAGAAAGTCACCTAAACATTTTCTGTAACTGCTTATAAGACTTTTGACCAATTTTGAACCATCTCACCCCACAAAGCTCTATCAGTTTATCAATATTTCTGGGATGTCTTAATGACACCCTGACAAATATTCCCTTCTGTTCTCTCCCAATCCTAAAATAAACACATGGTTTAATGATGCATTGAATTTGTACTGTCAGATTACAATTTAAACAAACTGTAGTTAAAACAACAAAGTCTTCCAAAGAAGTATGCTACTTTAGATAAATCAATGAGAAAACAACTTTGTATTAGTCTGTCATGTTCATTCATGTTGTTTCTGAAGTTTGATGATGCTTATCAATACACAGTTCTGGAAGAACATTTGTTAGATAGGATGAGCTATAAAAAGTATACTGTAGATATAGATAAAAATAAATGAGAAAAACATATTCTTTAAGAAAATAGACATTAGAATAAAAATATGCATAATAAAAATCCAATTTATACGCTGTTAATTTTTAATGTAATGAAGAACAAAGATCGAACAAACAAACCAAGACAATTTTAAAATTTAAATATCACCTTCCTCACCTTTTAAAAAAGCAAAAACAAAAAAGGTCAAACTGATAGTACAGCCTTTCATTTGGAGCATATTACAGATGTTTCATTTCATTTTTGTCCACAGCTCATTTAAGAATTGTAAAATAACGGCTGTTGACAGAACAGAGAGTCTTCTTCTGTTTTCGATGTGTTAGTGTCTTTGGAAAAGTCTAATGATTCCAGAGTCATGCAGTTTCTTCCAAGTCTTTATCTCCAGTCCATAGTCATGGTTGATATAGAAAATTACATTTGTTTTTTTTAACTTTTCATAATAATAGTTGGAGTACTTATGGTGGTCTTCTGTGATAAATCCATAGGCGTCCACCTGATATTGAACAATAAAGCATTTTCAAGTAATACTTATAAGGTATTAGTAATTTATGTCCAATACGATTATAAAATGAGAACAGAAAATAGTATTTAAGAGTACTTCCAGTGTTAAACAACTTGATGAATAAGCTGAACGAATAGAAAATAACTACTGCGTTTACTTACAATATCACATGTGTGAATAGCCAAGAACAAAGCAAACGCTCCATTGGTCGGTCGGTACAATGACCAGTGAATGCCCTGCATTTGTTTGGAAGGCATTAATCTGTTTTTTAAAAAAAACATGAGTCATTGAAAAGAGATAGATCACACTTAGATTGTTGTATGATTAGACAAACTGCTCACTAGTTACATAAATGTTACCTGTTGCGAATGTATCGAAGAAAGTCAGGGTGAAGAACATAGAATCTACTCTCGTTAAATTTCCCTTCGAAATATTTCAGTGGCCTATGCGAGAATAAATGCAAATGGGTATTTTTGTTTCATGCTGAGGTAGAGCCTCTGGTGCAATGATATTCTGGCACGGTTTGAAAAACTAGAGCTGGATACTGTACCTCACACCCTTGAATGACCCGTTGGCTTCTTTTCTCTGCAAAAGGCCTTGGAGCCACTCAAAGTCCCTCCGGCCTTCAGGGATCATTACATATTTGATACCCTATTAAAAAGATGAAATTTTGGGGGGGATCAAATAAACCTTGTGAGCTTGTGTATTTATATAATTAATTCTCAATGAAGAACACAGCAGCACAAGCAAATTGTATGGAATATTCGTTTTTTAAGATAGAGTCCAGTGTAGAATATACTGACCTCATCTTGTGGAACACTGTTAAAGCCGTACTTTTTTAAACTCAGAATGTTGGAATACAAGGAAAAAGCCGTGTGTATATAAACTGATGTTCTATTTCCAACATCCTCCTCGTAACCTTGAGTAACAGCCCCATTTACTCTGTTTCAGAACACACACAGTCAAGACCTCAGTAAAGCAGGCTGTTATTGTCATGCATTATTATTAACATAACTATTTAATTCAGTTATCAACTCTCCCTAGCCATATTTGACTAAGCTAAATGATTTTATTAATAAACGTTAACATGTTTTAACTCTTACCGAAAAACATAATCATGGGAATCTATCTCTTTGCCCATCTTTGAGTTATTGAGAATGCCACTAGAGCCCACAACAGCACAGCGGACACAGCCATCCTTTGAATTTTCATGCACAGGCAGTAATATTGAAGACTTGGGCTTTGGTATCAAATCCACTGCTCTTTTTATCTCTTCAGTGAAAGACAGAAAAACACAGTTTATGAAATGTAAAGTGCATATAGGGACAGTAGGTCATCTAAAGGAAAAGTTGACCCAAAAATTAAACTTACTGAAGTTGTACAAACCCTTCAGGCCATACGAGATGTAGATGAGTTTGTTTCTTCATCGATTTAGCATTACATCCACCAGTGGATCCTCTGTAGTGAATGGGTGCCATCCCAATGAGAGATCGAAGAACTGATAAAAACATCACAAGTAATCTACAAGTAATCCAAATGTCTCCAGTCCATTCAATAATTAAACTTCATAATCCATAATAACTCTTCCTTGAGTCCATCCCTAATGTCCACAAAATCCACATACTGTCACGGTTCATGGGTTCACTGACTCATTTTTGTTCTGTGTGTACGTGTGTGTGTGTGTGTGTGTGTGTGTGTGTTTGTGAGTGGGTGTATCAGTGATTTCTGCTGACTGGTTGGTCAGTGCCAGCTGTAGCTCATCAGCTCAGCTATTTGAGACCTGCACTATCTGTCATGTGTTGTCAGATTGTTAGTGTTACCGCTGTGTTCCTGTTCTTCGTCTAACTGGATTTTGGTTCTCCTGTGGATTGCATGTTCCCTGGGATATCAACGGCTGCCTGCTGTGTTCCTGCGCTACCAAGAGTTACTCATTTCCTGCACATGCTTTATTTGACTCTCTTCAAAACAAATTATTTCACATTCGCTACTGAATCCTCCTTTGTATTTGTGACATTTGTACCGTTTTAGTCTTCACTTGTTAAGTGTTTAATCTGTCCATCTTGATGGACTTGTTTATTACAAACATGCAGTTTTTCACTTTACAACATGTTAAGTGAGGGTCTGGAGTTGTGTAGATTATTGTGATGTTTTTTAGCAGCAGTTTCATTCTGATGGTACCCATTCACTCCAGAGGACTGGTGAGCAAGTGATAAAGTCTCCAAATCTGTTTCAACGAAGAAACAAACTCATCTACATCATAGCCTGAGGATGAGTAGTTTTTATTTTATTTTATTTTATTTTTACACATTTTCATTTTTTGTGTGAATTATTCCTTTACTTCAAGTGTGCAAGTTTAGCTAAATCTACAGTGTTTGTGGACTAATGGTTATTTAAAGAAAAGGGGGAAAAAAGTTCCTTTTTTAAATCAAGATTATAGTGAAACATTTAAAGGGGTCAAATGATGCGATTTATAATTTTTAATTTCTCTTTGGAGTGTTACAAGCTCTGGGTGCATAAAGAAGATCTGTAAAGTCTCAAATCCAAAGAGATATTCTTTATAAAAGTTAAGACTTGTCAACAGCCCCCTAAAACTGCTTGTTCTAACACGCCCCCACACGTCTACATCACTATGTGGAAAGATTTGAATAATGCCAACCAGATGTTCACACAAAGGTAAGGTAAAATAATGCTAACACATGTTTTTCAGCTGCAGTACTGAAAGAGTGAATAATATTATTGACTGACTGACTACATTTACTACCATTATAACACAAAACTCGATTTTTAGCATGGAAGTTAAAAGAATGTTTTCTCTCCTATTGTCCCTAAATGTCGTTTGCTATTGCTGGGATCTCATAAATAAAATGTCATTGCAAGGGGGAGGGGAAGTTATATTATTTAAAAATTACAAGCACAGATGAAGTTTAAAAAAAAAATATGATGTGCATGAATAAATCCTTTATAATAAACACTGCAATATTCATTTTAAAAAAATTAATTGGTGACTTGAAAAGATAATGTGGGATAAAATCAACATTATACCACAAATGATTTAAGCTTGCACTGAAGCCATAATGTTTCTTTGAACAAAGAAAAAAACTCACCTGTTTCCATTATTTACAGTGCTATACTCCAATGACACTAAGCTAATGAAGACATCAAGATAACGACCTGCTGCACCCCTTTCTCAAACACACACAATCTACAGACTCTACACACACATATTATGCCAAATCTTTAATTTGCCAGGTTATCACCATTGTACTTGTATTCCATGAAGCCGAAGGGATTGTTGAAGTGTGCTAATCGATTCCATTCTGTTATGTTGAGTAGACCTTTGTACAGCCACAGCTGAATGTCAGGAAGAACTTTCTCCTTGAACTTGAGATCCTCTGTGTTGTAAAGGGACTTTGGACAGGTCTACAGTAAAATGTGATTTATTATTATTTTTCAAAGGATTAAAATGATTTCACAACTTCACAGTGAGAATTGTGTTAGAGAAGAAGGACTTACAGGATCTCTTGCTTCATTGTCTCGCAAATAAAAGTCTTCAAAATCCCACACTGGAAGTTTTGTAAAAATTTTCTTATAGAGAACTGGAATAGGTGTTATGTTGATTTCTTGATCAGTGGAGTAAATGGGTTTTTCACTGTACAAACTAGGAATTCCAAGTTGTGATAAAATTGATGCAGAAATGATGACAGTTTTGCTAATTAAGAGGAAAGTGTGTAGCAAAAACAGGAATAAACTTTTTGTGGTAATCCAGACAGACAAATATCTAATTAAACAGTAATAAATCCCATATACCGGTCATTCGAATATCAAACATACACCTTATAAGACAAATTTACAAAATTAGCAAAAGATTTACTAATTTTCTTACCTGTAAAACTGTTCAGAAAGATTCATCCAAAGCACTAGATAAAGCAGCATGCAACAAGTCAGTATGATGCTAATAACAGCCCAGGCGTTCTGCATATTTCATGACCAGTTTCCACTCATGTCATCACTCTGGCCCCATTCATGTGAAAGATTCACCGTTTTATAATTTACCTATTCAAATGTATTACATCATCAAACCAGTTGTTTATTTCGGGATTACAGTCCGCCTATTGCTATGAATGACATTATTGTCCTATGGCCTGCACTGATCTGGGCAGGGTTTAAACATAACACAGTTAATAAATGAAAAATATAAAGCAAAAGTGTTTTTTATTTTTAAAAATAATAAAATAACATGCATCATTTGCCTATTTTTCATACTAGTAACTTGAAGCACAGTGTCGACATGTAAGATAGACATCTGTCAGCTAGAGGGGGTGATACTAGCAGATTTTGAATTTTAGTTCAGTTTAGTTCATACTATATTTAACAAGGATTTGAACTGACATGCACTATAATCATTAGAGTAAGTAAAGCTAAAGCACTACTACTGAATTTTCTACTAAACATTTCCAGACTTCTGATTCACTACTTATATTATGTATAATAATGAGCAATAAATACATATATACACATACAAGTAAAAAAAAAATACACATTTTTAGGTTCACTGAAGTCACTGAATTCAACTTGAACTCTCCTTAAAATGGTATTTGAATCTATAATCCACATAACCACACTTTCAAATAGAATAGAGTTTAAGCTGTTCTTGTAAATCACAAGAACAGTGTGATTTACAAAAGTTTTACTGGGTTTCAGCATTTTTAGGGGAAAAAAGCGACAAAGCAAAATGGCCCAGATGACGGTTCACTGAAATCCAGCTCTCTTTAAAGTTAATCTGCCAGTTTGCCATATGGGTTATCCCTGATTTGTAACAAGACAGGTGGGGGTAGACATGAACTTTCAGAGTTTGGTAAAATGAAGGAGGCGGTTAAGAAATTCAGGTTTAATGCTCAATTTAAGCCATACTAGATACAGTATAGGAGCATCTCAATACATTAGAATGTTGTGAAAAAGTTCATTTATTTCAGTAATTCAAGTCAAATTGTGAAACTTGTGTATTAAATAAATTCAGTGCACACACACTGAAGTAGTTTAAGTCTTTGGTTCTTTTAATTGTGATGATTTTGGCTCGCGTTTAACAAAAACCCACCAAATCACTATCTCAACAAATTAGAATACTTAAGACCAATAAAAAATTAAAAAATTAAAATTTAGTGAATTGTTGGCTTTCTGGAAAGTATGTTCATTTACTGTACATGTACTCAATACTTGGTCAGGGCTCCTTTTGCTTTAATCACTGCCTCAGTTCGGCATGGCATGGAGGTGATCATTTTGTGGCACTGCTGAGGTGGCCACAAACTGGTTTGCCCAAGTTTTTTTGACAGTGGCCTTCAGCTCATCTGTTTTTTTTTTTGGTCTTGTTTCTCATTTTCCTCTTGACAATACCCCATAGATTCTTTATGGGGTTCAGGTCTGGTGAGTTTGCAGGCCAGTCAAGCACACCAACATCATGGTCATTTAACCAACTTTTGGTGCTTTTGTCAGTGTGGGCAGGTGCCAAATCCTGCTGGAAAATGAAATCAGCATCCTCAAAAAGCTGGTCAGCAGAAGGAAGCATGAAGTGCTCCAAAAACTTCTTGGTAAACGGGTGTAATGACTTTGGTTTTCATAAAACACAATGGACTGACACAAGCAGATGACACCACAAATTGACTCCAAGCAACATGAGCTTCTCCACCCTTCCTGCAGACTCTAGGTCCTTGGTTTCCAAATGAAATCTGAAAAGAGGACTTTGGACCACTGGGCAACAGTCCAGTTCTTCTCTTTAGCCCAGGTAAGACGCCTCTGATGTTGTCCGTGGTTCAGGAGTGGCTTAACAAGAGGAATACGACATATGTAGCCAAATTCCTTGACCAGTCTGTATACCTTGACCCCAGCCTCAGTCCATTCCTTGTGAAGTTCACTCATTTTCCTGAATCAATTTTGCTTGACAATACTAAGGCTGCAGTTCTCTCAATTGGTTGTGCATCTTTTTCTTCCACACTTTTTCCTTCCACTCAACTTTCCTGTTAACATGCTTGGATACAGCACTCTGTGAACAGCCAGTTTCTTTGGCAATGAATGTTTGTGGCTTACCCTCCTTGTGAAGGGTGTCAATGATTGTCTTCTGGACAACTGTCAGGCCAGCAGTCTTCACCATGATTGAGCCTATTGAACCAAACTGATAGACCATTTTGAAGCCTCAAGAAACCTTTGCAGGTGTTTGAGTTAATTAGCTGATTGGCATGTCACCATATTCTAATTTGTTGAGATTGAATTGGGGGGGGGGGGTTATTAAATGTGAGCAAAAACATCACAATTAAAAGAACCAAAGCCTTTTCTTTAAAGTCGGCATGAAATTAAAATTCACTTATTTTAAATGTTTAAACCAAGTCCCCTCTCTAAATTATTTCTGATAATCTATATTACTCAGATGTAAGTCATAATACAAAAGAGATGATCTGTCTCTTCTTTCGTTTCAATGCAACTTTAAACAAAAAGTAAGGCACATCAAAACCTGCCCAATTTCTGCTCAAAACTAGTCCAAATGAGTTTTGAGGGGGATCCCCCAGTTAAAATCACGTTTGGTTGGTAAAATACAATTTTTTTTGGTGGGGTTCCCCTGGTAAAATTCATATTTTAGGTGGTAAATATTACGTTATTGGGGTCGCTTAAACCTGTGGACATGACAACCTGTGGCATCAGTGTTAAAACCATGGACTTGGCAACACCAGCAGTTACACCTTAGTGAAAAATAAATATACTGAAATGTATTTGAAATACATTTATTTCATGCTTAGTATACTACAAATACATTTACATGTTTACGTGCTTAATAAAAATACCCTACAATTTTACTTTTGCTATATACCAAACTGGTATACTTAAATTGAAATAACTAATTTAGTGATAAAAGTAGTGCTGACAACATCCAACTAAAGATATACTGAGGTATAGCTGATTGTGCTAAAGTGGAGCTATTGCAAGTATACTTCACACTTGAAATATCTTGCATTTAAAGACCGACAATATTAAAAAGATCATACAATCATCATCAAGAGTGACATTAACACACATTTTAGGCTTTATTTTAAGAATAACGTTTAATTATAATTTGTATATCAGTAAGAAATGCATTTATTTTAAATGTATTACTCTTTTACTAGGGAAAAGTAAGTAAATGAGGGACTTTTTTGGAAAATTGATATGGCATTGTGTAACAAGAAACACATTCAAAACTAAAAAAAAACTTCACACTGCCATTAATATCCTGTAGCAGAATATAACCACAATAGTGTTGACTATAAGTGTTCAGCTATGCAGGGGAGTTCACAGACTGTCTGCCCTGCCATGAACTGACCCTGTTTGGCCTCCAGTTGAAGCAGTCTCCATCTGCTTGGGGAAAACTTACAGACTGTCCTGAAAACATCCTCTGCAGGTGCACTACACCAACTTGGCCAACAACTGACCCTTGACCGTCTAGTGAGTAGGCTTTAATGTGCCATTCTAACTGCAGTTGATGTCTGAAGGTACCTATTTACATGTAGTGTTTATGTGAAGTGAATACATTACTGGAATGGTCAAGAGATGCTAATGGTCTTTTCATGTTCAGTTTGGATGCAGCTGTTGTTTGGTGTCATATAGGGCTGATTTGTGTTATTGCCACTGCTGTTGCAGCTCAGATGTTTAATTAATGACTCCCTGGTGGTTAATCTTAATATTAGACACAACAACATCTTAGCCAAATCGAATCAACAATTTATGGGCTTGAAAATGAATTCTTCACCTGGAATGTAATCTGGGACATAAAAACAGCATTTTTAAGAAAGAGCATAGTGTGTATCAGGCTGCAGATTATTTTATTTTAAATATTTTAAATGTGAAACAGAAACTTTCAGAAGACAGTTAATTTACGTATAATCTGGCCTGTGGCTGATAATGTTTTCAAATTGCCGCTGCCAAAAGAAGAAATAAGTATGCAAAAAAGCAGCCTACTTACTATTTCGGTTGGTCTTGATCTTGGCCAGAAGTTTATGAGCTAAAGGAAGGTCTCCATTCTTCACAGCCAGAAGAAGGTCCTGCTCCTTGCCCATGGCTTTCGTCCAGCTTTCAGAAAAGTGTTATAATCCGGATTCAGAATGTCATGATCTCTCGGTTCATTAAACTTTGGACTTGGCTTGTGTTTACCTAATCACTTTTTGGTTTGCTTTAATACATATGGTCTAAACATTTAGCACACTGAGCTTTAATTTAAGGTCCTGTGCTACATAAAGTAGATGATTGCTTTTGAGCAGCGAGAATATACTGATTGTAAGCCATCCTTACAGCCAGAAACATCACAAGGACACCTAAAGGGAAAACAGACATGCTGTATTATCAAGGCTCTGTATAGATTCATATACTCTTTAACATAATATTCGTACATAAAACGCAACTTTGCTGCAGCTGTTGTTTTAAGAAAACGTCTCATGGCGTCTTGAATCTGTATTTTTATTCATAATAAACAAGCAACCAATCACTTCTAAAACAACATAAGAGCTTGTGATCGTTTGGATATTATTAAAAGTACAGTAGGACGAATAGTGAGACGTTGAAAATAACCCTAAGCATGAATGACAACTTTCCTGAATGGTTACCTCTCTAGGTGTTATTTAATCAAATTGTAAATAAGTAATGCACTTGTCGTCTAGAGCTGTAGGATCACGTAGCCTACTCACCAATGCGTAGTCAGGGCGATAAAAGCGCTTAGAGCCACTTATTCCTCGAAACCGACGAAGTTTATGAAGTATAATCCCGTTTGTGTTTTCCGTTTCTGTTCGGGAAATCGCAAAAGCGCAATGCCATACTTGAACGTGTTTGACACAACACAAGTGACCAGTGCGTGAGCGCGCGCGCGCGGATCAGTCACGCGCCTCTCTAGTGCTCGCTCTTCCTGAAAGGTGCGCTTTGAAGACTCTTATAAAAAAGGAAAAAGGATTCCATAAATGACGAATATCTTCTACAAAATACTCTGTGCGTTCAAATTACTGGATGTAATGTTCCAAAAGATATACATATCATTTCATGTTATATTTACAGCTTGACTTTATACCATAATTGTTAATTTGTTGCTAATTTAACAGTTATTTCACAATGGACTTCGTATTCGTTGATGGAAATTTAGTCATTTAAAACATCTGGGCCTCCCATGTTAATTCGTTGTCGTTTCTAAAGTTATCGCGACATCTGGTGTCTGGACGATGTAATGTCCTGACAGCTCTTGGCGGGAACCACAAACTAGTTGAGGGTTATCAAACTCAATTCCTGAAGGTGCAGGGCCCAGGCTAATTTGAAATTTAAGTATTTGGAACAAAACTTTTCAAGGGCTCTGGCCCTTCAGATATTGAGTTTGACATCCCTGAAAAAGTTGTTAATTTGGCACCTACTGATTATGCCCCTTAATGTCACACAATATGCAAAAATTATTTGCAAAGAGATCTGACTCAAAAACACTGTCTCAACTACATTTTTTATCTAGTAAGTATTTGGGTCATTTCAAAGATTTTCTTGTAAGAAACCCAGATTCGTTTAGATAGGCTACTGTATCAGATTTTCGCAAATAGATCCAGATAAATTGGTCGTCATGAAATTTCTTCCAGGTTCTCATCTCCAAACGATAATCATGATTAGCATAGTTTAGTGTGTTTGTTGTCATAGTAGTAGTTATGGGATATTTCTTATTTTAACCATAGACTCTCACCTGCAAGAAAGCAGAAAAAAAACATGCCGTTGCTATAAAACAATAAGCCCAAGGGTCAGTTCATCTGATAAAATCAATCTGAACTATTATTATTATTATGGATATTATTATTACAATAACACTTAGAATGTCACATGTGTGCATACCCAGCAGAAGAGTAAATGCTCCATTAATTGGATTAATCATTGAAGGTTGTGCAGTTTTTACACAGATGCACCAAGAATATGCATTAAGTGTCTCAAACTGAATGATAAACTTTGCCGTCTTTAACTTAACTATGTTAAATTGAATGTCCGAAGCAAACTTCTGAAGTCATCACCAAATAAATTAGAACACCAAAATAAGACTGCTCTGTTTATCTGGCAATCTCAGGTGCACAAAAGTTTGTGTTTGTTACAGCAGTAGTTTCCCTAGAAGATTTTCCCTTGAGATTTTAAAGTCCAAGTACTAACCAAGTACCAAATCATAAAATTACTCCACATGGCTCTGGGGGGTTAATAAAAACATTCTGAAGTGAATTGATGAGTTCATTCATATTTAAAACCTTATAAATCATAATCTCTAGCTTCCACATTCACGAGAGAGTGGCGGTCCAGAAGATGACGTAATGCAGGCATAGCATAAGCTAAGTTTTGTTTACAGCAAAGGCTTATATTGAAATTATGCTCCATGTGGAGTAATTGTTATGATGGATGGATGGATGCACTATTTTTCGGCTTCAAAACCTTGACACCTATTCACAGCCATTATAAAGTTTGGAAGAGCCGGGACATTTTTTCATATAACTAATATATGTATTTGTCTGAAAGTAGAAAGTCATATACACATAGGATGTACTTGAAATGATGGGGTAATTAAAATATTTGGGTGAATTAGCTGAGGTTAAAGCTTTGACAAGATATCCTGATGTAACACATAATAACTTTGAATGATTTCATCTGCCAAGCAAACTTTTCAGTTTACCTGAACACATAATCAGTAGAGTCAATCTCCTTTTCTAGCCCGGAGCCATTGAGAATGCCATCATTCCCATCAACAGCACAATGAATACAGCCATCCTTCACTCTTATGGGTACTTGTAGTAACTGAGTAGATGCTAGTTTAGGGATGGTGCCAACAGCTGCTTTTGTGGCTATAAAAAAGAACAATTGTGCATTATTCTAAAACTATGTCTTTATAAACCATACACCACATCACATTTATGCTTTCAGATTAAACAAAACTGTGCAATTGAGTCCCATATAGCCAAAGGGGTTGTTGAAATGATAAAGTCGGTTCCACTCACTCGAGTTGAGATGATCACTTTGTAAAAACAGCTGAATGTTTGGATTAAAACTTCTCCTTAAACACAGGATTAGAGGAATTTCACAAGGAGGCCACGCATTTCTGAAAAAAAATATCAAATACGTCTTTAACCCTATAAAGCCTGACAAATGAAAAACAGTTTGAAAAGTTGTATGTGCTAATGTGATTTATGATAAAGGGAGAATATAGAGCTCATGCTTGAGTGGAAAAAAACTCAATTTTCTTCAGAGCCCAAACTAAGCAAAAATCTGCTGTTTGGTAGCCTACAGTTGTTACTTTTCAGCAAGATACCCTCACCTGTCACCAATTCAACTGCTTATTTTAGAATGTTAATTTTTTTTTTTTTTTTACTTGGATACCCTATAAACATTCAACTTATTTCACCTGTCTTTACTTATTCAGAATGTGTTGCAGCCATCAATATCTCTTTTAATTTACAATTTAATATAATTAAGTTGATCAGTTAAATATTGTAAATCTTTTCTTTGTAGTTTAAATAAAAAGTCATTTAAATAAAAATCAACCAATGAGAAAGAGACTGAAATAGAATAACCAAATCAAAGATTTTTGTGCTAACAGTTAGTAAAATGTCCCACCATTTTTGAAAATGGGGCTGGCTGTATCGTTTTCTAGGGGGAGAAAATGACACATGGAGAAATCATGCACACCTACAGTAAGTTGCCTCGGTCTAGTAAATGTTCATTTTAAGATATTATCAACAATGGAAAAGTTTTTACATTTTCTTTGCAAAAATCACTGAACACCATGATTTAAAAATTGACATTTTAGAATTACACTTAAAAGGCCTTTTACTTGCAAAAGATAAAACCTACCAGATCTGAACAATCTGTTCTTCACAAAGACTGTAAAAGAATAGAAAGCCTCCTTCTGCTTTTGATGTGTTTGTGTTTTTAAAAAGTCAGACGGTTTCACAAATTGTCAACCCCTCCTTTCGTGGAATTATAGTCCAGTATGATTTCTGGCTTCAGGTCCTCTCTTGCACTCAGTGATGCATCTCTGTGCATCGTACTCATCACAAGGATGTTCTTGTTTCTTTTGGGGCAGTAGGAAACCACTGTTGCATTTTCAGAGAAAACTAATTCTGATGAATGCATGTTTCTGCCCTCCATGTTCAAAATCGCTCTTCGTAGCTCAGGTTTGTCATTTGTAATTTGCCATTCATTTTGAACACCATGATTTAGCTTTTTGAAGTGTGTTTAGTTAGGGTTAGAGCACTTTTAGATACACTTACTGTTTAGAACTGGAGTTGATGCCCTGAGATACATAAAATAAATGTTTTTATTTTGTGTCTGTACAGTTGCTTTTGAAAAGCTACCTATGAGGGTCAAATTGACCCGCGAACATCACGTACATAATAGTAATTTTGTTTGTATATGTCAAAAAACACCAGCATTTTGAAACTTTGCATGCATGTTCATGATGATGAATGAGAAAAAGTCACACACACACAAAAAAAGGTTTCATATTATTTCAGGTAGCTTGAAAAAATAAGTGATAGGTCATTTTTACCATCTGTGGCTGACAAAATATTTTTCTCTATTGAAATAAGTGTGGAAAACCTTTTTTTTTTTTGCTTCATAAGGTAGTAGAAAAATAAAATAACAAAATATATCCAATAAACTTTATTATTTTGGGTCAGTAGAGCATTAAAATATGAGGGTCAAATTGATGCGCGGACGTCACGAACATAATAGTAATTATGTTTGTATATGTCAAAAAAACACCAGCATGTTGAAACTTTGCATGCATGTTTATGATGATAAATGAGAAAAAGTCACAAAATATCAAGAAAAAAACATAGGTTTACCAGTATTTCCAACAACTAGAAATCTAAAGGGGTCAAATTGACCCGCAATATACAAGGGTTAAACACTGAATACTGAGATGGCTGTCTAATAGAGTTGGCTTTGGGGAAAAAAATCTTGTAAAAGAGTACACATAAAAGATTAATGTTCAGATACAGTTTGTTCTTCACAAAGACTATCAGAATACAGAGTCTCTTTCTTTCTGTCTTTGATGCGTTTGTGTCTTTGGTAAAGTCTATTGATTCTAGAGTCACACAATTTCTTCAAAGTCTTTAGCTTTTCAGGCATGTGGCAAGAATAAGTTTGTAAACCCTTTAAAAATATCAACATTTCTACACTGATTATTATTCATAAAATCTTAATTCGTCTTTTTCAAACAATTATAGACAATCTGAAAAATACAGATCCGTGTATTTTCTGAGTTTTTATTGAATACATTCAGTAATCGTTCACATGCAAGGTGAAGAAAGTCACCTAAACATTTTCTGTAACTGCTTATAAGACTTTTGACCAATTTTGAACCATCTCACCCCACAAAGCTCTATCAGTTTATCAATATTTCTGGGATGTCTTCATGACACCCTGACAAATATTCCCTTCTGTTCTCTCCCAATCCTAAAATAAACACATGGTTTAATGATGCATTGAATTTGTACTGTCAGATTACAATTTAAACAAACTGCAGTTAAAACAACAAAGTCTTCCAAAGAAGTATGCCACTTTAGATAAATCAATGAGAAAACAACTTTGTATTAGTCTGTCATGTTCATTCATGTTGTTTCTGAAGTTTGATGATGCTTATCAATACACAGTTCTGGAAGAACATTTGTTAGATAGGATGAGCTATAAAAAGTATACTGTAGATATAGATAAAAATAAATGAGAAAAACATATTCTTTAAGAAAATAGACATTAGAATAAAAATATGCATAATAAAAATCCAATTTATACGCTGTGAATTTTTAATGTAATGAAGAACAAAGATCCAACAAACAAACCAAGACAATTTTAAAATTTAAATATCACCTTCCTCACCTTTTAAAAAAGCAAAAAACAAAAAAGGTAAAACTGATAGTACAATCTTTCACTTGGAGCATATTACAGATGTTTCATTTCATTTTTGTCCACAGCTCGTTTAAGAATTGTAAAATAACGCCTGTTGACAGAACAGAGAGTCTTCTTCTGTTTTCGATGTGTTAGTGTCTTTGGAAAAGTCTAATGATTCCAGAGTCATGCAGTTTCTTCCAAGTCTTTATCTCCAGTCCATAGTCATGGTTGATATAGAAAATTACATTTGTTTTTTTTAACTTTTCATAATAATAGTTGGAGTACTTATGGTGGTCTTCTGTGATAAATCCATAGGCGTCCACCTGATATTGAACAATAAAGCATTTTCAAGTAATACTTATAAGGTATTAGTAATTTATGTCCAATACGATTATAAAATGAGAACAGAAAATAGTATTTAAGAGTACTTCCAGTGTTAAACAACTTGATGAATAAGCTGAACGAATAGAAAATAACTACTGCGTTTACTTACAATATCACATGTGTGAATAGCCAAGAACAAAGCAAACGCTCCATTGGTCGGTCGGTACAATGACCAGTGAATGCCCTGCATTTGTTTGGAAGGCATTAATCTGTTTTTTAAAAAAAACATGAGTCATTGAAAAGAGATAGATCACACTTAGATTGTTGTATGATTAGACAAACTGCTCACTAGTTACATAAATGTTACCTGTTGCGAATGTATCGAAGAAAGTCAGGGTGAAGAACATAGAATCTACTCTCGTTAAATTTCCCTTCGAAATATTTCAGTGGCCTATGCGAGAATAAATGCAAATGGGTTTTTTTGTTTCATGCTGAGGTAGAGCCTCTGGTGCAATGCTATTCTGGCACGGTTTGAAAAACTAGAGCTGGATACTGTACCTCACACCCTTGAATGACCCGTTGGCTTCTTTTCTCTGCAAAAGGCCTTGGAGCCACTCAAAGTCCCTCCGGCCTTCAGGGATCATAACATATTTGATACCCTATTAAAAAATGAAATTTTGGGGGATCAAAAAAACCTTGTTAGCTTGTGTATTTATATAATTAATTC
The DNA here is from genome assembly GCF_003368295.1 of Carassius auratus. Taxonomy (NCBI): domain Eukaryota; kingdom Metazoa; phylum Chordata; class Actinopteri; order Cypriniformes; family Cyprinidae; genus Carassius; species Carassius auratus. The sequence continues at coordinate 20,206,510 of NC_039254.1, forward strand.
TCAATGAAGAACACAGCAGCACAAGCAAATTGTATGGAATATTAGTTTTTTAAGATAGAGTCCAGTGTAGAATATACTGACCTCATCTTGTGGAACACTGTTAAAGCCGTACTTTTTTAAACTCAGAATGTTGGAATACAAGGAAAAAGCCGTGTGTATATAAACTGATGTTCTATTTCCAACATCCTCCTCGTAACCTTGAGTAACAGCCCCATTTACTCTGTTTCAGAACACACACAGTCAAGACCTCAGTAAAGCAGGCTGTTATTGTCATGCATTAGTATTAACATAACTATTTAATTCAGTTATCAACTCTCCCTAGCCATATTTGACTAAGCTAAATGATTTTATTAATAAACGTTAACATGTTTTAACTCTTACCGAAAAACATAATCATGGGAGTCTATCTCTTTGCCCATCTTTGAGTTATTGAGAATGCCACTAGAGCCCACAACAGCACAGCGGATACAGCCATCCTTTGAATTTTCATGCACAGGCAGTAATATTGAAGACTTGGGCTTTGGTATCAAATCCACTGCTCTTTTTATCTCTTCAGTAAAAGACAGAAAAACACAGTTTATGAAATGTAAAGTGCATATAGGGACAGTAGGTCATCTAAAGGAAAAGTTGACCCAAAAATTAAACTTACTGAAGTTGTACAAACCCTTAAGGCCATACGAGATGTAGATGAGTTTGTTTCTTCATCGATTTAGCATTACATCCACCAGTGGATCCTCTGTAGTGAATGGGTGCCATCCCATTGAGAGATCGAATAACTGATAAAAACATCACAAGTAATCTACAAGTAATCCAAATGTCTCCAGTCCATTCAATAATTAAACCTCATAATCCATAATAACTCTTCCTTGAGTCCATCCCTAATGTCCGCAAAATCCACATACTGTCACGGTTCATGGGTTCACTGACTCATTTTTGTTCTGTGTGTACGTGTGTGTGTGTGTGTGTGTGTGTGTGTGTGTGTGTGTGTGTGTGTGAGTGGGTGTATCAGTGATTTCTGCTGACTGGTTGGTCAGTGCCAGCTGTAGCTCATCAGCTCAGCTATTTGAGACCTGCGCTAACTGTCATGTGTTGTCAGATTGTTAGTGTTACCGCTGTGTTCCTGTTCTTCATCTAACTGGATTTTGGTTCTCCTATGGATTGCATGTTCCCTGGGATATCAACGGCTGCCTGCTGTGTTCCTGCGCTACCAAGAGTAACTCATTTCCTTCACATGCTTTATTTGACTCTCTTCAAAACAAATTATTTCACATTCGCTACTGAATCCTCCTTTGTATTTGTGACATTTGTACCGTTTTAGTCTTCACTTGTTAAGTGTTTAATCTGTCCATCTTGATGGACTTGTTTATTACAAACATGCAGTTTTTCACTTTACAACATGTTAAGTGAGGGTCTGGAGTTGTGTAGATTATTGTGATGTTTTTTAGCAGCAGTTTCATTCTGATGGTACCCATTCACTCCAGAGGACTGGTGAGCAAGTGATAAAGTCTCCAAATCTGTTTCAACGAAGAAACAAACTCATCTACATCATAGCCTGAGGATGAGTACTTTTTATTTTATTTTATTTTTACACATTTTCATTTTTTGTGTGAACTATTCCTTTACTTCAAGTGTGCAAGTTTAGCTAAATCTACAGTGTTTGTGGACTAATGGTTATTTAAAGAAAAGGGGGAAAAAAGTTCCTTTTTTAAATCAAGATTATAGTGAAACATTTAAAGGGGTCAAATGATGCGATTTATAATTTTTAATTTCTCTTTGGAGTGTTACAAGCTCTGGGTGCATAAAGAAGATCTGTAAAGTCTCAAATCCAAAGAGATATTCTTTATAAAAGTTAAGACTTGTCAACAGCCCCCTAAAACTGCTTGTTCTAACACGCCCCCACACGTCTACATCACTATGTGGAAAGATTTGAATAATGCCAACCAGATGTTCACACAAAGGTAAGGTAAAATAATGCTAACACATGTTTTTCAGCTGCAGTACTGAAAGAGTGAATAATATTATTGACTGACTGACTACATTTACTACCATTATAACACAAAACTCGATTTTTAGCATGGAAGTTAAAAGAATGTTTTCTTTCCTATTGTCCCTAAATGTCGTTTGCTATTGCTGGGATCTCATAAATAAAATGTCATTGCAAGGGGGAGGGGAAGTTATATTATTTAAAAATTACAAGCACAGATGAAGTTTAAAAAAAAAATATGATGTGCATGAATAAATCCTTTATAATAAACACTGCAATATTCATTTAAAAAAAAATTAATTGGTGACTTGAAAAGATAATGTGGGATAAAATCAACATTATACCACAAATGATTTAAGCTTGCACTGAAGCCATAATGTTTCTTTGAACAAAGAAAAAAACTCACCTGTTTCCATTATTTACAGTGCTATACTCCAATGACACTAAGCTAATGAAGACATCAAGATAACGACCTGCTGCACCCCTTTCTCAAACACATGCAAGACTCTACACACACATATTATGCCAAATCTTTCATTTGCCAGGTTATCACCATTGTACTTGTATTCCATGAAGCCGAAGGGATTGTTGAAGTGTGCTAATCGATTCCATTCTGTTATGTTGAGTAGACCTTTGTACAGCCACAGCTGAATGTCAGGAAGAACTTTTTCCTTGAACTTGAGATCCTCTGTGTTGTAAAGGGACTTTGGACAGGTCTACAGTAAAATGTGATTTATTATTATTTTTCAAAGGATTAAAATGATTTCACAACTTCACAGTGAGAATTGTGTTAGAGAAGAAGGACTTACAGGATCTCTTGCTTCATTGTCTCGCAAATAAAAGTCTTCAAAATCCCACACTGGAAGTTTTGTAAAATTTTTCTTATAGAGAACTGGAATAGGTGTTATGTTGATTTCTTGCTCAGTGGAGTAAATGGGTTTTTCACTGTACAAACTAGGAATTCCAAGTTGTGATAAAATTGATGCAGAAATGATGACAGTTTTGCTAATTAGGAGGAAAGTGTGTAGCAAAAACAGGAATAAACTTTTTGTGGTAATCCAGACAGACAAATATCTAATTAAACAGTAATAAATCCCATATACCGGTCATTCGAATATCAAACGTACACCTTATAAGACAAATTTACAAAATTAGCAAAAGATTTACTAATTTTCTTACCTGTAAAACTGTTCAGAAAGATTCATCCAAAGCACTAGATAAAGCAGCATGCAACAAGTCAGTATGATGCTAATAACAGCCCAGGCGTTCTGCATATTTCATGACCAGTTTCCACTCATGTCATCACTCTGGCCCCATTCATGTGAAAGATTCACGGTTTTATAATTTACCTATTCAAATGTATTACATCATCAAACCAGTTGTTTATTTCGGGATTACAGTCCGCCTATTGCTATGAATGACATTATTGTCCTATGGCCTGCACTGATCTGGGCAGGGTTTAAACATAACACAGTTTATAAATGAAAAATATAAAGCAAAAGTTTTTTTTATTTATAAAAATAATAAAATAACATGAATCATTTGCCTATTTTTCATACTAGTAACTTGAAGCACAGTGTCGACATGTAAGATAGACATCTGTCAGCTAGAGGGGGTGATACTAGCTGATTTTGAATTTTAGTTCAGTTTAGTTCATGCTATATTTATAACAAGGATTTGAACTGACATCCACTATAATCATTACAGTAAGTAAAGCTAAAGCACTACTACTGAATTTTCTACTAAACATTTCCAGACTTCTGATTCACTACTTATATTATGTATAATAATGAGCAATAAATACATATATACACATACAAGTAATAAAAATACACATTTTTAGGTTCACTGAAGTCACTGAATTCAACTTGAACTCTCCTTAAAATGGTATTTGAATCTCTAATCCACATAACCACACTTTCAAATAGAATAGAGTTTAAGCTGTTCTTGTAAATCACACTCTGTCACCTCACCAAACGTGTCTTAAAAAAAACACATACACTTTATTAAATATATATCACAGATGCTCAGTCTGTGAAATTATCACCTATACAGTTGTGGTTGTAAGTTTAGTGTGAAAAGGTTTAAAGTTGTCATATGATGCGATTTTAGTTTTTCCTTCCTCTTTGGGGTGTTACAAGCTCTTGGTGCCTTAAAAAAGATCTGTAATGTTGCAAAGACTAAAGTCTCAAATCCAAAGAGATATTCTTTATAAAAGTCAAGACTCTGCTACGCCCCCCTAAAAAGTCTCATTCAAACAGGCCCCCACGTCAAGACAAGTCACCTTTATTTATATAGCGCTTTAAACAAAATACATTGTCAAAGCAACTGAACAACATTCATTAGGAAAACAGTGTGTCAATAATGCAAAATGACAGTTAAAGGCAGTTCATCTTTGAATTCAGTGATGTCATCTCTGTTCAGTTTAAATAGTGTCTGTGCATTTATTTGCAATCAAGTCAACGATATCACTGTAGATGAAGTCAAGCAAGAGGCAATAGCGGCAAGGAAACAAAACTCCATTTGTGACAGAATGGAGAAAAAAATCTTGGCAGAAACCAGGCTCAGTTGGATGATTCTCATGAAATCTAGATATAGAAGGTGTCTAGCATCAGAATTTTTAAAATGCCCTTGAAGCCAATTTTCTTTTTGCACATATAAGATTGAGGTCTGAACTTACTATAACCATTATTTCTAGAAAATTAAAAAAATAAATTCCTATATAATTTTTACATTTTTTAGATGAAGTCCATAAAAAATATCATTACCGCAACATGGCATTACATTAAATATATGGTTCGTTTTTTGTTTTTTTTTTGGCTGATGTTGAAGTAAATTAAATTAAAATTTTAATTAAATTATATTACTCATGCTGAAAGCTATGTAAAACTCTGGAGAGATTACTTTTTCATATTTATTATTTTTTGTAATTTCCTTATTTTCTCTCATTACCAAAACATACGTGATGATATACAATTTCTTTTATTTAATAGTTTTACTAAAAGATACCATACACATTTGTCATGTAGCATACCTTAAATAAGTAGTGTTGTATAATATGTATATAGATTTTAAAACAAAATATTGTTATCTAATTATTGCTTAATTTGTAAAAAAAAATATACATGTTGCGGTAATGAAAATGCCTTTTCGGTAATGAGGATCAACGTTTCGGAAATTAGATTCAGCTCACAAATTCACTGTTGACAAAGAGATTTGATGCCTTTAAAACGCATACAATTTTTAAATTAACATTTATTTGATAAACAGCATTTCATTTTCTCATTTATCGTAATCATCACAGTACCATACCTTGTGTTAACAAGTTACAATCTTATCATCTTCTTAAGAATCATGTCATGTAACCTACACTGTAGTACTAACAATTATACAACAATCAGTATACATTTCATCATTCTTAGTAAACATACAACTATGTGATGAGAACTTTTTCAATGTTACATATCATCATGTGGTCCTGAGAAACATTTAAATGTAACAGCATCATGTGCTCTTGTAAAAAGATTTTAGTTTATCTAAAACTCTTTGGTCCTGACATTGAACACACAACCTTTTTCTGAGAATAATTTAATATGAAGAACTTAAATAGCAGCAACATTAAACATGTGAATGGCAAAACCAGGAAGGTGTTCTGTTGCTAGGGCCAGCACCTGCTCAATGGATGAGGCACGCTTTTCGAGGACTGTTTTCTTTGTCTGATCCATCCTTGAGGGTCTTTGTTACAGTGACAGACCTTGTGATCCACTCTTGCCAGATGACGGTGTTCCCCTGAGTGAGAGGATCTAAGGATGTGGGAAAGGTCTTTTCAATGCATTTTTGACGTCTGCCGTACATGCAGGACATGTTGCCAGTGTCACACACACTGGACTGCAAAAGATCCTCTGGGCTTGATGTTTAAATGATACCCAGTTGTTGCATTCTTTCTAATTAAAGCCAATGTTCTTGTGCATTTTACATGCACACGTCTCTCTGTCTTTAACTTTTAGGCCTAATAATCCAAAATGGCCTCAATCTAAAGAAATGAGCTTTGGACACTGTTTGCTCAGGACGTTCAACAAGGAAGCGTTGATGGAGTTTTGCCAAAATGTCTGTGAGTGCTCTTTTGTATAAATTTGTCCCTTGCTACAAATCTCTCCAGACTTGCCATTTATGATAGTTGAGACATCATCCTGATGTAGGAACATGCTCACAACCTTGCCAAGTTATTTCCGCCTGCTATTGATTGTCACAGTCCCTTTTCAGCCTCTCTGATACTGACCCTCTGTGAAATATTTGCTGGTAGCATTGCACTTTTTGATCTATTAGCCGCCAGCCTTCTAATTTTTCTCTTTAGTGTCAGCAGTTGTGTTGTCTTTGCCCCAAGTTTCTCTTCAACATACTATAGTTTTGCTCTTAATGTGGCCCCAGTCCTTGATGTCCGCTCTTTTTTTTAATGACTGGCCGTGTTCTCTGGGGGGTGGATGCCTCAATTGGCCCTGTCAGGTCTGAACTTTCTTCTGCTGGTGTTCTGTTCAGACTTTCATTATTTGTGTCTAGTTCCTGTCTGTTATTTTCTTAATTTCCAAAGGAATTTTCTGTCTCATGTAATGAAAATGTTGGGGTTAGATCTAGAAGTCTTGCTTTTTTTTCCTGTAATATTTTGCCAAATTTTTCTTCCAAATTTTTTTTTCTTCTCTAATGCTGCCTACTTGTGAGGTCTTCATTTTACCATTTTCTTTACGTTTCTAATACCTGAAAAATAAAAAAAATTATGAAAGGTGAAATGCAGTAAGCACTGACATAAATACAAACTGTGTGTGTGTGTGTGTGTGTGTGTGTGAGTGTAAGCATGCACACACACGTCTGTGTGTGATGTGTGTGAAAGAGAGTGTGTGTATCCACAATATAGTCTATACTGTACAATTATGTCAGCCTTCACATTTTCATGTCAGCATCTGTGGTTGTGTGTGTGTGCGTCTGTGTGGGAATGAGTGCAAGTGTTGCTCAAAACAATTAATCCAAGTTATATTTTCTCCCTATTATCACCCTGTCCCCTGACTTTTCTCTCTCCTTTCTTCTGTACTCCTCAAGTAACACTGAATTACTGTATATTTTGTTCGCTATGCTTTGCCAGCCTGTCTTTCACTGTTGCCTTCAACTGATGCTTGCCTGTAACAAAATATACAGTATAATATCCATCTTGATTGAATGTAACATTTCGTAAAAAAAAAAGACATAGAAATACATTGTCACTGTAAAAATATTAAATAATATTACATTTATAGTAGGTGTCCTATACTGCATTCATACTGCTTTTTGTGGAAGCACTTCATAAAAATGAAAAATTTGTGACCCCTGGGGGGTTGTAATAGCTATTTTGTTTACGCAATCTCCTCAAGAAGTGTTTAAGGCAAATATCAAGTTATATTGAAATTAGCAAGAGTTATAGTGCACGTTCCTCCTTCATAAGTCTGTTTCTCATTACCGAGAGTATCTCCACCGCAACAGGCCTTCAATAGTTGCGGTGAATGATAATGGTGTTGCGGAGGATGAGTGACCTTAAACATTTTTGCTTACTGAGGGTTAGCTAAACTTTCCCTCTCTTTTTATATTTAGACCATAATGGGGTATATAGTTATCAAAAAATTAAAACGGCAACATTTTTTAAAACTTCACAAACTCATTCGGTAATGAGAACTAAAAAGTTGTGTAGGTACTATGAAAAACAAATTTTTTACTTTTATCTGGAGAAAAAAAATAAGAACTGCTTACCTGGTAGCCATCTTGAGTGTCACAGTAAATGATGTCCCTCCTCGAAAATGTAAGTTCCATGAGGACTTTAACAATGACTGAAAATTGTTGTGGAGGATGAGAAAATTGGTCTTGGACACATTTATATTCCTTATTATTTTTACTACATTTACCAATGATCACCAAATACCATGTTTATTTACTGTAAATGTAAACTAGTATAACATTCACTTTTTATTTTTGAATTATAAAAAATTCCACCTCAAAGAAGCCAAATCCAGTCATGGATACGTTGCGGTAATGAGAAATTTTCCTTAAATGTGAACAAAAAAAAAGTTGGTATTTATGCAAAATAGTAGATGAAGAGTGAAAGTGACGTGACATTCAGCCAAGTATGGTAACCCATACTCAGAATTTGTGCTCTGCATTTAACCCATCCGAAGTGCACACACACAGAGGAGTGAACACACACACCCGGAGCAGTGGGCAGCCATTTATGCTGTGGCGCCCGGGGAGCAGTTGGGGGTTCGATGCCTTGCTCAAGGGCACCTAAGTCGTGGAATTGAAGTTGGAGAGAGAACTGCACATGCACTCCCCCCACCCACATGCACTTCCCCACCCACAATTCCTGCCGGTCTGGGACTCGAACTCACAACCTTTTGATTGGGAGTCAGACTCTCTAACCATTAGGCCACGACTCCCCCCCCCTTTTTTTTAAGTGAAAGGAGATCAGAAAAGATATGTTTATAACTGTATCCTTCTTATTCTGATAGCATTTACTTCTATCATCAAAATATTTCATGACACCTAATAAGTCTAATTTCGCGAGAATCACCCAGTTGGGGGGCCAGTTCTCCTCGTACCAGACGAAACCAGCAGTTCAATTCCAGGCTGCAGCAAAGTCAGATTGTGCAGAAGAATCATCTGTTTCTTGTGGTCTTGTCCTGGTGGTCATCTGAGACAAGGTCTTTACAGGGGATTTGTATCTGGGGCTCTACGTAGATGTCCTGGTCTCCACTTTTTTTCAGGGCTGTAGAGGTCCTTTCTTGATTCTGATTCTGATTCTGATTCTAGGTGCAGATCCACCATCTGGTCTGGATACGTACTGGATCCGGGTGACTGCAGTGACCCTCTGATCTGGATACAGACTGGATCTGGTGGCTACGGTGACCTTGAAATAAGAGAGAAACAGACTAATATTAGCGTTGATGCCATTCTTCTAATGATGTAGCAAGTACATTGGGTGTTATGGGAAGTTTTCCCGGTTCCAGTTTACCTAATTAATGCAGCCTAAAAATCCTTTAACATATTTGGATATTAAAAGCATATTAGTATGTTATAGAGATGGGTCTTTAATCTAGATTTAAACTGCAAGAGTGTGTCTGCCTCCCGAACAATGTCCAAAAAGGATCTGCCACCCGCCGTTGATTCTGATATTCTAGGTATTATCAAATTGCCTCAGTTTTGAGAAAGCAGCTGACGTGGAGGATTATAATGTAACAGGAGCTCATTCAAATACTGAGGTGCTAAACCATTCAGGGCTTTATAAGTAATAAGCAATATTTTAAAATCTATACAATGTTTGATAGGGAGCCAGTACAGTGCATGACTACATCACTATGTGGAAATATTTGCATAATGCCCCTCAAATGGTCACACAAAGAAAGAAGGCGTGGTTTCAGTAACCACAGTTAGTGTTGAAACAGCCATGTCAGGGAGATGCATGCTGTGTGTATCTAGGCAAAAGCAAAATCCTTTATTTGGCCTTATGAAAGTAGATGCATTTAGGAATCTTTAAGATTACTTACAACCGAAAAGCAACGACCATTTTGTGAACCTAGGAGAAGAGGTAATTCTGACTTTCTTGCGACAATCTGGCGCTTCTGAACCAGCTACTATTAGAAAATATGTTTTGTTATTAGTTTAAGTATTTGCTATTGTGCGAGCATGCACAAGCGTGTATGTTTGTGTGTGTGTGTGTGTGTGTGTGTGGGTGGGTGTGTGGGTGTGTGAGAGAGAGAGATGGTCACATCCCAGTGGAGTCAGCTGTTTTAATCGTGGCTTGTGTACTGCAAACACATACGAGCTTCATCACTGTGTCTGTCACACGACTCCGTTCCCCTTTCGGACTTGAACTGATGGTAAAACTAAGGACAATATTAACTGTCTTTACATTAATTTTGATAGATCAAGCTCGCGATTATGGAAAGGGGCGTTACATTTCTGATGAGTACTTGCAGTGTTTGGCCAATCACAATGCACTGGGTCACTTGGCCAATCAGAGCAGACTGCGCTTGTCAGAAGGAGGGACTTTGTAGAAAATTACATGTTTAAAAGCGGCGGGGCATAGAGGAACTAAAAAAGTAGAGTATTTGAAAAATAATGTTCTTTGAACATTAAAGCATGTCAACATATTCTGTAACACCAAATACACAAAATAATAATCTTTAAAAAAGCATCATAGGACCCCTTTAAATATGCTAAAGATTCTGGAAAACGTCTCCGGTTACTATCGTAACCTCGGTTCCCTGAGAGGCGGGAACGAGACATTACGTCAGCTAAGACGTATATGGGAACTCTTCCCTTCTCCATTTTCACTGAAATCTTATTGGCTAACGCCAGCTGGGGACAGCTGGCCAATTGACGCGAAGCATGCAAATACTGGCGGGTCAGCGGGCAGTATAAAATGCATGGGCGCGAAAATTACGTCAGAATCACGACTGAACGCTAGCACAGCTGATCAAACAGCGACCATGGCGGCTAACGTAATGTCTCGTTCCCGCCTCTCTGGGAACCGAGGTTACGATAGTAACCGGAGACGTTCCCTCTCGAGGCGGTAACTCAACATTACGTCAGCTAAGACGTATATGGGAACTGTATAAAATCCCGCCGTGAGAGCAGTGAAGATAAGCCCTGAACGGAGTCAATCACCCCCTCGCATAAGCAGTACAGTTCTAGCCAATGGCCATGTCGCTAAGAGTGCTTGCATCTGATAGGCGGAACTAGACCAATGAGACATCTGCTCCGAGCCTAACTAAATTAGCATAATTTCAAGCAATATATTGAAATCTGCACTAGCCAGGGCAGACACAAAGCAATAAGCATGAGAGTTAAACAGAGTCGACGGCGTTTGCGGTGACTACTGCATAAACCATATAATCCATAACACAGAGTTAGCAGCCATGGTAACTACTGTATAGCTGGTTATAACAGAATGAATAAAACTTAACTCACCGAAAGTAGATGTGACGCTACAGAGGGTACATCCAGCTTGTAAAACCTGGCGATTGTGTTCTGGGAAGACCAGCCAGCAGCAAAACATAAATACTTGACAGACATACCTCTAGACCAGGCCCATCAGGAAGCATTTATATTGACCTCGCAGAATGAGCTCTGATATTGAGGGGATAATCCTTCCCCTGGCATTCGATAGCGTCCACGATCCAGTGAGAAAGTCTCTGTTTAGAAACAGCACATCCATTATTACATCCACCAAGCACACGAACAGCTGGTCCGACTGACGAAAGACGGCCGAGCAATTCATATACATCCGTAAAACCCTAACAGGGTCCTGGCGCTCTGAGCATCAGCGTCACGCGAGGCTGACGGCTCAACAGATAAGGCGGGCAGGGAAACAAAACGGTGTATTGAGTGATTTCGGAACGAAACCCGGTCTCGGCTGGAGAGAGACATAACAGTCGCCAGGCCCGAAACCAATGCAATATCGTTCACCGAAAAAAAAAACATGAAATTCTCCAAGGCACTTCGTCGAGGCGAGAGCAAGAAGCAAGGCAGTCTTCAGGGAAGCTCCTTAACCGCAATCGAGGTTAATGGCTCGAACGGTAGTAAGAGACAGAGCCCTCAAAACTAGAGCGAAATCCCACGGCGGCACGGAGGGCGGCCATGAAGTGCACAATCTCCTCGCTCCTCTGAGAAAACTGATTACCAGAGCGTGCTTACCGATCGTTTGCCCGTAGCTGGGGAACGAAAGCGGCAATAGAGGTCACATACACCTTAGTGTGGATGGTTTCAAACTCCCGCTATCCATACTGTGCTGTGGAAAGCGCAAAACATCCGACACGGAACAGGTCCCGGGTCAATATAAATGTTCTCGCACCATTTTGTAAAACTCACCACATCTGTGCGTAGCAGCGAATGTTTGATGATGCTCGCGTCTCTGTAAGTGTGTTTAGCACTCGTGAGTGTAGAGCGTCCCGCTCATTAGGGTCCCTGCAGTGGCCACACATGAAGGTTCGACAGCTCGGGGCTGGGGTGCTATATTGTGTCATTCGCCTGAGACAGCAGGTCCTGCCTGAGGGGGATTCGCCATGGGGGAGCCATCACTAACTCTCTCAGGTCCGCGAACCAGGGCTGAATCGGCCAGTTCGGGGCCACGAGTATAACTGACGCTTTCTCCTCCCTGATTTTGCACAACACAGGCAGAATCTTCACAGGAGGGATGTGTAATCCTGGCTAACGGCCAACGCGATGTCAGAGCATCTCCCGGCAGGGGGGCAGTGAGATAGCAAACGTGTTCTCGCTCGTGGCAACAAATCCACTTCCTCCCTCCAAAATCATTAGATCTGATCTTGGGTGAAGCCTCCATCTCCTTGAGGAATCCCGTTCCTCGAAAGCATGCTCACTCCCCGGTTTAAAGTACCGGGAATGTGCGACGCTCTTATGGAGATTAAGTGTCGGTCCGCCCACAACAGGAGACCCGCTGCCTGTTTGAAGAGAGCTCTGGAGCGCACGCCGTCCTGGCGATTTATGTACGAGACCACAGACGTGTTGTCGGTTTGAATCAGTACATGTTTCCGCTCCAATTTCGACCGAAAGGCTTGCAGGGACATTAGGACACCGCTTCCATTATTCCAAACAGTTTATGTGCCACCATCTCTGTGACTCCGACCACAGGCCCAGGAGCACTGCTCTCCAGCCTAGATTTGCATTCGCAGAGAAAAGAACATATTTAAGGGGAAGTCGTGGCCTAATGGTTAGAGGGTTGGACTCCCAATCGAAGGGTTGTGGGTTCTAGTCCCGGGCCAGCAGGAATTGTGGGTGGGGGTAGTGCATGAACAGCTCTCTCTCCACCTTCAATACCACGACTTAGGTGCCCTTGAGCAAGGCATCGAACCCTCAACTGCTCCCCGGGCGCCGCAGCATAAATGGCTGCCCACTGCTCCGGGTGTGTGCTCACAGTGTGTGTGTATGTGTTCACTGCTCTGTGTGTGTGCATTTCGGATGGGTTAAATGCAGAGCACAAATTCTGAGTATGGGTCACCATACTTGGCTGAATGTCACTTCACTTTTTATCCGGGCTGTACCACGGTCTCAGAGTGCTGACACAACTGTGAATGACCGTATGTGCTTGTGAACCGAAGACCACGCCTTCGGCGGAACTCGAGTTACAGCCAAAACTGTAGCGGCCGCAATGTAGCAGACCCAGATGGCACACCGAAGAAGCCGCCGCCATCAGCCCCAGAAGCCTTTGGAATTCCCTCAGTGCAAATGACCAGCCCGGTCTTAAACAGCGCAGAGTCAATGAAATGCTCTAGAGAAAGATGGGTTCGCATCGCCATCGAGTCCAAACATATTCCAGATATGTTACAGTCCGACTCGTAAAAACACGCTCTTCTGCATATTCACACGCAGTCCCAGCGTATCCAAACGGCGAAGCTTTGTTTCCACGTGACTGATAGCACATCTCTTGAGTGGGCTAAAATCAGCCAATCGTCCAGATAATTCAACATGCGCATTCCGCTCGATCTGAGGGGAAAATTCGCTCTATCGCTCTCTCTCGAGCAGACTGAGAACTTCCTGTCGCAGAACAGGACGGTTTTGGGGCAAAGTTAGTGACGGGACCACGCCATTGAAGCGGGGAGGTCTGCGTTTGAATTGGAGAGAATATCCGTCGTGAATTATTCCCAGTATCCACGGTGAAACGCCCGGGATTCCGTCCATGAGATGACACCGCGGACGCGTTAAGTCTACAGCCACTGATGGCATATTTTGACCAGGGCCCCGCCCCCGCGAGGCTGGAAGCACTTGCGGGAGGGCGGGCGCGTCTAGTAATGGTGTGACACTCTTACGCCATCGAGAGGCCATTATAATCATTGACTGTGGCTCTGCGCTGTTTGAGACAGGGCGAGTGACACAATACTGGGTGCAATAATTAGTATACATGCTTCTATAGTATAATTTTTATTCATAAAAACATCATTTAAACACATATAGAAATCGTCACCCATAGTGATGTGGGGGACATGATGCATGTGTCTTAGTGGTGTTGGCACTCTCGCTCCTTCGCGAGGCCATTATAATAATAGGTTGTGGCTCTGCACTGTTCTGAGACAGGGCGAGTGACACAGTGATGAGTGTAAGAGGAAGTAAAGCTCTTTCGTTGATTGTATAATGCTTTTATTGTGGAACTCACACAAACAGCATTTAAACAGACATAGCAATTGTCACCCGAAGAAAAATGGGGGACATGATGCATCTGAACATGGAGGGTGACACCGTGTTTATGTGGTGTTGGCACTCTCGCGAGGCCATTATAATCATGGGTTTGTGGCTCAGTGCTGCTATGAGACAGGGTGAGCGACACAGTGTTGAGTGTAAGAGAAGAAAAGCTCTTTTGTTGATTGTGTACATGCTTCTATTGTGGAACTCACACAAACGGCAATTAAACACACATAGCAATCGTCGCCCGAAGGAAATGGGGGACATGATGCATTTGAACATGGCGCTTGGGGGCGGGGCCTCCCGCTCACTCACTCTTTCACCGTCAGGGAGACGGCTCGATGGCGCGGTGGCTCTCTCGCGGCGCCGGGTCCTCGTCCTCAACTGACCCTGACGTTTCCTCCCAGGCTCTTACCACTGCTGGTTTCGGCTGAAACGAGTGTCCGGTTCAGAGCGGGGTGCCACTGCGGGCTATTTTAGCTGGTTTTAGAGCCTGGCGAGGTGCATAAGAACCTCGCAGAAGAAGACTGGAGTGAACGACGGGGCATCACGTGGCTCATTGCCTTGGCGCGCTTTCTGCGTCTCTGAGAAAAGCTCCATGACGTCATCAATGAGGCCGGAGGGAGCAACTGGAACGTTTAGGGGCATCTTACTGTCCGCGTCTTTCAGGACAGCTAGGGTAAGCCCTAGGTGCCTGTAAGGACGACCATGAGTCCCATGAAATGGCTGAGCAGAGCGCTAGTAGCCATCAGCGCGAGATCAGTTGCCGCGCGCAGATCCTTGATGACGTCAGCGCTACTGTGCCGCCGTCTGCCTGAAACACCTTGAGTATTGCCCTGGCATAAAGAACAGAAGCGGTCTTCCCTCAGAAGTATAGGCTTTGTTCGTTTAAGGGCCGTGAGCTGCACGGCTTGGAAGGCAGGCTGTGGTCTGAACCAAATGCAGAGGGAGACGGGCACAGGTGCGGTAACGGTCTCCTCGACGGGGGGAGGGTTTCCGCCCCATCCTCGTGCGTGAACATAGCCTGCGTAGCAGAGTGGGTGCGAGCCGATTGGGGTGCAGCCCACGACTTCACCACGAGCTCTCGCACGCCTCAATGCCGTCTGGTAGCAGCTCGACTGGAGGAGCCACGAGTCCAGTTACCTTCCACAGGCTCGTCAGGTGCGTTTTGTAAGTGAAACCCAGCTCTATGATGGCGCCTTTCCGAAGACCCTGATGAGCTCCTCCTGGAGGTCTGCAGGGCCCTCTTGGTCGGGGCGGTCTTTTGTCCAAACCTTTTCCGACATCGAAAGCGACATGGAGTCGTTTTGCTCGCCAGCTCCGAAGAGGACGAAGTTCGCGGGGCGGAAGCTATAGTCCACCACGTCTTCGGGCGGGGGAGGGCCCACCAGCGGCTCGCTGGCAGCAGTGGGCCTCATTCCCGCTATTTTCCGAGCCACTGGCTCTGAGGGCGCGCACTGGCAGCTCGGCACAGTGGGCGCACATGTGGTCCGTGTGAGAAACCCAGGCAGGTCCCACAGACTTGGTGAAGGTCCGAATCTAGCATTAGCAGCCATCGGATGCGGAGAGGAAAACAGGGTGAGTAGTCCTCTATTGCAACTTCCACAATGACTTAGATAAGACTTCTAGCGTGAAGAAAGAGATTCTGACTTAATTTTCGCGCCCATGCATTTTATACTGACCGCTGACCCGCCAGTATTTGCATGCTTCGCGTCAATTGGCCAGCTGTCCCCAGCTGGCGTTAGCCAATAAGATTTCAGTGAAAGTGGAGAAGGGAAGAGTTCCCATATACGTCTTAGCTGACGTAATGTTGAGTTACCGCCTCGAGAGGGAACCAAACAATGTGGAGGACCTGGAAGATTTTTCTGAATAAAAGTGAGCAGTTTAATTAGGGACACAAAAAAACTGTCGTTGATCATAACAACACAATACTGGGAAGTAGGTGCGTGTACATTTTTGAATGGGGTTGTTTTTATAAATTCAGTTGTTATTTTGTCTTGTGGAATGTGATTTTTTGTATCATGCTTTTTAGGGGTGTCGCGATATACCGGTATTGACGATAACCGTGATATTCAAAGCAACAATTATCGATATTGTGTTAATTTACTGATCAGTTACAAAACTGCGGCGCGAATATTACTCTTCTTCTAATAAATTTTTATGGCGGATGCTAAACCAACTTTTGGTGCATTTGCCGCCACCAACTGGACTGGAGTGTAAAGCACTAATAAGCAACGAATATATACATTTATATATATATATATATATATATATATATATATATATATATATATATATATATATATATATATATATATAAAATACTCCTGATTAATTCTATTTCTCTAATGTATTTAACAATACCATATATTTTACCTTGTTCTGCATGCTCTTTCAAAAGGCTTGACAAATTAAATGATTTAACACCCATGTTTCTTACTTTATTAAGTAAGAGATTTAATATTTATTTTTCATATTTTTTTACATTTTATTTTTAAAAAAATGCTCTATTTTTTCTGCCTGATTACAAATAATACATTGACCTGGTTCATGTTTTCCTATATTAAACAGAGAGCGAATATTACTCTCTGCAGAAGTTTGTGTTTTTACATAATATAATGAAGAACAGTATTAAGTTATTACATTTTTTTTCCTTATTATCTTTCATATTACTAAACGTAAACAGTAGTGTTAGCAACTTTGTAGCACGTATATATTTAATAGTCATGTTCACAGCAGAAATTTCCATTATGCTCTTAGAATTAAAATATTTTATGGTTTCGTTCATCAAGGCATATTTTAAGTAAACTTTTACATTTAAGGATATTTGTGTAGCATATAATTATACTTGGGGAAAAAAAGTCAAATGTAGACCTAGAATTTTCTCTTACATTAAAATGGTTTTACTATAGTAAAAGTACAGTAAACATAGATTGATTGTCATTTTTTAACCCACAGTTTGACTACAAATATATATATATATATATATATATATATATAAACTCACATTCGTACAGGCATGATGTGCTTATCCGGGTCTAAAGGAACAATTGGCAAACAGCAAAAGAGATTAGCCTGAAACCTTCACCATGTAATGTAATGTTGAGTTTATCTACCATGACCACTGAGTTGTTACAGTGTATGCTAATCAAACAGAAAATGTCTTTTATCCATCTGAATAATCAACAAATGTCATGCGATAATGCAAACAGGTGCACATTTGAAACTATGTGAAACTACAATATTGAAGTGAACCTGCCTAACAGAACTGTTTGCACACTATTAAATAAACTTTATTTTTAAATGTTGGTTATGGGTGGAGTGAAAACATTGCAATTGTTTGTATGGGTCATATATCATCAAGATATTACAACACATCCTGCGTTTCTCTGAAAACAAACTAGAAAAGCAAGATACAAAGCAAACAAGTGTAAGACTTGAACCTTGCATTCTAGACACGATGCATTATACTGAACAAACATAGCATTTACAATGTAAAGACATTTTGAATGCTATAAAACAATTCTATTTCACCATTCTTTTTCTTCTGAACTTGAAAAAAAATGTAAGCAGCACGATCATTTTCAACACTGATAATAATAATAAGAAATGTTTCTTGAACCAAATCAGCATATTAGAATATCATATAATATAAAGTATAAATTACATCTTAAAATATATTCAGATAGAAAACAGTTATTTTAAATTGTAATAATACTTACATCATAAGAGACTCGGTTAAAAAAAATGATGGTGTACATTGTAGACAAAAGCCAGGTATCCTCCTTATACTGGTTAAAGGGGTCATATGATGTTGCTAGAAAGAACATTATTTGGTGTATTTGGTGTAATAAAATGTGTTTATGTGGATTAAGTTTCAAAAATCATATTATTTTCCACATACTGTACATTATATTTCCTTCTCTATTCCCTGACTTTCATGAAACGCATAATTTTGTACAAATCTCATTGATCTGAAAAGTGAGGTTGTGTATCCAGTGCATTGTGATTGGCCGAATGCTTCAAGCATTTGACGGAAATGTTACCCCCCTTAACAAACTGTAATGGCGTGTCCCAGTCAGAAGACTGGTGCACAGGACAAAAACAATAAAACCCATTACAAATATAATTCTAATTAGACAGATTATAAGGACTTCTACTGTCTTTTTATGTAAACATAAAACCATGTCTGTATTTGTGATCGGAGAAAAAACAAACAAGCAGATACACTGCCGTTCCTCACTATAGCCCCCGGTTGTTCCTCACTCTTTTCAAGGACAGCCGGGGGCTAGAGTGAAGAACGGCTAGAGTGAGGAACAACCGAGGGCTAGAGTGAGAAACGGCTAGAGTTAGGAGCGACAAGAGTGAGGAACAGCAGGGACTAGAGTGAGGAACAACCAAGGGCAAGAGTGAGGAACAACCGGGGGCTACAAGTGACAAGATAAATATTCAGATTCCCCCAGAAGTCAGATTTATTCAAACAATTATGACATTTTTTTTTCATATAGATACACAAGAACTTTGCCTGTTGAATATTAAAAACATATGAACAAACAAAAATCTGGATCTCATGTCTGCCATGCAGATCAACTGTTCCTGCTCATCTCCAGACTGGATTTCTTCTCTCCACTTTCCCTAGTTGCAGATTCAATTGTTAGATTTGTCAGCATTAATATTTTTATACTTGTATTTATTTTGAGGGATCAAACTCTAACACTGTGTGTCCCAACCAGACGTGACAATAAAAGTATCTTTTCCATGTAGTTTTTGTCCTAACCAACTGTTAACTCAACATCCTGCAAACCAACATCCATAACAAAGATGTGTTCATGACATAATGCTGCTCTGACTGTTGGGTAGAAGTCTACTGCAGAGATCGCCCCATGGGTGCACAGGTACGGCAGCCATTGTAAGTCCATAAAACCGAAAGTACCAATGAAGGCCCTGTTCCAAATGGTACCTTAAACCCTTGTGGTCTTCCTCTGGCTACGCACTTTCGTGATATAATGCCGCTTTGACTGCCGGGTAGAAGTCTGCTGCGGCTGCTTTGCGGGCTCGGCAGAAGTGCGAATCGATGGCACATAACGGCCCCAAAGGTGGCACTCGCGAGCACCCTTTTGAATTCTAATGACGAATGACACCCTGTGGACTTAATGGACATGCGCACACGGCGCCCATTGGAAGTCCACAATTGCAAGAAGCACAACTGCATTGCCAACCACAACAAATCTGAGGTTCCATCCATCTTATCTACGAATTAAATAACTTTCTTAGTCTGCGATATCTGTGCATTAATTATTAACTTACGCTGACTTGGGTATTTTAATAAATGTATATTTTAACAACAAGCAACTGTAACAAATGTATCTGTTTTCAAAAACACTACATTTGACTCTATAGACAATGTACATTCAGAATTATTATCAGAATATATCGCCCTCCGAAGGGCACTTTGGAGTGAAAACAATCATGGCTGCCATATTGAAGGGTTGTTCCAAACTGGAGTGCTCAAAACTGGCCACTTCGAAATGAAGCAATTCGAAGGGTAAAACTGAATGACACTAAGGGCTCCCAAGATCCTTTGCGCAGATTCTTTGCAAAATGACTGCGCCTCCGTCTGGACACGGGATGATGATGCAGACAGGCCCTTTAAGAAACAGTTGTTGGGTCCCCTACACCCTTCGAAGCTCTCCCTCCGGAGGGTAAACCCTTTGAAGGGATTAAGGGATTAAGGCATAGGGAGCAGCTCTTCCAAATGGAATGCTGGGAAAGATTTTTTTGGAGCTACTCACAGAGGAAGTTCTGATTTCAAAATAAAAGCTTAGGAAACAAGCAGTCCAAAAAAGCACTGAACCATTACAATGTCACAAACATGCTTGCATTAATACAGAGTATGTAGACTATATGAATGAGTGACCTTACTTTTTGTGAGGCAATCCTGTTTAAAATATGAAGTAGAAATATGAATAGTATATTTTCAATTTTTTTCCAGAAGTCTAAAAATACATTTTCACCAGCCATCGCCTTAATAACTGCATATCCATCACCACTGTTATTATTGCCACAAGGACATAGGAAATTATGGAAAATATAATCTGTTGACTTTTCTTAAATGCCTGAAAATGTACACCTCGAGTCATTACCTTGGAACATTTCCTTACATCAGCCAATACTTGTCTGATTTTCATAATGAAAATATGTTTGCCTTTAAAAACTAATGGTTTTAATTGGGTCATTTATCTATTTTCAGTTCCACGAACATGTAATTTGTCTAAAACAAACAAAAAAAATGTAAATAGACCTAGATTGTACGAAAAAAATGCCTTATCAGCTTTTATGTCTATGCATTACTGTCATTATTAATTGTTTTAATGATGTGGAAATAAGCTGTTGTTCTGGTGTTAATATCAGTCGCACTGAATAAAAGACCAGTGCAATTTGCTGTAGATTTGTGGATCAGTTTTAGCCAATACTGGGGCCAGAAGCAGAACCATCACAACCAGACCAGAACCAGAAAAGGTAGGTCTGAATCTATTTGCAATCAGCTGTTTTGTTGTCAGAGGTACTGAATGTTTGATATCTATTTTGATATCTATTATCATTTGGTTTGAAGTTTTAAAGGAGAAATAAAAGTTGCAGTATTTGCGCTGGTTTTGATATGCCTGGGCAGTGCATGGTCATGCACGGGGTCCCAGGCTCTTGATAGCAGGTAAGAAAATAATTCTGCTGTATCAGATCTTTTTTAAATTATACATTTACATACTGTATGCATATAAAACTGTAATAACATTTTACAATAAGGTTCCATTTGTTAACAGAAGTAGTTAAAGGCATAGTTAACTAAAAATGAAAATTGGCTAAACATTTACTCACCTTCGAGCCATCCAAGAAGTAGAGGAAATTGTTAGTTCATGGGAATAAATTTGGAGAAATGTAGCATTACATCACTTGCTCATCAATGCATCCATTTGCAGTGAATGGGTGCCGTCGAAATGAGAGTCCAAAAAGCTGATAAATGCAATACAAAACTCCACAAGTAATGCAAGTTATCCAAAAGCTATGTGTTTTTAATAAACAAATTTATCTTTAATACGTTTTATGTTAAACCACCCCTTCAGACCAAAATGGTCCATGCCACTTCCTCCATTGATGAGCAAGTGATGTAAAGTTTAACTCCAAATCTGTTCTGATGAAGAAACAAACTCATCTACATCTTGGACGGCCTGAGGGTGAGCACATTTTCTACAAATTTACACTTTTGGGTGAACAATATTTTTAAGTTTGTTTAATGCATTAACTAACATTGGTGTTACCAAAATGTGTATGTACAGACAACAGAAGTCACACAACAATTAAAGAGAAGCTTTTGTTTTGAATTTATGCTCTATTTGTTTTTAAAATTTCACTAATAGCTCACGAAATGAGATCCAGAAGTTTAGCCGCCGTTATGCTGAATCAACCATTGCGAGTGACATCAGCAAAATTGTGGACTCTATGGTTCAGAAAAACTTTGTAAACCTTCTGCTCAGTCAGAGGGAGAAGAAAAGCGAGTAAGTCCGGGAAAATGGGCAGCATGTATGTTACAATATTCAGGTTTTATAAAGTAACAGGCAAGATCTCGTTTCTACAGAACAACTACAGAAGATCCAGACACCCGGATCTTCAATGACCTGCTAAAAAAAGAGTTTGTGATGTGGATTCAGAGAAAAGGCGATGCATTCAAGTAAGTTGACTTCTGCAAGTGTGATTTACCATGTAAAATGCATTTACCATATTTTTCTTCCTCGGCCAACAGGAATCAATAATGCTTAACAGAACATGCCTCTAAAGTGGCTTGGAGAACAGACCGAATCCAAGTTTGATTTGAAGAGTGCACTGGAAATGTTTAGTTAATCAATGTACTGAAACTCTAAAGGAAAATCTCTTAAAGTGGGGGTGAAATGCTATTTCATGCATACTGAGTTTTTTACACTGTTAAAGAGTTGGATTCCCATGCTAAACATGGACAAAGTTTCAAAAATTAAGTTGTACGTTTGAAGGAGTATTTTTGTTTATGTAATGAATTAAGCTGAAATGTTTTTAAATGTCTTTGATGCTGATGTTAACTGATAGCTATATATTAAATAATCCACAGTGCTGACCAATATAGTACTTGTACATAATACCTATTTCATATCTGAACAACTATGTAGCTGTAATAACTAAAATACCTCTGCATGTACCCACATTTAATTATTAGTTCTTAATGAATGTATGTGCACAAATAACCTGCTTTGCTGGACTCTGCCTGAAGACATTGTCTTTTGAATGGTGAAGTTCCTCCCCTCAGTGGTTGAGCTCTAAAAGAACAAATGTCAAGAGGTAGGTATATTGCTAGATATAGTACAGAGTACTAGTAGCAACATTAGAGTTTCATGTAGCAACATTCAAAAAGCTACATACATTTGCAGAGTGAAGCTGTCCAGGAGAACAGAACACCACCACCTTCTGATCATGTCATCCTTTAAAATAAAATATACACACAAAAATCATCCATGTCTGTTCAAATAACTTGACAAATGTAATGGCATACCTCTGTAAAATCAAACCTAGGAACTAAAGCCATGTACAGAGTTTTTTGTTACAATCCGCAAAGAACAATAAAATGAGCCATTTATAACAATTATTATATAAAAGACACGATGATAAATATAAAAATCAATACACAATACCTATATGAAACACTATTTATTTACACGATTGTAAATTCACTATATAAAATTAAATTCACTAGAGAAAAAGTTTGCGCGGGCAGCCATCATCAGATTTGGATGTCGGTCAAAAGGCTCGTTGCCTCGTTCGCGGTTGTGGCTTCAGTCGAATTCAATGAGGCGCGGTGGTTTATGGGATGAGTAGTTCCTGTGCTCGAAATGAAAATATGTACACAGTCTTGTACCTTTGACTCTTTTTGGATTTTCTCTTAATTTTTTGATTCGAAATTATATGTTATATGCTTATGAGTTTCAGCCATAGCTGGTTACCCTCACACATGCTCTAAAACTCTGTAGATACGGATTTTTTCCGAAAGTCAATGGGAGAAATGAATGGGAAATTTACTTCCGGCACCAGAGCTCTCTCAGGCTGTGGGCGGGACTGTGATCATACCATAGACAGTAAAAGAAATGGACACAGCGACCCCATTGGAACTCAATTGAGACAAGTGAAGCCCATTTTTAGCGTTTTTTAGCACTCCTGTTTCTGACGCGCAGACTCAAACGAAGCTTGACGTCAGCAACCTGTCTGCCAGATGTAAATCTTCTAGTAGCTGTGCGTGCAAACTGCCATCGTTAATCTTGCAGAGACGGCGAGCTTGAGCGGGGAGTTCTTTATCGTGAGTGAGCAGGAGTAAGTATTCTGATTAATTATTGTGTATAGTATTTTAAAATGTAACACCAATACGCCATATTAAGTTAATTGCCTGCGAGCTTCTCCTCCTGTCTGTACGGTAATGTGACAGAGAGAAGAGTGGTTATGACGCAATCGTTAGCCTATTTTTTTACAAAAACTGTTTATACGGGGCCATAATGTAACATAGAAGGTAATGGAGCCCTTTATACATTGTCGTGTATCTTTAGAAATAAATAATGGACAAACGGAGTCTTTAAACGCCTCAGATGTAAAGTTATTCGCTGTCAAAGTGACACCAAAATGAATGGGAGTCAATGGGAATGCTAACGCAAGTGAAGTTCTGCTAAAAGATGGCAGCCCCCACCCGACTTCAACTTCCGGTCAAGTTCCTTGCCCCCTGGATCATACTGTGATGCTCTAGTGTTATTACTCTGCTGCTGCAGTTGCCACCGTTCTGTTTGTTTCAACGCAAACTGCCCCCTGCTGGCTCGGAGCAAAATGTCAAAGGCGGGGAAAACAAATATGGTGAAGTGTCGCCCCGCACCATCGTCCAGACTGCACTCTGGGGTTACTTGGAGAGAGGGGTTACATAAGCAAATATATACAGTTTCAATACATACCACATAGAGACACTGTTGAAGTCGTTGCTGCTGCTGCTCTCATTCAGTTTCAGCCTCGGGATCTAATTCTGGATCATAAATAAACGGCTGAATCTGACTGTTAGCCATGGTTTGTTTTGGGTGATGTTTTTTTTTCCTCAGGGTAATGTCACAGCTTCCAAACGCTCTCAACGCAAAAAAAGCCTACTCGCGCTCGTGATTCTTTAGCTCCGCCCACACGTCACGCCTCCAGTGGCTCGTGTTTTTCCGTAAAAAATCGGCACAGACTATTTTTCTCTTATAAATATAATAAAACTAAATACTTTTTGGAGATATGAAGGATGCAGCTACTACTCTATAGGTACTCAAGATTAACAGGAGATTGAGTGAAAATGAGCATTTCACCCCCCTTTAATTCTAATTAAATTTTTCAGTATCATAAATTATGGTTTGTACTTTATTATCATTAATATTAGTCACCCAAAACGGAGTCATTTGTGATTTGAACATATACTACTGATCCTCTCCTAACCACTTTGTGAAATATATCCAACATGGAATACATTTGAACCATCCAGAACAATGTGGGTGGGCTTGATGTGTAAACCTTGCCATGCACATGCATTTGAAATGAATAAATAAACGCTGTAAATTTGTGCTCATTCACATTCTCTTGGCCTTGCATACACATTCTTTCACTGATGTGGTAGAACTGATGAAGTAAACATTTAAACTCATTTCAGCACATCGCATCAGTATCCAGAAAT
The DNA here is from genome assembly GCF_003368295.1 of Carassius auratus. Taxonomy (NCBI): domain Eukaryota; kingdom Metazoa; phylum Chordata; class Actinopteri; order Cypriniformes; family Cyprinidae; genus Carassius; species Carassius auratus. Next base: position 20,231,457 of record NC_039254.1, read on the forward strand.
CATTACTAGACTGGTAGGACATCTAGTGGTGACCATGTGAAGCTACAGGTGAAAAGGCCACATATTAAAAATACGTTTCACTTTGAACCCAGACAGTTTCAGTGACCTAAATGTTGTTGTTTTTCAGTGTAAGACAGCAGCAGCACATTCTAACACTTGAACAATGAGGTAAAAAAAACTTGATTGCCTTCAGATTTATAATTTTTTTTTTACTGGAGGAAGTGATCCATCTTGTCTTCCACCACCTGTATATGTTCTTGATGCTCAAATTTTGAGAGGGAGCTCATCCTGTAGGTTCTGTACTGTATGACTTAATGAACCTGTTGTGTTCGCTGATGAGCAGGTGTTTCATAGATGGATCACTGACATATTGTACAGTTTCTATTTTCTCCTCGCTTCTGATTTTCATCTTCTCTTTCTCTGCCAGTTTACCAATGAGGAGAAAACCCTTTTGCTGGTTGATTTTGCTATTGCATTCAGGCTCCCGTAGACTATGTCTCTACATGTGTACCTTCAATTTTGCTTGCTTTTTTGGGATTGTCTTTTTTATCCTTTTTTTTTCTAATCTGTGGCTTTTGCATTGTTTGGCTCCACTGTTCATCTTTTACAGGTGGTGGTGGAGTTGCATATTCAGTTTTTTCTCTCCTTCTTTTCTTGTCTCAGATCCAGCTCTACGATCATTTCACTCACTCTCTTACGCTTTTCAGGAATTACATCTTCAACCTTTTTTATCACAGAATACAACAAATTAATGTGTTTAATTTCTCTGGGCCTTTTTTTCCCAGCAAATTGATCTGCTATGTCCTTGGTGTTTTATTTAAGGCTTTGTGTATATTCTCAGTTGAAAGAATGGCTTCTTTCGATAGTCTTTCAATAAAAGAAAATTAAAATAAAAGGAAGAGAATTAAAATGGTGCAGGTGTCACTGAAGCTGTGATACAGCTGTGTTGTTGTTTTTTTTCAAATAGTCAGCTACCAAACTCACAGGGTTTTTTTTTTTTTTTTTTTTTGAGAGAGAGAGAGAGAGAGAGAGAGAGAGAGAGAGAGAGAGAGAGAAAATAGCTATGGTGCAGTAACCCTGCATATTAAGGATATTTTCAAAAATTTGATACGAATCATATTCAAATAAATACAGAAATTGTTTATTTTATTCTTTGTTTAGAACATAATTTTAAACGTTGTGTAGTTAATTAATAGTTTGAATAACAAATAATAAAATATTAAAAACAATATGAATAAATGCCATTCGGAAAGTAACAAAACAAATTATGTGGTAAAATTGTTTTTTGTAAAACATTAAAAAAAAACTTGAATGTGAATTTAATAAAAAAAGGAAATTAATTAATTTGAATAAAAAATAAACAGCTGAAAACCCATCATGCTTATTTTTATTGCTAAATATGATCCCCCATAACACCATACTACTCGCATTGCCTACTGTTTTTCTCAAAGGCCTACTATACGTTAGTAGGTAAGTGTGTCCTCTTTTCCTCTTTTCTACTGTTTACAGCATGAAATAAACCAATATCAGAAGACTTATTGAAAAAAAATCTGAACATTTTAAACAAAACAAATGTCTCATGTAATCGATCAATCAGTGTTTTGAAAATTGTCAATAAAACAGCATCATAACAGTTGTATTAACATAATATTTACCGAAATGCAAACAAAATAACTTTGCGAACATCGTTTTATTTATTTAATCATATTTTGTTTATTTAGGCTATTTATTTTTTGAGTACATGGAATTTTCACATTGATCAACTTTTTTGTGCAAAATAACTTTAATCTCGTAATTTTGACTTTATTCTGAAAATATTATGACAAAAACACTGCCATATTTACTAACACAAACATAGCCTACTCTTGGCACAGAGGCCCAAAATGTAGAAAGACTGAAAGAAATTAAATAAAAATTACTCACTACTCACATTTTAGTTGTAATTAGTTTTATTGAATTACCTTTCTTTGAGCAAATTCATACACAATGTCCTTGTTGTTTAAAATTAAGAACAATACGTTGCCTCGTTTTACTTTAAAAAGCCTGCAGTATATATAAAATTAAGAAGAATACATTAACTCTTTTTAATTTAAAAGTCACCCTCTGCGGACCCCTAATCAGCCTGGGCCCATAGGACACCCTACCGTGGACTATCGACACGCAGTGGCCACTGTAAGTCCGCGTGACCAAAAGTGAACATGGAAGTGTTCCATTTGGGACAGGGCCATACCCTGCAAACCCAGACGTTGTTCTCCAGACCGACGGGTGGCGTTATCGGACACATTCACCAAAATATTACTGTCGAGATCATAGTGGTGTTTAGAAGAGAGAGCACAGAACGTGAATGTTTTCTTCCTGGTTTGTTTGGAACGTTGTAGAGAAGAAGAGCATAACGTTAATTGAAAGGGAGCGTCCCTTAGTTTGTTTTATTGTAATATATTTAATTTATATCTGTTTTGTCGTATTTTGTCTCGATGTGTAACTATGTAGCTCGTGAGCTGTTCAGCTGACTAGGAGGTAAATTACTACAGTTATCAGAACAAAGCAATAAAACAGTTTCATTTTTGTATTATTATAGTATTGTAGGGGCTTTTATTGAGGCATCATGCACAGAAGAGGAGTAGGAGCTGGAGCGATCGCCAAAAAGAAACTTGCAGAGGTATGATGACATCACTTCTGCGAGATTTGGGAACTAGGCAAATCTTTTGGCATATTCATACAAGCTTATTTGTTTACTGTCACAGGCAAAGTATAAAGAGAGAGGAACTGTCCTTGCTGAGGATCAAATTGCACAGGTGCGTGTAGTCTACTGAGCAAACCACACGGATGTAACTTAAAACAGCACTGACCACATTATAATCAGACCCTGTGTGTTACCCTTGTAGATGTCAAAACAACTGGAAACCTTTAAGACCCATTTGGAAGAGTTTGCCAGCAAACACAAACAAGAAATCCGTAAGAACTCTCAGTTCAGGGTGCAGTTCCAAGAGATGTGTGCCACCATAGGAGTCGACCCACTGGCATGTACGTGTCCTATCAGAAATGTTCCCCATGAACCTGAAATTGATATGTCTTTTTTAAATGTTCATGGGTCAAAGACGGCACGACTCATTTTTGCTCAGAAATAAATATATATAAATAAATAAATACATAATTGGTGGAAAATATACACACACAATTAAGCAGGACACATTCTAATGAATGGGGGGGAACTTCTGGGTTGATACTTGCAAACCATTTTTCATATTTGACCCTATATGAAAACTGTGTGGATGTATTCTAATTATTATATAAATTATATTTATAATTAATTATAACATTAATGTCAATTATAATAATAAATATTCCATTTGTAAGTAATTATAATTATACAGAATTTGTATGATTTATTAGGGATTAAAATGCGGATACATTATAATTACTAATAAACTAGTGTACATGATTAAAGATGTATTTATAATTGCTTATATTTCATTCTTTTCAGTTTTAATGAAACCTGTGTGGATGATTTATAATTAACTGATTATTATGTATAATTTAATTTATCGATTAAAATGATAAATAATTCATATAATGATTAATCATAATTTCAAAGAAAAAGTTATATGTCCTTATGAACTTTTTTTTGCTGTATGTGTGCAGCTGGAAAAGGATTTTGGTCAGAGATGCTTGGAGTTGGAGATTTCTACTATGAGCTTGGTGTACAGATCATTGAAGTCTGTTTGGCTCTAAAACACAGAAATGGCGGTAAGTTTTGCCAGTTTAAAAGTGTTAAAGTGATAATTCAGTTTTACATATTATCAATATTACAGGCCTGTGTTTTTATCTTGAAGATAGTATGTGTGTCACAAAACAAACTGCATATTCTCATCTTCCATATATTTTAAATACTTAATAAACGGCTTTCTGGTATTCTTGATTCTCATTATTCAATCATGCTTTCAGCAATCAGATATATTTCTAAAATATGATGACCATGATTTCCTTCTTCGTATATAAAAACACATTAAAAGACCCGATCAGCTTGTCAGTGTTTGACAGTAATGAATCTAAATGTGACCCTGGAGCACAAAACCAGTCATAAGTAGCACGGGTATATTTGTAGCAATAGCCAACAATACATTGTATGGGGCAAAATGATTTTAATATGAAATTTGAAATGAAATTTTTCTTCTATGACAAAAATCATTAGGATATCAAGTAAAAATCATGTTCCATGAAGATATTTTTTACATTTCTTACCATAAATATCGAAGCTTCATTTTTTATTTATACTAGGCATTGCTAAGAAACTTAATTTGGAGAACTTCAAAGGTGATTTTCCACAATATTTAGATTTTTTTTGCACCGTAAGATTCCAGATTTTCAAATAGTTGTATCTCAGCCAAATATTGTCCTAATAAAACAAAAATGTATGGAAAGTTATTCATTCAGATTTCAGATTATGTTTAAATCTCAATAAAAAAAAATGTATGACTGGTTTTGTGGACCAGGGTCACAAATGTCTAATATGACTTTCTAAAACGTTCTCTATGAAAATAACATATAAATGTAAATATTAACCAATGAATTACTTTATTTTTGCAGGTCTCATCACACTGGATGAACTTCACCACCGTGTCTTGAAAGGAAGAGGGAAGTTTGCACAGGATGTGAGCCAGTGAGTGTATATAGTGTTCTCTAGCTGTTCTGAACACATGAACTCTCTTACCAACCATTATCATCGTCACTCAGGGATGACTTGGTGCGGGCCATCAAGAAGCTCAAGGCTATGGGAAATGGCTTCGGGATGATTCCTGTTGGAGGCTCTTATCTAGTCCAGTCGGTCCCAGCAGAGCTCAACATGGATCACACTGTTGTCCTTCAACTAGCAGAGGTAATCAATACCAAACAAAGCCTGAGACCTTTACACTTCCATGACGTCAGATCTGATTATTGGCCATGTTTTACAGAAAAAGGGCTACGTGACAGTGAGCGAGATCAGAGACAGCCTCAAGTGGGAGAGAGAGCGGGCCAGTCACGTTCTTGTAAGTGTACAGGAAAAACCAAACGCCGCTCGGAATGCTTTCTATATCATATAGTAATGATACCTTTTGCGCTGTTTTTCAGGATCACCTGCTGAAGGAAGGCTTAGCATGGCTGGACTCCCAAGCTGTGGGAGAGCCACAGTACTGGCTTCCTGCTCTGTTCTCGGAGCTGTTATCACGGGACGTTACGCCTGAGGAGGCCAACCAAATGACACCTTGAGAATAAGACGTTATTTTGTAAATAGGTTGTCTTGGTGGATAGAGGCGGAGGTCAAAGAATGTCGCAATGTTGCAGTGAAAATGAAGAATAAAAACATCTATTCAGTCACATTTCTCACAATATGTTTATTATTCCAATGCCTTATTAACCACTGGAAAAAGTTTAGGGAAATAAGACCATGCCAGTTGTTGTAATTGTATAAGTGCAATCTGTATTATATCTCCTATAAAAAAATATATAGATGTATATTGAAAATGAGATTCCAGTTTATTCAGTGATACTAGAACCATGACCTAATAATAAGAAAAATCGTCCCTATTTTAGATAAGTAACAGCTAATAATAAAAGATAAGCGCGGCATATCTAGAAAATCCTGGACTATTCAGTGCAACCTTACTTTCCCAAAGACAGTATAGCAGATGAATAAAAAAATGGACTAATCCTCATGACTATAGACGTGATCTTCAAACTCCTGCTGCTCCATATCATCACAGATCAGAGTGCAGAGTGGACAGATTTTGTGAGACTGCTCGTGTTCTACCAGTTCAACCTCGTTGATGCCAGGAAAGACCACCCGACAATGCTGGCAGACCCTAATCTACACATAAGGAAATGCATACAGTTGAATCATTTTGACCTCATTCTTGAAATACTGCATTCATTAAAAAAGTAATTACCTGTTTATCTTGATCAGAAGGATTTGCTATAATGTAGAAATGAAATCTGAATTTAATAAACTTGGAGAAATGCTTCAATTTCCTTTTTCGTTGACTGTTCTTATACCAACCTGTCATGTCATCAATGTTCTCATAGAAATGAGAGTCAGGTGTTTGCTCCAGGGAGTCCAGTTGGCTTTGAGGGTTGGATATCTGATCAGACATTGCAGCAACAGATGCGACCTGGTAGTCAAATATTGTTCTTTTAAGCTTATTTATTTCTGCTTGCAGTTCCTAAAGATAAAAAGAAAAAAGTCTTCATGAAATAATTGACTGGCATGTCGTTCAGTGCCCCACAACATCTTTGGTGTTAATATTTTGTAGAAATGTCTTAAAATATGCTACTGTTCAAAAGTTTGGGGTCAGATTTATTTTATAATTTAAAAAACATTTCAGCAAACAGTAATTTTATAAGACAGTAAATACATTTATAATGTTACAAAATTTTATATCCTGAAAAAAAATATATTAAGAAGCAAAACATTTTCAAAATAGATAATAAGATTTCTTGACCAGCAAATCAACATAACTGAATGATTTCTGAAGGATCATGTGACACTGAAGACTGGAGTAATGGCTGCTGAAAACTAAGCTTTTCTATCACAGGAATAAATGGCATTTTTTTAAGGAAGCCCGTTTCTGCCACTAAATAAAAAAATAAAACAAGGTAATTGTGACTTTTTTTCTCACAGAATTGTGAGATATGAACTCGCAACTGTGAGAAAAAAGTCAGAAAATGAACTCGCCATTGTGAGAAAAAAAAGAAAGTCAGAATTGCGAGATATAAACCTTTTTCTCAGAATTCTGAGTTTTAATCTCACAATTCTGACTTTATAACTTGCAATTGTGTGTTATAAAGTCAGAATTGCAAGATATGAACTCACAACTGCAAGTTATAAAATCAAATTTGCAAAGCTATAAACTCGCAAAAAAAAAAGTTGAAATTACCTTGTTTTATTTTTTATTCATTGGCAAAAACAGGCTTCTATACATTTTAAATTATATTAAAATCGAAAAAAAAATGATTTGTAATAATATTTCACATTATAGTTTTAGACTTCATAACAACCCCAAACTTTTGAACGTGTAGTGTAGCTAACAGTGATGTTTAATGTGTCATATCAAAACAGATCACCTCGTTCCTTTCCACAAGCTTCTCTCTGTCTGATCTTGATGTCTCTGCCATTTCATAAATTTTGTCTTGTGCCTGCTGGAGCTGGACCTGTAATGACAAATTGTGTGGAATCAGGATCGAAATCTTGATTATTATTCCTAAACGTACTAACAAAATCAAACTAAAGTTGAAAATAGGAGGTAAAAGATTGAAAAACATGACACTAAATTGAAAAATACCTGGATTTGATTGGATTTCTCATCCTCTGTCTGTTTCAAGGTTATCTCCTCAAGCTTCCTTTTCACTTCCTTCAATTCCTGCTCGGCGGTTTCCGCACGTTTGCAGGCGTCTTTGCAACTCTGCACCTCACAGCGAAGCAGCCCTCTGGCCTCTGTCAGCTGACTGAGCAGCGCTTGAACCTGTATCTGAGTCACAAAGAGGACAATACTTCATGAAAATAGAGTTTTTTTTTTTTGTATTAATGGTTTGAAGTCTTCAAACTTCCAAATAGATCAGCCTCAGTGACAAGCCTCACTTTACAGTGTTCTTCTTTCTGTTGGGCTTCATGCTCTAAGGATGTTTGTAATGCTTTGTTTTCAGCCCTCCGGTCCTCCAGAGTCTTTTTTATCCTGAGCTCCTGGATTTCAGCGTGCAATTTCTCATAGTCTTTCCTGCTGCTTTGCACATCCACCTAAAACAGAATAAATGTGAAGCATCCTAGACCACAACCTTTTTTGCATTCATTTGGTTGTTTTCTTTTCAATTCTTACTCTGCCTTTGTCATGGTTTTTGTAATGTCATGAATTACGAAGCGTCTTTGTTTAGAGGCACTATTTTTTTCTTAATTATCATTAACATTAATAACACATATTAAGAACACATTTGCAAACCTGTAGCAGCTTGACTTGGTCCTGTACTTTGTTGTAATTTTGCTCTGCTTCTTTCAACAAGGTGTTTAGCCTGGAGAAATATAGATACAAATATGCACATAAAGAATATAGATACAAATATGCACATAAAGATGCACATAAAACATGGAGATTTCCATATTAAGGACACTCACCTAAGGACTTCCCCATTCTTGAGTTCAAGCTGTTGCTGTAACTCTGTCCTTCCTTTCTTAAGCAAGCAGATCTTTTGAACAGCTCTATCGTACTTTTCTTGCAGAGATGTCAGTGACTGTGAAGAGTTTTCATTATAAAATCATACAGATTAAATTACAGAGACACTGTAGCTAAAATATCCAGCTGTGTCAGTGTCTCCACTGGTTGTTCTTTCTTTACCTCTTCAGTGCAGTTTAAACTGGGAACATCTGGCAGTGGTGGTTCTGGTTTATCCTTTGACTTTGAATCCTCTATGGTGCTCTGCAGTTTAGTATAAAGGCACATTTATAACCAGAAATAAAATTTAAGAAATAAATATTAAATAAAATATAAATATTACATACACAACTTAAATTAAATTTGAAATGTTGCCTTGACAAATAACTGAAATTATAAATGTTAAGTTCTAAAACCAAAACTGAGAAATAAATACATTAAAATAAAATCAATTAAAGCTACAGAAATATAAAAAAAAAACTAACAGAAATTACAAAAGACAAAAATGTATAAAATTACTATATACAACTAAAATCTAAATTAAATTAACAACTGAAAGTATAAAAAGCTAATTGAATGCTATTATAAATACTATAATAAAATATAAATAATATATACAAATAATTATATATATGTGTGTGTGTGAGTGTGTGTGTGTGTGTGTACTCAAAAAACAATAGGCATTGGCTTTCATTGCAGAAATCACAAATACTATCAAAACTATTGCAAATAATAAGTGTTTACATGTTTACATATGTGTTTAATACAAGAAAGAGAGTCAGACTAACCCTGAGACGGCAGATCTCATGCAGTCTTTCACCCAACTCTTTTTTCAGGATCACATTTGTTTCTTTTAAAGACTCAATTTCTTTCACAAAGTCTTCTTTCTCCTTCTCCAGCTTTTCTGCCTGCTCCTACTCACAGGGACATTCGATGAATGATTTTTTTGGCCAATTAGTAATATTAATTTTAAGCTTCTAGCAGAAAGTACAAATATCAAAATATCAAAATTATCAAAAATATCAAATATCAAATATCAACTTCCAAAGGAGATGTACCTGTGTAGTTATGACTAACAGGTCCTTCTCCAAGCTGCAGTCAAGGCTTGCTTCTGCTGGGTTTTGGAAGCAGAATGGGGTGCTGGCTCCTTTGACATGACCAAAGCTGTCCACATAGCAGAACTGGTAAAACTCCCCATCATCCTTGGGCAGGTAGCTCTCTGAGTGAAAAATCACTATCATTAGAGTTTAATATATAGGACAGTGGTTCACACCACAATATTCAATGACTCTCTATATAATAAATTATTAACAGAAACTGGCAGTGTTAAAATAAGTAATTAACCACAAAAGCAGTTTAATTAATTTTATAATTATTATATTATATTAATAATAATTAAAAATACTAGTGGGCCTAAGCCACATAGCTGAGACTGATATAAGGATACACCATATTGGTTATTATCATCCAGTAGTTTTTTTTATCTATCTGTACTACTGTTTGATATTGGGTATTTGATTGTTAATTTTGGATATCTTATTATAATTTATATTTAAATATTTAGGTCTTAAAGTTTTTTAAAGTTAAAAGTCTACTCTCACTCAAGTCCAAGAGAGATATTTGAATGTTTATATATATATATATATATATATATATATATATATATATATATATATATATATATAAACTGCCCTTGCCCTGCCATTTTCAAGTAATCCTCACCATGTGCATCCCACACATAATTAATTGCCAAGAAAGTGGCACAAGGAAATCAAATCCTTCAGACACTTGAAACATCACAAGATCACTTGATTTAGGACCCTTGCCCTGAGTAACATGAGCAGTACCCTAGCCTAGACGTGGACCTCTGAAGTTCGTGATTCAGCCTTTTAAAATAGCAGCACAACGTCACATCCACAGCATTGGTGCACATTAATTACACTAGGGTCACAACTAAAGTTACCAAAGACATGATAACAAGATAACCTGAGGGGGACACATCAAGTCCCCTTTTTACATTCAGTTTCAAGCAGTATTGAATATTTGCATCACAATAATATTTCAGACATTGTTGTAAACCTCGGTCTCGCTTCTTAGGTTCTGGCACTAAAACGCAACTCAGTTAATGGGGGAAAAATACTGGAAAGATTTGATGGGTAAAACAGAAACCTAAAATGTGCAGTGATTGTGATTCCTACCTGAGAAAACCACTTCTAGCACAAGTGGTTCAGGTCCGACGTGGTCCAGGGAAGGTACCACCCATACGTAGGTATAATACTTCTGTGTTGAATTCCAACCAACCTGGGCCATTTGACAGATTACATTTTTTTTTTTTTTTTTTTTTTGAGATTAATACAACACAGGAAATATAGTGCATGCTGTTACTTCTTACACACCTTATAGATACCGATCCAGTCCCTCTGGCTTGGCTCCAGAGCACCGGTGATAGTGTACCGGCAAGTAACCGCGGTGTTCGGCGGATATGATGGAGGAACATCGTTGAAAACTACCTGCGAGTACGATGAGGTCTCCACTATAACGAGGGCCGTCTCTTCCTCCGTTCCGTCATTCATCCCGGTGTTTATGTGGACACAGTCACCTTTCAATGCCCCAAAATATTATTTTAGTCAAAAGCTTCTTTAAGCTTTGTTTTGCCGTTGTTGAGTTATTCTTTCACTTTCATTTTTCTAAGGGCGTAAGGAGGACAAACAAAAGCGACTCGACTGACATCATGCTAGATTTATTTGATTTAGCAACATAGGTCTGTAGTTAAATCTAAATATTGTTTAAACAGAGAAAAAAGTGTTTAAGTAAACGAGATACAGCTTGTAATCTTGAAATGAAAACTTTTTAGTTTAAAATCAGTATAAAACATTGGACAAACCAACGCTTTGGCGTGTTAATTTGGTGATATTTTCACAACAAACAACTTCAATGAATAAAATGTTACCTGAACCTCCTGTCGCAGTCCAGACCGTGTTGAACAGGCGTCGAGATACACAGCAGTTGCTATAAATGGGAGCAAACTAGTAAACACTATCTGGGAGATGTAGTTCTATGCGCAGGTCGGTGCCACCTACGACGGTCCAAATATAACTACAGGGGATTCCCGTGTATTATGTCATCTAGAGCTATGAGTTACAGCCTCATCGAACCTTCTGTAATAGTCGCATAGGAGTCCCTCATTTGTCCACAGTGTGAAAAGATGGATGTCAAAATAATAAAATCATTGTTGGAAATCGTTCAAATAGACGAAAATGCTAGAAAACCAAAGCATTTGTGTGACCTGAAGGTTAAAAGTTAGGGACAAACAAGGGACTAATGAACAAATTTCACTTAAAACAACAACAAACAAGGTAAGAACAAGGTATTACAATAATGGATAATAAATGAATGGTGTCATTTTTATAAATTCAAATTATTTTCTCTTGTGGACTGTATGGAAACATTTTAAGTGAAATACCTTATTCAGGACAGAACTTAATAAACAATAACATGCATTTTGTATGATCCCTCTTATTCTGGTAAAATAATTAACATTTTGCAGATTCTGAATTCTGACTTCAACTATGTCCAATCAGTTGGATTCGAACAATAAAATGGGAATTCAGATATCAAAATTATAAAAAAAAAAATAGGATTAGAAAAAACGTTACAAAACAATCATATAATACGTACTTTATTTAAAAATTACAGTTTTACATCAGAATGAATGAAATGTGTGGCAGTATGTCTACAGGCTGTGAACTGAAACCAAATACTGCAACTGCATTCTTGGTGATCTCGGCATTTATCATGCCACACAGTGGGCACTCCATATGTTACGGTTCAAGAAAAGGCACCAAGGTTGAGGCACTAAAAAACTAGTAATGTACATAATCAGTTCTTAAAAGTGCATGTCTTCACTGGGACAGAGCACAAATGAGTTAAAATAAACATACATATGCGACATGACGTAAGACCAAGAGAAGTAGTATTGCATTATAATGCAAAGCAGAGTATACAATTAGTTGTTATATGTGTGTGTGTGTGTGTGTGTGTGTGTGTATGCATGTAAGTATGTATATATATATATACACACACATATACACACACACACACACACACACACACACATACACAGATGACCTTTAATGCTATTTAAGCTAATTTTAAGTTTGAAATGGCATTACAAAAAGATAAATCACAACATAACACAAAATACATCTTATAAACATATTACGGCAAAGGCAAATAGCCCATCACCCAGAGTTCTTGAGCTTGTCTCCGAATGGAAGCGGTATATATTAGGAATCTCATTAGCATTTTTTCTTTATCTACCCTATATCGCCATGCTTTAGTGTTGGTGTTGCAAATTAAGTCCACCATCTTGGAAATACAGTCAGTAAAGCAATCAATTATTTTAAAACGTTTTTACCATGTAACTTTTTAAATGTCCAAGTGGTGCAGCAGACACACTTTCAGGAAAGTGTAGGACAAAGCAGCTAAACCAACAGATCCACAATTAAAGGTTTAAACAAATGTAGCTACCAAAACAGTTGGGAAACCAATAATGGTCATGTTTACACATGGCCATGTTGTTTGTTAGAGGGACTTCAGGAAGACAAAACCCAGTGCTTGGGCAAAAAGAAGTCTATTAAAGGAAAACACTGTAAAGAAAATGGATGCATGATTTAAATATCAAATAAATATTAATAAAAATTACAGAACTGTAACAATATTTGGGCATAAATTGATAGTTCACACAAAAATGAAAATTTGCTGTTTGCTCACCCTCAGGTGTAGGTGATTTTTTTTCTTTTTTCTTCGGAAGAACAATTAATACGATTTTTGGCTGAAACTGTGATCCTTGATGATTCATAAAATGCAGTTGCTGCCTGACATTGCAAATTTAAAAAGGCATATCAAGGAACACAAAATTAATACCCATGGCTCCTGACTATATTTTGAAGCAAAATGATCAGTCTCTGCATGAAACTAAACTTTTTTTTTTTTTTTTTACAACATTACCTGTAATCCAAAGCCTCAGTTAATCGGTCCTGAGTGATGTCCGGTTTGCAAACAAATCATTCTTTTGAACTGCTTGAACTGAATTGTCTGAAACAGTTTGTGGGATCTACAAGTTACACAATCAAAATTTACTTTTGGACTGACGGTCATTCCGAATTGAAATCAGCCAATATATCGGTTTATATGATTATATGATGTTTTTTGCAAACTCACTCAGCGACCCAGTCCTCTAACAGTCCCTGAAATGTGAACACAGTTCTGACTCGATGAACTGGTGATGTGGGCATGAACCAAGCACTTGTATGAAGGGGAGAAATTAAATCATTTAGCTGATGAAGACAAGTTGCTTATGCATTAAACATGTAAAACTTCCACATTTCACATTATTATTGGGTGCTTTAAAAATACAATTGTGTATGTCATATCCTTGTGTGATTACGTAAAATCACTAGTGAACTGAACCAGTTAATTGAAACAACCTGTTAAAACAAAAACTATTTTGGAAAATAATTGATTTCCCTGTTGCCGGAGTCTAATGATAATGTTTCTTGTACAGACTGATTGTATCGCTTCATAAGACCGGAATATATCGTCAGGTGTTAATTTGGTGTGCCTTGATATGATTTTTTTTATTCTTAAAGATGGGCGTCTACGGAGTTGCATGTTATGAATCACCATGGACCATGGTTTCAGCAAAAAAACTGTTTTACTGAAAAAAAATAAAATCACCTACATTTTAGATGGCCTGAGGGTGAGTAAATCACTTTAAATAGCTTGCATAAAGGTAACATTCAAATTCAGTTCAACTGATGGAACTTACCTCAAGTGCCAAAAGTGACAGCCAGGATAATGGCTAGTATTATAATTAAAATAGCAAGGCATATGGCAATCCATAATTTTTTCTGTGAAGAAGAAATGTGATAATTCAACACTGGCCAATAACGTAATGATATTATGTCAAAAAATAAATAATCATTAATAAGTTACTCACCTTGCGAACTTTTTTTGAAGTTTCTACAGCAGCAGCTGTGTCGGCAACAGCTTTCTCCACGTAGTTATGGGAACTCTTAATGTTCTCCTCAATCCGGTCAACCATTTCACCCTGAATTTTTTATTTTATTTAATGTAAAATACATATTTAAATTTAAATATGGACAAACATAACATTAAAATAAACAAAAAAAAAAATTCAAAATGATAAATCATGGTTTTTAATTGACAGTATATCTGAGGAATGAACTAACCAGTGTGTTCATCTCACCTGTGCTTCCACCTCCATCGCAAGGTACTGAAACATATCATGCAGCTCTTTAATACTTTTCTCTAGCTTGATGATCTCATCATGTCGTGACTCAATCTCGTTCAGAGCCTGTCTCGTAGCTTTAGCATCATTCAAAATCTGCAAGACGAAATTTTTAAATGGGTTCAAAACACTGAACAGGATTTTTAATGGGATCACATCATGTGACATATATAGGACACTATGGTGAAAAATTTCATGGTGCTTCATTTCAGGCAAAGGGGATGTAAGGGTTCTGAATAGATGAGCTGAAGGGCAAGAATGACCGTAATCAAAAGCCTAAAAGAGAAGTGGAAATCCATAAAGGAGGTACTGAAAATGAGGGGCATTTACTTCTAGCATTGCTTTAAAAGGAAAACGCCACGGAAAAACGGTGGTGTTTTCCTTTAATGATGTTGACAACCCAGATTTCCTTTATCTGGAATAAAAAAGGCAATAACAATAAAAAAAAAATACTTTGTCCAAAGGTGCCCCCGGCAATCTTAGTTCAAACTGTAGGTCTTTGCCTAATATTTCTAGTTTTTACAGCTTCACAAGAAACTCTGAAACTCTAAATTCCCTATTTATTATATCACTAAATAGCCGGATAGGCTAAACAATTTCATCAAAAACAAGAAATTACATTTTAGCTGGAACAGTTCTCAAAAGGATCTTACCAAAGAAAGCAAGAGAAAACTAGAAATGTTACATTTAAGTAATCAGAAGTCTAACAGAAGACAGGATATCATCACTCTGTTGTAGTCTACTCTAGAGGTTTTTTGGGTCATCTATCCCTTTAATGACATGCATCAACATGTTTAGGACTATTAGTCTACTGTCACTTTAAGACCTGCACATGTGTCTGTATACAGACACGTATTAACTTTTCTCTCAGGACACTCGGGACAGTAGACAGATTTGTCAATTGCCCAATCAGGCCACTGCAGCATCATAACAAGAGTTTACCATTTGCATGTGTTTTTTTTAAGCCTTGATAATTAAAAAATTCAAGTCAATAAAAAGCATTCGGGCGTGAAAGACAACTCCATTCAGTACTTGCAAGCTGTGTTCTATGTATACAGCGCACGCACAGAGCAACGTGATTGGTAAATACATATAAAAGTAGCCTGTGTCTAAACACCCATCTTGCCAAGTAACTTTGTAGATTTAACAAGGATTTATCTATATTTCGTTTATACAATAGAGTACAGATGTGTTGATCGACTGGACATTTTTTGTCTTCTGATCCATGCTAGCATACCAACTGCACTGCAATTCAATGGAAAAGCTGTATTAGCTTAAAGCCCTCAAGTTACTGTATTCTTTCGTTACTGTTACTCCGGTTTCGTTACTGGTTACTGTATTCTTTCAATTTCTCTAAACAAGTATTTTGGGTGACCTTTTTTATTGAATGCTAGACATCAAGTTGTTGTTATTTTCATCTGAAAGAACTTTTTTTCAGTAAGCTAGGCCCCATGTGTTCAGTAAGCCTGTTTCAGTAAGCTATGTGTTTTCAAGGCTTCAAGGTTTTATTGAATGCTATCTCTATACAAGTGCAAAGTAATGCATTCTTAGTCAGTCTTTTATTTTGTAATTTTAAGAGCAATAAACATATATTGCAATGTTAAGGAATTCATGTTTTTTTCATTCAGATATGTAAATCAACATGTATAAATTGTTAGTAGTCTATTAATGGGGAGATAATCGAAATCGAATCGGTCTGAAAAAATTAATCATTAGATTAATCGATGCATCGAAAAAATAATCGCTAGATTAATCGTTTAAAAAATAATAGTTTATCCCAGCCCTACCTGGCATGCAGGAACAGCATGTGATTGAAATGTTTAACCAGCAAAGCTGTAAAGCACAGACAAATAATGTTCTTTTCGGAGTGCAAATAATTGCAGTGCCCCGTAAGTGTATCTCTACTACTGAGATAACATTTGATGTATCACAGACCCCCATTGTGGACCATTTTCTTCAGGTAATTGTAGAAGAAAAAAGCACTAAATATGAATTGGCACAATGCAAGACTTGCACTTGTGCATTCAAATCAATGCATGCACACTACACAATAAAACACACTCACGTTTTGTGTGAAAACATCAGTTTGCCCACTCTCAAGCATGGATTCTAGCTCTTCATCTGTCACATTGTTACCAGCTGTAAAGGAAACCACATTCACATTAGTTTTATTTATCTTGTTCAAATAATGCAAAAGAAAGCTATGTTGCACTGTCTAATAATGCAGTAGTCAAGCATGTGTACTGATGCCGAGCATTGTGTATCATACAAATGGAAACTCTAAAATGAGGGAAATAATAATGAGAGACCTGTGTGATAATGCAAGTATTGTCAATAGACTAAAACAAGACAGAAAAAGCACATACTGATTTTGAGTTGTCTTTGTATCCTCTCCACATTTCTGTCTCTGTACTGGGCTTGAATTGTATTACAGTGACCCATCACTTCCAGAAATTCACGGGACAAGACACCATGCTTTTAAAGTGTATTGAGGGGAAAAAAGAGAGGAGCAGATTATTCTGAGCCAAAACAAGAGTGTCCATGTATTATATTTACAAATATTTATAATATACGTATTAAAAAGCAACTGACCTGGGTTCGCCGCATTCTAACGTTTATTGGAATATATTTGTCTTCACCTTCAGCTTTCTTAGGTTCAATGCCTGTGACAAATGAATCGTTTCATTTTTCACATCCAGTAAGGACAGCAGAAAACGTTCAATAACATCCACCTGTGTTTATTTATCAGTCTCACTTTTTAACTTCTTTTGGATCTGGCTGGCCATGACTTTGATGTCTTCTCTGAGGGACTGCAGTTCCTTTTTCATACCTTTATTGGCAGGGAGAATTTTTAAAATATATTTATAGATTTCAACATTTTGTTGGATCATAAAACTTGCATGAAAAAAAAATATCTCAAACACCCAAACCTAAACTGAGCCACTCACTTTCCTCTGGAAGTGCGACTCCTAACACCGTTTTCTGTTTGTTCTCCAATTCAGACACCTTCTTTTTAATCGATTCAAGTCCCTCGTGAATTTCCTGAACCTATGTAGAAAACAAGTATGGTATTATTAAGTTAATTATGTTTGATTCAGAAAACACTGCAATCCTAACCCACACAAATACGTAACAAAAATGTAATCATGGTGAACAACTGATGCCACAAGTACTTGTAAGTTTGGAAGTAGTAACTCATTTCTGGAGCCGTTTACACAACAATCCCACAGTTCCCTAATAATTTATGTAAACCTTTTTAAAGAAAGACTCGTTTTCTTTCTCCTCGTTTGCTGAGCTCCCAGATCCGGGCTTTATCATGAGAGCGGTGGTTTCTTCATCTTCATCTGATGCATCAGCAGTCTAGTGAGAAGAGAAGAAAAAGGTATAAAGTACATTAAGATTTAGTTATACGTTAGAAATATTTATTTATAAGCAGTTTAATTCACTTACTTGCGTTACAAATTAGAGAAAACGTGTCAGACAAAATTAAGAGTTTTATGGGAAGAAACAGTGCTATAAACATATGTGATATTAAACTTTTCTCCTCCAACAGTTAGTTACACAGTTCCAGCTGTTACAACAGTTACAGTGCTAAATATAAGTGAAATGAATTCCACTACAACAATAATATATATATATATATATATATATATATATATATAAATCACTGAATCACCTGCAAACATCATTGGCAGCTAGTTTGTTTGTAGACTAAATAGAGTTACACCCACCTACGCTGTAAAACTATATCGATGGTGGTGCAGTGTTAGCTTCCGATTTGTTGTATTTGACTGATTTTTATTTTTTTTAGAATCGCTATAAAGAAACATAAATAGACACATAGCAACAGACTGCGAGATTATATGTGAGAGTGTTAATAAATCGCAGCTGCAGCTGTGTGTAAGGTACAGTATCCGCTGGTTAGCCTGTTAGCACGCTAGCCGGTTTCCTGAGTGCACTGCCCTACTTTGTACTCACATTGCCCAACTCTTTCGTTCGGTCCCGCATTCTCGATGTATCTTGTATTCAACTCCGATGAAAAGTTCCTGTCTTAAGAGGCGTAACGTTAGCTCATCTAAGTTATCTGCAAACTCAATTTAGCAAAACTCAAAAGCAAAAAGAGGGAGTTTCCATTCAAAGTCACATTTCACGCCAGCCAACTTCCACAAATAACTTTGAGAGCAGACTGTTGACGGGCGCTGTGAGGCGTCAAAATGACGATAATAAACTAATATGGATGCACTTCAATTATGCATCGAGTTCAAAATGGAGCGATGTAGATGTATATGAATTTGTCGCTTTCTTCTTCTGTTATAGTTCGCGGAGGTATGAAAAACGACCAAGGCTTTTACTGCCCCCCGCTGGAAAGATATATAGAGGCCTACTATGTTTATTATTTCACTTTGGCAAAAAAACATATTCCACATATTCCACTTCAGATCTCAAGAATCTCATTAAGAAAGCAAACGCGTAAAGAAGGTCTGTAAGTTGGTCAATGTAACTTTAGGAAGAATAACTGTATAATATAGCCTTATATGAATTCAACAGGTTTTTATTTAACAATGTCAATCTCTCTTTGTTCATGTAAACGAAGGAAATGAAAATATCTTGGAGAGCAGGCAATTTAAATTAACAATTAAAGCGTGAATAAATACAAAATAAATGTCTAATTGTAGATTCATAATTAGGAAAACAGATAAATTATCTACTGTACATTGCAACCTGTGGATAATATTGTGGATAATAGTTAAATTCTAAAATTCATTAAAAGGACTGCAAGAACATTCAAATATCAAATTAAAGCTAAGTTTCCCTTTTTGAATGAACAGAAAATACAGATGAATGAGGCTCATTCACAAGCCAGTTTGCCATCAAAGGAAGACAGAGTGATGGCAAAAGCCTGCAGAGCACACATGGGAAAGCTGTAGTCCATGGAGAACACATCTTCAGCTACTCGCCCAAACTGCATCACAATGTAGTCCTCTGGAGAGAGATATTCACTGATATTAGATTTAGAATTAGAAGTAGGAATTGTAATATTGTTATATATTATATAATATAGCAATTAAAAATACAAAATGAGTAAAAAGAACCACTCACCATTATCTGGGTGGACAATCTGAAAGTTTTTCACAGATGCCTGAGTAACCCGGCCATGAAAATTTAGCACATATGACTGAGTTTGCTCGTTCCAGCTGGGTGATTTATTTAAAAGGGTGACAAGATTCTCTTTGTTTCCGTTCTCATATCGGGTGAGCAGAGACTCCAGCTCCTGGGACATGCAAGAGATATTATTTTCATTAGAAATATATATAAAACATGGTGTAATAAGTGAACCAAACACATAATTAGATTTTATCTCAGGGAAGCGTGACAAAAATTTCCAAGACATTAAAAACACTACCATTCAAAGGTTTGGAGTCTACATTTATACAGAAAGAGCGCATTACATTGGTCAAATGTTACATTAAAAGAATACAAAATAATTCACACTTCAAATCAGTGCTGTTCTTTTGATCTTTATATTTATCCAAAAAATCTTTAAAAGAAATGTATTTCCGTTTCCCCCAAAAAAACACAGATAAAAAAAAAAAAGGTTCTTGAGCACCAAATCAGCATATCAGAACAATTTTTTGAAGGATCATGTAACATTGAAGACCAGAGAATTTGCCAGCTTTGACATCACATTTTATTACAATTACACTCTATTTCTGATCAAATAAATGTAGCCTTGGTGAGCAAAAGAGACTTCTTTCAAAAACATTAAAAAGAATTTGGACCCTAAACTTCTGAATGGTAATGCATATCCAAAGGAAGAAACATAATATTGCGACTGATTATCAAAAATAAATAAATAAAATGTGATCACCAACATAATACTCACATTTTTGGGTCGAATAACAACTCTCTCATCATTCTCATGCATACCAGGAATAATTACTGTCATTTTTCTAGGTCCTTTGAAACCCAAAACATTTTTCTCCTGTGTGACAGTAAAGAACAAATTAACGTTTATATATACACACACACACATAAACCATAGACATCTAAAGAAAAAACAGCACAAAGTTGGCATCTTACATAACATATTGCTGCTAGCTCTTGTCTCAGCGTATCTGTTTCTTTAATGAATGGTTTCCTTTCTGGATTCACGCCATTATCATACACAGTGAATTTAGTCCCCAAGACATTTGATCTGAGGAGACACATTTTTAGCATGGGCAGAATTGCAAACAATATTTGTAATAGGGCACTGTAATGGTTCTGACCTTAGTTTGCCAATGTAGCTCTCAGTATCTCTGGATAAATCGGTAGGATCGATTGATATCAAATAATTCGAGGTTTTGCACTTCTTTCTTTTTCTGCCAGCCATCAGAAAGACCTGCCCATTCGAAACATTGGACAAGAGAACAATGATATGTTAAGCAATGAAAATGACATTAGCAGCTTTTCCACTGTCGGTCCAGTGCGAGCCAGGGCTTAAAATGGGCCAGGCAGGGCTAATAGCCTCGGGCCAGTAGCACTGAGGCAGAAATAGCACAGCGTTTCCACCGATGGGCCAGAAGGTCCGCTGTGCTTTATCTAAAACCCGCACTGTCAGGAACAACGTCACACAACCCCATCATTTCACCAACAAAGAGAAGTTATCAGAATAAGAAATAAGTCACGAGAACTAGCGCTATCACAAAACAAACATTATAAAAGCTGCCGTTTGTTTACAGGCTTTGTTAAATATTTAAATCCAAAAGCATCGATGTTTTACTATAATAAGGTGATGCATCATAATGAATTAATTTATCAGGATTGAAAATTAGTCCCACAGAAATAAAGCGTTATGAACATTATGTATCTGTCATTCAGTCGAGTCTGTTTCTGTTCATTTGAAGTCACAATAGCCTATATACATCACATTTAGAAATAATGATAATTTCCATATTTTCATAAAAGCTGCCAAACAAAAACTAAACAAGACGAGATATGACAGATAAAATATGTTACTAAATAAATACACGATTGTGATAGAGAATAAGAGGCTGACATCTGATTTCTTCAAGTGGTCATATTTACCATGTTTACTATGGTAATGTTAATGCCTAGTGTGAATAGTCTTTTGCATCGCTTATAAATATTTCTGCCTTGTATGCTGATTATAATCCATCGGATCAAGTTATTTCAAAAACTCGCTGCTGACTGAAAGTGAGATTTGAGCTCAACTTATTTTCAAAAGTCTTTAATGCTGGTGTTGAAGTTTTCAGCTTTCTGAAACGATTTGCAGCGCTGAGCTCTCCAGACAAGAAACTCTGCCTTTGTTCATAACCACTCCTCCAGCCCCAGTCGGCCCGCTTTGGCCCAAGGTTTTCGTTGGGCCAAAAAACCCGGGCCATTGGCCCCGAGGAAGCACCAACGAGGCACGATCAAGCCCCAGAGGTAACAGTGCAAACGAGACTGGCCCTGGCACGCGCTAGCACACCCGCTTTTGGCTCGACAGTGGAAACGCGGCTAGTATTTTTCTTTATTCACATTTCTGCTAACCCTTTTCCCATCCTCCTTTTCCATATGGAGGTAATATGTGGGAAAGATGCCTTTCTCCACTCCCCTCCTGTCTCTGGTGATCCTGCACTGAATGGTCACATCTCTCGGAGCAGGACGCATGGCAAACTGTTCCAGATCCTCCAAAGACATCGGAGAGGACTGCACAAGAAAGAAAAAAGATCAGGGTTATTGTATTAACTTCAACTAAACCTTAAACCATAAATATATATATATATATATATATATATATATATATATAATTTTCCTTGCTTGAAATAATAAAGTGAAATACAAAATAATAATAATAAACTTTTAGTTTAAGTTGAAGTACTAAAACAACTTAGAACTTAAAAAAAAAATAACTATAAATACATGTTTAAAGGTGCTGTATGTAGGATTCACACCGAGTGGCTAAATTAGGTTTTGTGGTCCAGATGTAAAATATTGGAGAGGGTTTTTTTCACCCGGTCCCTCCTCCTCAGACTTGTCACACGGAGGTTGCCAGATCGACGACACAAACAGGAACGAGCGCACTTGATGATGAATGAAATTAAATACACTGAGGTTTCCGCCAACTGGCAACCCAGGGTGCCGAAATACAATTGGGTAAACCGACAGTGAGCGGGTTTCACAAACCAAAACAAAGATTGACATTGCGGCCAGGAACGCACATTTTCAAAGGAGAATAACTGACTGTAGCGTTGTTTTTCTTGTTTCTTAAATATCTTAAAACATGTTATTCTATTTTTATGCTTTAGTAGAGTCAAAAACTTACATACAGCACCTTTATCTCATAAAAAGGGCAAAACAAAATGACTTTTTAGCTTTCAAATTTAAATGGAAAATTAATATTTATAAATAATATGCACACACACAGTGTATATAACACTAAACAAATTAATATAGACTACATCTTACTCTTCCCATGTCCAAAGAATCACTATCAGAGACGGGCTCCTTATAGTTGGAGTTTAAAGAAGCAATACTGTCATCAGTTTTTGCTCCTTTTTTAGACTTCTTTGGTGGTTTTTTAGCTTCCCTCTTTTTGTCCTCCTCCTCTTCGTCCTCTTTTTCTTCTTCACTATCACTGAGATGACATCTCACTACAACGACAGAAAACTAATATTACCAATCAGGCCAGATCAAACGAAACCATCATGAAACAAAAAGGTTAAGACATGTATGATTTTATACTCGGTTTGGGATGTTGTTTTTTCTTTGGTGTTGGAGGAACGCAGTCTTTTGTTTCGTCCTCGCTCTCTGATTCAGGTTCTTTCTCTTCATTAATGTTGATTTCCACAACTGAATCAGTCTGAATGGTCTGAATCGCTGTAAAATACCCAGAGTTGGAATGTTAACAATGCCAATGTCAGCTTATTTCCTATTTATGGATGAGGCACTGGGCCGTGTGACAGGAAACGGCCTCTAACAATGGAGACACATCTCCGGTACACTTACAAGCCTGTTCCTCTGTCTTCACTTTCTCCTTGGATTCATTTTTCTTATCCTTCTTCTTCACTGTTTTTTTCTCTTTCCCCTCATTTTCCTCCACTTCTAATGCAGGTTTGTCCTCAAGTACTAGAATGTGCAATTCAAGTAAATGTAAAGGCATGTCACGCGAAAGGCAGATACAAAGGTTATAATTGAACATAGAAATAAAAAACTCACATTTTGTTTGCCCTTTTTTAACACCCTTCTTCTTAGTTTTCTTTCCATCTGCCTGTCCGTCTGTGACTAAAGTGCATTTAGTGCTGTGCCGTGGGCTGATCTCTAGATCGATTTTCTTAGGGATGACCGGAACAGACTGAGCAACCTCTTCAGAAGCCTCTTCTGTCCTGGATGAAATGGTCATCTCTCCTAAACAAATCTCTTCCACCGTGTTTTCGTAAATCTGCTCGGGCTGTGTGTCTGACAATAAAAAGGCAGGGTGTTATTTTCTGTAAAACGGATGACTAATAAAAAACATTACATGTTAACAATACAACACAGTAAGTGATTACAAACCACTGAGGGAAACGTTGCTCTGAGATTGGCTTATCAATAAAGCTGTATCATCAGACTCAGCTTTCTGTTTGCGTGTCTTGGGACGAATGTCACGATTCGCAGTGATCATCCGGGCATCTGTCCTTCTTCTTTGTTGTTTCTTGATTAATAGCGAACGCTGTAAGAATTGACATGATATGAACTGCTGCATCAGATATATATATATATATATATATATATATATATATAGTCTAATCCAAAGACATTCATTTCTGAGATACTTACCTGATTGTCCAGCTTCTGTTGTCGGACACCTGCATCCTCCATTTCTTGTGTTGGAAAAGAACAAATAGGCTATCAACATTTTGACAAAGATTCCATGTTTTTATTTTCATAAACTCACCAGCTATCGAAGCGATGTCTCATTGTCTCCGTCTGTCTCTGCAGCTCCATATGACATCCCCACCTGTATGCGACAGAAGCTAAAGAAGATTACAGCGGATAAAGTTCTTACACTCCACTGAGACGTCATGTAGAACAGATCCTTCATCCTTACTGAAAACCGCACCAGTGTCACAATATTAAGTGTAATACCAAAAACGAATATATATATTTCTGCAAATTCCTGTCAAATTAAGCATTTAATGCAAGACTAACCACTGTTTATTAAGGCACTTGTCGATTTTGAGATTTTGCTTCCTTAACTTGTCTATTTTTTTTTTGACTTGTGGGAAGAAAACATCCTAAATACACTATTGTGTCTGTAAATGTCAATTACAATACATAGGCTATTTTTAAAAGATGTTTAAAAGATGTTTCCTTTAAATTAGTTTTTTTTTTTCATGCACTGACTTGTGCAGCACTTTACAGTTTTATTCTTATTTATATTCTTAAAATTTGTTAATGTATCACTTGCCTTACTTATGTAACGTTTCACACTTAAAAATGTGTTTTATTTATTTAATTGTTTAAATTAATGGAGTAATATAAAGACTTATCCAAAGTTCCCCCTTTAAGAAACTTTTAACTCTAACGCAGTAATAAAACAAGCATTTTGAACCTTTATGAGCTTTTCAGGCCAGTTGCAAAATAGTCTTATAAGTTAGTGATCTTTTTTCTTTTTTTTTTTCGTTTTGACTGGTTATAGCTTAAAGTCAGTTACATAGAAAGTCCAAAGAATATGATCGATTAGCCCTTGGCTAACTGCTAGTTGACCAGTCTAGGGTCATCACAGAGGTTAAATTTATGCAACTTCCTCCAGATTTCAGGAAATATATTTTAATAAATGTTAATACAAAACAACCAACGTTCGTTGAAACGGGAAATTATGTTATCTATTAGTTCTGTGTCTCAAAACCTAGTGCCCCCATTGCTAGTTTTAGCATCATAAGCATAACTCATAAGCAGACTAACCACCCGTGCCCTAGATGGCAGTATCTCCCCTCAGCTTATTTATATATTCACAGCTGAAGAAAAACGAAACTGATCACGTTACTCAACTCGCATAATCTCAACGATGTTTTGACGTGTTTTTTTTATACTTCTAATCTGTTTTATCTGTTTGTGTAATACAGTTTAAGTGACATTTAAGAAAAATCACAATTTATTACGGACGGATGAGATGAAGGTACGAATTCTACTTTATTTTTGACATTTGTAGCTATGAGCACATTAACTTGCGCTAACGTTAACGTTACCTGAAGTTCAACCTGGAAATAAAGTATCATACCATATCTTACAGTAAGTATCATACCAATGTATGTATCTTTTAGTTATTTTTCTTGAGCTAAAAAGTGTGTGACAGAGAGCAGACAAGTTAACGAATTAAAGGCCACTAAGTATACACTAATGCCAGAGTATTCCTCTTAACAGGATTGCTAAGTATGTCAGGTTTCAATTCATTTCCTCTGTAATCACGGGTAAATGACATTATTAACCACAGAACTAACAAATAATCATGATTAATCTATACGGGGAGGCTGCAGACAGGACCTGGTTTGTAGCAGACAGATCTACGGCCCCTGAGGAGGATATACAGCGAAATGATTAAACCGACGCTCGAAACTTCATTAATAACCGTCCCGTCCATAGACATTGACTAATTGAGGGTTTTGTTGTTTTTGCATGTGAATTTAAATATAAACATTACATTAAGATATCAGATGATCTGCACTAACGAATTCAAATATCTGTATGTATTCACTTTTGGTCTACATAAATAGCCTACAGGAGACAACTGAATTTGTGTTTTTGAAAAAATAATAATACACAAATTTGGATCAAATGGACAATGTAATGATACGTAATCTACTGTAGCCTTATTAGATTCACTGTAGGTTTTCATATGTACAGGTGATGGAATGATATATATGTTGTTGTGAATTTATATATAAAGTCACATTCAGATATTTAGCCCATCAGACAAACAGTGTAATCATTTGGACCATCAGTTAAATATTGAATATTTATTTATGCTTTAATATTCACTACTGGTTGTCATACAGCTACAGAATAGTGTCCTACAAAGCATTTGATAAAGACATACAATTCACCCTTTTCTAAAATTCAAAGGGCCATTTAACCATCTGAGAAGAAAAAGACAAACTTTTTTGTGTACAAAAATGTATTAAAAACATGAACTAGGATGAATGTCTTTTATTTGTTGTTCAGTCCGCCGGTCAAAATGCTCCCACTCACTGGTTAAAAAAAAAAAAAGGTTGGATAGTTTGACATGTTTTCCTTTATAGTATCCTTACAGTAACTTATGTAAATGACAGGTCCTCAGAGAAATTTCTCCTCAGCCTTTAGGATGCACCGATTCTACACAAAAGCCAGGGCACAGATAATGGACAACCAGAGAAAGAATTGAGATTGATCACACACCCCAAGTAGCCAAGTACCATTTCACATATTTAGCTTTATACAACAAAATGAAAAGTGTCTCTTCTACAATAACCAGAAGGGGAAAAAAACATTATTTTTAGAGCAATGGTTTCACCTTATGGATAAACTATTTGACATTAAAAACAATGTGAATCTTATATTCCTTTGGCCACTGCCTTGCATTTCAACAGAAAGAAAACATTTGAATTTGCTGACCCCCCAACACGACAACTCTTGTCACTGACAATAAATAGGCAGGTTAATAATTAAAATGTTTTAATTTCATTTAAACTGTATGAACATAGGATATCAAGAATAGAAATGTGAGTATTGCCATGTGGGAGTTTTACTGAGGTGATTATGTAAACAATGACGAGGCATGATCATTCGTGTGGCTTCTGTTCTGATGGCTCATATACAGCCTCCCCCTGCTGGACGCATCAGTAACAGCAAGGGGGTAAAACTGCCTGCTCCAGGTCTGCAGTCTCCCCCTCCTCTGATTAATGGACGTTTAGGGGAGGAGGAGGAGGAGGGGCAGGTTATTCCTCACAGGGGTTTAAAGAGCAAGTCTGGAGATATTTGTCCCCTAGACACTTAAATCAATAATTAGTGATGTTTTGGAGAGGAGACCATACGAGGTCTGAGGAATCTGTTGATTTCTCCCTTTATGGATTTGTGAAAACATTTGCTTTCCTTAAGTTATGGCAAAACAAAGCAAAGACAGAAAAGACAAAATCATGTAAGTAAAAAAAAAAACATGTATCAGAACATGCATGATAAGGGATGTTTAGATCGTGGTTGATGACTCATGCTGCAGTGACTGTTTTTCCACAGATGCCCATTGTGTCGTGTTACCTCTGGTAGGATGATCAGAAGTCAAGAGCAAGATGTAAGTTCTCTTTCTTATTCTTTCCAGTTTGTCTGTGTGATATGCAATGGCAGATCTAAATATTGCACGTAAGCAATGAGTTATTATGGGTTTAAGTCATTCAGATATTGAGACAGCAGATTACAAAACAGCTGATTTGACACTAAAGGTTTTGCTGTTGACAACAAGGGACCGCATGATTGTCCTTTGGAAGGTATAAAATATCATAAACGTTTTGGTCTTGAAAATGTTTCTTTAACTTTTTTAAAAGGAGTTCATTGCTGTGAGAGTTCAGGATCCTCGCGTGCAAAACGAAGGGTCGTGGAACTCATATGTGGACTTCAAAATTTTCCTTCATGTGAGTATTTTTGTTAGTATTATCAGATTATAATCTAATAATGTGACCCTTTCCAACTACCAAAGTTTTTTAAATACTTGTTTAGACATGAAAACTCATTAAAATGTTAAGATTAATTTATAATGAATAAGTTATAATTTATATAATTCTACAGTTTTGGCGTTGATTAATGCTACATGAGGTTTTTTTAGTTCATTGCATTTCAGTGACCATAATTTATGATATTTATAATGATATTTAGAGGGCAGAACTGGCTGTGTCTGATATATTGTACATTAAGCATTTTAGTGCACAGCAAATAAAATGCACACAAAACTGCTTCTACTGAAACTGGTATTTTGAAGATAAATGAACCTTCTGTAGATAAGCACACACCATCTTGATAGCCAAATACTGGCCGATATATCAGTCTTTCACTATATGCATGTTTATACTTCTGTTGATCAACACTTGTTTTTAAATGCCCTTGTGTTATCTTATCTGGCTACTTGGTTTTTTCACCAGACAAACAGCAAAGCATTCACTGCCAAAACATCCTGTGTGAGGCGGCGATTCAGCGAGTTTGTGTGGTTGAAGAAAAAACTGCAAAAGTATGCTGGTCTAGTGTAAGTTCCTTTGCACAAACACATGACTGTATAGCTGCATACATGTCTCAGCCAGTCAAAATTGTGTTTGTGTGTGTGCATGTATATATATATATATATATATTCTGTTTACTTTTTATTCATAGGCGGAGCATGTGTAAGGCTGGGGAAGGCTTAAAAAAATGCCCCTGCACAAACAAATATAATCTATTACGTCTGTTGCTAGCAAAGGGAATGTGAATAGACATTAGACAGTGTCGAATGCGGCATTAAATTAAGATATTTTCATGTTGCGCCATATTTTATTTTAGGCGTTTTACAGTGTTGCACATTTTAACCAATCACACACAATTCTGTTGAGTTTGGGAATGCAATGGCAAAGCAGAAACGTTCAGATGAGTCCCCGCTGAAACTCATCAGTTTTGTTGCGCACGTGTGCGTTCACTGACTGAATTCCGGACTATTGCGATTTCCCTCATCATAAACAACAAAGAGCAGATGTATGTACAAATTAAGAGATTAATTTCACCCTTTATACAGCTTTAGTGATTATAACGATAGTTTAGTTTATTTGAGAAAATCTGCTGAAACAATAACTATAAGAATAACTTAAATCTTCAATCTTGAGAGGGCTTAAACTCACAATAGATCAATGTTAGTGATAATGTTATTCTCTAAATATAATTTATTCGCTGTTTGAATAATCGTGGAAAGGAAAAATTATATAATTAAATTTCTGGCGTTATTATTAAATTGCAATCTCGTTAAATACGAATTATGTCCCATTAAAAAAAGTATTTACCCTACATGACACCCATGTCTGGTTCTTGCCAAAAAAGATGTGTTTATGATGTTTAATACTGAGAACTAGTGCTCCAGAAGAATTTAATTAAGCTCAAGCTTTTTTTTCATGTGGTAGGAAAAAAAAGTTTGCACACTATATCCTAAGCCACTTTGAAACTCTCCTGTTATTATTTTATATTTTTATTTTTATATAGGCTACGTTATGAACATAACATTTCAAACATACTAAAATACTTTAGCCACGGAGCGAAGGCGGAGCGGTGTTTCTGGTATCACTGAGCGCGGAGTGGAGCGGGAGCAGGAAATTGTGAACCCGGAGCGGAGTGATTATTAAATGCTCTGAGCGCGAAGGGGAAATTGTTGCCACTCCACTCACATACTCTGCCAGGGAGGGACCAGCAATCAGTCTGTAGTGACACAGAAATCTTCATTATTTCAATATAAAAATGTTTGATTATAATGTAGGCTACTAGACTGTTTTAGTGCCTAAAACACAACTAAATACAATGAATTTCTACTTAACTGTAATTGAGATATTTGTAAATTAGATCAAGTAATACTTTGTGAATGACAATTTTTGTATTATTCCTCACCTCCAGGTATTTTAATAAAGGGGCTCACTATAGCATTATTGTTTATTCAGCTTCTAGAAACTCCAAAATGCTTGCTCTCCAACATTGCATACTCCTGGATGAGGCATGCATAGTGATAAAAATTTGAAAAAGGCCAAAATAAACCGTCATGAATGCCAGAATATAAAAAGGGGTTATTTTATTTTAACAATATCTCATCAGACCGCAGTTCACAGTTGTTCTACTGAAGCTCATTTGGCTGCCTTAGCTTTTCCACGCTCGTTTGACTCGCGCATGATGCTGAGGGGAAGTGCGCATCTGAAAAGTATCTCGTTTGATGTGGTCATAGCCTAAAGAGATACGGCGGTTCTGCGTCTAAATACTGTATTTTCTGGACTATAAGTCTGACTTTTTTTCATAGTTTGGCTGGTCCTGCGACTTATAGTCAGGTGCGACTTATCAAAATCAAAGAGAAATGAACCTAGTGCCCTCTCGCGGCTGTAGACGGTAATGTTTCCTCTCGGTTCTTGGTTCTAGATAAATGCGACTTATAGTCCAGTGTGACTAATGTTTTTTTTCCTCATGACATATTTTTGGACTGATGCGACTTATAGTCTGAAAAATACGGTAAATGCATTTCTTGTCAAGAAAAAAAATGGACAAAAACTGCAGTTTTGAGTGGGGGGGCCAAAAGAGTGGCCACGCTTTTGTTAGTGGTGGCCACCCTGTTAATACATTTGGCTGTTTTAACCTTACCCTATGGTTGGTTCACCCTCCGCCTATGATTTTATTTAAATTTACTACAAGCAATATTAACAATTTGCTATGTAGTAGTAAGTTTATCTGCATTGTGTTTTCCTTTTTTTAAAGCCATAATGCATCACTGTATTTCCCACAGACCTGTTCCTGATCTGCCGAAAAAGACTTTCTTCTCGTTTATTAATGATGAATTAATTGAAAGGAGGAGAAAAGGTCTTCAGAGCTTCTTGGATAAGTCAGTTCCAGCTCTTTCTTTAAAATCTTATAGTACTTGCTTCTTACAAACATTAAAAAAATGGCATAGTTAAAAATAGCACGTAAAATAGTACAGAAACGTTAATTTTAACTCGCAGTATTTTGTCTTTCTATACAGAGTGCTGCACATGACGGTATGCCTGTCAGATAGCCAGCTCCATCTTTTCCTGCAGACTCAGCTTCCTGTCAAGCACATTGAGGATTGTGTGCAGGGTCACACCCCTTACACTGTTACTGAAGCCATTCTGACTTATGCTTCCTCTAACCGTGGCTGGGTGCAGGAGGAAGGGGATGTGGACGAGACCCAAAAATTATGGCCCGCCACTCTTCCATATGAATCTGTAGAGAGGTATATATAAAAAACTAAAATAAAAAACAGTTGCAAATACATAAAGCTCTTTCTGATATAATATTAAGATTAAAGATCTCTTTACAGCCCTGCTCCTCACCTTCCTTCATTACAAAGTCCAGGAGCCACTTCCAGTGGGCCTCTAAATGAACTTACAGATGTTTCAGACTTTGAGTGGAGACTGAGTGATGCAGAACAGTCTTCACTTGACCTGAAGCACGGAATCAGCCATGAGCAGCTGCCTCAAGAGGGAGAGAGTTACATTAAACTAGTAGTTGAAGTCCACCCAAACCTTGTTGTTTCTGTAGAAACTGAGGAAGAGGACGGAAACATTTACTCAAAAGAAACGCAAAGGCTTGATGAAGATGCCAAGGATCTACAAAGTTATGATTGTGAATATCTAGCTCCACAAATTGCCGGACTCATTGAAGATGAGCTTCAGCAAGGAGATGCCCACAATGAAGAAGATCTTGATCAAGAAACGTCTGTTGCCGAAGACGCAGTTGAAGTTACCTCAGTAGACGAAGTCATCGAGAAAAAGATTGATGATATCAATGAAGCGAAGAAGGGAAGTCAAGATGTTGGACTTGAACTGGATAGCACTGTGAGACAAACCCCTGACAAGGTCCTTCATGAAGAAGATTCAGGAGAAAGGATCCATAAAAATGAAGTTACTATTGATCTCAGTGCTGATGCTGAGAAGGTACTTGAAACCGCAGAAGATGTTGCGCTCCATTATGCTTGCGAGGAGAGCACATCAAATACTGATGATCAAGATAAAGCTGAGATAACAGAGGAGCATGAGGTCCAAGAGAATGGAGTTAGTGACGACAATGCTGTTGCTCAGGAAGTGGCCATAAATGAGAATGAGGTGCATGTTGGCGAAGTGAACAAGCTCAATGCAAAATGTCTTCAACCTGGCAGTGCCCTTTTGATACTTGAGGGATCTAAGGAAGCGGTGAGCATGCAAACGCCCCCCGTGACTGTCAGTAACCTCAATGCCAATACTGCTGATGTCAACACACTTGTTTTACAAGCCATAGAGATGGATTCAAAGCAATGTCACGAGATGGACATTCCTCCTATCATCACTACACACCAAACAGATACCAATTCCCATGGGAATTAGTACAGTCATAGATTGGACAGGGTTACATAGATGGACTCCCTTCAGCTCATTCCCAGTCAACATCCAAGAAGTCTTTCTACTGTGTGAATGAGTGCATGTAACTGTTCTCAGCATTGATCCACTGTTAACTTTTTCAGTTACAGACTAGATACACTGAATGATTAGACCGAGCTGTAGTTTTTCCCCTACAAACAATGTGGACAAACACAGATAATGCACTGACTAATGTGCCATTCAGGATTGTGAGCAAATTGCACATGCATCGAACCGTTATAAATCCACTGTAGCAGGCGAGAAAAAGCAGTGTACATCACTGTGGCACCTTGATTCTAATATTCACCATCCTTAATCAAAATATTTCTGTATTTGTATGATTTTAGCAACAGGAATTACCCCATGACATGTTGCCGATCTGTTTTAGCAAAACCAGATTTTATCTGGCACTTCCTTTTTCTCCCAACTGTAGAACCATGTTGCTCTCACATGTTTGCTCTACTGCAACTTTGGGTAATTTAAAGGGTTAGTTCACCCAGAAACGAAAATTAGGCTGCATTTTACTCATCCCCGAGGCATCCTAGGTGTATATGGATTTTTTTTTCTGTCAAAGCCAGTTGGGAGTTATATAAAAAATTGTCTTTGATCTTTCAAGCTCTTTTGTTGCAGTCAGCTAGTGTTGCATGCATCATTCCAAAAGAAGTGAAATAAAAAGTGCCCTTCCATTAAAATAAGTGTCTCACACCGCTCCGGGGGTGAACAAGGGCCCCCTGTAGTGAATCGATGTGTTTTGTGAGAAAAATATCCATATTCAAAACATAAACATCACTTTAATGTAGCCTGCGTCAACAGTTGTACACAGAGGCAGTTCCAATGGCATGATGTATGAGGTCAGTGTTGCGCATACACCGGTGAGTCTTGTGAAAACCAACGTTTGTTTACTGGATCAAAAGAAGCAAAGTTTTCTTACTATAGTAAAGGAAACCCAGTCTCCTCTTGGCTTATATCGAAATCCTCCCACATTCTTCTTTAGTAATCCTTGTTTAGTACTTCTAATTAGTAACTGTTGTTTTGTTTTGATCTTTCCGCTGTTTCCGCATGCATCACTTCTGAGCGGCGCATGCGCAAAGGTGACCTCATACGTCATCTGTGCTGAATAACTTCCATTTACATCAGTGAGCGCAAGCTAGATTGGATATGGATATTTTGCTTACAAAAACGCATCGATTCGCAACAGGAGGCCTTTGTTAACCCCCCGGAGCTGTCGAGACACTTTTTAAATGGAAGGGTGCTTATTATTTAACGTCTATTTGACTGAAGCAATGCAACACCTGCTGACTGCAATGATAGAGCTTGATAGATCAAAGTTTTTAATATAACTCGTCTGAAAAAAGAAAGTCATATACACCTAGGATGCCTCGGGGGTGAGTAAAACGCAGCCTAATTTTCATTTTTTAAGGGTAACTAACCCTTTAAGGGATGGTTCATCCTAAATTGAAAATTCTGTCATCTTATACTCACCATTGTGATCTTCCAAACCTGAATGACTTTCTTCTGTGGACCACAGGATGATATATGGAAAAATGTCGTAGTGTTTTTCTATCCAGTGTTGTTTTCACTGTACAATTGAAACATTCTTCTAAGTATCTTCCTTTTGTGTTTTAATAAATTTATAAAAAAAATTACAAGGATGAGTAAGTGATGACAGAATTTTCATTTAGGGGGTGAACAATCCTTTCAATATAATAATATATAATGTTTAGTGTTAGTGTGGCTGTAACGAATACCTTTTTTAATATTTCAGGGTCTTTGGTATCTAATTTCTTTGTTGCTTCATTTATGGTCAGAACACTAAATTCCATACAGAAATTTTCTAAGCTATGGAAAATAACATAAATGCACAGGAAATGACAGCGCACATTGTTTGGAATGATAATATATTTTATTTTCCCCATCCTTGTAATACTAATATGGAAACAAACATACTCAAAAGGGAATTTCTTTTTGATTGACAGAAAAGGGTACTACTTTATTTTCTTAGATAAGTTGATCTTTTATTACGCACAGATACAAATATGAATGCATAGTAGCATTGCAAATTCAAAGCATCCTACATTATTTTTTAATTTGTTTTAAAAGGATTTAAGTTAACGTTACATTTTTACCAGTAAGTTGTGAAGGGTATACGAATGTCTCATTCGGCTCCAGTCGTAATGTGACGTTTTCATTTTCATTTATATGCGCCACATCTGTCGGTAGACTTCATTGTAGGTACATGAGTGCCAGAGCACGTGTTTATTACTGTATGCATGTTTGGATTCACCAATG
This sequence comes from Carassius auratus, assembly GCF_003368295.1. Lineage (NCBI taxonomy): Eukaryota > Metazoa > Chordata > Actinopteri > Cypriniformes > Cyprinidae > Carassius > Carassius auratus. Next base: position 20,266,346 of record NC_039254.1, read on the forward strand.
TGCTTACTAACAGCAAACCAATAAAGAACAAGAGGTTGAAATCAAACTCAGTGTCCACTGATTCACCTAAGAGAACATGTTGGAAACCACGAGTGCAGTCACTATACCGACCAATACCAGTATATTAACTTGACAAATACCTTTCAAAATGCCACTGGACAGTTCACACAGCCAATGAAAGTTGGACTTGTTCTAAATCTGCATTTTAAAATGAGTTATTAATGTAATATGTTCAAATGTGTGTTAAAACATGAATTGGACATATATTTTAGATTCATGTCCAGTTGTCAGAAATGCTGGTAATATAATGAATGTTTTTTTTCAGACACAGTTATGACAACAATATCACCACAAGATGGAGACATGGTTTAAAACTAGGGAAAGTGAAAGTCAGTTATAATACTTTTTTAATGTAACACTTTTCCAATAATTTTGTTGTTTATATGCACATATGATCAAATTATTAATCTCATGATTTCATTAGAAATATAAAAATCAGTTTGACCCCAGTTTGTAAGCTCAAAATGAAAAAACAGAATAGAAATTTATGGCAACATCTTCGAATCTATAGCTTCCTGTTACACAGTCTTAGCTTTACACATATCTTCTTTGTAGTCTAGTGTGGTTTTCTGGGACATTGTGCTGAATATTTGAACTACGCTCTTCCCAGTGTAGGAAAAAACTGCTTCCTATATGCTGATGTGATCTAGCCCATTGACCTCATTTTAAACTGTGACATCTGCAGGCGGGGTTGTGTGGCTGGCAGCAGGGGACTGCAGCTGGATTCACAGTGTAGTCGGCCGATGATACCTTATCTGTGGCGATGTCCCATAGCAGAGCCTCCCTCTCTCTCTCCACTTCCTTCAGGACAGATCTGTACACTTCACTCTCAGGGTTCAGAGGGGTCTCCTCTGCCTCGTCCAGTGAGAGGTCAAATATCAGAGGGGTGTTGTGATACTGCTGCTGTCCACTTCCTCCATCGCATGCCACTGATCCACCTGAGAGAACACATCAGAACCATTACACCAACCCAAAAATGCCATACATGAAAGCAGTCAATGAACTTTAGACTAAAAGTTCAAAGTCAGTTATTATTTTATGGTAATTTAAAGTAATTTAAACAGTAAAAAATTAATTAATTAATTAATTCATCATTTTGCTATAACATTAAATTTTGAAACAAGAAATAATTTGTTTAAAATGTCTTATTTATTTTTCAATTTATCAAAAATTATGTTTTAATTTATTTGTTCACTGATACATTTTTAAACATGAATGTAAAAGTTGTAAATGTATTTTTATTTCTCAATTTAAAGAAAAAATATATACTAATTATTTAGTGTTACATTTAACTACATTTTTAAAAATTTAAATGATTACTTTAAAATGTTTGTTTTTATTTAAAAATTTGACATTTTTGATAAATGTAGTTTATAATAATATGTGGTATTTTGTATTTTACTCCTGTTAAAAACAGGTTTACTTTATAGTTTATGATTTTACAGTTAGAGTTAACTGCATGAATCCAAACATACATTTAAACTAATTAAATCAAGTTTAAAATAATAAACAAAATAAATAAATTCAAATTAAGTATGTTTTTGTATTTACAGTTTTATTCTTAAATTAATACATTGATTTTTTCATTTTATTGGAAATGTTCTTTTCATTATTAACTGGAAATTAAGTCCTCAATAAACTAAGTTTATTTATAAATTTTATTATTATTATTAATACACTGATTCTTTCATTTTATGATAAGTTTTTAAAAAATTTAAAACTTAAAGATATATTGATTAGCAGTTATATTCTTGATACAATGATTGTTTAATTTGTATTTTTAAGTGGAAGTCCTTCATAAACAGTAACCTGTGATGTAAAATGCCTTGTGATGTCTCAGCCTGACGCTTTGAAGGTCGCCAAACTGTCCCGCAGCACCGCTGTTTGGATGCATGAGACTCTGACAACAGGAAGACGAATTAACCGAAAGCCAGTCAGAGCAAACTTCACAAATGTTTGTTTTGCTCTGTAAAAGTGGTGTGTCATCTAAACACACCGTACCTTATGGCCTGTGTCAGAGTCGTTGAGCAGAATGTCAGTTATATCAATGCCGTCATAGCGTCGATCTGATGGAGGTTTTACACCAGCCAGGGAGAGAATAGTTGGAAAGATATCCAGACCACTAAGGAGTTAAAGCCAGTTATCATACAGTGAAAACCAAACAATCATGTTACACAGTGTTCATCATTTTCCAGCACCTCAGCAGGGCGCTGCTGGTGCTGTTGGGTTTGATCTTCTTAGGCCATGTGACCGCTGTGGGAACTCTGTGACCTCCTTCCCATGTGGTTCTCTTGGCTGAGCCGCCACCTGCTCCGAAAAATGAAAAAAGGCTATTACATGATAATTCAATTAGTGGGTTTGTTATCTAAAATAACTGAAGAGAAGCCACAAGTAAGCATGAAATCTGCATCCACAGAAAAACCTGGATGTTCATTCATTTAACATCTTCTATTTATGGCAGATTAAAGGTATGACATCTTATAAAAACTGAAAAAAGACATTTATTTTCATTACCTCTGCTCGTCTGCCATTTTCCGACAAAAGGCCCAACATTCCCAGCAAACTGGCACTTCTGCTCCCATGGGCCATTGTCACCTTAGGAATTTGATGCATTGTATTACTATCAAGGAATGTTTTTTCAACTCAACTGAGCCTTTAGAGTGAAAAATGTTTAACATAACTCACCAGTGAACCATATCAATGTGTTTTCCAGCTGCTCAGAGCTGACCGCCTGCATGATTGTCCCCACCAAAGAGTCCATGTCACTGAGGCTGGCTGTGTAAGGGTCTTGTGTCGTAACGTTTAGGAAGGCGTTGTGGAACAGTGGGACATGCATGTGAGCAAGAGCCACGTACAGTAGGAACGGCTGCTTCTTCGAAATGCTACACAGACACATTAACACAATTAAGTCCATCATTTTGTCACTGCCGGAGCAGATGTACACAAGAATGTCTCCTAAGCGATTGAGGTGTTCTGTTGTTGGATGTAATAATGAACAAAGCAGTCATCATTTACTCCCGACATCTGAGCACACTGAAGACGAGGGGGATTACTTTTGTTTTTGAAGGCGATGCGCCCCTATCTACATAAATGCGTCTATCTTTGTGCCAATCATTCGTGGTCCAACTTCACCAACAGAAAAAGTGAGTATAAGGCTTTTTATTGAATCTTTGCAAATCACCTTTCCTAATAATGTGCTAATTAGCAAGTTTCATGACAAATGCGGCAAAAGTAAACGGTCTCTCAGAGAGCAAATCAGAAGAGGGGGGCGGGGTCATCAGAACTCATTAACATTTAAAGGAAAATGCTACAAAACTTGTTCTGAAAAGAGCTGTTTTTGAGAGGGTAAAAAAGGTGTTTTTTACATTACCTTTGAGAAATTTTAACCAAACTATGTTACCGACTTTTCATTAAGACCCTAAAGAATCATATCAACTTGTGGAAAATGGGCATCCGATGACCTCTAAGTAACTAAAGACAGTTTCATTTGTAGAGAGATGCGCAGACGCAAGTAACACACACACAACTGTCATCCCTCTTTCTTTCGAAGTAATTAATTCAAATAAATGCTGTAATTCATTCAAATAAATGTGATCTAATCACACTATCTGAGTCCAATTTGAAGCAGAAAGAATATCACTAACGATGCAGTAACTGACAAAATATCCATAATTTTTACCCTTCCGGTCAAATATTGCGCTCCAAACATCAATAACAGCTTGTTGTCAATGTGGGCAAATGACTATGGTATAAGCGGGATAATGCACAGCTAGCTGTGCTTTAAATGATTTAAATGGACTGATGCGCTTTACATTAGGTGGTTCTTAGCCTCCACGTTGTACGTTAAAATTGTTTAATGCACAGCTAACCATGCATTATCCCTTACCTATATAATATACAAAATAATAAATATTATTATTATATATGATTTAATTGCTACTAGCCCTAACATGAAAATAGTTTACTGAATTTTAATGTCAATATATAATCTATTGATTCAAACTGATTTATGTGAGGTCTGCAGTGGTACTGGCTTTGACACGGTCACAGGTCTCTGTACAAATACACAGCTGGAAAAAGAAATTGATGAGACTTGGTTGCACATGCAGCCCAACAGATGATGATTTATCCTTAGGCTGTGTCAGAGGTCAACACTGCAATTTTGCCTGCTCAGTAAACTTGTTTACAGACTAGAGACCTTATTGACTGATCAAAGCCCTGTGTGTGTCGCAAAATTGTTTTTATAATCCACTTTTAATCAAGAATGATTTGGCTTCACACTTAATACCTAAAACCTGTTTTAGATTATTTGATTTGACATATATTTTACCAGGAAGTTCAAGTGGTTTAATAACCTTTAATAACAGTATTAATAATACAGAATTTTTGGGGAGAATAGAATATGTGCAACAGAAAGTAAGTTATTAGACATACAAGCACAATTTAACGGAAGGCAGGCTATTTTAGAGTTTTATGTCAGTATCGAAATCAGAATAAAGGTATAAAAAGTGGTCAACCAACCTGGCTGTGAATATCTGATTGACTGCCGCTGTGGCATATCTGTCTTTAAGGCTCCATGTGTCCAAGGGTTGTTCAATTATTATCTCGTTTTCCATCAGAGGCAATGCCACTTTAGAGTAGCATTCTTCATGCTTCCTGTTGAGAGAAGATTTTTCAACATATTTGAGATGTATACAAAATCTCAGGCTATATGGCACCTGATGTGTGTTTTGACCTATATAACCTGAATACTAACACAAACCTAGTAATATACTGACTATGGAGACAGGGAGGACAGCTGGGAAGGTCGAGACCTGGTTTGTCAGTGCAGCCCATGTCATTGCTATAAGGAATACCGAAGTAATAGTCAAAACCTGTAGTGTTAACACAGAAAAGTGAGCATTTCCTCATGACATGGCTTCAAACAAATACATATTGTCAGACACTAATTAAAATTTATATATAAAAATGTAATTTAATGTGAAATTTTTTTTAAAATAAATTAAATACATTTTAATTAATAGATTTGTAATTCACTGTTTTAAGTAACATTAATTAACAATAAATGTTAACTAAAACAAAATATAAAAACTTTTTCTTTTTTGTTCGTCAGGTTTAACTTAATGTACTAAAATAGCTGAAACTAAAACTGAAATAAAAATGAATAAAAATAAATGAATACAAATGAATAAAAAATATATATACATTTTTTAAATAATAACTCGACAACAGAATTACAAAAAAATTAACTAAAGTTAAAATGAACATAAATGAAAACATAAACATAAAATGAACAATCTACAAATTAAAACTAATAAAAAAAAAAAAACTTACATTTTTAATTATAATTTTAAATTTTTTTAATTTTAAAATTAATTATAATTTAGTTACCTCTATGTACAGGATTGTAGGAACCGTTGTGTCCAAGGTGCCATTTTCCTGTTTTAAAATCAATATAAGACAACTGGAATTGAAATATTATTACATATTATAAGTTTAGCTTAGGGGCCTTATTAGTTGCCAAGGCGACGATGCTTATTTGCTAATCAGGAGCTAATCAAAGCACTGTGTCGAGTTCATTGCTCTCAGGATGTTAATCGTGTTGTTCTCTGCATGTTCTTTGAGTTTCTGTGCTTACCGATAATGGCTGTGTAATAACCTGCTTCATGCAAGAGCTCAGCAAGCGTTGTCTCATTGAGTGGCAGCCCTCCGACTGACCCCACTGCGAAATTATGAGTGACCCCATTGCGTAGCCCATGTCTGCCGGTCAGGAGGGCAGCACGTGACGGCGAGCATGTGGAGGCAGGAGAGTGGAAGTCTGTGAATCTGCAAATCACCAGACACAAGCACCAACAATTAGACCTAATAATGCACAAAACTGTGTCTGTAATGATAACTCTACCTTTTGCCCTTCAGCATTAATGAGTCCAGCCAGGGTGTTGGTGTGGAGTTGTCAGGCCTGTTCACCCAGAGGTCACCCCATCCAATATCATCGGCTAGGATAATGATGAAATTGGGTCGTTCTTTTTCACTAGTTTTGTCTTCCTGTTTAATATGGCTTTTGATGTGATGAATCAGTCCAGAGTACAGAAGCAGTAAACACAATCCAAACTGTGCCATTTTCATGCTAAATCTAAAAAAGAAGACAACATTTAAATGATGATTCATTCGACATACTTAATTACTAATACACTGATTGCTACTTAGCATACTCCGTCAAGGGGAATAACAACTATAAAAACAGCATGATTAATAAATCAGGCAACCAGATATCTTCAATGGAGGTTGTTATAGTTAACTAAAGTTAAAACTATTCAAACATTTTACACAATTACATGCATTAAACAAAAATATAATACTATGTTAACTTCAATAAAAACTAAACACGTTAATTTATCTCCAAACATTCAAAGTATTAAGTAAAATTAAAATGAAATGTAGAGAAATATGACTGTACATCATTAATATTTATTTTAACAACATAGCAACTTGATCATTAAGTAACTTTACAATTTTAACTTTTTAATATACATTAATATGGTGTTATATGGATGATATTTCAGACATTTGATAGAATATGTAATGGATCCTGCTTCATCTTATCATCCACCAATGATTTCTCATCTTTAAGAAGACTGAAGATCCATGAATTACATTAGGCAGCACGTAATAATGTAGAATGTAATAATGATATGATCAGTAATAATTTGTCAAACTAACAGTGCGCTATAATCTCATAGGAACCAAACGCTATCTAAGGTTGCAGTTTTTCATGGCATAAAGCTCTTTGGACATCTCAGAGGAGAGCTATTCACTGTTGGGTTTGAGCAGATCTTGCTGAGTATTATATAACAAACTTTACCTAATGCACCAGTCCCTTGTAAACATTCAGTACAGTTTCTCCTGCAGCTCCCACTTAACTCTATGATGGGGAGAAGAGACAGCATGCTCCTTTGAGATTCCAGCTCAAGGGAAGTGGGGGGTTGTGACCTTTCATTCAACACTGACTTTAAACCAATCCTCAACTTGCTCAACAGCTGTAACCTCCCACCACAGAGGAGCTCAGTGTTTGAGACAGTGGAAGCAGCACCACATGACTACAGTAGTACAGCAGTGGAGTAACAACATTCCTCTCCCTGACAGGAGAAGGTATGCATTTTTATCATTATTATTATTAATTTTTTTTTAGCTCTGACTGTTCAATGTTACAATTTATCAGTGGTTAAATGACTACTACTACTAAAGAAGTTAAAAAATTCACATGGGTCGGGTAGTGCGCGCGTCACACGTATAAATTCAGGTCGGGAAGACACAAAGGCACACGTTTATATTTGTATAGAGTTACTGACCATATAAACGACCACGTGAAAAGAAGCTGAGAAAACACGTTCACGCTGGAATCATGATGGTGACTCACCTTACTTTTGATAACGTGCAGTGATGTAGTACAAAACAAACGTATAAAAACATATAGAAATTTTGTATAATGAATGTCCATTTGTGACAATTGCGTCATACCACAGGTGTGATGCTTTGAGGAGTTCAAGCAGTAACGTTTTTGACTTAGTTTTGTAAGGTTAGTCAGAATATGATAGGAATGGAGCTGTTCTAAATTAATGTTAGCCGTCGCTGCCCTAACATTGGGAAAGGAATTTACTTCAGATTCGATATGCATTTTATACACGCTATATTATGACTTATAATAATATTATGAGATTAATTACTCCTCACCTAAAGCCGAGCGATGATTTGAATCAATGAAAATATTCCAGTCGTTGTTTTGCGCATCAGTTTGTTGACACTCTTGTCCCGCCTCCCCTATCATGACGTAACATCCCTCTGGTAACGCCCCTTGCGCTATAGTTGTTCAATTGTTTATACCTTGTTTATAGGTATATCTATAAATTATGCAGTAACACAACACCCCCCCCCCCCCCTCCGGATAATGTTTCATATATTCAGTTTATTTATTATTAATTTGGTTCTGTGTAGTTTTATTAGTTATTGTTATTTTAAAATATTTATACTTTATTTTTATTACAGTTTTGGTTTTAGTCATTTCGGTACTCATTCATTTCAGTTAGCAGTCTTAGTTGAGTCATTTATATCAATATTAACATATATTGTGATAATATGATCAATATGATCAATTTATTTCAGCTTGACAACACTGGTCTCTATAGCACAGAAATTCAACTTAACAGAAACCTGTCCCAAAACCTGATACATGTAATGGTTAAAATAATTTAATAGCTGATATTGCAATTTTGTGACAAAATAGTTGTTTATGAAATGATTAACCATGTAAATCTGAGTTTAAGTCTACTTTACAATTAAATGACTCTTTACAAGTATGAATGATCACGGTTGTGCCCCATCTGAGTAGCTGTAAAAATTAATTCACTTATTTACTCACTATAGCTTACCTTTATCTTTCCTTTTTTGTCACATTCACAGGTTGCAGATCAAAATGGCATAGTGGATTCTCCGAATAAAAGGTTGCCTCGGCTCTACAGTGTACTCTGAAGTCCCAGATGGTGGTTGGGGTTGGATTGTGGCTGTAGCCTTTTTCTTGGTGGAGGAGTTCACTTACGGGGTTATCAAACATTTTGGGATTTTTCTCAAGGACTTAATGAGTGAGTTTGGCGAGGGTGACAATCGAGTATCATGGATCATTTCAATATGTGTCTTTGTTATGACTTTCACAGGTAGGTTTGTAACTGTTACTTTAAATTTAGAAATGTAAAAAAATAACTTGCTTGCTTGACTCCTCTTAGCTGTATGTTTACTCTTTATATATATATATATATATATATATATATATATATATATATATATATATATATATATATATATATATATATATATATATATATATATATGGTTTCATTTCTGTACCCTTGCTATTCACGTCTCTTCAGCTCTTTTATCATCAGTGATGAGTAATCGATTTGGCTTCCAGCCAGTTGTGATGTTTGGAGGATTTCTCACATCTCTGGGAATGATCTCAAGTTCAAGTTCAAGTTCAAGTCTGCTTTATTGTCAATTTCCACATGTACAGTACATACATACAGACAATCGAAATTGCGTTACTCTCAGACCCCGGTGCATACAGTTAACATTAACATTAAAGCCTAAACAAAAATAAATAGATCAAATATAAAATGTAGATACAACTATACAATAAGGGAATGATATAAAAAAGACATTTACCTTTAAATGTCCCTTCTTTACAAAACTTAAAACTAATTTCTCCTTTCCAATTATCAGAAACGGGCTTTAGATATCTAGGCATTTTTGTCACAGCTTCACTTAATGACCTCATAAACAACAACTATACACCTCTTATAGAAAAACTCAAGCTTAACTTAAAAACATGGTGCTCACTCCCAATCTCGTTTCTAGGAAGAATAAATGTAATAAAAATGAATGTACTTCCCAAGCTCCTATATTTATTCCAATCCATTCCTAGCTACTTAACAAATTCATTTTTTAAAGATCTTAATAAACACATCTCAAAGTTTATCTGGAACAACAAAAGACCACGTATTAAAATTTCTAAATTAATGAAGCCAAAAGATAAGGGTGGAATAGATCTGCCAAATCTTCAGTATTATTATTGGGCAGCCCAAATTAAAAATATAATCAGTTGGTGTAGTGGGAGAACCAGTTCTATGTGGTATACAATGGAAGAAATAGCTTGCGCCCCTTTACCAATAAAGTTTTTGCCATTTATTAGGAATTATACAAAGCTCAAAAACATTTCAGAACATTTCACTATATTAAACACTCTTCGAACTTGGAGAGATGTAAAGATATATTTAGGAATTTCTACTTCTCTTTCTTTGTCCTCCCCACTTTCTTTTAACTTTTAACAATTGCGACACTTTTTAAAGCCAAAGATAGATAAAGAAGAATTGAGACTCAAAATAACAGATATTGAAGACCTTTTAATGAATCCAACTTGTTTAAAGGGATTAGTATCAAGAATATATGACATATTGTCTAATAATTGTTCCTCTACATGGTTGGGACTTAAGGGTGTCTGGGAGAAAGATATTGGGCAAATCATTGAAGAGAATGACTGGGCTATTGTACGTGACAACATATACCCGAAATGTACCTCTCTTGGGATCCATGAGCTTAATTTTAAATTCTTTAACCGGATATATCTTACACCGACACGCATCACTCTAAAAACGGCTGGGTTATTTTTTAACCCAAAATGCTGGGTTGAGTCTGTTGGGTCATTTTGTTGGGTTATTTAATTTCTTTTTAAACACTTTTGGGTAGTTTCAATTTACCAGGTGTTGGGTTAAACCTGCTGGGTTGCGTCGCTGGGTTGTTTCAGGCCATCGCTGGGTTATTTAACGCGCCTTGAAGATGTTTAAATCGCTCCCCAACTGTCATTTTGGAAGAACAACGGGGCAAAGCCACGGCTTTCAACTGTTTTAAGGTAAGTTTATTTAATGTTTTCAATAATAATTATTTTAAATTGGCAGAATTATAACTTTTTTTTTTGCAGCAACAATACTGTTAAACGTCTACAGGCCAACATTATTTACGTTAAATGATGAACTGTTTACCTCAAACGGACAAACTTCGTTACGCGACTCGCATAATCGTTAAGGTATCTGAGACGACAGATTAATAGTTTTATTAAGTTTCAGAAAGTGACTGATGGCTGAAATATGCGAATACCTGTGAAAATAGAGGAAAAAGTAGCTTCTGACACTGAAAAGGGAATTTGATATTTAAGTGAGTCAAATGAGCTCAAAAAGTGAATACGACTTTCTGCTCTAATGTAAACGCCTGCAGTTGTCCATATCGACATTTAAATCATACAAATTACGTACAATATAGTCGGACCGCAGGTCTAAAAGAACCGACGACCCAGTTCAAGTAAACCGGTTCAGTAATTCTCGAACAAAGTGATTCCCGGAAAAGAATCGACGTCTCAGGGCATTTCAAAGTGGCAAGTGCGCGCACGCACAGCGAGTGACGCTGGCCGCGTTAGTGAAGTGATTTGATGTTTTTGTGGTTTATAAAGTCTTTTTACATACAAATTATAATTCAAAATGTGTTTTTTCCTGTCAGAAAAGCGCATGGATACATTTGTGAGAGAAAAACTGGTCGAGTGCAGTCTTATTGAGGCGTCTAACGGTAAGTTCGTGTTTATTATACATTTTACATAATTGTTTGTCTGTGATAATCAACTAACGTTAACCCTCACGTAACTTAAACGCACATATATTTTTATTTCGTGCTATAGTTAAAGCTGCACCAGAATGTACCTAATTTATGAGCGTAAACATCATATATTAATTTTCCAGATCGTGTTTTTTACTTGTCCTTATCACTTTGGTACATCTGTAAGTTTTTGAATTTAACTCATAATCATGATGGGTCAATTTCATGATTAACTTCACACAGTTAATTGAACTGAATCACTGTTATTAAAACAATTTGTATTTTTTCTTTTTTTTCAACTTTATTTTAAAGGTTGGAACAAACATGGAATTCCTTAACTGAGCAGAGTCCACAAAACCCATGACAGCAGATCTCTCAGGCATTGATCATAATCAATGGACAGGTAAGGATATTCTGCACTATTTTCAAAAGGAATTGCAAATTGTATATTTAATTGTATTTTTCCACATGTGGACATATACATTGTGAAATAGTCCAAACTCAATTGAAAAGCATTTGTATTTCAGATGCCTTACACAGAAAGCTGTCAATTTGTGTCAAGGGTGGGACTATACTATGGGGCGTGTTTGTATTGGGAGATATTTTGTAGTTTTTACCCCAAATCTCTCACTGTTTGCACTCTGTTGCACGTCAGCAAACAACATTGCAGTTCTACTCTTATTTACCTAGCTGCAGCTTACCCTATATTTTATACCTCAGGTGAAAAGCATTTGGTTAATGGTGAATATTGACCAATAGTACCATGTGGCTCTAACGGTTAGCGGGTGATAGTAGCTGCATTTGGGGTAAAAATGACAGAATTATTTATTGTGTGAGGTGCCCAGAATATAGGGAGATCCAGATTGCACTGTCTGTTTTTTATCACACATCTCTCGGAGCGGCAGCTGCCTTTAGTAGTGCCTTAACCTCCATTGTTCAAAGCATTTTGCATAGTTGTCTTTGAGTGACGTCACCTCCCAATACAAACACTCTCCATAGTATGGTCCCACCTCTGACAAAAATTGACAGTTTTCAATGTGAGGCATTGGAAATTCAGATGCTAAAGATTCCATTTGAGTTTTGGCAGGTAACATGTGCGACACAGTGAAAAAACAGACATGGTAATTCATAAAACCTCATGTACTTGTTCTTATGTTGCATCTATGCTAACATTAGTCTGTTTCTCTCTTATTCCAAGGTCACCGTAGCCACCAGATCCAGTCTGTATCCAGATCAGATGGTGGTTCAGCACCTAGAAAGGACCTCTACATCCCTGAAAGACAGCGGAGACCAGGACAACTAGAGCCCAGATACAGATCCCCTGTAAAGACCTTGTCTCAGAGGACCACCAGGACAAGACCACAGGAAACAGATGATTCTTCTGCACAATCTGACTTTGCTGCAGTCTGGAATTGAACTACTGGTTTCGTCTGGTCAGAGGAGAACTGACCCCCAACTGAGCCTGGTTTCTCCCAAGGATTTTTCTCCATTCTGTCACCGATGGAGTTTTGGTTCCTTGTTTTTCTTTAGTTGGGGACAATTAATATCAAGCGATATCATCCACTTGATTGCACAGAGGGACGATAAATCACTGAATCAATGACGAATTGACTTTAACTGAAAACTGAGTGTTTACTTTTGTCCCTTTGCATTATTACACACTATTTTCCTATTTAATACTGTAAAGCTGCTATGATGCAGTATTTGATCAATATGACAGGCTTATTACTCATAATACATGGAAAATACAGCTACAAACTGACTTTGTTTTTCCATTTGAAATTTGGCAGTCACTAAACTGAAACCGTAATTTTTGTTCAGTGTTTTTGAAACAGTGTTTTGTTCAAGATTTGCAATTGTGTTTGGATTGTCACAATTTGTCACATGTGCAAAACGCAATTGAAAATATAATTAGCAATTCCTTTTGAAAATTGTCCTTCCGTAGACAGGCTCTATAACGGAGTAAACTGCTCTCAGGTGTAGATCTTTGCTTCAGAGCTTAAGTGTTTGACAATAGTTCACCCAAAAATGAAAATTGTCACTAATTATTCACCCTGGTCTGAAAGCTCTCGAATATCAACGAAAATATCTTAACTTGTGTTCTGAAGATGAACGAAGGGCTTACGGGTTTGTAACGACATGAAGTTGAATAATAAATGACAGAATTTTCATTTTTGGGTGAACTATATGTTGAACTACCCTAAGCAGTGCACATCTACCTAAGTAGGAGTCTTTATATACTTGATATAAATTTAAGGACATCTTTAAATGATTTTACATTTAAATTTAAAGAATGTTAATTGTCAATGTCATTTCACTGTGTATTTAAATAGCTAAAAATCTCAAAATGTAATAGTTAAAAAGCTAGACACAGGTCATTCAGAAATAATTTTCTTATTTATTGCAACTGTATTTCTGTGATTTTTAATTATTTATTTTGCATTTGCTGGAAACATAAAAAGGGAAAATTCCATGTTGTTTGTCATTGGTAAATATTTTTGAATGTCAGATGGCATTAAAAATATTTTTAACAGTCTAAATAACCTGTATTCTTCATTATTTATTAGTCCATGATTGCTTTGTTAAGCAAAAGTGAAATGAGAATAACCCAGCAAGAATAACCCAGAATCATAAAAATGCAAACCCACAAATGGTAAAAATGACTCTATCTTGGGTTTTCTAAATAACCCAGCATGCTGGGTTAAAATGTGTAAACCAGCATGCTGGGTTACTTTAACCCAGCATGTGTTCTGTCCAATATTTACCCAGTGCTGGGTTGCCAATTGGGTTATTTTTAACCCAGCCATTTTTAGAGTGATTAAGAAAATGTTTATTAATGCCACGGGCCTGTGTTTCAAATGTAAAAAAGATAAAGGTACTTTTATTCATTGTTTTTGGGACTGTGACAAAATTTTGCCATTTTGGAAAAAAATACACAAGGTAATGAAAGATCTTCTCAAGTTAAATTTTGAAATGACCCCAGCTTTGTACTTGTTGAATCTCAATGTAGACAGTTTGTTTAACAAAAATGCAATACAGTTATTTATCATCCTGGTATATCTTGCTAAAAATGTATTTTGTTACTCTGGTCTGCACCACAAGCCCCATCTTTCAAAATGTGGATATCTCAGATTGCTTCATGGTTACCACTTGAAAAACTTACCTATGATAAACATCAAAAGTCTGACAAATTCTGGTCAATTTGGTCTGTTCTATGGGATTATATAAAAGAGCTCTCTTAACGTGCACGAAGAAATGTTTTTGGTTATATATAACTTTCGGTTTAATGTTTTATCTCCTATGTTGTAAGACTGTACATACTGTAACATGAATACGCAAATTGATATTATTGATGCTATGTGATTATATGGGCAAACAATAAATAAAAAAAAAAAAAAAAAAAAAAGACATATAATAAAATTAAAAATAAAGTTAAATAAAGCAGTGCAAGGCAAATGACAGATATAGTGCAAATCAATGAAGTGAACAACAGTGCAGTTAAAAGATTTTTTAGTGCAAAAAAATCACTTATTAAAAATATTTTATTAAGTCTGATTAAAGTGACAAGTGACCAAGAGCAGTTATTTAACTGACTGATGAGGTAGTTGAATGACGTCAGTTCCATGCCGAATGAGGTAGTGAGCAGACCAATGCTGCACAATTGACTAGTGCATGCCATCATATAATAATTAGTGTGTGTGTGTGTGTGTGTGTGGGGGGGGGGGTTCATAGTTCAGAGATGCCTGGGGAAGAAGAGGGGAGGGGGGGCAGGTTCGGGAGGGAGTTCAGCTTCCTGACAGCCTGGTGGATGAAGCTGTCCTTCAGTCTGGTGAGACTCCGCAGTCTCCTCCCTGATGGTAGCAGGCTGAAAAAAGCTGTGTGATGGGTGAGTGGGATCACCTGCTATGCAGAGGGCTTTGCAGGTGTGAGACGTGTTCCATAAATGTCCTGGAGGGAGGACAGAGAAACACCAATGATCTTCTCAGCTGCTCTCACTATGCGTTGCAGAGTCTTTCGGTAGGACGCATTGCAGGCGCCATACCACACAGTGATGCAGCTCGTCAGGATGCTCTCGAAGGTGCCTCTGTAGAAGGTGTACATGATGGGGGGTGGGGCTCTGGCTCTCCTCAGTTTGCGGAGGAAGTAGAGACGCTGTTGTGATTTATTGGCCAGTGCTGCGGTGTTTTCAGTCCAGGAGAGGTCCTCTGTGATTTGCACACCCAGGAACTTGGTGCTGCTCACTCTCTCCACAGTCATTGCTCAACAGCATTCACCAGCTCCATCAGTCAGATGTACCTCACTATTGAGATTGTGACAGGTAGGTAAAGCCTTGAACTATACATACACAACTATTCAAACATTTTATTTAGTAAGTTTTTTTTTTTAAATAAATTAATATTTCATTCAGCAAGGATGCACGAAAGGCATAGTTCACCCTCAAGGCAAGCCAGAGGAGACTGGATTTCCTTTGCTGTAAACACAACTTGGTTCTCGATCGCAAGACTAAGACTAAACATATTGTCAAATTGTTCATTTTTTGTTGAACCATCCCTTTAAATTGATGAAAAGTTACAGTAAATACATTTATAATGGTACAAAATATTTTCTATTTCAAATAAATTATGTTCTTTTGATCCTTCTATTCTTCCAAGAATCTTGAAAAACATATTTATCAGGGTCTCCACAAAAACATTATGCAGCACAGTCATGTTCAACATTGACAAGTTGTTTGAGCACCATATCGATCATATTTGAATGATTTCTGAAGGATCACAGTAAAGAGAGCAAGAACAGAAATGTATGCAGAGGAAATATCGTACCTGTATAAGTCTGAACATTGGATCCCTTTTCATTCATTTTTTTATTTTCAATTGACTGTATTATGCTCATATTTAATGTTAAAACTAAAATGTACAGGATTGTCTGTAAGTATGTACATTTTACAATAAAAAATTGTAATGCATTATGTTTAAGACGTTTGATTTACTAACTAAATAATTTTTAGATGCCTCCTACTTTCTGCAGGACTGGGCTACTGTCTGACATTTCTGCCAACCATCACAATCTTGTCCCAGTACTTCAGCAGGTGTCGTTCTGTGGTCACAGCTATGGCCTCCACTGGAGAGTCATTTGCTATATTTGCTTTTGCTCCAGGTGAGGGCATGCATGCTCATCTCCAATGTAATATCATCACATATTATGCATCATGTTAAAAATAAATGTTTCATAATTGTGACACACAGAGTCCAATGTTTTGCAGTCCAATTGTTTCTGCAGCTTTCACAGCTCTTACGAACTTAATTGGATGGAGGTACACAATGGTGGTGATTGGAACGTTACAGGGCACCATTATTATCTGTGGGGCTCTGCTCCGTCCCATAGTCATCAAACCAAAGATTTTTCCAGCAGAAACTGACAAGAAGATCACATGCTCTTTTCCTGAAGAACAAATGCAAGGCTCTGCTTGCTTTAAAGATTCAGGTGTACAGTCACTTGATGAGCTGAAACAGGGTCTCAAATCTGGGAAGGAACAGAAAGAAGCGGAACCACTTCAGATTTCTCCAAAACAACAAGCCATGTCAACCAAAAATAAGCTCCTGGATTTGACTGTACTAAAAGAAGGGAGTTTCTTATGTTATTCAGCCTTTGGCCTTTTTGCAACACTGGGCTTTTTCACTCTGCAGCTGTATGTGGTGGAGCTCAGCGCAAATTTGTGTACCGAGAGGGGCAAGGCGGCCTATATGCTGTCAACAATGGCCATTGCTGAGATCTTTGGACGTCTCTCCATTGGATGGGTCCTGAACTGGGGGCATATCAGAAAGATCTTCATACTTCTAGGATTCTTGTCACTGATGTCCCTGGTGCTGGTGTTGTTTACTGTGGTTAATGGCTTCTGGGGGCTGGCAGTGTGCTGTGTGCTTTACGGCTTCTTACTTGGGAACATTGCATCCATGCACATCCCGATGTTGGCCGAGGATGATGTCGTAGGGATCCAGAGGATGCCTTTAGCTGTAGGCGTCTATGTCTGTATTCAGAGCTTTGCAAGACTGGCTGGTCCACCATTAGGAGGTAAGAAGAATTCAATGTTTTGCGCCACCATTCAAAGTTTTGGAGTTGGTGAAAAACTTTTTTAATGTTCACATTTTTTTTTAATTCTAAATGAATTAATTTTCTACTGTAATGTAAACTGCAAAAAAAAATGGAACACTTAATCATCACAGTGTAACATCAAGTCATTTAAACATATAAATCTGTATAATTAGGAAGAATAAGTGTTTGAGAATCAGTTTCTCTTGCTTTGGTGCAAATGAAAGTGACGACAGGTGCACTGGAGAAGCAAAAACAAGACTGCACCAAAAAAGTGATTGGTTTTGCAGTTAGTGGCCACAGACAATTGCTCTCTCATTATCCTTCCTTCCTGACTGATTTCTTTAGTTTTGTGTTTTGTTAGTACCAGCAACCCAATCAGGTTGCAAAGATACTCCAGGATGGTACATCCATACATGCCATCACAAGGACGCTTGGTGGGTCTCCCAGTATGGAGGGCCCAGCAGCAGGAGGAACAGGAGAAGCACTGCCAGAGCCCTCCAAAATGGTCTCAATCAGGCTACTGGTGTACGTTTCTGACTTGTGGGTCAGTGATGGTCTGGGGAGGAATGTCTTTGGAGAGTCGCACATACCTCCATTTGCTAGCCATCAGTACCCTTACTACTGTTAGGTCCCGGGATATGATCTTCAGAGCCACTGTCAGACCTTACGCTTTTGCAGTGGGCCCTGGGTTCCTCCTAGTGCATGACAATACCTGGCCACACATGACTAGAGTGTGTAGGCAGTTTCTGGATGACAAAGGTATTGATTCAATTGACCGGCCCTCACGTTCCCCACACCTGAATCCAATTGAGAACATTGTATTAGACATTGTATTAGAGCATCCCAAGCTACAGAAGAGCACCAGGACAATGTCCAGGAGTTCACAGATGCCCTGATCTAGTTCTTGCAGGAGATGTCCCAGGAAATTCTTTATCTCATCAGGAACATGCCTAAATGATGTCGGGAGTGCACACCGGCACGTGGGGGCTATTCACACTACTGACTTGCATTATGAGATGCTTTGAGGAAATCCATGCAAGTTCTAAGAACTTGTAATATCAGTTTTTTACTTTGATTTTAAGCAGCAGAGCCATGCACAGGGGGGTGGCCCGGTGGCTGCCCCTTTGCCCTCATCGGCTGAGGTGCCCCTCTCACCTATGCCCCCCATCACCCCATCTCAAAGCTGTCTGTTACCGCTCCGCTAAAGATCCGCTGATTCCTCGAATCTGCTCCGTGTTTACCGCCAGCTCCGCAGCATCACTCAAATTCTGTGTTCCACTCTCTGGAGAGTGGAGACCACCCGAAGGTAGTTGCATTACCAGGTAGATTTATAACGATCCACATTAGTCAGTGGTTGATCCGCTGAATTAGTTGGTAGATTGTTTGTTTTTGTTGGTAATGACTTGGCCTTCTAAATGTGCACATTCTTAGAATTAGAATGTATAATCATATGATTGTACCTGAACAGATCTAATATAGATAAAACCAAATTTGCTGTTGTTGGCAGAATTTGTAGACAATTTTGTTTTTTTTTATAATTATTACTAGTAATCAGACCAAATCTGATTTGATCCAATGTGAAATAGATAATTTAAAAACTAATTTAATAATTTCCTTTTACAGACAGTCATATTTATTTTCTTGAAGTTAACTTTAACAACATAAAACCAACCAAATGAAGTTTACATTTCAATATTTAATTGTTTGTTTCTGAAACAATATGTTGAACACCAAAGTTGTAGCCTTCCATAAATTAAACTAAACAGAGAGTCTGTTGGCCATTAGTGACTACAGGTGGAAAGATATTTTTATTTATTTATTATTATTTGTTTTCATAGCAATATCTGGCAACACGGCCAGAACTTAAACCGATCGTAATCAAAAGAGCCCACAGACATTGCTGACAGGATACCACATTCGGTAAGGAAAACGCAAAAAAAAAAAAAAAAAAAAACCTCCTGATATTATCAGGCATAAATTTTATCAACGGTATCAAAAACAGTAGCATATAACACTACAGAGATCTGTAGAACAAGTATGTTACATCTATGCTATTTCATATTGTAGTTACATTTTCAGTCATGCCAAGGGCAATGTTATCATTTATATTATATACTCTAGCAATCATTATTAATGAAAACTATAACAGTAATAGGCCTATGTATTGCTTAATGAATAATAAACAACTGATACAATTATATACCCCTAACCTAATGGTGAAATGTGATATAATTTAACAGTGCTCATTCCTCCAAAACAGATTAAACATCTTTCACAAACATCTACATACTGTATCGGTCTCTTTTAAAGTGTTTAGTGTATATAATAAGTGGGGTAATTATAGCACAATTCCTACCTAGACCACACTAATTTTCAAACTCTGGCTACGGCCATGATGCCTTTCATTACCCCAATGTGTTTCTCTTTTATACAGTCTGGCTGAAATGATGGGTGGTAGCAAAATACATTGTCACATGACAGTAAAAGTGTACATTTGCTAACATGCAGGGGCTTGGTCAATTTACCCACTGACTCAACTTACCCCACTCTCCCCTACTTCCATTTAAGATGAGGCAGAAGCAGGCTCAGAGAGTGAGGAAGAGCCCACTCTTATCAAAACATCTACAATAAAGTCAGTTATTACAGAGTGTGCTGATTTCTCTTTTAATTGTATATTTGTAACAACTGGATAATTTCTATTAACAAGCACCCACCCTCCTTGTTCCCTTTTTTTTTTTTTTTTTTTGGGCCACTGTCCCTCAAAATGTCTGTGCATGGCCCTGATTTTAGGTGCAATTTGGAATCCAGCCCTCAGTGGGTTGTTATTTGAGTTTCCATTGACCATTGTCACATAATTTTGTTCTCAACGAATTACACAGTTTTGTTCATTGAGATCAAATGCATGATTTAAGTGTTCCCTTTTAAATTTTTAAGCAGTGTTCTTGAAATGTAATTTATTTCTGTGATGGCAAAGCTTAATTTTAAGAAGCAAAAACTCCCCAAACTAGCAACTTACTGCATTTCCCTTTCAAATATTCTAGGTCTCCTTGTGGATGTTACGCAAAATTACAGGGCTGCATTCTACTCCTGTGCTGCTGGAATGGGACTAGGTGCCATCTTCCTTGGGTTCGTACGTCCATCTAAGACAGGTCAACTGTGCTCGAGGAGGAAGAATAGACAGAAAAACCCCATAGTGGAGCAAGTGTGCAAAGACAAACTGGAGGAAATTCTAGAAGTGGATAATCAAGATATTAAGTCTTGACTTCCTTTCTGAATTTAGCAGAACTTTAGGTACTATCAAACCTATGACTAAAACATAGCAACATTATGATTCATAATAATCACTCAATGGGTTCGTTCACCCAAAAATGAAAATTCAGTCATCACTGACCCACATGAACCAATTAGGTCCTTTTCTCACTTTTCCTCAAGTGCTCTTGAGTTTACGTTTCACATATTTTAGGTGCTCTATGTATGTATGTTGATGTTAATATGTGAATAAAATTAAAGTCTTGTTGGTTTGGAAGTTGGAATTCCATGAGGTTGTGTAAATGTTGACAGAATTCATTTTTGGGTGAACTAACCCTTTAAGATGTACAACAGTTTCTACACCGAGATCATACATGTGATGATCATAGTACACTATATTAGCAGTAGCTGTCAAGAAAACTATGGTTAGACTTGAAAAAACACATGTATGGACATTTGTAATACTAAACATTAAGTATTTTGTCGATTAGAATCCTAGATGCAAAAGACACACACACTGTGTAACAGGAAACCACATTTTTGCGGTTTTAGTGATTATAGGCAAGGGGTGATTACTAGGCACTGATGGGTAAAGCAATGACCAATAATAAGGCTGAATTCAGCAACTAAGGTTCAACTATGTAAATGTTATAGAAAACTGTTAGAAAGAGGTATTTGATACTTTATTTTTAAAAGGAACCTTGTTTATATACTTGCAAAAGAGCAATGGATTGAGCATATTCAGCTCACCTCAGGTCAACTTTCAACTACTACAACATCTGTCTCTTTAATGGTACTAAAACCAGGTAAACAACTTTATTAATGCAAATAGTGTCTGTTTAGAGTATTGTTTAGTCTGATGTAGGTGGGACCTTTCTGCAGTGGCTGGCCTGGATCCACGTTGCTCTCTCTACTACTTTTACAGCCGTGTGAGTGGTCTTAAGCACCTGGAACGGTCCAAGCCACCTTTTCGCCTTCCAGCTCTTTCTCCTCAGATCTCGTACCACCACGAATTCTCCTGGTTTCACGTTATGCAACGGTGTTTCAGCAACCTCCTCCTGAGCAGCTTTCACCTGAACACAGACATTAGACAACAGAGAAGACATTTCCTTTCAATAACTCAACGTGTCATGCTCACACCTGTAGATGGCAGCTGTTGTTTTACCTACTTCCTTTACCCATAAATGATGGTTTGCCAAAGAGAATTTCAAAAGGGCTCAGGTTTACTCTGGATCAAGTTCAATGAAATCCATCTGTAAACATTCGAAGGGCCCCATCCGTGCCGAGACATTTTTCTGCCTCTGGCCACATTATGTGTATTACAAATGACACAACTTTTTGCAAAAAAATTATGCATAATTATGCATTCCCCCTTTCGATGCTTGGTCTTTGCCATGCATCGACTTAGCATAGTGAGAAAAGAAGTGTTTAGGTAAACAAGGCTTGCCATCTCTGCTCATCCATACTCCATTCACAACCTCACAGCCACACTGCTTCCATTTCTCTCTCTTCTATCCTGTCGCAAATGTCTGCATACCCTGTAAAGATGAAGAAAGGTCAGAGTTATTTTCAGATAACAAAGTACACTCTGGTGATTTTGTCTGCTGAGATGCCGCAGCCTTCGCCGCTGCGTCTGCTCTGGCGTTTCCTGTAGATACAGAATCTTTGTTATTAGTATGCGCTGCGCATTTACAAATGGCTATCTTTTCTGGCAGCAAAATAGCATCTAGCAAATCTGCCACGAGGGGTGCATTTAATATTGGTCGCCCATCTGACTTCAAAAACTTTCTGTGTTTCCACAGCGCACCAAAATCATGAGTAACCCCGAATGCATAGCGTGAATCTGTGTAAATCGTTACACATTTGTCTGTCATTAGTTTGCATGCTTCTGTTAATGCCACAAGCTCAGCTGCTTGTGCTGAATCATTTGATGGCAATGAGCCAGAGGCCACAATGTCAAATTCAGTTATTGCATAACCAACTTTATTCAGGCCTGTTTGTGGATCTTTAAAAGCTGAGCTATCCACAAAGAGGTAATTTTCAAGTGGCACGTCAGACAGGTCTGGACCTGGCGTACACACTTGTTCAAGTGCTGTTAAACAACAATGGTGCTCTTCCCCATCCTCTTCTGTTGGAAGAAGAGTAGCAGCATTCAAGGTTGTGCATCGCTTAACAGTGATATTAGGCACATAAAGCAGAATAGTATGATCTTAATCATTGCGCTGTTGATAAGTGTGATGTTTTCTGTTCCTGCAAAATCATGGACACTGCGTGAGACACCATCAATGTCAAATCAGAGTAACCTACGAATTCTCTAGAAGCCCTCACGGCCTTCTCAGCAGCTGTGGCAGGCCTGCTGCAACTGCGTCTAATTTGCTGGAAAAATATGCCACAGGTCTCAACTTGTCTCCATGATGTTGCAACAATACAGAAGTCATAAATACATTTTTCTCATCAACCATCTGAGTAAAGGGTTGACGAGAAAAGCCCAGAGGTGGCGCAACAGACAGCTGAACTTCCATGTTCAGAAATGCCTCTTCCGCTTTCTCTGTCCACTCAATCCTGTCATATAAAATCAACCCCTTCCCTCTCAGGGCTCTCAGGGGCAGCTCAAAAATTTTATAATTTGGAATAAATGTTCTACAATAGGAACACATCCCCAAAAAAATTAAGCATTTGTTTCTTTGTTAGTGGTTTTGTCGTTTTATAGCTTTAACCCTTTTTTCAGACAGTGATTTGCTATTTGGTGTTATTACATGCCCCAGGAATGTAATCTGTTGTTTTACGAACTGCAGTTCTTGTCAGGCTGACTTTATGGCCCCCTGAGCCAGATGCTTCAGGACGGTCACAGCGTCAGTCTACACATTTAAGCTCATTAAGAGCACACATGTAAAGATCATCCACATACTGTAACAAAGCTGTATCTGCTGTAAGGGTCAAAGGTTCCAAACTCCTTCTTAGGGCTTTTGTTGTAACCTTTGCCCTCAAATTTGCAAATCAAAATTGGCTGTCTTTATCAACTGGCACGCAAAAAAATGCATTTGCCAAATCTATAGAAGCAGTTTAGTCTCGAATATAATTCACGCAAAAAACACGATTCACACATGCGTAGACAATTTCACATGCATGAAACCTAATTCACGTACACACACAAAAAATTAACGTGCGTGAAAAAAATATATATTCACCAAAAGCAATTCACATGCACAAAATAAAATAATATATTTATAAAATACGTTTCACAAATGCAAAAAACAATTTGTAGATATACAACTGTGCACAAAAACCTTTGAATGTTTAAAATGTACGAGTGTCTGAATGTACGAATCGTCATTTACTACGAATTCACTCGGATTTGATTGTGTGTGTTTTTGAGACTTTCCTGGCAGAGCTCTCTTCCCACGTGGGTCTGTCATACTCTTTAGCCAATCAGATGTGAGCTTACCATTCAACCAATCATATCATAAGCCACTGAGTGCATTCAAGGAGCATGATTCTGCGCACCTTTTGCGCAATATGGATTAATTAGAACGGAAATTTAGCCTTTACATCAGTAATCCAGCATGGCGAATGAAGAACGGGAAGCACGGGTAAGAGTTTAGTTTATTTCATAACAGTCTGAGTTTACAAATTTTATCGTTTACACATTTAAATCAAAATACAGTTGTAACAGGACAGTTACAGTAATTATAAATTAAACTGCAATCAGGATAGTAAAAAGAAAGACCTGTAAAGACAAAAGTAACATTTTAAGAGTTGGGAAATTATAATTCTAAATAATCTTGTTTTATAAATTGATGTCTGTTAGGTCAGTGTGTACTTTTCTTACAGTAATACATTTGAAAACATGTAGCCTAGTCATTGTTAACCACTACGTTGAAGCAATGTAGTTCGATCAAGATAAACAACATAAGATATTTAGAAACGTTATTTAATTTGTAACTATATATGTTATAGTGGTTCTCAACCTTTTTTTCCACTGGGCCGCAGTATGATCCAAGTCCAAGTGCCAACGGATTGCACAGGTTCGAGTAGCAATGGGCTTCTTCACACTGCCTCCACATGTGCAATTGAGCTTTTGAAGCCTACAGACCACACGCACCTGTCCGCGCGGTCATAAAAAAATGGGAGGTACGCGTTCGTCCTCTCAGAGCCTCCGCAAGCACTCTCCCATGATGATGATTACGTCACGCCTACCTAGCGGTCCATAATGGTCTCCCCACGGACGAGGAAAGTTTAACATATGGCTTAAGATGCAGCCTGTAAGACGCGCACGGGAGCAGACTTGACGCGACATTGCAGAAAATGTGCATTCACAAATGTAGCCTATGTTGGTCCAAATATGGAAAGCACACTCGAATTTAATAATATAATGTTCTCTCCAGAGATGTTTTGCCACATTTCTTCAATTAAGGATGATTGCTATGTAATATATGGTGTTCCCATTTGCCTGAACTTCAAGTAAAATGCGGGGCAAACCGAAAATCCAGCACTCTCCTTCACTACTGATACTGCGACTATTATTTTTTTCCATGTGTTCATTCGCTGGCATTTTTCACATTTCTTTTATTTCTCACTTAAAAACAAATTTGTCCATTATGATGCTCAATTTTACCGAACTAATGGCTGTTGATTGAATTCTGCCAAAGTGGGCGCTTGTATGTGTTCGTTAAATTAGTAATGTTCTCTTTCATCATCTCATGTTCGAGATCCACCTATGGGAAGGGCATCCGTACCTGACCTCTGCAGAAGCATCTAATTGCACCAAGTCTGGCTAGACAGACAGAATCGCGCAGCCAATGCCAGGTAAGGCCCCACCCCCTTACCTAGGGGTATAATAATGGCTGCAGCTCTGCTATTCTCCAGTTGACATTCGCTTCTCGCGATCTCTGCATTGACACAGTTCGGTTGGATCACGCAGCTCACCTTCGTGTATTCAGGAGGACATATCGACCGATCAGCCTCCGCCAGACGTGACTGTCGTCTTCTCAGCCTTTTTCTGCTGTGTTCTGCATTCAGAGCCGCCCACACTCTCGTCGTTCACCTGCTCCCACGGCTGCCCGCCATGGATTTTTCCGATTTCTTCTCCGGTATGTCGCTTTCAAAACCTACCGCTTCTCCGGGGAATAGCCTATCACGGGCCTGCCCGGCCGCGTGTGGAGCGCTAATCGCTGCTAAGGATCTTCACCCGTTCTGCGTGGTTTGCTTGGGCCTTAAACACGCTCAAGAAGCCTTGGAGAACCCGGAAAATTGCAGTAATTGCCTTATGCTGCCCAGAAAGCTTTTACGACGCCGTCTTAAAGTTGCAGCGACCCAGTGCGCCGAGCTCGGTTTTTCTGACTCAGATGGGGGACACGGTGATGACGACGCGCTACCGGGGGACTCCCGGGGCGCATCCTCACTTGTTTGGGCTGACCAGCCCAATCCCGCATTCCCCGAAGAGGACATCTTCGCGGGCAACCTCATGCTCGCCGACGGACCGGCCGGTTCCGGCGATGAGCATGATGTGGCCCTTCTCGGGGTCTCAGAGGACGAGGAGGCCATCCTGCCCTCTGGCGTTCCCCAGGTTAGCGGCCACGCAGCCCTGCCTCAGTCCATCCTCCTGGAAGTGTGTGAGCGAGCGGCTGCTCGCCTCAACATTGAGTGGCCGGCTCCACAGAGCGCCACCAACCAGGAGAGGGATATTTACGACGGAAAAGTGTTGGGACCTCCTCCCGGTCCGAGGAAACAACTCTTCCCCGTCCTTCCAGCGTGCGCTAAGCATATGAGGCACAATTGGAGCGACCCGCTCAACTTCAAACACGGCCTTTCGGGGCTTGAAGTAAAGGATATGGCAGCTCATGGTATGGGTGACCCCCCCGCTATCGAGCCGTCCATCGCCAGGCACCTTAACCCCGCTCAGGGCGGGCTGCTCGCTCCCCCTAAGCCGCTCTTGCCAAACAAGATGGACTGTTTTTCTGCCTCAGTTCACCAGGCCGCATACAAGTCCTCGGCCTTGGCTGTCATGGCCCTCAACGTCTGTGGAAGGAGATACTGACGGTGAACGACCTCGTCCTTCATAACGCTCGGCAGGCCGTCCAAGCCTCCGGGCGCTCTATGGCGCTTTCTGTGGTGGGAGAGCGCGCGCTCTGGCTTAACCTGTCAGGCCTTCCTGACAGTGAGAAGCGGCGCATCGCGGGCGCGTCGGTTGAGCCCGGCCGGGCTCTCTTCGGTCCCGCTGTCGCATTGATGCAACAACGGTATGACGACAAAAAGGAGGACGAGGCCTTCAAATTATGTCTCCCTAGGAAGGCGGCCCCACGCCAGACAACCCCTGCACGTTTGCCTAACATTCCAGCCATGGGACGACACTTCCACCAGGGCAAGGAAAGGCCCCGCAACAAACCCCCACAACGGCAGAATAACCCACCGCCTGCTAAGCACTGGGGAACCATCTAACCCTTCCCCCATCGACTCGAAATGTAAGCGGCCTGCTGATGTTCGGTTGATAGGGACATCGAGTCCGCGTTCACGGGCCTCGAGCCCTTCGGACTCTCTTCCTGTCCCAGGACCCCCGTTCAAAAGACGCAGGGTCTCCCGTGGATGGATCGGTTCCTCCCCGTTCGAGGCTGCCTAGCCCATGTGTTTAATGAACGGTGTGTGTTCCCCCCCTCACGGTCAGGGGGCCTGTTGTGAGGAAAAGTGCAAAAGCAGTGTCACCACACCGCATACACTCTGTTCCCCTCACCCAACCAATAAAGGCTTCGGCCCCAGTGTTTCCCCAACACAAAACACACAAAAAAACAAAAAACACATTAAAACAAATGAAGAGAGTCCATCTCCCTGCGGAGAGAGGAAATCTGTCTGAACCCCTGCATGGTGCCCCTGGTGTGTCCACTAGATGGCGCCATTGCATCACAAATAAACCAGCTGGACTTACACAGCCCCGCTGCAGCTCGGGTGGGAACGCTCGCAAGTCACGAATGGGCTTGGCGAACTGTTTCGGCTCCCGAGTGGGTGATGCGTACTATAATGCAGGGATACAGACTGCAGTTTACAATGAAACCCCCGCATTTCAACGGCGTTCTCTCTTCACACATGGAAGAGAACGCCTCACACATTCTGAAAGAGGAAATATCCTCCCTCCTAAACAAGGGAGCGATTCAGGTGGTGCCCCCCAGTCTGATGAATCAGGGATTTTATTCTCGTTATTTCCTGGTCCCAAAAAAGGACGCGCTCTCCGTCCTATTTTGGACCTTCATGTGTTGAACAAACATTTGAGGAAATACAATTTCAGAATGCTGACTCATGGCTCGCTCGCCCGCGCCATAAAACCGAACGACTGGTTCACATCGGTCGACCTGAAAGATGCTTTCTTCCATATAAGCATTTATCCGTCACACAGGAAGTTTCTTCGTTTCGCCTACCAAGGCACATGTTGCGAATTCACAGTTCTGCCGTTTGGGCTCAGTCTGAGCCCCAGGTGTTTCTGTCTGTGTGCGGAGGTGGTTTTAGCACCCATGAGAATGTCAGGTCTGAGGATTCTGACATACATAGACGATTGGCTCATCATAGCCGAATCGAAAGAGAAAGTATTGCAGGACACCTGCCGTGTGCACACGCACATCACATCTCTCGGGTTCAGAGTGAATGTGAGCAAGAGCAATTTTACACCCAGTCAGAATGTCATTTTCCTGGGTTTGGAGTTGAACTCAGTCTCCATGCGAGCGCGTCTCTCTCAAGAGCGCGTTCTCTCTCTAATGAACTGTCTGTCGCAGTTCAGAGAGGGGGCGAAAGTACAATATCGCACATGCCTCAGGCTGCAGGGTCTTATGGCTTCATCGATCCAGGTTGTATCGCTGGGACTCCTGAGAATGAGAGCGTTCATGAAATGGGTTTTGTCACTACATTTCAGCCCGACGCGCGATCTTTGCCGCTCTGTAATAGTGACGCGCGCCTGCTCGGCAGCCTTGCGCCACTGGAAGAGCGCAGACTTTTACGCACAGGGAACCCCTCTGGGGACAGTTATTATGCAGAAAGTTGTGACGACAGATGCGTCCTTAACAGGCTGGGGCGCCACCCAGGAGGGCAGAACGGTGAACGGTCTGTGGCCAAGCAGACTAAGTTCAGCGCACATAAATTATTTAGAGCTTATGGCCGTATGGAAAGCTCTGAATCATTTTCTGCCTCGCCTGCAGGGACATCATGTGCTCGTACGCTGCGACAATACCACGACAGTGGCTTATATCAACCGTCAGGGCGGCGTGTGCGCTCGTCGAAACTTCACGCTCTAGCTTACAAGCTTCTAGTGTGGAGCGGACGGGTTTTCCTGTCGTTACGTGCGACTCATGTTCCAGGCCTTCTAAACAGAGGCGCGGATCTTCTATCATGGGGAAACCCAATCTACGGAGATTGGCGTCTTCACCCGCAGATAGTGGATGTGTTATGGATCAGATTCGGACAGGCAACCGTAGATCTATTCGCCTCACGCGAAAACTACCATTGTCCTATGTTCTTCTCGCTAAAGGACGTGGACGCGCCCCTCGGGGTGGATGCACTGGCCCACCCGTGGCCCAGTGTGCTGCTGTATGCCTTTCCTCCCCTGTGCCTGATAATTCCTACACTGGCCAGGGTGAGAGGGCAGGGCCTGTCTCTCATTCTGATAGCACCCAGGTGGCCCAAAGCACCATGGCTGGCGGAGATAATGCCTCTGTTATATGCCGAGCCGTGGCGCCTCCCCCCCCCCCGCACGGATCTATTGTCCCAAGCGAACGGGGAGATTTATCACCCGCACCCGGACAGGGTGGCTCTTTGGGCTTGGCCCGTGAGAGGACGAACCTAAGCGCACTTGGGCTTTCGCCGCGTGTGATTGCTACTATACAGAATGCCAGGGCCGTTTCTACGCGATCCTTGTATGGCAGTAAGTGGCGAGTGTTCGAAGGGTGGTGTGATGGGCGTGGTCTCACATCTTATCAGTGCTCAGTTCCTGATATTTTGTGTTTCCTCCAGGACCTCCTAGAAAAAGACAGGTCTTTTTCCACAATTAAGGTCTACTTGGCTGCGATTTCGGCCTGTCATGTGGGCTTTGAGGGCTCAACAGTCGGGCAGCATCCTCTAATCCGCAGATTTATGAAGGGTGCCCGTCGCCGCTTGCCAGTCATCAGGAGGACAGTTCCTGAGTGGGATCTCTCCATGGTGTTGGAGGCTCTGTCTCAATATCCTTTTGAACCTCTTGGAAGTATTTCAATAAAGCTGCTGTCCTTCAAGACAGCTTTGCTCTTGGCCTTGGCATCAGCCAAACGTGTCAGTGAGCTACATGCATTTTCGGTTCATCCCTCGTGCACTAAATTCTCTCTTAGTAGAGATATGGTTTCCCTTAGGCCTAATCCGGCCTTCATGCCGAAGTGCTTGCCTGCGTTCACTTCGGAGGTGTTGGAGCTGTCCGCTTTTCACCCTCCACCTTTTTCCTCGCTGGAGGATGAGAAGCTAAATGCTCTGTGTCCCGTCCGTGCTTTACGGACATATATGAACAGGACCAGTGCTTTCCGGAAGAGCGACCAGCTCTTTATTTCATGGGCACCCCCTCATGGAGGGAATCCTATTTCTAAGCAACGCCTCTCACATTGGCTTGTGAATGCTATAGCTTTGGCTTATGAATCAAAGGGTATGCAGCCACCAGGGGGCATCAGAGCTCATTCCACGAGGGGCATTGCCACCTCTTGGGCTTTGTTTAGGGGAGTGTCGCTAAAGGACATCTGCTCCGCTGCTAGTTGGGCTTCTCCTCATACCTTTGTGCGTTATTACTGGCTGGATGTCACCAATATCTCGGTAGCACATTCGGTTTTAGGGGTGGGGTCTGCTTAGCCCTTCCCTGCAACCCTGTTGGAAGTGATGACGGAGTGAATGGGCTGGCTGGCCATGCACATCCCTGTCACTAAGCATGTTTTTACAGTCCTTTTCTGGGTGTAATTATATGCACAATGGTTATCATGTGTGTGATGCAAAAATGTTTTCATGTGCTGCATATGCACAGTAGTCACGATTGTGCATCAGTATTGCAGGTTCATGAGTATGGGACATGTCAGGCACCGCCTCTTTGGGGCGACCGTCCTTCTCTGGCTTTCAGAACCTCACTGTGAGTGTATTGGGCAATCGGGGAGCTGTCAATGTCTCTCCCATAGGTGGATCTCGAACACGAGATGATGAAAGAGAACAATAGGTTACTGTCGTAACCCCGGTTCTCTGAACCATCGAGTGGAGAGATCCACCAGCGTTGCCCCGCTTGCCACACGAGAAGCGAATATACTTACTGGAGAATAGCAGCGCTGCAGCCATTTTTATACCCTTAGGTAAGGGGGCGGGGCCTTACCTGGCATTGGCTGCGCGCTTCTGTCTGTCTAGCCAGACTTGGTGCAATTGGATGCTTCTGCAGAGGTCAGGTACGGATGACCTTCCCATAGGTGGATCTCTCCACTCGATGTTTCAGAGAACCGGGGTTACGACAGTAACCTATTGTTATGCGAGTAGGTCTGATCATGTCTGAAAATAATATATGAAACACAAAATACTTTAACATAAAAAAAAACATTAGGCTATAGCTTATATTTCTTAAGTAAATGTTTAAATTAATTCAAAAAATAATAATAATTGTAAAACTGAAAAAAAAATGTAATTGTGTTCAGCATGGCGGGACGCATTTGAATTGGTGACGGGCTGCTGGATGCTGCTGCTAGCTCCATGGTCATTTAATAGGCCTAGCATATTGTTTCTTTTACGCGGCTGAAAATAACTGTGCTTTCTGTTACTGAGCCTGTGTCTGTCACTCGTCCTCTTAAAAGTGGAAGCTTGTGCGTAAAACTGAAAAAAAAAAATGTAATTGTGTTCAGCATGGCAGGACGCATTTGAATTGGTGACGGGATGCTGGATGCTGCTGCTAGCTCCATGGTCATTTAATAGGCCTAGCATATTGTTTCTTTTACGCGGCTGAAAATAACCGTGCTTTCTGTTACTGAGCCTGTGTCTGTCACTCGTCCTCTTAAAAGTGGAAGCTTGTGCGTAGCTTTGTTGCATTATATTGAAACTTTGTTGATGTTCTTTGTTCATGACTCTTTACATGGCGATAAAAGACAGCTTTGTTGCGTTTTTTTAAGTGGGGATTGGGGGTGCGCCAACCCGGTTGGTACATGGAAGGGGGTGCACAGGAAAAAAAGTTTGGGAACTGCTGCACTATAACATAACGGTTATGGAAATTAGAACGACAGTACATTGAATTAAATTGCAATGAAGTTACAAACGATCCACATCATTAAAGAGAATAAGCTCCGAAATATTTTAAATAAATAAAAACGAGGATCAATCTGAAACTTTCCAAGTGCGACAATAAATAACCTACACACGATCCACAACATAATTAAGTTGCAAAGAGCATAGGCTCAAACATAAAATAAAATGAAAGAGGATGCATCTGGAACATTTCGAGTGCAGCGCAAAAGTCACTCAGCATGCAGCGAGAGAGAGATTTCCTCAAGATTTTTTATTTGCCAATTTTCTTTCTCTATTCTCTTCGTCACTATTGCCTCCAAATCCTCACTCTTTCTTGGCCCCTCTCCTCCTGACTAACAACTTTATCATAAGATGTCCGACTTGACAGTTTCTCTGATTTCAGCCAGTTAAGCATATTTATAATATATATTATGGAATGAATGAAACGAGTTGGCACGCATATTAGCCTGCAGTACATAAAAGAAGAACAGTGCGTTGAAGACAGCATCTGTCTTGTACGTTTCCATCGAAAACTAATACATTATATATATATATATATATATATATATATATATATATATATATATATATATATATATATATATATATATATATATATATATATTTTTTTTTTTTTTTTTTTTTTTTTTTTTTTTTTTATAAAAGCGATTATAAAGGAAATGTTTACTGTTCATGTTTTTTTATTGTATGGAAAAATCCCATTTAAAAAAAAAACAGACCCCCATTACATTTTTCCTCTCGCGCACCACCCTTTGGGAATCCCTGAACTAAACGATCATGAAGTCGCTGAAGAATATACTGCTTTAGATATTCCTGAATTATAAGAAGAGAAAGATGCCTTTCAATGTACAGACAATATATTTACAAATTAAACAACATTTCTAAATATCTGATGTTGTTTATCTTGATAGAACTACATTGCTTCAAGTAGTGGTTAACAATGACTAGGCTACATGTTTTAAAATGTATTACTGTAAGAAAGTACACACTGACCTAACAGACATGAATTTATAAAACAAGATTATTTAGAATTATAATTTCCCAACTCTCAAAATGTTACTTTTGTCTTTACAGGTCTTTGTTTTTACTATCCTGATTGCAGTTTAATTTATAATTACTGTAACTGTTCTGTTACAACTGTATTTTGATTGAATGTGTAAACGATAAAATGTGTAAACTCAGACTTCTATGAAATAAACTAAACTCTTACCCGTGCTTCCCGTTCTTAATTCGCCATGCTGGATTAATGATGTAAAAGCTAAATTTCCGTTCTAATTAATCCATATTGCGCAAAAGGTGCACAAAATCGTGCTCCTTGAATGCACTCAGTGGCTTATGATATGATTGGTTGAATGGTAAGCTCACATCTGATTGGCTAAAGAGTATGACAGACCCACGTGGGAAGAGAGCTCTGCCAGGAAAGTCTCAAAAACACACACAATCAAGTAAATTTTAAGTACATTTTAAACATTCAAAGGTTTTTGTGCACAGTTGTATATCTACAAATTGTTTTTTGCATTTGTGAAACGTATTTTATAAATATATAATTTTATTTTGTGCATGTGAATTGCTTTTCGTGATTTTTTTTTTTTTCACGCACGTAAATTTTTTTTGTGTGTACGTGAATTAGGTTTCATTCATGTGAAATTGTCTACGCATGTGTGAATCGTGTTTTTTGCGTGAATTATATTTGAGACTACACTGCTTCCATACAAATCTACCACTGAGAAGAATGTTGAATCTTGTGGTATTTGTGACAAAATTGTATATGGATTTGGTACTGATGGAGCCCTTTGCCCGACAGCAGCACTTACAGCCTGTAAATCCTGTACAAATCGCCAGTCTGTGGGCTGACCCTCATCCCTTATTTTTTACAGGAAAAATTTGAGTTCAAACTGGAGAATCATTGCATGGCACCATTATTCCTTCTTTTAATAGTGACTCAAATACTGGTTTTATACCAAGAATTGCCTCTTGTTTTAGAGGGTATTGACGTTGACATGGTCTGTAATCAGATTTTGGGGTGACCACAACTGGTTCACATCCTTTAATCAAACCCACATCATATTTGTGTTTTGCCCATAACTCTGATGGCACTTTTGTTGATGCTGGATGTATATCTGAGGCACAAATAATTGTCATGCAATGATTTTCCCTTTTTCTTTTGTCAATGGGTACCACAACTCCCTCTGTCTCAATGTCATGCTTGCACTCTGACATAAACACTCCCAGACTCTCAGTGTGTTTCACCCCCTCCCCTATCTTCCTCGGTCTGTAACACAACCACAGCTTTTCACAAACAGTTCTAATCTGGGCCCTGTCTGCTGGCCTTGGAGAGCGAGGCACAGAATCTTCTGCCATTGAGTAAAACTCAAGCTGTTTTTCTGTCGGGCAAACTGAAACTGCACACACATTTTCTGTCCAAAACATTATCTCAAAACGTAAAGTTTCTCCTTTTCCTCCCTGAAACCAGTCTTTCTCATACTGGTCATCTCGTTGTACTACAACATATGACGTGCAATGCAATTTGTCAGGCAACGCAATTTCTCTGTCTAATTGTTTTGTTCGATTTTTAGCCAGTTCACACATCATTCCAGCCCAATCAGAATTTATGATGTGCCATTCATATGCCCATTTTGGTTCTGCTTGCAGAAAGCAAATCTGCTCTTTCTCTGCAACTCGGACACCCCCAGAGTCTGCAATCAGTGTCAGATTTAGTTTGCACAATAAATCTCTCCCCATCAAAGGCACTGGGCATCCAGGGGTGTAGAGAAAAGCATGCCTCAGGCCCTCACCCCTTTCTGGTTTACAATTCAGAGGCACTGTGAATCTTTCACAGATTACGTGCCCTGATGCAGAAACTGACTCATTAATTTCGCTGTTAATTGTGGTTGGCACTGCAAATCACATGGCCGTATAGCTGACCGTGCGGCCCCAGAATCAACTAAAAACTCAATCAATATCCTCTCCACTAGCATAAGATATTTAGGCATTTTCATAAAAGCTTCACTCTTAAACATAAAAGCACATTTGTCAGGATGCTTATCAACAGAATCAGACATACACAAAGGAAAGCAAGCATATTCTTCATTGCAGAGAGCAGAAAGTACATCAGTGTATGTGTGTGTGTTTGTGGTTAGAAAATGTTCACTTCCCTGACTTGTGACTGTTGGTTGCTCGCCCTGGACCCCTCCTCTCTGCTCTCCGTCTCCCTCGCTTCAGTCTGCTTGTTGATTTCGCTGGTTCTCCGGGCAATCCTTGGCCCAATGACCGTCCTTTTTGCACAGTCTGCGTCTTGTACACCTGAATGTCTTGTGGTCAACTGTCTCGCAGATCCAACAACCCCATCTTTCAGAGTTTCTTTCAGTTTCATTCGGATATCTTCCTCCTCCTCTTTTCCATCTTCCCCCTTTCGATTGCTGGTCTCCCTGCACAGAATAGCCCCCCGGCTTCAACACGACTTGCTCAAAAGCCAGCTGTCACTCTCTGTTGGTCTTGGCTTTAACTCTTTCCTTCTTAGCCGTCTGCATCTCCTCTGCATGCAAAGCGTGTGCTAAAACAGCATAGCCAGCAGCAGCCTTCTCAGTTCGTACACGGTAGGGCTGAATTCTTGGCAGAAGGTGACTAATTCGGTAGAAAATTTATCACCTGCTCCTTCAGGGCTCGGCAAGTGAGCCATCGCTTCCTTCATGTCCGTTATAGTCCATGGTTTAAAGACCATAACAGGCCCGTCAGGACCTAAAACTTCAATCAATGGAGCTGTTATACTCACATTTTCTTATTTCGCTGTTTGTCTTGTTTATCTTTTCTTTGTCGGGGGTGCTCTGCGAGGTTTCTTCCTCAATTCCTTTTTTTTCAGGAATGATTTCTGGTTCTTCCTCTTTCTCTTGTCTCCATTCTGGATCTGCCCACGGTGCTGTTGGTCTTCTCGGCAGAGAGCAGTCGAGGTCAGGGTCCAGTTTCACGGCCTTCAGCTCGGCCACATAAAGTGTGTATAGATCGGAGGTACATGTTTAGAAACACAAACATCAGAGCGGTTAGTAGGTCTATGTGAGGCATTTACACTTTCTTCACATTCTTCAACTTTCTTTTCCTCCTTTCTACTTACTAATTCTTTCTGCATCGTTGTCCTTTCTCTCCTATCTGCTACCGCTATCCAACAATTCACAATTCGTTCACATTTCTCACACAGCCTCACACAACAACCTTTCTGTCCATCGCTTCCCTCTTCTACTGATTCCTTCACAGCTTTTAATTTCTTAACACTCAACATTCCCTCTTTTGGTAAAACCATGGTATTTGATTAATTTCCCCATATCTTGCATGCATTTTTGGCTATACACTTTTTTCATTTGTCTAAACACTGGTGTATCATATACAGCGAGCTTGCTCTGAGACTTTCCCTTATCTGCTGGTTTCCTTCTCTGTGGAGATTCTCTTCGGCGCGACTATAATCTGCCAGACATCTCTAACAGATCCGACTTTTCTCTGCCAATTCGACAGGCAATACTCGCACAGTCTCACTTCCCCTCTTAGAAATATGTTAACCACTCGCGCATGATCTCAGCTTATCGTTTCGAAATATCTGGATCGCTTTGATCTCAATTTATAACTCAATTTACGATCACGCCAGTTGCAGCAGTTTCAATTCCCCTTAGAAATGTATTAACTGTGCCGCAGTATTCTCACAATCGGATCCCCTCATCCTCTTGATTGTGCTTCCCACAGAGAACGTCCCACCGCTATGGTTCATCCCTCTTTTAAATTTAGATTCCAAACCTTATTTCTAAAAACCTAAAATTTAGAATACCATGAACTGTCTCTTACCCGAGAGTTCTGTTGCCACTCAGGTTCTAATCGGGGTTAGGGCTGAACTTCTATTGTTCAGGATGATCAGTCACCGTCCGCTCACAGGTCCAGAAGACACATCCAAAGAATCCCACGTTCTGACACCAAATTGTCGTGGCAAAATTTAAATCAACTCTCATCAGCATAAGAGACAGACTCATTCTCAGGTATAATTAAAAAGAAAGCTTTTATTCTTTGCAAAGATGGTCAGACAGTCATACAGCAACACTGAGTTCCTGCAGAGTGAAACCGACCCAGGAAGAGGGCAGTCCTCCACCTTAAATCCCTTTGCTGCGTCAAGGTTACAGAGTCTTAGCAGCTGTAAATTTCCACACATAACAAGGAAAACTCTCTATGGGCGGTTTCTCACACATTTAGGACTTAGGTGACCCCCTCAGGTCATCCTCAGACATCTGTTTCCCCCCCAGGTGTCGCCCCTCTGAACCCACACAGCAATTCTAAGAAAATACATGCATATATAGGCATACAGAAGCAGTGTTAAATGAATTTTTCCACCACATGATCATGATGCAATGTTATCAACTGTGTGGATTACATTTGCATCTCTATTATTAAAGATAACTGTGAATTCAAAGCTTTGCAGAGCTTAGGTTGTACAACTGAAATCAAGACAAATATTCCCAATGTAATGCAATGCCAAATTCAAATGTGAAAGTGTCTTATAAGACTGCTTCATCAATTACCTCTATAGTAAAACTATATTAGTTATGAAATACTGTCACATGACTTGGATTTTTATATAATGGAAAGGAATTATATTTGCTCTGTTCAGTGGGATGAGCATATGTGGTCTTGAGAGGTCTTCTGTTTCTGCACAACAGACAACTGTAATCAAAATCTTTACATCAGATTTTAAAATTACAAATAAATTTAGACTGTTGTCTGAAAATTGTTTTCTGATTTAACTCACATTTTAAACAAAAAGAGAGAAATAAAATGTTATTTAATGTTATTTAAGCTTTCTCACCAAAGCTTTTTTCATGAATGTGCATATAGCATGTCTCCACTTGCCTTAACATTGCTTGTAGGGAGCAAAAGATCATACTGGCTGGATCATGATTTTTCACCTTCCAATATTCGTAAGCACTTATACAACCAGTGTTTATACTCTTGGAAGGCTTGTGTGGGTTTTGGATTTTGTTCACTGCTGGCAGCTCCATCTTCAATCCAGTGCAGCAAGGCCTGTGGAGTAACATACCATACTTATTTAAGTTAGTGATGTTCAAATGTTCAATTACATGGGTTCACCAGAGAGTGGTTCAAATACTTATATCTACTGCTTCAAACTACAGTCATTTCTGGAAGGGTGTGGTCTTACCTTGTATCTGTCAGCTATTTTGAATCCAATGGCAGACTGTAGTTTACGCAAACAGATGGGGCAGAGGTCAAGAGGTCGACGGTCAGACTCCTCTAAGTGATTGGAGCCTTGCATGACACAGTTTAGCCACTGGCAATGCTTCACACCGAATATATGTCCAATCTCATGTGTCAGGGTCTACCACAGATGTGTAAATAACAGTTGTGATTAAAAGAGTTCAAATAAAATGTTTAGCACATTTATAAAATGTTTTCTATGAAAGCTTATTTCTTTCACATAATGAAAAGATAAGGGTGAAATTTTATCTCACAACACTTGATTCTGAGTTTTCATCTTAATATTTTGAATTGTTTGCTCCCGCAGTAGTTTATATCTCACAATTATAAGTTAAGAACTTGTAATTGTGAGTTTACATCTCGCAATTCAGACTTTTTTCTCACTACTGTGAGTTAACATCTTGCAGTACTGCCTTAATCGCAATTTTTCTTAAGAACTGTGTGAGACAGTGTTGTAGTCGAGACCAGCTCATTCGAGTGCGAGTCCAGATCGAGTCCAGACAGGGTTGAGTCCGAGTCAAGACCGAGTTCAGAAAGGGTCGAGTCCGAGTCAAGACCGAGTTCAGAAAGGGTCGAGTCCGAGTCAAGACCGAGTTCAGAAAGACACGGCCCGTGTGTACACGGCCCGCTCTACACACTTTAGGCTTCAAAAACACACTTCAGGAGTCTATGGGTGACGTCACGGACACTACGTCCATGTTTTTATACAGTCTATGGTCTCACATCACAAGAAAATCACCAGTCATTGGATGTGTCAATCATACATCTATTTAAAGAAACATTAACCCTCTGGAGTCTAAGGCTATTTTTGGGGCCTGGAGAAGTTTTGTCATGCCCTGACATTTGTGCTTTTTTCAGTTTCTTATAAATATCTAATTGGCTAAATTCTAATCTCACTGTAATCAGCACAAACTGGGCTATAATAATATGTGAAATGCATGTATGTACATGATTGTATTTTTGAGAAAAAAAATATTATGCGTGCTTAGTGAAAAACAAAAAATGTTAAATCACTTGAATAAGGCAAAAAAAAAAACACATACATAACATTGGTTCCCGGGACTGTTGAGAACTGGAGCTTGTAGCCTAGAATTATTCTTTCTAAATTATGTGAAAATCATCTTGTTTACTCACTCACAGAAAACAATATATTTATTTACATTTTCTAAGACACTTTTTGTTGGTAAAAGTCATATGCGAGTAGGCATCAACTACCATGAATATCATTGTGATTTACACCTGAAAAGACAAAGGCCCGCATAATGAGCTGCATAATGAGCTGCATAATGAGCTGCATAATGAGCCGTTCAGTCAGCTTGTGTCACTGAAAGGGAGGAGTTACAAGAAAGAATGTGAGGACAAAATAAATCTATATAATTTTATGTTTGTAGTTTATTTAGAATATATTTAATTATCTCACAACATAATTTAATATCCACTTGGGGGAGCAGTTAAACAGTTTATTAGGGAAAATCAAAGCTGACTTTCAAACTATTTTTTGCATCATTACTCCAGTCACACAATCCTTAAGAAATTATTTTAAAAATCATATATTTTCTACAAAAAACATTCATTATTATTATTATCATTATTATCATTATTATTATTATTAATGTTGAAAAGAGCTGAGAATAATTTTTCGGGTTTTTTAGGGGGAATAAATTGAAAGAACAGCATTGTGTTACATTTGTTACAGTTACATTTATTTGTTACATTTATATTATTTACATCAAGCTTTTGAATGGTATAGTATTGTGTATTGTTATTGAAACTTCATAATATTTCACTTGATTATACATTTAGTCAGGAATTTTGTTTGGAAAAAGTATTTGGAAAAAGTCTAACTAGTAAAATGTTTACACGTTATTTGAAAACTAGTACAAGTATAATAAATAAATAAATAAAAAGAGACTTACTCATGTTTATGATCTCTGCTGAATAAAGTGCTTCATTCTTTTTTTTCGGAGGAAATCCAAATCTCAAATCCTCAACCACATCACATCTTTTCGGGGTGAATTATGTCTTATTCCTCTCATCGCGAAGCAAACAGTAAAATAAAAGAACACTAAGAACAGTCTCTGCTTTTTCTTCTGTGTGGGCGTATTCAAGCCGCGCGCTTAAGTTTGAATCTGACTAGCGCGTTCAGCGCGGGGCCGTGGTCACATTAGATATAATGGGTTGTGAAGGGAGACGTGAAAAACAGACATCGCGTTGTTTTCATATGGATTACTTTATCACAGAATACTTGTTTTCGGTGGCAGTTTAAAAGCAGACATGTCAAGCTTTCTATAGATATCTCTCTCATGTCTTTTCGTTGAGTATTCACTGAGTTACAGTTCATTTTAATGACGTGTTTGTAAATGAAGAAGTGCACAAAGTTTTGTTGTTATTATGTCTGTATCCAAAAAAAAGACCCTTTACAGATACGATTGATGTATTGCTCTTATCTGTACGATTAAAACTGAAAGTGTAATTTAAGTTCTTTTCGGGGTTATCAGGAGAAAATGACTCATAACGCGTATCCTGGGTTAAACGACTCCAGAGGGTTTTAACATACAGTAATAATCATGAAATATTTTGATTGGGACTCGAGTGGACTCGGGCATAAGTCCGATTCCTAATATGTTCGAGTCCGAGTCAATACCGAGTCAAAATGCACACGAGTCCATGACAAGACCGAGACCATTAAAATACGGTCTCGAGACCGAGTCCAAGACCGAGTCCGAGTCTCGAGTACTCAACACTGGTGTGAGATATTACTCAGAATTGCAAAAAAAAGTCAGCATTGTGAGATTAAAAAGTGGCAATTACCAAGCATCCATAGTTTTGTTTTCGAAACACAGGGCATATTACAAATCTTGAAAAACATTAATGCATTTTTTTTTATGAGAGGGTTTGGGCAGTTTAACTTTACCTTGCAGGAGCGGAGGAGAAGAGTGCTGGTGATTGGAGGAGTGTAGTAATTCTCAAACACTGAGTAGTCTCCTAGCTTTAGTTTTATATTCTTCTTCAGCCGTCCTGCATAGCTTCTCTGGTAAAAATTATCATCATATCGGGCAAAACTGAATACTCCCATTCCTGTAGAAACAAAAAAATGTGTGCTAAAAATAACAAAAGGTTTATTAAAGGGATAGTTCACCCCAAAATGAAAATTCTGTCATTGATTACTCACCCTCATGTTGTTCCAAACCTTTAAGTATTTTTGATGAAATCCGAGAGCTCTCTGACCCTCTGTTGACAGCAAGGTTCCAACCACAATCAATGCACATAAATGTAGCAAGGACATCATTAAAACTGTTCCTGTGACATCAGTGGTTCAACTGTAATTCTACAAAGCTATGAGAATACTTTTTGTGTGCAAAGAAAACAAAAATAGCAACTTTATCCACAAATCTTCTCCTCTGCATCAACCTGGTGCCATTTTGGAGAGCATCAGGATGTATGTGCGTGCTTTCCTCTGAATGTAAACAAGGTACAGTGCATGCGTGTTCTACATCAGCAGCACCATGCGCATACATTGTTTACATGCAGGAAAAGCAGGTGTATACATTTTTATACTCTCCAAAATGGCATTAGGTGGTGGTTTCTGGCTATGGAGGGTAAGAAAGCTCTCGGATTTCATCACAAATATCTTAATATGTGCTCCGAAGATGAATCTGTAAAGTTATTACAGATTTGGAATGACATGAGAGTGTTTTTGGGTGAACTATCCCATTAAATAAAAAAAGACACTGTGCTACAATAACAACTTTGCTTTCAAGTTACAATAAAATTTGCAGCATTAACAAGATAATGGCTACTTAATTTAAGAATTACCATCAGTGAGAGAAGCCTGGCCAAAAACAAAATTCCATGAGTCTCTGGGGTACAAGTCGATCATGGTGATCCCCACAATGCAAAAAGCATCTCTGGGCTTCTTCTTTTTCAAGAAGTTTAACAGCTCTCCTGTAAACATATAAAGAAAGCATTAAGTTTACTTACAAGTCAATGTGAATTGCTGTTTGCAATTAATCTTATTTCCATAATATACTCTATAGTTTGTAAAACAGATTTTATTTATTGACTGGATAAATTTGGTGTTACATACCAAAATATAGCTTAGACTTAATTTAGTCTTGCTAAAACATTGCCTAAATAACTATTACTAATTACTAAAAGTAACATCAGCAGAAAAGTTTTCAGAGGAACAGCAAGTTATTTTGATTAAAATGTAAGATTATCAATGTATTTAAATAACAAATGTACATTTGTTCAAAGGTTTGGGATTGGTTATTTTTTTATGTTTTTGAAGTCTCTTATGCTCACCAAGGCAGCATTTATTTGATAGAATAAATGTAATATAGTTCAATATTGTTG
The DNA here is from genome assembly GCF_003368295.1 of Carassius auratus. Classification (NCBI taxonomy): domain Eukaryota; kingdom Metazoa; phylum Chordata; class Actinopteri; order Cypriniformes; family Cyprinidae; genus Carassius; species Carassius auratus. The sequence continues at coordinate 20,308,796 of NC_039254.1, forward strand.
CGATTCAAAATTAATGTTTTCTATTTTAATATATTTTAAAATGTAATTTATTCCTGTGATGGCAAAGCTTGATTTTCATTAGGCATTGCTCCATTCTTCAGTGTCACACGAGCCTTCAGAAATCATTTTTTATATGCTGATTTTGTCCTGAAGACAACTTTGAAAAATTGATTATTTGTTGAATTATAATGTTTTGCAACAAATGTCTTTACCGTCACTTTTGATTAATTTACTACTAATTAAAACATTTTTAAAAAATACACTGATTTTTAGGTGGTGTCTATAAAAATATGTATATATTTGTTTGTTCAAAATAAGACCAAGAAATACATTAAGTAAATTAATTCAGTGTGAATTTTGATTTTATGCTGACAAACATTTCATAAATGAGCTTCCTAGTCCCAGACTCAGCCAGTGCCAGTGGTTCTGGTTGTGTTCAGTAGCAACAGTACTAACCAGCATGAAGCTGAAGGTTGTGCGTGTTGTCGTTGATGCGAAATGAACACGCTGTTGAAGCAACTGTTACCGGTGGTAAAAGCTTGACCACTAGTCCATAATAAAATGCCTGGCAGTAATCCTTCAGCCATTCAACATACTGCACTGCCACATCCGCTCCTTCCCCAAAAGAGCCTGTGCAAAGGGATAAAATTACAAATGTAAACATACTACTAATAATAAAAGACACATTTAAGCTGTTTTACATACTAAGTACTCTAACCAATAGTTTGAATGTAGATGGTATTATGCCCACTGCTTGGAGAACGGCGGTAAGGGTTGATGTAAAAACTCTGAAAGTCTTGAGGATCCTCTGGATGCGCAGGAATCCAGTCTGAGTTTGAGTGAATGGTGATGGGGTTGAAGAGAGAATTGCCAGGCAGGAGTCCTTCTTCTAAAAGTGTCTTCTCTGGTCTGCTGAATTGCTGGTAGGTTTCTATTAGATCTTTCCGTGTGGACAGCAGAGCAGTGTGCAGTCTCTCAACAGGATGCTCAATAACCTGCATCTGTCCATACAAATACACACACATGTGCAAAGTAAAATATTAATCAAGCAAGTAGCCAATAAACACAAAATAAGAAACTAAAATGACTGGGTAAACTGGTGTTAAACTGTACTATCATGTTCACTGTGGCACTGTTTTAGCTACAGCTGTTAGGGGGAGTGTATTATATCTGTCTGTATCACGTAATCGATATAACGTCACCCGATACACGCGATAAAGTCACGTTATTAATTAACAAACGCCGTTTTTATATTTAGCACCACGACTTCTTAAACTTAAACTGAATGACAACACAGTTCGAGCTGACTTGATATTAGCATAACATTGATTAGCGCTCAAAGATTAAGTTACGCTAAATGAAAGAGGAAGCCCATGTCAACACATACTAATAGAGCAAAGCTACCTTTAAATGTGTTTTAGAATAAAGGTCGAAGACTGGACTCAGTTGATGCGTTTCAGATAAAACGCTGGAAATAGTAAACAGAAACCATAACCAACGCCAAACCTGGGCTGCCTGTCGCATTTAAATATTCACTTCGGCTGCCATTGTGGTTTTCAAACGGAAAGTCCCACTCAATGTATTTTTTTAACCAATACATAGTAATTGGTTTTATTTATTTTAACTATACACACATAAAAAAAGCATATTATATCTACACACTGTAAACAGTAACACTATTAGACCTGGATGAATAATTAACCCCATTTATAATTCGTAATATTTCATAAATGTGTTACTGGATATAACTTAGAAGTCCATATTAAATTCTGTATGTATTCTAAAGTGCTAGACTTTTAATTTTTGGGATGCTGGGTCAAAATAGCCTTGCACCTAATATATTGTTATTTTCTAAATGAGAGGACAACAGTAAAATGAATACGCAACCATTCTGATAAAACAATCAGATTTAATAAACAGAATTACACAAATGTGATTAAAAAACAATGAGAGCACACTATACAAAAAGCAAGTGATTGTGGCCATGACAAAGATAGCACTGCATGAGCTCACAACAACTAAATTCAGGCAATCAGTTCATATCAATTTTCTACCAACAGTCAGATTACAGTGCTTGTTTTCATTAAAATTACATTAAGACTTAGTCACTCCATCAACACATTTTAATTGATCTTGCATTAAACCAGCTTTGATTGATCTAGAGACATTTAAGGCAAAGGTGACTTTGCTTGGCCCATTTAAAAATATGTCTGTAGCAAACAATACACAGAAATATACCTGGACTGCTTTAACAGTCATTTTATAAAACCCTGAGCTAAAGCTGTCCACTTTAACCTACACAGGAACAAAGACATAAGGCTACTTTCTGTTTTTAATGAGAATTAAAAAAAAATAAATTCTGGCCTTCTAGAATACATACAATAAATGTATGGTGTTATGTTAGTGTGTAAAATATAAAGCTTGGGGGTGGGGTGAAATGTCAGAGCAAAAGAAATTGTACAGATGTTCTGTACAGGCTTAAACGGCAAAGACACTTTACCTTTACATTTGAAAAAATGTAATATGACAATAAGTACTTCATAAAAAGTACCTTAATTGTACTAATTTAATGTCATGATTAAAAATTACTTTGAGTGTGGGAAGACAAAGGCAGTGAAACCATGTTCTACTTTCAAAAAACAGACAGTGGGGCCAGATACATCATGCCCACAAACTGCTGACTGGAGCAGAAGAGCTCTCTGAATTAAATATTTAAAGCCCTGAGTTCTCACACTTTCTTTTTGAAAAGCTTAACAAAATCCAGGTGTTAAGACAATGGGTTACAGGAGTGTTAACAGTTCTATTATACAAAAATATGCACTCATAAACATACAGTAAACGATCAGAACTACATTTTGGTGAATAACTGAGGACCATTTCTTTGCATATTTGATATGGCTACAAGCAGCTTAAAAAGGTTGCTCTGATATCAAATTCTTTGCATATATGACTCTAATAATATAAAAAAAAAATGTAAGTTGCATAATTATACTATCTATTTTTCTTCAACCACAATAAGTATTGAACCACTTGTACTTTGTATTAAATTAAGTAAAAACCTAATTTAAATGGAATGTTCTTAAAGGCCAATCGGTGCCGTTCAATCTAAAATAAGCTGTTTAAGGTTGTCGTGCAAGATGGTGTCTTTGACATCACGGAAGACGAGACGAATGTTTTCTGTGTTAATGGCGGTGGTGAAGTGATGGTAAAGGGGCTTCTGCTGCGGTTCACGACGCTTGTTATGGAAGCACTCGACCAGGAACTTCTGAACATCCTGCAGATTGTGGGGATCACCTGTGAACTCGGGGAAGTAGTCCTTGATGTTCACATTCTGAACTTTTTCTTCCAGCAAGTCTGCCTTATTGAGGAAGAGAATAATGGAGACTTTGGCGAAGACGCGGTTGTTGACGATAGTCTCGAAGATGTTGAGCGATTCTGTGAGCCTGTTGGTCTGACGGTCTTCCATGAGCACCTGATCGTATTCACTGGATGAGACTAGGAAAAGGATGGAGGTCACAGAGTCGAAGCATTCAAACCATCGTTTGCGCTCTGACCGCTGTCCCCCCACATCCACCATCTTGAAAGGAACTTTCCTGATTTCAAAGTCGTACTCATGGATACCCTTGGTGGGCTTTCGTGCCAGCAGTATATCCTTTTGGCTGGGCAAGTAGTCCTGCAGATTAAATGAAAAAAAAAAATCAGACTGCCATAATACTACCATAAGACGACCCTAAACATTTATAAAAATGTAGTGCTTGTATTACTCGGACACAATAAATCCATAGAAATACGTGAATTCAGTCTCTATCACGGTAACGCTCATGTCACATTGCAGTGCTGCGCTGTCACAAACGTTTATTATTTCAACCAAAGTGCACGAACAGAAAACATCATGCAAGTAACTAACTTGAGTTCTCTTTTGCAGTTTATTGTGATTAAATATTCAAATACACAGAATGTGATGTCAAAACATCTGTCTCGGTTAGTATACATGCAAACATTTGCCTGTATTTAAGGGAACATAAACAGTTGGTGGGGGGGGGGTATTATTGCATGTGTCAATATGTTGGATCCATGCATTAAGTCTTAGAGTGACAGCAGCCTAATATACCTGCTGCAGTCTGTAACATTAAGGTTAACCAATCAAAGAATGAAAAAATAAACATTACACTTGACTGAATAACTTTACCTTTAACAAGGATCTATATACATTTAAATTGTATGGTGACGATTATGCAGGGTTTTTTTTTTTCAATTTATCCTTTATTCAATTTCTGCAGTATTTCTTATTTCTGATAGACTTTTTTGAAAAACTTTGGTTTAACTTATTTGTCCTGTTGTTCATAATTAGCTTCTTTGTTCTTATTTTGTTACTGTTTGCTTGCCTTCAGTAGAGAAATTTTTAATCATGTTAAAGGGTTTGTTCACATAAAAATGAGAATTTGCCTGTGTTTTACTCACCCGAGAGACATCCTAGGTGTATATGACTTTCTTCTTTCTTATATTAAAATATTGTCCTGGATCTCTCAATACATTATCATAGCAGTGGTCAGGTGCTTTTGTTCAACAGTCCACAAGACATCAAATAAAGTGAGTGCATCTGTAATAAAACGTTCACACGGCTCTGGGGGGTGAATAAAGGCCTCCTGCTGCCAATCGATGCATTTTTGTAAGACAAATATCCATATTTCAAACATAATAAACACTTTTCTCTCACTTCTGTTATCTGTCATAAACGGAAGCCGTTCCGGCGGATGATGAAAGATGTCGGCGTTGTGTGATTAGTGACAAACGCGAAGAGAAAACAAAACGCCTGTCATGAATTAGAAGCACAAAACGAGGATTTGTAAAGAAAAATGTTGGACGATTTTGTTAAAAGAGACTGGTTTTCCTTTGCTAAAGTAAGGAAACTTTACTTCTTTTGCTCCTGTAAACAAACTCGCAAGACTAGCATATGTCACAGGCGCACGCGCCACACATATGTCCTACATCATCCGCCCAGAACGACTTGCAAGTATGACAGTTAGTTAGTATTCAATGTCTTGTGGACTGTTGAACAAAACCACCCACCAACTGCAATGATAACACATGGAATAGCCAAGACAATTTTTAATATAACTCTGATTGGATTCGTCTGAAAGAAGAAAGTCATATACACCTAGGATACCTCGAGGGTGAGTAAAACACAGGCTAATTTTCATTTTTGGGTGAACTAACCCTTTAAGCTATTATTGGTAATTGCTGTGATATCCAAATTTGTATTGAGAATTATCAATTATCAATTTAATTCAAATTTTGATATCATAACCTTTTTCCAATCAAAAATAACTATTGTGATATATAGTTTTTGTGAAATGGGATTACTCATTGTGATAAGATTTTGGTCATGTCGCCCACCCCTAACATGTATTATTGGTATAATGCAATAAGTACCAGTAACCAATATATCGACACAAAAATTTACCAATAGCCTTCCTAATGGATAACAAAAAAATCAGCTTGAATTTTAGGTTTAATTTCATTTCTGCAATTCTGTGTACATCTCACGATCAACTACTTTGTGCTCTAGTTACCTGAAGACATTAACATTTATAAAATGCTATTTTTTTTTTACCAATTGTCCAAGTTTATCCACATTGTCCAGGAAATACTTCACAGATTCACCCTAAGAAGATAAAGATACACAAAATCATTATTAGGTCTCCAGCGTGTGAGCTTTGGTGCAACTCTGAACAATTTGTCTTGTGCTGTGTCCCAATTTCCCTATTTTATCCATTACCTGTTACTCTATACATCCCTGTTCAAAAATCAAATAAATAAAATAAAAATACTTGTGAGTTACTAGTTTTTCACTTTTTTTTTCTTTTTTTTACACTCACACACAAACAATACAACATAACCACACAATATTTTCCACCAGATATTCTGGTCCAAAGCAGACCCTACTATGATATACAAGGTTACTCTGGCCTTATTCAGAAGCAATTTTACCTAACACAAAATCAGGAAAATGAGGCTCTGCAGCATGGCTGCTCACTGGCTTGCTTTTTTTCGTGTATGCAAATCAGCAGTAAGTAGAGAAAGTGACTTGGTCACCAAAAATGAATGTTTATTGCTAAAAAAATACTGATAAACATGTCTTAAAATCACAACTTGTGTGGCAATGCAGATTTTAGTTGGAAAATTTGAGCTAAATCTTAATCTCAGTCACAAGGGTTCTACCCCCTGAACATGCATGCTCTTATCTTCATAACTGAAATGCAAACTACATTCATGCACAGACAGAATGCCCCCATTGTCAGGAGTCACTTCATTTGTGTGCAACTCATACCTTTGCATTACTCTCAGGTTTCAGCCATTGCCCACGCTACGCACACAACAAACATGATTTCTTGTGCATAATCATTTCAATAATATCAAAAAATGGCTGCTTAATTACATTCCAAATATATTAAATATATAAGCAAACATTTCACCATGATTAACACTTTAGTGCAAAAGCTTAATAGGAATAATTATGCAAGTCCACTGTGCTTATCTGCTATGATTTATAATACAAAGCTGTTTAACAGCAGGTCAACATTCCTTCAAGTTCACAATCCCCACAATTACATAAATCCTTTAAAATAAAATTTAGTGGATTCTATATCCAAAACTTTAGAACCATGAACCGCTGAAATTATCATGTCAAACGATGCAATTAATTAATAATAAATATAAAATGAGTAATAATTTTATATTTACCAGCTGAAACTCTCTCCGTCTGTCATAAGCATTCTGAATACCACTGTCTTGCCACAGGGCACAGATGGAGGGCAGGTAGTTGAGAAAGACTTTGGTCTCCACCATCCCTTTGCTCATCATGGATGAGCGGGTGTCAAAGCCCATCACGGTCTCCCCGTGAACCTGATTCTCAGGATCTCCCCAAGGAATGTGCAGCTTCTCACGGGCATCCACCAGCACTCGGATACCTAAACAGAAATATCAGAAATGACATATATTGGCATATTGCATTAATCAGGTTCCTATAAAAATATACAAAGCTGCTGACATGATGTACTTTAAAAAGAAAATTAAATGGCATTGTTTTACTATGCATCCTCAGACCATGAGTAATTTTTGTGTCAACTTCAAACTTATAAAAATGAAAATCCTTAGCCTATTTTTATATATATATATCCCCTTTTTATGAGGTCAATGAGGTCAGATGGGCTACTGTGAGTTCTATAACTAAGAGTAATATACAGCATTCAAAAATGTATTATAAAGTGAACAAAAATTACTTATTATATGTAGTTATTGTAATAATATGCATGTCGACTGCAGCACCCAAATGGCAAAGAAATTGTTTAAGAGCTAATTTTCCTGAATTTTATGTAGTAGCTAGAAAAACAGAAATTTAATAGTTTTAAAAATTATTTTGACCATATTTAATAATATTTGAGAGCCTGCGCATGCAGTTTAATATTTGAGAGCCAATTTATTTCTTCTACCAATCATATGAGAGGAACGCAACTTCAACTAACGTTACAAGCCTATCAGAAGCAGAGAAGGGCGTGTGACAACACCGTTTGATTGACGCCCACACGTCAATGTCACGTTAGGGTTTTTGGAGAAAAAAATGGAGCGCAAATTGATGAAGCCTGGGGATGATGTCCTAGACTCCTAGCAATAGATAAAGGACTCAAAAATAAATGGCACTTTTTGGCAGTTGGTGCAAGAAACAGAGCTTGTTTCTGGGCTTGTTTCTGCATGATTTGCTCGAGGAAGCTTCTGAATGCCAGCAGCGGAAAGTGCTTGCTCGCTATGATTTATGTTGCGTTCCAGGCAACCCGTGTTTTTCCAGCCTTAAACCCGTGAAAGTGCACTGGAACGGCAGTCAAACCCGTGACTTCCCACCCGTGAACTCGTACTAGATCGATGTACTCCGAGTTCTGACGTCACACAGCACGTGAAACAACAGTGACAGCCCCTACGGATAACACTGCCTATGGACAGTGTTGCCAACTTAGCGACTTTGTCGCTAGATTTAGCGACTTTTCAGACCCCCATAGCGACTTTTTTTCCAAAAAAGCGACTAGCGACAAATCTAGCGACTTTTTTTTTGACAGACCTTATTTAGTCTCTGAGACTCTCCGACACTGCCACTGCCACTCTCTCTCTCTCTCTCTCTCTCTCTCTCTCTCTCTCTCTCTCTCAGAGTGCACACACGCCTCTCTCTCTGTGCATCTGTTATGTTCGGCGAGCAGAGAGGAGCAGCACTTTCAGTTAAAAAATATATTCTGTTGCTTCTAACTCTATTTTACATACAAGTATAGCCGAAATCACAGTACAATCATTATCTTAATCTTATGTGTATGTGATTTCATTAGACATTGTCATAAATAGGATTTGAGAGCTGGTTATGTAGTCTTAATGGAATAATTAAAAACTTGTATTGAAAATTTTAGCTGCCTTAAAATGCATTACATGAGCACAGAAAGGGCAAGATAATATGACGCACTTACGTCATGAATATGCTAATTAGCGTGTGACGTCATCTAGCGACATTTAGCGACTTTTCAGTCAGGGTTTAGCTACTTTCCATTGAAAGAAGTTGGCAACACTGCCTATGGATGCAGTGTTTATGCACGTGGTACACGTTAAAAATAGATTTTAGGACAATGTAACGTTACAATGAAATTAATAATTAGCTAAATTTCCTTGCGCTCAGAAAGTTTGGCGTGACTTGCCTGGAACGGTACAAAGTCGTTACTCGTGGTTTGAAATAGTGACTTAGGAGCTCAAAAACCTGTCTGGAACGCAGCACCAGACTCTGGTCATAGAGCCGCTGCCCGTGCACTCAAACTTACCACGACGTTGCCGGGAGTAGAGACCTGCGCGGGAGGGATTTTTCTGTCCCGCTCCCGCAAAAAAATTTGTTATTTTCTCCCGCCTGAAAAATCCCGCGGGTAAACGTATAACAGTTTTTCTTTTTTTAATACATTTCATATTCTGCCTGCTACTCTTATTTTTTCACTTGCTCCCTGTTGAATATAAATTAAAAAAATAAACGGAAAATAAATGTTTCGTTTTATGTGTGTTTAATTAAAAGTATGAACATGAACAAGGAAATTAGAACATAGAAATACAGTAAAAAAGCAAGAAATGTAAATAAAAAATATATACCTATAATAATTAGCCTATATAGCCTAATAAATTATATAATAATAATAAACCTGGATTTATTTCATGTTCAAAGGAAAAGTAGTTTATGGGGCCTGCGCAATTCCTTCAAACACGTAACAAAAAAATATCCTTATTCCTCAATAACAAAATAGACCAATTTTAAATATTTAGCTAAATAAATAAATAAAAACTGAATTTACAAAAAAAAAAAAAAATTTACGACTACTTGTGCCCATGCAGGAATATCATGTCGTTAACTGTTGAGAGCTTCAGTTTAATCAGTCTCTGCTCCAGTATGGAACCGTAAATACTGAAAGCCCTGCGCTAGCTGGAATGCAAAGTACATGGCGACGGCGTGTTTGCTTAGTCTAGGAAATGCGTCTTTTCCACCACTGGAGGACATCTTCCGGTTTGCGTGCTTCCAATTCATCCAATTTGACCCTTAAATATCTCGCTATTTCGGAATCGAATTACACGTCGCTGTCTATGGTATCATATTATAAATAAAGGTCTATGTGTTTCTATTTATTTTATTTTGTTAGATATTTCCACTTTGCGGGAGTCCCGCAAATAATTTTATTTTCCCGCAACCAGCACACAATAATATCTTGCCGCCCGCGTCCGCATTCACCCATCAAATATTGTCCCGAGCCGCACTCGGTGGCGCAGTGCAGGTCCCGAGCCGGGAGCAACTATTAGCTGACACACCGTTGTCTATGACTGACCATGTCTGCGATTAAAAAAATAAGTTTGTGCACATTTATACCAGAACATGATTTGTCATTCAAAATTTCGCAGCCACTGGCCACCCTGTGTAGAAAACTGGCAGAAGACAAAAAAAAAAAAAAATCAACATGCGAGTTACATCGCAGAAAAAAAGTGATAATAGCCTTGATTTCACTTCTAATCTTCAGTTTAGTAGTTCAGTTCTTAAAGCACGTTGAGCACTTAATTATTTAAGCACTTTAAGCACTTGTTATTGTTTAGAAGAAAACACTTTATTTGACATAGTACTTTTAAATAAATGGTGCCAAACATAATCATTGAAGAGATTCATGTCTATCTCAGACTTTTTATCATTTTTTAAGCACTTAAAGCTGCGGTAGTTAACTTTTGACGCTCTAGCGGTTAATAAACAGAACTTCTTGCGGAAGAACATCGTAGCCGGAACTACTTCTCTCTGTTTATGTCTATGAAGAATCACAAAGGTACGGGGTTACTCCGCAGCGGTACCCCCGAAGCAATCTAAAATAGTCCGAATATAAACACTTATTATAGGTGCACCCTAGTGATTCAGGACAAGCTAAAAACACTGTTTGGAAAATGGATTCATGGTGTACTCGCTTATTATATACATTTTTCTACATTTTGAACACAAACAAAGTTACGGACCGCAGCTCTGATTGGTTGTTTTCTTACCGGGAGCGGTCTGTAACTGCAAATGTCAATAAGACCACTGGGAGGAGCCAGAGGAGCTTGATTTTTACACAGATTATCTGTCTCATAGCCTACTGTCAGGACATGATGACAGGTTTAACAAATATGTAAAAAAAAATATATTTTTACAAAAGTTACCTACTGCAGCTTTAAGCTGTTGTTACTGTATTTTTTTTATTATCGTCAATATTTGAATTAAGTCTGTCTGTGGAGTTTCTCTCCAACACCACCACAAAAAAAAAAGTTCAGGCTCAGGAATTTTTGACACTTTAACCCCTGAACTCATACTTATATTAATTCATGTGGATATCTATAATACTTATTAAATAAATGTTTATATTGAAAGGTGTTGACTAATTTTGAGGAAAAATAAGGATTTTATCATAAAGTGGAAGCAGGAGATCAAACCTAAACAAGACTAAAAAGCTTACGTTTCCTTCCTAACATCTGTAGAATTTTTTATCCGTTTTGTCAGCAATGTCTCAAGAATCAGTTGAAATGCATATATCAGAATAATGTTATAAAGCAATCACATATCCAGATGACTAACGCCAAAGAAGGCGCTGTACTTTCTGTACAGTGTGTACTTTTCTCTCGAGACGCCAATTTACTGAAAGTTTTAAGTGAGATTTGAACATAGGCAACATATGTAAATGTTTTCGAAATCGTCGTGTCCGTATAAAGTCCAAATACTTTATCTGATATATGAAGAAATGGACTTCAACAAACCCAACATTTAAACCTGCCGTCCTTCGCGTCGTCTAAAGGCTGGGTGAGCAATCGAAAGTTACGAGAGAGAGAAATCAATAAAACACTTCCACCTACAGCTACAATAAAGCTGAGCTTTTATCGAAGTGTAGCTTTTTTATATATAATGCACTTGTCTCTTTCGATTTCAAACTACGGGCTTGGTACCTTTGAGAACATTGCTGTAGATTGTAGCCCGGAACTCTTCTTTGGCCCGCTGGTCGAAGTCCTGCCCATGAATTATGCGCATTTGTTTGAGGAAAGTTGACTTGCCACTTTCGCCTGCTCCTAACAGCAAGATCTTCACCAGTTTCTTCGCATACTTCTTATCCTTAGACAGGCTTTTGTCGATCTCCTTAGACTTTCTAATTTGATCAATGTCGCCGCTTGAGATAAGACAATTGGGAATACAAACTATAGCAGTCCGGGAGGACAGGAAATCCGCCATTTTTGTAGTAACGACTTCATGGATACATCAGTCGCACTGCCACGCGAGGCGCGTTCACGTGTTCTTTACAAATAGGCGGATACCACGGGTGTGGTTTAAAAATGGACAACTATTTATTGTTTAATCAGTTCTTTTTTATTATTATTAGATTCTTAGAATATATATTCCACATTTAAAAATGTTGTTGTATGAGGTCTCTAATGCAGAAATAAATGGTGTTTTACTTTTTTTTTTTTTTTTTTTTTTTTTACATTTTATTAAGATACAGGGAAATGTTGTAATACTGCAACGTTGGGCTCTTGGGTAGCAGAAATTCAGTGTTTCTTCTCACTATCTGAGCAAATGTTGAGGACATCTAAAAGTTCATTTGCAGGCTCGCTTCTGTAACCTGTGTAAATCAGTGTCCTATATGAATATATACAATAATAACCACACAGTAAGTCATTTTTTAATTAAAAGATTATTTATTATTAAAAATAATATATATATGCTCAGATTATATTTTAGCAACAGAACCTGAAGAACTTTCATAACTTGACTGTGGAACTTTCATCACTTGTATCAGTGTCCATCTCAAAGTCACTGTTCCCATTTTGATTTCAGACACATATGATGCGACGCTCTTTTCTGGCTGATGGTATTCTGATATAGAAGAAAAAACACTGATTATTTTCTATGATAAATAATCTCAATGCAAATCAATTCCAATCAAAAGTTCACATTTTAAAGAATTCATGCATTACACAGAATTCACACATTTTAAAGAAATCCACACAATTTATTCTTCAACTTATTTAATAATCATTTAATATTGACTAAAGCTCAAAACGGTAACAAAGAAGACATTTAAAACTTATTAATGATCAAAAAGAAGAGTAACATTTTACACACGCAGATTTTCTTTTTCGGCACAGTAAAAACTTTTTATATACGACAATCACAATAAGAAAATATAGCTGCAAGCAGCGATTAGCAGTGTTCAAGCACATTAAGGCCTTTGAGGTGGTCTTGTTCAACCTGGATGTATGGCTGACAGTAAAATACATCCAAAATGGAGAATAGGCTCACAGAGTCACAACACATAGAATCAGAATCAGCATGAGCTTCATTGCCAGGTATGTTTACACATGCGATGAATTTGTTTTCGTGATAGAAGCTCCGCAGTGCAACAGAATGACAGCGACAGAACAAAAAAACACATAATAAAAGAATAAAAAATACAAATAAGTAGGTAAGGAATGACAATATACAAATTGACAATTGTATGGCAGGTAAAGCAGTTATGTATGTACATGTATATTAAGTGCAAAATTTAAGTGTACTCTAAGTATGTGTGTTAGATAAATAAGTGTATGTGTATATAAATAGTGTAGTGTGTTCCACAGTTATTATCAGCTGTTAATAAGATGGACTGCCTGAGGGAAGAAACTGTTCCTGTGTCTGGTCGTTCTTGTGCTCAGTGCTCTGTAGCGTCGACCAGATGGCAACAGTTCAAAGAGGGAGTGTGCTGGATGTGAGGGGTCCAGAGTGATTTTGACAGCCCCTTTGCTCACTCTGGATAAGTACAGTTCTTGAATAGAAGGGAGGGTTGTACCGATGATTCCCTCAGCAGTCCGGACTACCCTCTGTAGTCTTCTGAAGTCAGATTTAGAAGCTGAGCTGAACCAGGTACACACACTGAAATTAAATGATTAATCTTGTATATTAATACTCTATAAGCATGTTCACACACACAGACATACATACACACACATTTTGTTTCAGATATATATATATATATATTTGAAATAAGTGATATGTGACAAAACTTAGTGCAAGTATTCTCTTTTTAAGAGTCTTGATGTCATTATCAGATATCACTGTAATCATATTCTGGCATAATTGTAAAAACTGATGTGTATGTAAGAACAAAATGTTAAACTTAGACTAACAGTGATTTTATAATATTTATGCATGATTCCATCAAACCTATAACATTAGTGTTAAAGTTGTTGAATGAGCCCATTAGTAGTCTTTCACTTCCATTTAGTGCAAATGCAATTTCATGCAACGTCTCATACAACAATGAGTTTAACCTTTATATTAAGGTGCCTTTAAAGTGACTTGTTCAGTTTACTTAGTTTTGTCGTGGACACGAAATAATAACTCGTGGGAACGTGATAATATGTCGTGGCCACGAGATATTAATTTGTGGGAACGTCATATTAACTCGTGGGAATGTCATATTATGTCGTGGCCACTAGATCATTTTGCCGAGGTAATGACATCCTTATGTCGTGGCCTCGAGATGCTATGTTGAGGGGTTATCCCGTTGGATAACCCAGTTCCAGAAAGGGAAATGGATCAGCTGGATGCCTTTGATTTTTGGGGGTTCATTTTTTACCTACAACATCGGTCTCCCTGGGATACCCCAGCCACACCTGTCTCTCCCGGTGGGATGGCCGACTCTAGACCGGGGTCTACAGACAGGTGGACCGCCAGCCCAGCACCACTGCACAATATGGCCGCCAGCCCAGTGCCACAGCACAAGGTGGCCGCTAGCCCAGCGCCACGGCGCAAGATGGCCTCTGGCCCAGAGGCATGGCACAAGATGGCCGCCTGTCCAGTGCCTCTGCACAAGATGACAGCCACAGTTGACCCCCTGGAGTCGAGTCAGGTTCCCGTTGACCCTTCAGAGTCGAGTCAGGTTCCCGTCGATGCTCCAGAGTCGGGTCAGGTACCTTTTGACCCTCCAGAGTCGATTCAGGTGCCCGTTGACCCTCCAGAGTCGGGTCAGGTTCCCATTGACGCTCCAGAGTCGGGTCAGGTACCCGTTGACCCTCGAGCCTTTTTGTTGTTGTTTGCACTTCCTGTCTCTGTTGCCTAGCCCTCCGTCCCTCCCCCTGGTCCTCCTCCAGGCCACCTCCCTCCTGGTCTCTGTGTTCCTTGGTTTGTTCTTGTGTTCGGGTGGAGAATTTGGTAGCTGCTCCGTAGAGGAGGGGGTAATGTCACGTGTCTGGTCTGTGTTTCCCTGGGTGTCCACTAGTGGTCTCACTTCCCAATAGGCACATCACTGCAGGCATTACAATTCCCACAAGGCCTTGTCCCTTCATCACAGTAATTGCACTCCTGTTAATTGCACTCAGGTGTCTTCACTTCATAGTCATTATCCTGCCTATTTAAACCGGTCTGTTTCTGTTTGTGTCATGGAGTCCTTACTTTCCGTCACCCAGTTTCCTCGCGTTCCTTGTGTTCTAGTTTCTTGTTTCCTGTTTGTTTGTTTTGGACTGATATTTGGTTTGAACCCTGCTTGTTTTTGGATTTTGGATTACCCTAATAAACTCACACTGCTTTTGGATCTCTCGTCTCCCGTGTTCCCGATCGTTACAACAACATCCATTTCTCGTGGCCATGACTTCTTATGTTGAGGGAACGACATGTTTTATCCATCTTACAGTCTTGTAAGTCCATTAACTGATAGTCTTTCCCATGTAATATGTGTACATTATTATTATTATTATTATTAGCCTATTATTATTGGTTATATTTTTTTATTTCGATTATATTCATTTTTTTGCTTCAATTTCGATCTCTTTACTTAACATTCTATAATACTTTTTTAAATAATAGCGTACTGTAAATGCTCGAGATTAACATAAAATGTCATAAATGCATACATTTTATATGTATAAATAATAAAATAATTACTTAATTCAAAATAAAATATAAATGATTCCATCTCTGATAATCCTGGGTTGCTATGGTCACACAGGTTTGTTTACGCATTAAACTCGTGGCCACGAGAAAAACATGTCGTTCCCTCAACATAGCATCTCGAGGCCACAACATAAGGATGTCGTTACCTCGAAAAAATGATATCGTGGCCACGACATAATATGACGCTCCCACGAGTTAATATGATGTTCCCACAAATTAATATCTGGTGGCCACGACATATTATCACGTTCACATTATCAAGTTATTATGTTATTTTTTTACCTAAAGAGTCTAGAGAATAATAATAATAATAATCCCAACAATTACAAGAGGGTTTCTACACTTCATGCTCGAATCCCTTGTTATTTATGGATTATAATAATCATAAATCCAGTTCAGAGGCTTTAATCATGTAGTTTGTTGTCAGCCCCAGGTCCCTGCTATAGACTTCATGTGAGAAAAGATGATACCACAGCGCCACCTACCGGACATGACGCGTTACTGTAATCATTGCCCTCAGCACACACAGGTTTACCTTCATGAGCAGAGCTGTTACCTGATTGGCGCACACAGCCATCGTCTTTGTGAGCATCAGTGATGATTATAGATTAGACACCGTCAAAACGATAGTACGATTAGCTACCGAGTATTCCCCTTTCCATTTTCTCGTCTTCGACCGTCGACAGACTGTGTCGTGAAGAAGCGAACATGACCATAAGGAATGTCCGGGACCATGGGCAGCGATTCAGACCGCGTATGGCATGCCTGAAGAAGGTGGGTTGAGAGCATCATCCATAGCTCATCACCATCTGTGTTATTTACGTTCTCGCGAATGAGATGAGAATAATGCTACACTTGATTTCTATAATCTAACAAGGAATCCTTCATGCTTTAAGATCCAGGGATATTTCTGTTTGTCTTGCTGTATTTGAGCCCAGTAATATAAATAATCCATGTAGTTTTGTGGGCTGTCAATTTCACTTTCACTGGTGATCCCATCCATTCAGAATATTTAAAGCGTCTTGTAGCATATGTGCCAAAAAAAAAAAAAAAAAAAAAAAAAAGAAATTGCGTTTGTCTTTTTGTTTTGTTTATTTGTTTATTTATTCATTTACATACATGCATAATTTTTAATACATCGCTTTCAGGTCAAGATTTTTTATTGATTTGACTCTGTACATAGATTTTTTTAAATTTACGTTTAAATTTTTTTTTTCACTTCCTAAAATTTGTTGATTTGTTTTACAGTTACAAAATGAATTTTTATTATTACTAAGTGCTGACTCACAACAATATTACCCCCCCTCTAATTAATGAATTAAATTAAATTTTAAAAAAGTAAAATCAGTTGCTTTGTTACAATGACTGAAATGAAAGTGGTGTCAAAAATCAAACTTTTCAATCACTTTAAAATGAATTAATGATGAAGAAAACTCATAAAAACGCAATAAAAATGTAAACTCATTACATAATTTAGAAATTAAAGAAATTGTTAGATTTTATATGCATTGTAAATATGTTATGACATATGAATTGAAACAATTTCACAGTGTAAGTGTTAATTGTTTATCAGCAGCTTACTCTCAGGTAAGGTCAGTGTGTGCTAATGGTATTAGTCTAGCTTTGCCATGAGCCTCTCATATAATGCAGTCCCTATTTTATCACTATGATACTTCAAACTGCACGTTTGAAGTGATCCCCGACAGTGTGTTCCATTAAAATATGTTTTATTAGTGCATTGCTTTGCTCTTTGCCAATGCATGGATAATAATAACCCAATAACTCGGCCAAGAGCTTTCTGTGATCTAGACCAGGGTGCAGCAAGAGTTCACAAACAGTCTTCATAAGCCAGAGAGCCTGACAAAGCAAGAAAAACTTCAAACAGCTGAGTCACAAATCAATCACAGAGCATATTTCAAAGAGGTCAGTCGCAGCCCCTTCAGACCATGAACCAGCAGGGAGAGAGATGTGAGATGTGCACACAGCCTGCCACAAGCTAAAAAATAGATGTTTTTATATTATACATATCACATTTTTTGCATGTTAGGTGGAGAGCGTGGTGTTGGAGATGCAGGACCCCAAAACTGGAGTGAAGTCTCAGACCCAGAGGCTTGTAATCACCACCATCCCACATGCTTTAACAGGTGAGATCCTCAGAAATACCTGCTGCTATTACTCAAGAGCCAATCTTTGCAGGTTTCAAGCTGATGAAATCTATGAGATGTAAGACCCAGCATTTGTAATTGAAAATAGTAGGCTCACCCACTCATTTGTATTGATTTGTGCAGTTAGTTTACTCTTCAGGGAGCGCTAGTCATCTGTGCGGTCCATGCATTATGTGGGTCTGAGACTGAAGAATCTATTGCCATGACAACCTCTGAGCAGCTGGTTGCAGTTACTGTCTCCAATAGGCTGCATGTTTTCAGGGAGGAGAGCTCTTGTAATCTCCTCGGTTGGTCTTAATGCTGTCAGCCAGCTACATGTAACATACAGAGTATGATTAACTTCAATTTGTGATTGCTTAAACTGGAGTTAAACTGGAGCCTCTGATGATTCAGAGCGGTTTTGATATCATTTATACAGTGGAAAGACACCTGAGGTTTTTAGTTAAAAATTCATTGAAGTGATCTGGTTTGCTCCTCAGGCTAGCAGACCCTAATGAAGCCACTCAGATTCACCCCTGCAGAGATCTTCTCATTAGTCTCCTATCACGAGGAGCTCAGCGGGACACACAGCGGTTCACCGAGTCATAGCGTGATACCTATTTTAAGAATGCACCTTTGTTTTGTGTCTTATACTCACTGTTGTTTTCACCTGAAATACGCTTTATGAATATCTCATTTAAAAGCCTGCTAAAATGATAAATCATATAAATTTGATACAAAATCATATAAATTATATACTAATTAATTACTTTGTAATTATTCTCTGCCTCCATTTTTACTTCCAATTGAGCTTTTTTTTTTATTTTGCGTAGATTCCTCTCTGCCACTTAAAGCTAGGGTAGGCAAGTTATTATTTTTTTGTAGGCACCCATTTTTTATTATACTGGTTGAAGATCTCTTCAAAGCCTGATCTATCTATAATTTAAGTGGTCTATATATACCGTATTTTCCGGACTA
The DNA here is from genome assembly GCF_003368295.1 of Carassius auratus. NCBI lineage: Eukaryota > Metazoa > Chordata > Actinopteri > Cypriniformes > Cyprinidae > Carassius > Carassius auratus. The sequence continues at coordinate 20,327,414 of NC_039254.1, forward strand.
TAAGTCGCACTTATTTTCATAGTTTGGCTGGTCCTGTGACTTATAGTCAGGTGCGACTTATTTATCAAAATTAATTTGACATGAACCAAGAGAAATAAACCAAGAGAAATCATTAACGTGTCCAGCTGCGAATATATATATATTTATATTCTATTTTCTGTGGAAGGCTCAGGACCATTATCAATGTAAAGAAAGGATAAACATTGGTAGAGTTTTTACAGAGATGGAGGAATTAGATGGAAAGTTTGTTTAACTCATTATGAGAAACTTGCGTAGTTTCTTCTTGATAAGTTAAACTTCTAGTTAAAAGTATTCCTAATAGGTCGGACCTTTTTTTGAAAGTAGCCTATATTACTGGATAAGAGATGCCTTCACTTTCATAGACCCATTAGAGCTGTGTTTGTGATGTCGGGGGAGCATTTGCAAAGATTGTTTGAAAACTTGCTTTATTTTTTTAATATCCGCTCAGTGACACTCATAACAGAGAAAATGAGAACAGCTTTAATAGTTTCTCATTATGTTTCATAAATGCTCATATTAGTATTGACTTGCTGTCTGGATACTTCTATAGTTTTAATTTAGTAACATTGAGATACTAGTTTTTATTATTGTTATGATTTTTTTATTTGTATGTTTTTGTCATTTTAATATATATATATATATATATATATACAGTATATGTATCTATGGATTTTCTTTTTTTTTCTTCATTATTTTAGTATAGTGCTTCACTAAATATTTTTTTTTTTAATGTATTTCAAATACCAGATTTTTCATGTTTATTTTATTTATGTTTTTTATCTTAATTAAATTTTGTTGTTTTGGTTAACCATAATAACCCTGGTGTGTTTGTTTTGCTGATGACTCCTGGTGGGCACATTCAATCTGAAGGCCAAGATTCCCACCCACTGAGTCTTTTATTACTCTAAAATGTGTTACTTTAACTTCTAACATGTTTATTGTGTACATTATTCTTTCAGGGGAAGATATTGTTGCATGGATCGCTAATCGATTCAAAATAGATGCTGCGGGTAAGTCACATATCCCACTCCAGATCTTTTTAAATTATTATGCTAATAGATATTCTTGCTATGCAAATTGACGGTGTGAGATGCCGTACTGTTCACTTGGGTCTTGTTTAAATGCATTAAGTAACGTTCTCACTCTAAATGCTTAGAAGCCCGAGCTATGGGGACTATGATGGTGGCGTTTGGGTACATCTATCCGCTACAAGACCATAAGAGACTCATGCTTAAACCAGACACATCCCTGTACCGCTTTCAGGTAACTTTCACAATCAAATTACATTAATTACCATTATGGTTTTCACAAAAATGATAAGCCACACAACTGTTTACAACTTTGTTCGTTTGGTTTCTTGAGCGCCAAATCCGCATATTAGAATAATTTCTGAATGATCATGTGACATTAAAGACTGGAGCAATGGTTGATAAAAATATAGCTTTGCCCATTACAGAAATGATTAACATTTAAAAAATATATTACAGTACGAAGCGGTTGTGATATTACTTATTTTACTGTTATTGATCAAATACATGCAGCCTTGGTGAGCATACAGGAGAGGAATTCTTCTTTCCATATGCTGTGTACTAATCTTTTCCATTTCTTCTTCTGTACATGTCTTCTTCCAGACTCCATATTTTTGGCCTGCGCAGCAGTGGCCGGTGGAAGACACAGACTATGGTGTGTAATCATCTTTCATTTTTCATCCATGCTGATGGGTTGTCATAGCAATAATTCACAGTGAGATTATTCATTATTCTTCAAACAGCTGTCGGAGATAAAGAATGTGATAAATTGCTTTCATGTTGAGTCATATCACATCTTTAAATTGGCTTTTACTGGCAAGGTCAGATGTTTATATGTGTATTCCCAGCAATTTATTTGGCAAAGAGAAATATACGGAAGAAAGGGATGTTGGAGCTGTATGAACAGGTAATTGAACATCTTATCCTTCATCGTCTTGATACACATGTATTAAATATATATTAATGTCTCTGAAATCCTATGTTGTTATGCAGAGGAAGAGGAAGTCACTATAAAAAAATTGAATGATAAATTAAAAGATTAGACATAAAATGTGTCTGTTTCTCTACTCAGGAACAGTACAACAATCTTTACAAATGGATGAATCACAAGTGGGATTTTATTGTAATGCAAGCCAAAGAGCAGTACAGGTGGGTCACACTTTACTTTAAATATTGCAGAATACTTATGATTTATCATTGCTCAATCAATCCGTGTCTACACAGGTTCTCTAGCACACTCTAAATTTTTCATTTGACAGCTTTTAGCTTTGATTACTGTGTGTATTCGTTGTGGCACTGCTCCAACAACCTTATGCAACACCACATTTATTTCCATCAAGAGTTGCATTAAGTTTTGGCCCAGATCTTGTATTGACAATAGGATAGACAAACTCTTCTTAAAAGCCAACTTCATCACATCTCAAAGACTTTCAGAAAGGTTACGGACACAACTCTATGGCGACCAAACCCATGTGTGAAAATGATTTCTCATGCTCTCTGAATCACTCTTCACAATTTGAGCCCAATGAATCTGGTCATTGTCATCCTAGACGCTTTTTCAGACTTGTTTTTTTTAATTATTATTATTAAACACTACACACTGCAACAATTCGAGTAAAAAGAATTGTTGCCGAAAATATATTAATCACTGCAAAATAATCCAATCCTAGACCCTTTAGTACTTGCTTATTTAAATCCAAATAGCAACTTTTTGGCAAGGCAGTGTGTATTTTGTTTATAAAGCTATTTTCTTCAGCATATACAGTGGTGGCCAAAATTATTAGAAGCCTTGGCAAATTTTAGAGTTTTCAGTTGTTTTTGTTGAAATGGTCATTACAATACCCATAAATCAGACTACTGCCAGAATTACATGCGGCGTAAGGAATCTTCTGGAACATTGAAAATGATGGACTCGCCCCCTCAAAGTCTGCACCTCAACCCCATCGAGAAAAATTTGGGGCGAGTTGAAAAATAAACTGGACAGATCTATTATACATTCAAAGGAAAGCCTTCAGCTTGAGTTGCAGAAGGCATGGGATGACTCAGGAAATATACTGCTCACTGATTGCTCCAAAAGGTAGTCATACCAAATATTAAAGTTAAAAGTGGACAAAAACAAAACAGTACGACTCACTTCATCTGATATTTGTTGTGCTCAGAGCAACCATCTGTATGTTTCATGAACATTATGAAATGAAATCATGTTTTGGAGGCAAAAAAAACTATCAATATTTTTCTAATCATTTTGGCCAGCATTGTAAAATACATATTGCTTTTCTGTGTAGAGCGGGTAAAGAGAGGAAGAAGCCAGACCGGGTGGTTTTTGACTGTCAGGAACGGGCCTACTGGGTTGTACATCGGCCACCGGTGAGTTACCTTTAGACTGAGTATATAAGGTCAATTAAAGTGACATATTTCCCTGCAAAGTGACTTAAAGATGTGAAAGTACAATTGTGCCATTTCTACTCGACAGCCAGGAACAGTTAGTGCCATGGACTATGGACACGACAGGATGGTCGACCCTAACATAGAGGAGGTAAAGGTATGTGTGAAAAATTACTTCTAAAGAGAAAAATACATATATTTTAACATTCAAGATGACAACTAGGCCTTCCAAATACAGTATAGAAGGTCTGATGGATGAAGAATCTTGTAATAAGACATGTGGCTGTATATATATAACACTGAGAGATTATATTTGTGGTGAGAGCTTGGGCTTATCAAGGATATTTCTAGTATGTCAGCTTATATCCAATAGGATTTCAATGATCGTAATCTGACTGCTTGCCACTGCAAAAGCTTGATCGTATTCGATAAAATAGCGTTGTTTTACACCCTTCTCTCTTTCTTTACTACAGATTCCTAAACTTATCTGTTGAGAGACATGACAAGAAACAGCAGATGACTACAAAATGAAAGCACACACTCAGTGGATCATGAAGTCGGATGGACTCTGTTTAATAGAAATATGAGTGCATGCTTTTTAAAATGACATTGCAAGTCCACAAAGAGACCTTGTTCACTCTCTCTTCAGACTCTCATCCCAAACATGCTCACATGTCAATCCTTTGCTTTCAACACTGTCCTTTAGAAAGAGTCACCACTTCCTTTCTTTGCACTTAAACTGTTTCTAAAATTGTTTTACAGAAAAAAACACCTGACTACTACAGAAGAATTGTAAGTACCAAAGAACTTTAACCAACACAGATATTTAGATGCAAAAAGCAATGATCAAATTTATTCATTTATTTATTGACCAATGAATTATTGCGCTTTCTTGCAGATTATGTTCACTCAGCAGTGTATCATGAGACCAAGGGTGAAGTCATCTGTCTCAATTGGAGCGTATGTTACTCTGATATAACTTATGCTATGGGTAGAATCCTGTATATTCAAAAAATAAACAATTAATTATATTATATTATATTATATTATATTATATTATATTATATTATATTAAAATATAATTTAAAAATATGTATATTATTATTAATAATTTATGTCATTTTTTTGCAGACTTGTTAAATACACAACAACATACAAAGAGCACGACCCATTTCTCCACGCCTGCCTCCCAAGCAACCCCTGGTTAACAGATGATGTTACCTATTGGACCCTCAACATGCCAAAGTGAGCCAGATACAAACATTTTTATTTAAACAAAAGCTTGTTTTTGTTAAACATTTGATGAAATATCGTGTGTTTGGTTCATACAGTGTTGAGACGCCTACTAAAATGAGGGTGGAGCGCTGGACGTTTAGCTTTGGAGAACTGCTTATGGACCCGCGGGGAAGGGACGATTTCCGGCTTTTCCTTAAAAAAGAGTTCAGTGGTATGCATTTTTCTAAACTTGCTCCCGTAAGATGCTAACATTTGAACAATGTTGCCAACGGACTTATTAGGTGACTTGTTGGTTTAGGTCGACCCTATTTTAAAAATGCATTTTAATTGTTGATGTTCATATTCAAAACTGCAATGATTATTATTTATTAGAGGAGATTGTGACTAGAATCTGATTACTGAATAGGTGAGAATCTTGCCTTCTGGGAGGCGTGTGAGGATCTGAAATGGGGCGCTGCTGAGACAATGAAAGAAAAAGCACAGCAGATATATAAGTAAGGAACACGTTTTTGGCAGTTTACTTCTGTGAACAACCATTTTCAGCAGCTGAAATGTAATAATTTAATTGATTATATATATATATATATATATATATATATATATATATATATATATATATATATATAATCTTTTCGAAATACAATTACATAGCAACAGTTTTTAGAGTTATAAAATATATACTTTCATATTATGTTATATAATATATTATATAATGTATTTCATATTTTTCCCCCTTAATCTTTTAATCATTAATGAAACTAATGACTAATAAATAAATTAATAATATCAGCATTTAACGCTGGGATTTTTTATTTTCATTTGATTAGGACCTTTCTGGCTCGTGGAGCTCCACGTTGGATCAACATTGATGGCAAAACAATGGACATAACAGTGAAGGGTTTGGCACATCCTCACCGTTATGTGCTGGATGCTGCCCAGACCCACATTTACATGCTCATGAAAAAGGTCTCTGCTCTTATGAAAGATTTTGCATCTCAAATGCCTTGTGCTGTTTACAAACTTGAATTTTTTAATTTTGGCTATGGTCTTTAATAAAGGACTCATACGGGCGATATCTCAAGTCCCCAGTCTTCAAGGAAACTCAGAAGAAGGCCATTGCTCCTGAACAACACAGATTTACGTGAGATGCACCTTTCTTTTTGTTCCAATATATATATTTAAAACTGCTTTATAATGCATAAATGACATTAAAAATATTCTTTACTCATTTCAAATGTCTCCTAGTGAGACGCAGTTGGAGCAGAATGCCAAAAGAAGGCGGCCCAGCCTGAGTCCCATCATCCTCAGACAGCAGGAGGAAGAACAGAAGGCCAAACTTGCAGCAAGTGGCCCAGTGGACATCACACAGGTCATGAGCAAACTGGAAAGGAAACAGACAAAGTGAACCTAGAGACCTAGAGCATGAAGAATAGATACAAGCAAATATTTACGATAATCAAAAAGGAAAACCACCTTTCTGATCAAAGCAATAAACAGATTTGCAAGCTAATTTATTTATATAGAGAGCATGTTGCTGTGTTTGTAATATTACACAGATATTTCTAGTTTTTTTAGAAATATACTTGATCCATTTATCCTTTTTAGGAGGCCATTGTGTTATTCTTTCACAGTTTAGTCATTCACAATCATTTTTAATCTTTGTCATATTTACGTTTTGTCAAATGTCATACATCTCTCGTGTGTCGAACTTCATGAAACTCTTTTTCATTTCATACAACCAAAAATGATCACATGTTGTCGTCCTCTAGTTTGTTTAATTTACAAGTGTGCTGTAAATCATGAATTTATTAAAATGCATACTAAAACCATTTATGCCATCTGTTGTCACATCATTTGTCTTTGTGATTGTTGTTGAGTGAAATGTATATATGTATCTCATCAGTTTGTGCATAACTTTGACCTCATGTCATTAACTTAGGAAAGAACATTCTATTCTGTCATCATTTACTCGCCCTTCATGTATTTTAAAACCTGCAATGACTTGCTTCAAGAGTGGTCCAGGCTGTTTTCAAATCATTTTATAGCTTGATTCTACTCAATTCCTAATCAAAGTGTGAAGTCAAAAATATATTTTTAATTAATTTAAACATGAATAATAGCATATGTTAGAAGCAAAGAATACAAATTACAGTAAGCTTTAGATTTGCAAAGCACAGATATTAAATACTCTTTAATGGAATCAAATAATTATGTAAATCTATCTCAGAAAAAAAAAAAAAGTATAACAGCTGTCACTGAGGTGGTGTTTTTTTAAAAGCTACTAATATGCACTCTTTAGGAACTAATTGGTACCTTTAAGGTACTAATATGAAAAGTCACTGTCCTAATGACAGATTTTGTACCTTTTTTTTCTGAGATTGTAACACCAACTGTTTTAAATATAGGATGCAAATATATAGTAAAAACAGTTCCTTGAAAATCTTTGAAGTGCATTGTATAATGATCACTAGATGTCATGCTTGTGCTGCTCTCACAAAGGCATTTTTTTTTTTTTTTTTTGGGAATATATGTAAAACAGAATTTCTTTGTTATGAATAGACTGTTATGAAGCAGTTAAATTTAATCAGTATATACACAGAACACCACAGTTTTATATAACGGTGACCACTGAGGGACTCTTACAAAAGTTGCAAAGGTTCAAATAGTCACTGATGCTTGAAAAGGAAACAAGAAACATCAAGGAATGGGGGTGAAAACTTTTGAATGAAGATGTGTAAATTTTTCTTATTTTGTTTATATATATATATATATATATATATATATATATATATATATATATATATATAATTTTTTAAGTGCCTTTCAGAAGCTACAGATAATTTCCCAGAGGACAAAACCAGTACAATTTTCCCTAAACATCAAATTGTGACATACAGCCAAGTATGGTGACCCATACTCAGAATTTGTGCTCTGCATTTAACCCATCCAAAGTGCACACACAGCAGTGAACACACACACACACACACACACTATGAACACACACCCAGAGCAGTGGGCAGCCATTTATGCTATGGCACCTCGACAGCAGTTGGATGTTCGGTGCCTTGCTAAAGGGCACCTCAGTCATGGTATTGTTGGCCCAAGACTCAAACCCACAATCCTAGGGTTAGGACTCAAACTCTCTAACCACCAGGCCACAACTTCCCCACAAAATACCTAATATACATTTCATTGTCTTTTTGTATGGACCTCCTGCCAGAAATGTACTGTATTGCATTGTCTATGGCTATTCCTAATTGCAGGTTACTCAACACAAACGGTATTTAGTACTAATACATACTTTGCATGACCTGTGTCCCACAGCTCTGCCGGTTCACAGCACCTGTGCCTCATCTGGCAGTGTATACAGGCATTTGTGAAGCACAATCCACTGCCTCCCCTGGGTTCATGACTTTGCCCAACAGTGCTGCCTGTCCCTCTCCCATCAGCGTCGCCATCGACAGCACTCCAGCCTCAGAGAGGAGGTTTGATGGCAACGGAGGGCCTTCCTCCTCCCATTTCCCATCAATTGCAGAGGCATCAGTATCAGAGGAAGAGAACCAGCCACCTGCCCCAAAGTCTCGTATGGCTCTGTCACTGAGCAGACTCCTCCGCAGAGGATGCAATGCCCCGTCTGTCTTTGCCAGCCTATCCCCAAAATGTGCTGTGGCTTCAGGAGGAGGCAAAGTACAGCCCCTGGGAGTAGAGCCAATTGCACAACCTCAGCCCAGAAGAATTGCAAAGTTAGTACTTGCACTTTTTGGCCTTATTTCAATGTGATTTTACATTATATGAAAAATAACCAAACTGCTTTTACAGCTTTTTTCAAATCAAAGTTGACATCCCACCTGAATGCCGCATCTACCCCATTGATTCAGAAGATGAGGAGGATGACACTCCTGATACAGCAAGAGGAGGTGTGAAAGAAATCATTTGTCCGTGGGAAACTGTCACCAAACAAGATGGAACTGGATAGAAGAGTCATAGACGAGTAAGAAGAGAGGAAGGAAATACACTGAACCAATATTGTGTCATAAATATTCTGTCTTACAACCCCGAGAAGGCTGTGGTAGTAATGTATGAAGTAACCTCATCTCTAATTGACCTGTATGATAGTTTTGATAGCTATTAGGTAATGCCTACATGTTATTGTAGCCAATGATCTGGGTATAATATGTTTAAATGTTGGTTTTATATACATAAATTCGTATTCTGATGTCACTGTTCTTTTATGACTGAAGGGGCCTTATTTTAAGAGATTTTTATTTTTTTGTTTTGTTTATCGTCAGTTTGTTTAGTGGTGCGGAAAAAAGATTTTGTACTTAGCTTGTTCACTGTTTTATATAGCTGCAAAACATGCATAAATGTGAATTGCTTTAAGAAATGTTATTTTCATAGAAGTAAATCTAGTACGGCAGTAAAACGGAATGTGGATACACATTTGCTGTCTTGAATGTATAACCTTTCAAATGTTTACAGTTCACTTCAGAATGTGAATTTGTTCATGACTCGTGTTTAAATTGTGTAAGTGCCTCAATAAATCATTCAAAGTTAGTTATTCTGATGTGCAGTTGGTACATGTGCTATATTCAGCACCCAGTGTTATTATTTGTGCATTGTTTTATTTACATTTTGTTTCTTTTCTTATAAAACGTCCCTACAGAGGGAACTGGAAAAAACTTGTGGTGATGGGGACTTTTATTATTATTATTTTATTTTTTTACCTTAATTTAATCATCCAAAATTCTTATTTTCATAGCAGGACTAGTCAACGCCATTGGTCTCGCAAGCGCAAAACCACCAGTTATTGTCTGACTACATTGTTTAATTACATTTTACTTCATGTTATTTATCATTATATATTTGTTATTGTTTGTTTATTATTTATTTAATGTAAATTTGTTTTGTTTTACATTTTATTATATTTTTACGTTTATCAATATTCGGAAGACAATTAATATATATATTTTTTGCATTCGTAACGTTACATCTTTATCTGCAGAGCATGAGGTTTTTATTTGAAACGGACTTTTATTTTCCGGAAGTGCTTTGGCTGTGCTGACTGGCTTCACAGCACTCTGCGGTTCAGCAGCAGAGAGTAGCCGGATGCCTCACTAAATTCTTTTGAGTACATAAACACCTTTGTAAAGCTGAACGGTTGTTGCGTTTCACTTTGCGACTCGGTAAGTCGTTCAAATCAAACATGTTCGCATGTGAGTCCCCCTTTAAACGATGAAAGTTTGAAAATAGTCAGAACAAGTAGCGGTATGTGACAGTTCATCCGTTTCTCATGTATTGTTGCTCAGCGCACATTTCATTTGATCCACTAGTGTCTGTTACTACATACACGCAGCTGTCGCGACGAGGATCTGACCAGCTATATCTGGACTGTTTAGTCTCGTTTAACATGATGGATTTTCAAATGTGTGAGCATCATAGCAACACAAGCTTCTCATTTCCTGTCATGCCGCATCAGTGATGAATGCATAACAACAAGCGATAAAATAATAAATGTAAAAAAGAAAAGAATCGTGGTTTTATTTTCTAAGAGAATTATGAAGCATTCGATGAGCTAGTGCTGGGACACACCTGCTAACCAACAACACATGCGAATCTGTCCCTTTTCCACTTGAAGGACACAGACTAGCTAGCTCAAGGGTCTTATTATATATATGAATAAAATCTGCCCTATTTAGGTCAATTCTTTGAACTGCATGCTCATGATCTGATATAAAAGAGGCATTTCTGATTATTACATAAGCATCTGCATTGACTGCTGCTATGGCAACACTTATCTGTAACTCATGGCGTAATTTAGATGCTTGGCTTTGGGATATTGTGCAATGATTATGTATTTGGACAAAGTTTCATTACAAATGCTGATCCTCTCTTTCACAAAGCCTTCAAGATGCTCTTCAAACTGTGAGTGGAAATGAGGCTGAACTCTGTTGCTGTGGATCTCGTATTTAAGGTATTGTGCAATTTAACATTGATTTGATTATGAACTCATCTGTACTAGCATGGCACATTCAGAATTCCTGATCTACTCCAGAAGGCTGTGCCTATCCATATTATGTTATTCTGTCAGTTTAATGGGATATGGGGTGAAGATTTATGTGTTTTTAGTATTATTTTTGTGGCTGATGGTTAAAGGCAGGCGTGGACCTGCACGGTGAGGAATGTCAGAGATCTTTATGTCTTTCCCCTTGTCAGTGTACTGGACCTGAACACTGCATGTTTGAACACTGTTTTTCCTGTAAACTTGGAATGTTCTAAGAAGACAATCCCTTTCTCAGAAATATATAAGGAATAGTGTGCAGCCAGTCTGTCATTGCTACAAAGTACACTCCAGCAGCTTTACTGGGACGCATCAGTCTCATCTCGGTCTTGTATCACCTCGAAGGATTCATTTTTTAATGATAACCTGCTGACTGTACATTATTCAGCTTGTTGTATATCTGCTTGTCTAATAAATACATACAATAACATGGAACATTAAGTTCTTTTATCTTTCATGCATAATAATTGAAAGATTCTGTAAAAAAAAAAAATTGTTTGTTATGCTTACATAAAGCAGTGGATCTCAACGATTTATAAGTGTGACAAAGCTGCTTGTTTTAACTTTTTTTTATTATTATTATTATTATCAGAAATTTGACCAAAAACCACTTGTTTTATTGGATTAATTTTGTGATTTTTTTTTTTTTTTAGCATTTCTGTATTAATTAGAGTTAAATTATTTGAATATACTAATAATAATATATTAATTTTAAATATTTTTAAGTCATCCTGGAAGTTTTCTGAGTACCACTGGTTGGGAGCCTCTATTTATCGATTTCTGCTGCCAACCACAAACTTACTACTCAACTGCTATATTTGAACTACTAAGTTGCACAGTGTTGCCACTCAGCTGTTTTGATTTGCATTGGAATGGTGCAAAAGCAGAACCAGTATGTTTCCATGAGTAATTGTGAAAAGTACCGTTTCGCATCGTCATAAACAATATTTCACCTTAGAACAGAATCGAGTGTTCTAGAGAGCCATGTTATAAGCCAGACAGGTTTTAATATTAACGTGTTATTGATTTTCTTTTCTTTTTTTTCATAGTTGGCAAGAGACAATGTACTGTAATCTAATACAACTTCTCAAAGAAAAGGGCACAACTTGCCGTAATGCTCAGGCGTGCAGCAATAGGAAAACTTTTAAATAGTCCCAAAAGGCTTGTCAAATATTAGGTAACTGTTTAAAAGGAAATGCTGTCTTTTTTCCACCCCACCTCTCTTCTCTTGGGATGGGAGGGTGGGATTGGCGTATCGATAGACTCTGGATGCTGATGAGATCCTAATGAAGAATGCATTAGCTAACAAGATGGACAATGCTTACTCGAAACAATAACTCGGATATATAGTCCGACATTGATTTGGTTGCTCTTTATAAGAACAGCATTCAGGAACACTCCTCTCATATTCGGATCTATTTCCAGTAAATCAGTTCACCCATAAATGAAAATTCTGTTATCATTTACTCACCCTCATGTCGTTCCAAACCTGTTAGATGTCATTCCTTCTGTGGAACAAAAAGAAGATATATTGAAGAATGCTGGCAACTGAATAGTTCTGGTTCCCATTGAATCACATCATATACAATATAGACAAAAATACAACAGGAGTCAAAGAAAACCAAAACTGTTTGGTTACCAACATTCCTCAAAATATATTCTTTGGTAAATGGAGACAGAATTTTCATTTTTGAGTGGACCGTCCCTTTAATGTCAGTAGATGTGCTACATTACCTCACAAGTGGAGAGTTGCATAAAGTGCATTTGTGAATGCAATCTCCACAGTTTTAATGCTCAGAATGACCATTGCCATCACTGTGCTCCTAGTCAGATGATACTTTAAGCTGTTTTAATGTGTCATTGGAAACTGCGTCTAATTCTCCATGTGGAGATTTTACCACTACAGGGATTGACCTAGACTTCATTCCAGGGTTTATGCCAGAGTTTTTCTGCTTAATGCATTCGACTGTTGGGATGAAGAAAGAAAAGCACAATGAAAGCAAATAAATAAAAAGAAGGCTGAATTACACAATCAGCAACATTGAGATGTGGACAGATGAGTGGATAATTTAGAATAATCCACAATGTGTGTGTGTGTGTGTGTGTGTGTGTGTGTACCCTCTAAAATAAAAACAAAATGCTGCGAACACTAAAGAAAATGTGCAGGTTGCTCAATTTCATTCAGCGAGTGATGACTTTTAATAAAAATAAAAAAAGAGACAAGTTATGCATATGAATCATGTGCTTTACTCTTAAGTGTTCTAAAATCAACTGCATTTTTCTGAATTTTCATTCGCTTCTGAAATATTTTGGTTTTATTAATACCATGCATTGCGTTATACTGTGGTTTGCAGTTTTTATTTGCCGTTTTCATTATCAGATTATCCAAAATATTTAACAAATTAATATGCACGGAGCAGCAGATGTGTAGAACTCTGACTTATTCTCACTCGCAGATTAGACAATCAGTCTTTGTTCTGTCGAAAACGAGACCAGACAAAGTGTTTTCCAAAAATCTCCCTAAATCACGTACTGCTGGAGGCTCCGAGTTCTCCACCTGATGTTGTTTCACATGCTTGTGTAAATCGCTGCCTCCAGTCACATTGGAAGACATTGAGTGTGTGTGAGTTCCAGTGTGAGTTGCACAACACTTCATGTCTGAACTTGTAGTTTTTTTGTGCTTTTACAGAACATGTAACAACCACAGTGGTTTCACTGGTTTAAGTTAGCGAGTGGTAGCGAGTGGTTTAATATAGGGAAATGCATGGCACAGTTTTTGTTTTAGTACAGCCTGTGCTGCATCAAACATTTGCTCAGAAAGGTCATTTATTTAGGATGCGAGCAAGTCTTTATTTGGTCTATTCCAAAATATAAAGATGCCCGATGACAGAAATATACCCATATGCTCTTTATATCCGTGTATTGCGGTTTCTAATTCAGCCTCGTCTCTGTAATGAACCCATCACAGGTCTGACTTCACCCAGCTGTCACCCTGGCAGCGCAGGAAGCCAAGCGTGGGGAGGAGCTAAGCCCTGGCAGCATGGTGTCTGCCGTGGGGAGCGGCTCTGTGCCCAGTCCTCAGAGCGAGGCGGTGACCAGTGAGCTTCAGGAACTCTCTCTGCGGTCTGTACCAAGCTTACCGCCCCTGAAGGAGCGCAAGAATGGTGAGTTATGGCACACTAATGCTAGTCCCTTACTGAAAGTTAAGTCATCCAAACACACAATCTGTCCATTCAATATCATGTTTTATACATTCAAGTTGAATGCTTGAATCTGATTGGCTGACGAACGTTCTGAGGTGTGCAATTATTTTCTGGGAAATTCACAGCGAACGTAGTTCCAGTTAGTTCTCCTGATCGCATTACAGTTCCATATCACTTCACATATAGTAAAGCTGGAATAACGGAAATTACAGGACTAACAAAAACAACAACATGACAGACGATTTTCCAAAAGTAAATACACATGACATTTCTCAGTAGCGAGGTAATAACAGCTGCTGCAGTCTAATTCATATATGCTCTCTCTCTCTCTCTCTCTTTCTTTTTCTTTCTCTTTCTGTCTCTGTGTGTCTCTGTCTCTCTCGCTCTCTTTCTAATATATATTAGAATAATAAATTCATTAATAACTGCATTAGAATGCTATCATGGCTCAAGCCTCCATTACCAGCTTTAAAATGACGTTTTGGAACTAGCAACAGAGGCATTGGATGAGATGCGGAAGAAATAATCCTACTCACAATAGCGATTTAAGTACAAAAACCAGACGAATCCCTTTAAATATATCTTCTGATCAATGTGTTAGTGTGGTAGCCGTAGTATAAGCGGAATAATTGACACATTATAAACACATATATTAGCAAACAAACCTTTTTTGTATGCAATTAATCGCAGTTAAATGGTTTGACAGCACTACTATTTTACAATATTCCTTTTTTCACTGTACTTTATACAAGTAAATGTAGACTTATACTCTTACTGACCTCAATTTTGAATTTTTTTTACACATGGTATTTAGTTATTACCATATTCATTAGGGCTCATTTAAAATCTTCAATTATTCATGATCTTAAAATAAAAATAAAAATGCAATCAAATCAACAGTTCGTGAATCAAATTGAATCAGCAAATCTGTATTGATCCTCAGCGCTAATATTAAAGTGCTGTGGTGTTTACATTACAAGAAAAGGTGAATAGTACAATGTAATAGTCTTTGCTTCTTTTCTTTGTAGAGGTAGCCTGCGTTTCATTAGCCACTAGGTAACTAGATGAAGAATGATTTTACAATTTAGTGGTGTGGAGTTTCTCAAAGCAACAGGATGTACAGCCAGATATGTTCTGTGGATGCAATTAGATCAGTTGCAATGTTACAACTTTGTATGCACAGAAGCGTACAAGTGTTAAAGCCGATAACAAAGAGAACGCAGTTACCTTTATTACTGCTGCTATTTGCTCAGAGACATTGGGTGCCGTGAAATGGAAGGAAAGAGAGTCTATTTTTTGGGGAAACTATTCACAGTGAAAATATGGAGGGTGTTTTTTGATATAAGTTGAATTTGCAGTGCTGATGTATAGTTGTGTGTATGCTAAATGTGAACAAGGAAATTCATAAGCATTGTGCAGATGGCTGATTCATTAAGTTATGTAATGCACAGTTTTCTTTACGTAAAGGAATGAATATTCTGGTCCTGTGGGAGTAGTACAGTACATATGGCTTGTTAAATCTGTGTGACATGTAGAAGGACTCTTTAAAGCGTGTCCGTTCAGCTCTCTGATCTACAGCAGACACTCGGTCTGACTTCAGGAAGCTTTGAGGAAAGGATGATTTAAAGAAGTGAAGATTAAACCGAGACAGCAGGAAGACGCACAGACGCTGCAGCATGGGATGATTTGACTCCAGACGGGTTGCACTTTCATTCTGAAAAATCTGTGGGTTGTTATTATGTAAGGTTTGCTTTGGTAGGCAGGTGAGCGGTGGGATGTTGTTGCTGTCTTTTCCAGAACTGAAGGAATGCCAGTTAAGAGGTAAACTCCCATGTGACAGCACCTCAGAAACTCACGGCCTGCGGTCACCACTCCCTTTTTTCAGTCTTCAGCCCCCCGAGCCGCACTTCATCGAGGGTTCGATACAGTAGCTGACATGTTGATGCAAGACTTCTCTCTTCTCTTGCACAAACCAGAAGTGATCGCTATAAGGTGCATTTTGTTATTAGCAAGTAAATAGGGATTTAATTTCAGACAGAAATAACCACAGAAACTGCAATTGAGCAGATCAGTTAACAACTGTTAACAACAGTAAAGACAAAGCAGTGTGCATTTGAAGAGATGCAGGCAAAGACTCTTTCAAGGAAAGTCTTTTCTCTCTGTAGCTGTATTTGCAATGCCTAATGAAAGCTATTTCAGCAATCCAAGCCCAAGTCCTGTCTGATGGAATGGGGAAATCCTGAAATCTAAAAATTGAACGAAATTCGATATTGACTGTCCTATAAATGTTGCTCAGATAGCATTAAAGAAAGCTAATATCTCAGGCTGAGCCAGCCAGTGTGCATGTGTGTTCCGAAGTGAGCATCTCTGTTTTTACGGCTTTTTATTATGACTTTACCTACTTTGTTTTTGTATTTCTGAAGTCTTTGATGCAGGTTTAATTAGATATAATGTAACTGACTGATATATTGACAGTAAAGTACTCCTATTTACATTTGATGCACACATACTACACTATAAAAAAATGTACAGTTGAGAAAGCTTAAAAGTTTAAGGCAACCAGCTTTTGGATTTTGAGTTTTCTCAACTTATTTTTGTAGGAAATCTTTGAGTTTTCTCAACTTTCTGTTGTTTAAGGTTAATACAGTAAAATGAGAAAACTCAAAAATGTCCTGAAGTTGGTTGCTTTGATTAATTAATTTTTTTTACAGTGTATGCGCAACAAACTTTCTGTTCATAGAGAAATATTGTGGTCAAAATTCAAAAGTGAATACAAATTTGCATTTCTTTACATTTCCAAACAAGTAACATTCTTAAAAACAAAAATTTTATAAAAATTAAAATTTGGGACTTAGATGTTATTGTAATATGGTATATTGAAAATAGAATTTCAAATGCCTTTAGATAGAAAATAGGATGTAGAATTGCAGTAGAATTATAATGAATTGATAAAACTAGAAAAAAAGTTTCATACAGATTTTATTTTAAACTAGTGTTACAATGACTATATTTGTCAGTTTTAGCACAGTTTCTGAAAAACATAATAAAAAAAAACAACTTTTTGTCTGAGAATTAGTCTTTTAGCAAGCCACATAAAGCTGGACAATGAATCAACAAATAACTTTTTTGGAGGTAGTTTTTCTACTTAGTAGCCTAGTCTTGGAAATTCAAGCAGCGGTTGTCAAAATTAGCAATGTGCAGCGAGTTTGAAGTGAAGAAGTTTGCACGAGAGAACAGAGCCCTGAGGAAGGATGTGTGTTGGGTAGCCGTCCTAAACTTGATTGCATAACATTGTGTACAGAGCAGAAATCCTGCCTAAGAAAGCAGGTGGTCAGGACAATGACAGAGGGCTAAAGGTGATCTGGAATGTGTTTTGACTTCAGTTTCTGGCTTGTAGCTCACACACGCTTACTTCTATAGTAAACCAGTGACCTCAAATCAGGACACAAAGTTCCTGATCTCTCCTCCCCTCTCTCCTGGAATGAAAAAAAAAATGGCTTCAAGGAGCAGGAAAACTAGGAGTTGCTCAACAGCACAGCTGAAAGCGGAGCCTGAAAGCAGCACTTAAGCAGTAATAAGGAAGAAACTGGCTCCCACAGACACAAACACTTGTGCTAACACACCCACATCTGTAGGACGTGCACACACACGCCGGCTCTGAGTGGAGGAAGGTGAGGGGCACAGACACACCCTGCCGTTCTTGGATCTCTCAGCAGAACAGTCTGGAGTTCAGTCATTCCGCTTCATTCATAGCTTTGTTGTGTCGTTCGGTCTTGAAATGGATTAATAAAGATTGGCCGTGATCGTATCCATATTCTTCTGCACTGGAAGGATATGGCCATACATTCAGGTACAGTACTTGCACTCTTGGATTTTTATTTTTAATGTTAGATGATTGCTGATGTGAATGAAGTCGTGTTGAGGCGTGGTAACCGTGAGGTTGAGGTTTAACAACTTTGTTTAATAGCTAAGCCCGCTGTTTGTGAAGTACTGCTCAGGATTTATTGCCGTCTGAACTGAGGTCTCACTAAACCACAACATTTACTTAATCCTGAGCTCAAGCAGTTGACTGTTGAGGTTTTTAGCAATTAAAGATGCTTAACATTTTTGTGTTTGGAAAATACCTGGGCTTACATTTGCAGATAAATATTGAAGTAATCAGTAACAGTTGTGGAATGTGGCTGATTAATTATTCTCCAAGAATATCCGTTATACATTTAATTTTAACTTGATCAAAGATTTAGACAACTTTATTTTTTAATGACAACTTTAGCAGTTTTTTTTTCAGTCTGTCTGTCTGTCAATCTACCCATCTATCTAATGTGTGTGTATGTATACACACACACACACACACACATTATTATACTATTTGTTAATTTATTTTTTAATCTTTAATTTATTTTAAAATTATTAATAAGTTTTAATAATTCAGTTAGTTGCCAAGGCAGCATTTATTTTCTTTTTTTACTAAAGTGTTTTCAGCTTTATTTAATTAACAGAAGTATTTTTTTTTTGTTATATTAATTGTTAATCAAGGCTTAATAACTAAAAATGAAATAATTGAAAATTATAAAAAATAAATGGAAAACGTAATTATTATTATAGGGCTGATCGAAAGGGGAATGCCAACAGGACGTGACCCAGATCGAACTCAAATTTCCTGAGCATCACAACAACTTTTTTATGACCCTCTTTTGCACATAAAACTTGCAAAAAGAAATGAAAGAATGGAATAGGCCCAATATAACCTAAAAGTCATTCATTCACCGGTGACACGCCCCCTAAAGCACACTTCTACTACTTACTTCTACTCTCTTTCTTTGCTTTCGTACTTGAAACTCTCCAGAATGAAATGCTATAGAAACAGATCTGTGGAGAGCCCACCCTGGAACTGCTCCATCTGCACGGGGAGGGATGTGTCAATGATAGGGCTCTGTTGTTTAAACCAGCTGTTTTCTCCCTGAGGTCTGGCAGTGGAGCTCAGAGCCTCGAGGAAAAGACCAGACTCCTTTTGGGACAGAATGTCTGAGTCAACAAGACCAGGAAACGTACTATACCATGTTTGATGCTACATTATAAATCAGATCCAGGACAAGGAGGTTTGACAGAGTCCTGGCAGAAGTATGCGTAAAGAGTGACTGATTATCTGCGAAAGCCCAGTCCTCCAGATGGAGGTGCCTTGACGTGAGATATTAGATAAAAGACCATTATGTGGACTTTTTGTGGCAGTCGCCATGAGATCCTAACATTGGTTTTTAAGTGCATCTGATGGATTGATCGAAGCTCTCAAGTCGTTTTCAATCCCACTGCTACAGTTAATATTGGATAACAGTGATGTTTCTGTATAAATGGTCAAGATTTAGACCGTTAATCCTCGTATTGCATCATTATTGGTTTCCAGAGCACAGTTACTCTGCCGTGGGTTTTGCCCTGACTGTCTCTGGGCTGCTCTCTGGTTTTCTATGTTATGTAACCTTTTCGGAGTGCTTGCCAAGTTTAACTCCAGCGTGCTTACACAGGCCCTGAACATAACAGGATGGAGGGAGGAAAAGAGAGCCATTGCTTTGCATTAAATAGACACGACCCACAGCTGGCCTTAATCCCCCAGCAGCCTCTCGGTTTATCAAGGCATCTTCTCTCTCGCATACTAACATGTCAGGTGAATCATAACACAAGAAAACACATCTTGCTTATTGTGGTGATAATGATAAAGTGACAACAAGGCTGGAATCAGGATGGATGGGTATTCCAGGAACAAGGAAGCTTCCTAGAATTCTCTGGCTTAGTTGTTAAGAAGTATGTACTACTTGCAGGCACAGACAGAACCGTATAATAAAGTGGCCTTTATAAGATTACATCAGTTTAGCTGCTTTGATTTATTTGATTTGCCCAAGTGCAGTACGCCAGAACCAATAATGCGCTCATGTCCCTCAGCTATGAAAAGTGCTTTGTCAGCTAGACACATCCACAGTGCTGTTTGCTTTTTCACTGCACCACATCTACATAGCAAACCCAACAGCCAAACTCAGTGTGCCCCATTGATTTCAAACAAATACATAGATAAGTGAACTTTAATATATCATGATCCAAATAGTTGTAAGCTAGGAATATATATATATATAGAGAGAGAGAGAGTCAGAAAAATATTTTTTATATAAATTCTTATATTCAGGAAGGGTGCATTAAATTGGTCCGAAATTACTGTATATTTGTATATTCTGTATATTAAAGATTCTATTTCAAATAAATGCTCTTCTTTAGAGATTTCTGTTTATCAAAAAATGTATCATGAATTCCTTGAAAATAAGCAGCGCTTAATACTGTCCTCAACAATTTCTTGAGCACTAAATCAGCATATTAGAATAATTTCTGAAGGATCATGTCAGACAGAAGATTGGAGTAATGCTGCTGAAAATTCAGAACTGGCTGGAAAAATTGAATTTGATTGAGATTTGTCATCTTTTAAAATATTTTCTATTTTATTGCATATTTTAAAATTGGGATATCTTTTCACATTTGAATATTTTGTTATCATATTTTACTGTACTTTTGGTTAAGAGTGTTGAAAAAAAATATAATCTTAAATGATATTGATCCTACAAATCGGTATCATTTAGTTTTATTGTTTATGTTGGATCTTCTGGACATAAACACTGGAACACGATGGAACCGCTCCTATCAATTGCTTTGTTTTGTCTGTTCTTGCCGTTCCAGCTTTATGACCGAATTGATAGTATCCACTGACTCATTCACATATCCGCGGCTGTAAATTGATTGATTGCACATGATTATATAAAGAACCTTTTGTCACAGACCAATTTGTATCCTTGTTAAATCTTTCCATGGAATTTCCAACTGATAAGGAGTTCAGAATTTGGTGAATAAATGCTTTAAATCTTATTAATTCACTGCAAAAACAGTAAACGTGTTGGGTAAAGTCAGAAAGTGACAAGGATTCAGAAGAGACTTAACTGACACTAGTGACTCTCCCTTAACAAGTCGAGACAAGCCAGGTGTAAATACTCATGTAGTCATTTTTCACGTTTAAAAGAATGTGCATTGTTTCATGGCAATTACTAAATGTCATCAGTACAGATCAACAAAACAACTGTGTTCTAACCGGTCACAGTCTGACAAATTCACAGCAACAAACGATATCTTCCCTACACTGTGTTACAATAATCAGAATTAGAGACTACCAGATATGGTTTTTTTAATGACCAATAAGATTTATTTTTGTTTATCTGTCCAATAACAAATATGCAGAAACTAAAAAAAAAAAAAAAAGCTTTTTAATTATTTATAAAAAAAAATGTATTTCTGCTTTGTTTTTATTATTATTTATTCAAATTTTTTTGTGCTCATATATTTTTTTGTTGCTTTATTGAAATCACATCTGGTATTTTTTTTTAAATGTTTTAACCCTGTAAAGCATAACATGACATAATAGTAGGAAAAATGATCATATTTCATACTTAAGGCTTTTAGAACTTGCATAATGATATGCAAAATATCAAGCTCATACCCAAGGATCAGAAAAACACCTAACTGAGCAGAAATATGCAATTTGATGCAGTTGCAGATATTTATACGGCCAAAACACAAGATGAAATTGTAATTGTTGAATCAATAAAATTATTATAACCATATAGCAGACTAATGATATTTAAATGTTTAGTTTGATGAGCAAATCTGGTGTGGTTTTATTAAAAACACAGTGCAATGCGATCCAATGAGGACTGAGAGATTAACAACTATGTTTCTCAGAATCCTGATGCATTATTTATGAAACTAACATTTTAATATAATCTTTAAATATTACTTATGAGTTAAAATATAATAGTTCGTTTACTTTTATAAAAATCAGATTTCATAGAAAAACGTGAACGTGACCTGAAGGGAAACGTTTTTAGAATTTTTAGAATTACTAAGAGGCATTTTACTTTCTAAAAAATGTATAAACCATTAGTCAGAAAAGGCCTTCTAAGTCTGTGTATTAAATATAATACAGTAGGCTTTATAAGGTTAAGGCACGTTTAAGGAAACGCTGTGGAATGGAATAAAAGGCTGTTTGTTTCATCATGAAACACTATGTTAGATTGTCAAATGAAAACAAGAGTCAAGATGCTGAAAAAACAGGGCAGGAGGTAGAGAGGTTTGGGTGAAATGATTTCAGAAGGATGTTATGTAACAGGCTCACAAAAACAGAAGAGCTTGGATGTGAAAATCTCTTTTTCTCTCTCGTTCCTCACATAACCTCATTTGCTGAGCTCAATCTAACGTCCCTTCTGCACTTCAGCAGCTTGTGTTTCTTGAGTCGGGCAGCTGGCCTAATTTTCCATATGCTCTTTTTCTCATGCCTTCACTTATTTCACTCTTTTGAAACTTGCTAGTGGGGCCCAATTTGAATCAAATTGAGGAGATTAGTGGAATAATCCTGTTTTGTTTGTCTTCCTCTCATGTACATATTGTTTTGATGACTTTAGGGCAGTGGGATTCCTTGCGTCATTGTAGACTGCATGAATACTGGTCCTCTAGGGCCTATTTTTCTAGCTAATGCTGGCATTTAAACACAGTAAGTATTAAAAACAGTAAAAAGGTAAGAAGGGAGAAGGTGATTCTGAAAAAACAGAGCAGCATGAATGCAATAGAAAATCAACCTCTCCTTTTTAAGACTGCGGAAATGTTTTAATGACTTTATATATTTGAAAATAATTAGTGGTTGTTATGGAAATCTTAAATGTTAAAATAATGTTGTAAATATAAAAGCGGATGTAGCAGCTGTAAAAACTCAATTCGGGGCTACACCCTAAGTTAACTTTGGCCAGTAATGATCAACCAGCAATGATTCTGACAGTCATAATGGATTGTTTGCATGCTTGTAATAAAATAAAAACTACATGGCATTAGTCATTTGGGTGTTTTTGATCAGAGCTTGATAAACTTTGACTTTATTATCTGTGGTGCTTTATTTGATAAAGGCAGAGTTTTGTATTTTGTGCAACTTCTGGGTGTAGCGTAGGCTGGCAGTAGACTTCCTCTGTGGTCAGTGCTGGGCCCTTGTGGTCAGCGACTGCATGAGCATCAACTGCTGTGAATTCTCACTGAGTGTTGATGACAGCGATGAGCTCGTGGGCTAAAAGCAAATCACGGTAATGTTTTTATCTCTGGGGAGTCTGTGCATAGTGGTCTTCATTTCCCATAATATAGAAAATATGATATGACTATTTACATTTGCATATGTAATCTGAACGTTATATGCAGTGGCCAGAAGATTTTTTATTTAATATGTGAACTGGATTAGACATGCAGGAATTCTTAAAGGGTAGTTCACACAAAAATTGTTGTCATAATTCATTCACCTTAATGTCATTTTTAGATTTAGATTTTTATTTATTTTTTGTCCAGTGTTGTTTTGGACTCCCTTGACTTTCAAAGACAGTTGATAAACTGTATCAAATATTTTCTTTTGTTTTCAGTAGAAATTCATACAGTGCAGAGCAACATGTATGTGTGTAATTAATGACAGAATTTTCATTTTTGGGTGAGCTTATCGCTTTATATCCCTTTATTTTCAATGAATCCATCTTTTACTGTTTTGCTTTCTGGAATTCTGTTTTTGTGTGTGTTTATATGAAAATGTGTGTGCGTCATGTTTGCAAGAACTGTACCGTTGGGATAGCAGTGGGTAACCCTATCCAGTGCTTGCACAGGTGATACTGAGCTGAATATAGAGCCTTTTGGCCAGTTGGCCTTACTATTTAAAACTGAGAGAGGACCCGGGTGGGGGTATGAGGGGGTTCGGCCATAGTCCAATAAGTGTGATGTGTGTGAGCCTGTCAAGTTCTGACGCCTCTACTTTATCTGCAAGTAAGAAAGGAAAGGTCAAAAGAGACCAACATTCTTCTTCTGACCCCCTTCCTTCCACTCCCATGTCTGTGTATAAGTGAAAGTGTTGTCACCGTTAATGAAATCTATATTATGAAATAAAAAGTAGCACTAACAATTGAAAAAAACAATTGAATTGAAAAAAATAAATAAAATTCATGACTCTAAAAGTAAATAAAATGTTTAAGATGGAAAATACTGTGAATATGCTTAATTCATTTGATCTCTACATTTGAATTAGTTTTGGTCTACATAATACATATTTTAGAAGAAGCTGTTTTATTACATATTTAAAATAAATGAATACTTAATTCTACTAATACTATTATATTAAAGGGTTAGTTCACCCAAAAATGAAAAATAAATGTTTATCTGCTTACCCCCAGGACAACTAAGATGTGGGTGACTTTGTTTCTTCAGTAGAACACAAA
This sequence comes from Carassius auratus, assembly GCF_003368295.1. Classification (NCBI taxonomy): domain Eukaryota; kingdom Metazoa; phylum Chordata; class Actinopteri; order Cypriniformes; family Cyprinidae; genus Carassius; species Carassius auratus. Next base: position 20,351,664 of record NC_039254.1, read on the forward strand.
TTATGATTTTTAGATTCAGTCGTTGCAGTCTCTCAGTCGTACAATGCATGGCAAGTGGTAACGGAATCTATGAGAGTGAAAAAAAACATGCACCCACAAATCCATATTAAACCCTGCGGCTCGTGACGACACATTGATGTGTAAAGACACAAAACGATCGTCTGTGCAAGGTTTTTTTTTTTTTTACCTCTGATTCACACAATGTCTGAACTGTTAGAAATCTTGTGAACACACTTCACAGCATAATGCAAGAAGAAAACTGCATCATGCGCTTGCTGCTGTGAAGCTGTACTGTATTTTTTATAACATGAATGCAGCCTTGGTGAGCATAACTGCATCAGCTTACCTCTCATATATTCTACCCTAATAAACCAGTTAAAAGAGCTGAGAGGGTGAATGGGGGTCTGCCAGATTGTAGAGAGTAAACGACAGCTGAGCTGAAGCAGTCATTGGCACTCAGCAGAGCCTCCTCTGTGTTTGAGGGTGAGAGACACGCTGTTCTGTGAATGTCTTCTGCTGAGTGCAGAGCAGGCTCTGTGCTCTGCCGTCTTCACCTATGTGCTTTAGCTGCATTTTCTGCCTCTGCCTGACGTAGCTGCAGAGCCGCTGCATCCACCTTTGAGAACCAAAGGAGACAGAACCGAGGATCAGATTTTGGATGTGAAAGAAACCAAGTGGAAGCTGTCTGTTCTCCAATTGTGTGATTTGAAACACTGTAAATACTGTCATTGTGGACTAACATACCTGTTACGGAAATCTTGCGCCGTTTTCCTCACTTTGGACCATTAATGGAATATCAGTTTTGACTTTGAGATTTGCAGAGACTTTCAACACTGGATCCAAACATGCTGGACACAAACCACTGCCTTCATATTGATACTTCCTCTTTTGGGGATGGTCAAGATAAGCCATCTGTGAGTCTGGACTGTGACAGACATGCATATCATAGCCTCAAAGAAGGTGGGCATTGTTGTTTTTGTGCTTTTATAGAGTATAAATAAAGCACCCCCCAGGTGTGCACCCAATTTAATACATTGAATTTTGCTTCATTAGCGTTTATCCCGAGTCTTAACGCGTCAGACCCGATTATTCTAGTGTCTTAGTGCTGAGATTAACCCAGCTGCTGTACAGAGCCAAGAGCAAGCACCGGTTGACCTGTAAACCCTGCCAGGCCCAGGGGCTTTGAGGACATTCATCAAGAGGCCTGTTTAATTAAGACCCCAGACACACAGGCTTTTGGGTTAACCCAGTTGTCTGCATGATTTGTTTTCTTTTTTCCTTTTATTTCAAGACCTGGATGTTGACGCCACACTTTCCAGGTCTCCCTCGGAATTTTCCATGCTTGCGAAGAGAAGATGGAGAGAGGGTTGGCATTTAAAAGTGTCTGATTGATTTACACTATCAGGCCAAGTTCTCGGAGAGGTGCAAGAGGGCTTGTGTTTCTTCTTCAGGGGTTACAAAAATAGTGCCTAGAAGCTCTAAGGAGTGGGTGGTCAAAAACCGCTGTTAAAGTGAAGTGGGAATAGGAAGAATTTAGAACAAATAGCGAAACTTTTCATATTCAGTTTGCAAGTGAGAACCGGAGTGGGTGTACTGGGATTTTATGGGAACTTGTGACAAAAAGGGACTCTTAAAAAAGGCTGATTTAAAAGTACAGGATTCACATCCTCACAGCTGGTCACTAAAGCGGTAACCATTGGTTTTGTCCCCTTACGCACTTCCAAAAGTGGTTTTCGCAGTAATGTCATAGAAGAACAATGTTGTGTTCCCCAAAGAAACTTTCAGTGAACAGTTCTAAAAAGAACACTTTTTCTAGGTGTGAAGTAGAGCCTTTTCCAACGTAAAGAACCTTTTGTGCAATGGAGAGTTTCCATGGATGTTAAAAGGGTTAGTTCACCCAAAAACGAAAATTCTGTCATGAAATACTCCCCCTCATGTTGTTCCAAACCCGTAAGACATTCGTTCATTTTCAGAACACAGATTAAGTTATTTTTGATGGAATCCGAGAGCTCTCTGACCCTCCATAGACAGTAAGGATACTCCCATGATCAAGGCACAGAAACGTAGCAAGGACATCGGTAAAGTAGTCTACAAAGCTGCGAGAATACATTTTGTGTGCAAAGAAAACAGTAATAACATAATTTATTCAACAATTCTTCTCCCTGAGTTACAGTCTTCCCACATTTTGGAGAGTACCCCAGAGCATAATCAGCATTGTTTACGTTCAGCATGCATGCACTTTCTACTGAACGTAAACAACGTTGATTATGTTGATTTTCATTTTTGGGTGAACTAACCCTTTAAAGGTTCTTCATGGAACTACTGATGCCAATGAACCTTTATTTGTTTTACTTTATATAACAAAAAGGAGTGTTTGGTTTGCCTTGGCATGCGTAGCTGATGTTCTGGTTTCTTTATCCCCAGACGTTGTGACTGTGAAGGTCAGAACAGCTGACTGACTAGTGCATATAAAGCAATGCCATGTGGTTGATGATGTCATTGTGTCAAAACTGACAGGTGCACGCTTGCCTCTAAAGCCTCCTGGGATGCCCTCAGTATTCACGGGTAGGGAAGTAACGATTAACCATGAGCCGGTTAAAAATAGATTCAAATATGTGACCATTCAAATCAGTTGAGATGCTAAACAAATCGCGATTCAATTAGAGCTAGGAGTTTATATGAATGTATGCCTGAGGGGAACGTACTGTCTTTAGAACAGTTTAGATGGTTGTTGTTGTTTTTCTTAACTATGTATAATGCGTATTAAAGTTCATAAGTGCAGCGCTGCTTTGTTTACAGTGGAAACCAAGGAAACACTTTTAAGCGCCACCTACTGGTAGAGATTCAGCTGTTATTTAGTTTTTGTTTCATGCAGATATTTTTTAGATATAGTTTCACAAAAAACAGTCAAATAAATATGTTTTTGCTCAAATTTTGAAACTATACAATCTAAGTAAGATTAAAAACTTATCGTGTTGCATGTATGCAACATCTTTGTTTGGCTCATGATAAAAATGCTGTGGTTGCCTCTCATTTTAAATGGAAAGAGCACAGACAAAGCCTTTTTTTTATATGAAGAGATTTTTTTTGTGTGTGTGTGTGTTACATTTATATTTAGATATTTGACGGATGCTTTTATCCAAAGCAGCTTACAAATGAGGACAAAACCAACAAAAGAGCAATAATATGAAAGTGCTATATTAGAATATTATTATAGTGTTATTTCAATTTCACAAAGAAACGTGCAGCATTTTGTCCAAGCAATAATAAAAGGAAACATTTAATTTTTTTATTTGTCAAAAACAACGAATTATACTATTTTGTAGTAAAACAAGAACAAAACTGAATCGAATCGAGAGTAACCGTATCCCTCCTCACAGGGTCACATCCCTCCTGACATGTCATTTGACGTAATAGTAACTGTAACAGCTTTTTTTTTTCACAGAAAAAAGCAATAAAACAAATTCCTGCTGCCTTCACACCACCCTTTTTCTAATGAGCAACTTACTCAGTGTGTTGTGCCAACCACGTAAGTTCCTGATTTGAAGAACGCATATTGCTTCTCTCTCAGTTGCACTTTTTGAATTCAGGAAAGTAGTTGAGTGTAGTAAAGGGGAAGTATGAAAAACCAAAACCAAAACAGACCCTCCCCTCAGCAATTCACCCTTTAGTTAGCAAGAAGCTGAAAAAGGGTTCTTTCGAGCTCTTGTCCTGACTATGTTATAGTCATCTGGCTACAGCTGTCCCGATGTTAATATCGAATCTGTCATTCTCTGAATCTGAACCCCTTTCCTCTCTCCCCATGCAGTTCTTCAGCTCAAATTACAACAGAGAAGGACGCGAGAGGAGCTGGTCAGCCAAGGAATCATGCCTCGTAAGTCTGATTTTACTCTTCTAGTTACCAAGCATCACGCGTTTGCATCACACTTTTTGCATATGTGCATTGACTTGCCACAAAAGCAGATTGCAAAGAATTTATAGTTTAGTTTTGGCAAAAGTTTGTGAATATATGCATAGTTGCTTCATAAATTATTTGGGCAAAAGTTTGTAAATATATGCATAGTTGCTTCATAAATGATTTGGTCAATTTATAAATTTCTTGGCAAAACCTATATAAAAATTTCAAGCCAATGACATTTATAGTAATTATAGTAATAGAACACAATAATATTATGCAAAATTATGAAATCAAAGCAAACAATCAACATGATAAAGTCTTTGCTGAAAACGCTATCTTCTTTAGGCCTTCTGTCCAAAGTTTGATAGTTTCTACTTCTTTAGCAAGTAAAATAATTGTAAAAATGTCCACCTTTAGGTCATTGAACAATGTCTGCACCAAATTGCATATTTTTTCTCAGTGGGCCTTTGAATAAAATTAAAATGCATTTTTTATCCTCAAGTATGAGCTCCAGATTCTCACTATATTATGTTATAGGAGCCATAGTATCAAATATGATACAAAACATAGAATCTGTATGCAACTTTTGTTTTTTAAATATATATGGTCTTATTTTTTCTATTGATGTCAGGCTTTATGCAACAAATTGGTTCAACAAATTGTTAATGTGTTAAACTTTACTTGTGGTTACTGAGAGTAAAATCCCTTTTGGACCAGTTGATTTAAAGCAATTGCAAAAATGGTCCCCTGCGGAAAATCTCTTGCATGTTCTCAGATTCCAGTTGCATTTATATTTTATATGCTGTGACATTCATATATCAAATGTAAGTACAGTGTCCAAAATCTTTTTAGGGCCACTGTATATTCCAAAGCCTAGGTGTAATGACAGTATTCTAAGATATTTGTAATGCAGTTTAGCCACATTGGCATGCAAACTCTTGATATGGCTCTATTGGATGGTATGTAAAAAGTTGCTGTTGTGGTGCAGCTATGGCTGCAAGCATTTCATGGTACTATTCGGATATTGCAACATTCACAGCCTATCATTTTACATGAAATCGACTATGAAATGGAATATTTCGACAATGCTTATGTAGTAATCAACACCCATTCAAAAGCAATAATAGTGAGCTATCTACATTTATGCATTATGCTGCACATTGCAGCAGGAACATGTGTTTCGCTTATAGGCTCCAGCAGGCTTTAATGGAGGGGACTGTTCTCTAGATGTGGTCTGGTATAAAAGACTGATTCTTGACTCTTGATTGCCTACACACAGTCATTGTGAAAGGGCCTGTTGTTGTGTTATCAGTTGGATCTACTTCCCCTATTGTTTCCACTTCCTTATTCTATGTTCTGCTCATCAGTTGAGAGGATTTGCAGTCTTCACACTGTGCTGTGTATGTGGCCTCTGTGGGAAGGAGGAAGTGCTCAAGCAGCTCTAGCTTTGCTCTTTAAAAGCGACAGCCAAAAACTAAGCACGTATTACAGGATTACATTAAGATTTCCTAACGGTTTAATGTAACCGTATGAGAGTACAGTTGTGACTTTTTCATCAAAGATTTTAGATTAAAAAAAAAATTAAATGTCTAAGGAACAGAAAGTTTATACTTTTAGATTTTTCGCCATGTTTTAATTCAACTTTTTGCCTTACTATGCAGGGTTTTATCAACTTTTTTTTATGTTTTAATGTAATTTATCCACAACTCTACAGTATAAGCTTCAGTTACTAAATAACTTGCGTTACTAAATATCAGTACTACAGTATGTCTATATTTATTTATATTTTGCTCTCTAATGTAACAAGGCTACATTTATTTGGTCAAAAACTAAAGGGTAATATTGTGAAATATTGTGTAATATTGCAAGAAAAGTAATATTGTGAAATATTAAATAACTGCTTTATGTTTTAGCATTTATTTATATATTTATTCTTGTGATGGCAAAGCTTTGATCAGCCATTACTCCATCCTTCAGAAATGATTCTAATATTCTGATGAAACCTTACTGACCCCAAATTTTGTATAGTTCTTTTGGTTTATTTTTGTGAGCATCTGCTGCTTAGTTGCCCAATCTTGGCTGTTACATCACATTGTTACTCCGTTATCCCTTTCATATTACGACTCAATCACATGTGCAATTTACTGTCCTTGTTTTTTGGTTCAGCCCTCTTTTAGAGAAATAATGTCTGCTGTTGTGGTAGTAAATATATACTTTACATACACCATACAAGTACAGTTTTCTACCAATATATGGAATATACTTGTTTGGTATAAATAATGATGGTGATAAATATCTATATATTTAAAAAAAATGTAAAGAGTATATAATAAAATATCTATATTATTTTATATCTGTTAAAATACATTGCTTTTGATTTCCCACAAGTGATTTCAGGCAGAAGGAAACACACACACCTGCTGTTATTAAACTGAACACCCTTTGTTCTCTCAGCAGGGGATTTGAGCCAATCTGATACAAGACCATCTTCTGTTTTTTCACACATGACCTTTTAGTGTGACCTTTAATGATGAGTTTTTCATTCTTCTTACATAGTTCCTCAATATCAAATAATGTTCATTAAGGGAAACAGGTGGGCACAGATACAAGACTTTGAAAACTTGGAAGTCTTGGCAGTGATTGAGTGGAAATACAGTATGTATTGGGACATTGTTTGGAGTGGTTAGTTCACACAGGAAACATTTGGTGTTCTCCTGCACTCGGAACTTGAATGCTCGCTTAATTCATCTGTTGAGAACCTAACAGTCACACTGCGTGCACATCCCTATGACTGAACATAAAACAAGACTGTCTCTGTCTCTGTACACAGCACTGAAGAGTTCTGCTGCCTTCCACGAACAGAGGAGAAGTCTGGAGAGAGCACGTGTGAGTGACCTTATCTCTCTCCTTTGAAGAAAAAGAGGTTCTTCCTTAAAAAAATAAAATAAATAATAATAATCACATTCTTGATTGACACTTGTTTTCTTTTTTTTACTGGTGCAGACTGAGGATTACCTGAAGAGGAAGATCAGGAGTCGGCCAGAGAGGTCCGAACTGGTCAGGATGCACATCCTCGAAGGTGAGTGACACGTCATTCTTTTTTAAATAAGAAAACAAGAGTAATATTGAATGATCGCAGTATGTTTCTGTCTCTTGCAATGGACTTTCTTTAAAGGTTCCATTGCTATAACCTTATCCTGACCTGTTCCTGTTCAAGAGTGACGGAGCTCTTTATATTTTTCTATAACCTTTGTATTTATTTTTATTTTTTTTTTCATTTCTGTTAAAATAGAAAACAGGTAGTTGATCATCATGCAAAAGTACTAATTGAGTCAGTAGACTCTTATAGGGGAATTTAAATGCTATTTACATCAAAGGATGTGATTCAGTTGTTAATAAGCATATTTCACCCACAGAGACCTCAGCCGAGCCCTCATTGCAGGCCAAGCAGCTGAAGCTGAAGAGAGCGCGACTGGCAGATGATCTCAATGATAAGATCTCGCACCGCCCTGGTCCCATCGAGCTGGTCCACAAGAACATCCTCCCTGTGCACACGCTCATCGGTTAGTCTAGAACCACTAAAAACAGCATTTATGTTGCGTGCACGAGGATCACAATATCAGCTTTGTCAGTGTTACTGTTTAAACACCATAAGCATTTTCACCACAGATGACAACAGTGCAAACCTATTATTTGCAAAGCTGACAGAAAAAGAGGAAGCTTTACCTACATATACTGTCAATAAAGTTCCTGTGTCATTTTAGTTGCATAGCAGTTCAGTAAACTACAGTGAACAAAGTCAGCTTTCCCACTTCAAAGATTTACTCACAGTGATTCATTCACGACTCGTGTTCTGTTAAATGTAAGAGTAGTTTGACTCTCACCAATGTCTTAAAGGCATAGTTCACCCAAAAATGAAAATGATGTCATTAATTACTGACCCTAATGTCATTCCAAACCTTAAAGACCTTAGTTTTCGGACTATTTTAATGATGTCCTTACTACCTTGCTGTGTCTAGGAACATTTCAGTTGCACCACTGTCTGTGCAGGGTTAGAAATGAAAACCAGATTTCATCCAAAATATCTTCATTTGTATTCTGAAGATGTATGAAGTACCTAAGAACTATCCCTTTAAGAGGATAGTTACCCATAATGAAAGTCAACATTTAATCACCTTAATTTTCACAAGACTTCGATTAAACCACTTGATTCATATGGAATAATTTTACAATGCCTTAATGGCTTTTTTGATTCCTTTAAGTTTTGGTTACCTGGACTTTCAGTGGAGACACTGAAACCTATATAAAATATATTATTAGTCTTATAGATTTGGAATGACATGGCAGTGAGTAATCAATGACTAATGGCAATTGAACGATTCCCTTAGATGTGTTCATGTATTTTCAGGTACAGAGTCTCCAAAGGGTGAGAGCTCCTCATTGGACGAGGACAGTAGTGATGCCCTGTCACCGGATCCCCAGTGCAGTCAGGACTCTCCGTTGGGTCTTGCCCCTCAACACTCTCCCTCTGATATGATGAAACTGAACGGAGACCTCTCACCATCTCAGGTATATTTTCAGTTGTTCAAGACGAGATGAATGAAATATTGCTTTTGTGCTTTCAGTAAGCTAGAGGGCAGCACTGCTCTACACATAAAGGGACCGTTCATCCAGACACCCCCGACATGTCATCATGTTGTTTTAAACTTGTGTGATTTCTTTTTTCAGTAGTAGACGAAAAGCAGAATGTCCATGCTGCTTTTTTCCATTCGTATTTACATTTTTGAGTGAACTGTCCTGTTAAATTTTTTTTTATTTAAAATGACCTCATTATTATGAGCCACAGAGCCACATATGCAAGTTTAAGAACAGAGAGGACAATGTAAGAGACACATTTAAGAGCACATACTGTATTTAATCAGTGTGTTTGTTGTAGTTTCTCACTCAGGCCCCACCTCCTCCTCTCATTGCGTCTGACGCCTCTCCACCACAGAATCTTACCAGTGAAACTATCATGAGAAACTCTTCCCGTCCACCGACGGGACATACAAAGGTAAAGTGAAAGCCATCAAACCATTCATATGTAAAAAAAAAAATTCAGTCTAAATAAGAAATTTTTTTTATTTCATCACTAATTTTTCTTTTTATATTCCTTTGTCTTGAACTTAAGCAGCAGTCCAAGTCCAGCACAGATCGGACATCTCATCGATCCAAGAAGCCCAAAGATAACAAGCCCAAAGTGAAGAAACTCAAATATCACCAGTATATCCCACCTGACCAGAAGAACGATCGGGAGCCGCCTCCTCAACTGGACTCCTCGTACGCTAAAATCCTCCACCAGCAGCAGCTTTTTCTTCAGCTTCAGATCATCAACCAGCAACAGCAGCACTACAACTACCACACTATCTTACCCGCACCTCCAAAGTGAGTACAACCACACAGTTTATGGACAAGCTTTACTGTGTTGTGTATAATTGACCTATCGGTAAGCCCCGCCTCCATTAGTTACTAAGTTGCTCTAGTCTCAGCCCACGGATCGTTGGATAAACGTCTGATGCATATGTGACACAAAAGTGAAAACACTTCTGGAGTGTCTAAGTCGTCATCGGATTGGTTCAATTTTTTTTAACCATTTTGGACACAGAAGGGCCAATATTTAAGTGTTAATTAAATATTACATGGAGGGGTAAATTAAATATTAAAAAATAAATATGTTGGGTAACTCGAAGCGAGTTTACAGATACAATGCAAGTGTGAAACTCTCATATTACGGTCATCACAATCCCGAATGACAACATGCAGGATCAACACTGTTCATGTATCACAGGGTACGATTAAATTAATGTACATTTAACTGTTTGATATGGAGAGGCACTGAAATTTAGACCTTGATTTATGTGTTTTTGGCCTGTACATGACGTGAGAACAGTCGGCTATTTAGGTTTGTACATTAGCATGGATGCACTAACTTTAAGGTAAGTTTTAGCAAGAGATACATGACTGGGATTGGCTCATCTGCGTTTGATGGGAGGGGCTTATCGACAGGTCAGTTGTGTCATAACTGTATATGTGCATATTATTTCTGTGTCTGGGGTTGATAAGATTTTATTTTTTTAATAATAAGTATTTATGATATTATGATTTTATTTAAAAAATCATTAAAAACAGTAAGGTTGCATACTTTTAAAGATTTTAATTTATCTTAAATTGTAATTTTATTCCAGTGATGCAAAGCTGATTTTTTAGCAACCATTACTCTAGTCTTCAGTGTCACATGATCATTCAGAAATCATGCTAATATGCTGATTTGGTTCAAGAAAAGTTACTTATTCATCAGTAATGTTGAAAACAGTTGAGCTTGTATTATTTTTGTGGAAACCATAAAACTTTTATTCTTTGCTCGATAAAAAGTTAAAAAGAAGTAGAAGTAGAAATCTTTTCAACATTATAAATGTCATTTTCAGTCGGTTTAATGCATACTCACTGAATAAAAGTATGAATTTCTTTACAAAAGTCTTACCAAAAATTGGTCACACATCCGTTTTGCCTGTCACAACAAAAGATTCCAATGTAATATTAAATAAATATTATTAATATTATTAATATTAAATAATAAAAACAGACAAACTATACAAAATAAAACAAAATATGAAATATTAAATGCAGGTTACATAACATACTGGGTTCTGAATCACAACTTGTTGAGAGCCACTGTTCTAGAAAAGTGTAGACACACCTGATTTAATTATAAATAAAAAATAAATCTGTTCAAATCCAGACTTTCTGCTGAAAAGGAAGGTGGTGGATCCACCAATCCAGGCCCCTCCCCTTCCCAGTCTATTTCCACATGCTCTACAGTCTCCTCCAATCAGAATGGGCACAATCGACAGAGCCAGCCTATAGTGGGAGGAGCTACACCCAGCACCTTGCCTGCAAACCTGGATGAATTCAAAGTGGGTAACAGTTGTAATTCACGTACTTATACTAACGCAATAACTCTGACAACTAATTTTGGCGTTTTTGGTTCAAGTAATTTTCCCACTTTATGGAGATTTGTAAAAACAAAATCCTCAATATGGGATTCTAAGCCATGAACCAAACCAACCAGCTCTGAAATGAAATGATGGGAATTGTTACTTTCAGATCCCAACTATTTCTTGTGGATCTCTCTTCCAGGTTGCTGAACTTAAACATGAGCTCAAACTGAGGCGGTTGACAGTATCGGGCACCAAGAACGATCTCATTGAACGACTGAGGAACTACCAGGAGCAAAACAGTGGTTCGACGAAAACAGCTTCTGCTCATTTACCACAGGTGTCAGTTCATTCATCTGGTGCCGCCCCAAATAAAGCCCCGAAGTCAATGTCAGCTTTTCCCGTAGCGGCTACCACTAGGGTCCACAGTACAACTCCACCTCAAATCATGCGCTTCAGCAGCACTAGCTCCTCTCCTCCTTCATCTCCTACCCCCTCTGATCGCTCTCTGGCTGGATTGAGTCCCGATGAGACCAGCTGCAATGGGGATGTGTTTGGAGAAATGGTAGGTCTGTGGGTTTGAAGATGCACAGCAGAAATCGTGAAAAGACAATTAGTGGTTGCGGCCCTGTTTACTTTCTTTTAAGAACTTGTGTTTCTCCATTAACAGGTCACATCACCTCTCACCCAGCTCAGCCTGCACCCCTCTCCAGACCACCCCTCCCCAATTAAAGAGGAGTCCCATGGGCAGGCTTCCTGCATCTTTTCCCATCTGGGTCCGCTATCTGCACAGCCTCACGATCCAAGTCCCGTGGCAGCATCAGGATCTGCTTTGTCTCCTCTGGACAAAGACCAAATGCTTCAAGAGAAGGACAAGCAGATCGAGGAGTTGACACGCATGCTTAGGCAGAAGCAGAGACTGGTGGAGACCCTGCGTTCTCAACTGGAGCAGGGCAAGCGTGGAGCAGCCGCAGAAGTAACAAACAACACGGGTAACACTGAAATACCGTTGCTGTCTAACGGAGTGGAAGTGAAGGTAAAGGAAGAGATTAAGGATGAAATGGACACAACAGAGGACCTGCAGAAGCAAGTCCAGCCCCAGAAGAAGATCCAGATGCAGTGCTCGCAGCAGACTCTGCTCAGACTGCAGCAGATTCACCGGCTGCAGGTGCAGCAGCAGCAGCAGCAAATGCTGGTGGACCTACCAAGCGGACAACAACAAAAGACGCAGTTACTGCAACAGCATAAACAACAGCAGCAAATGGATCCGCCGAAACTGCAGCAAGAGCAAGGAAAAACGCAGGTGTTGCTGTTGCAGCAGCAGAAGACACAGTTACTGCAACGGCAGCAGAAAGTGCAATTACTGCAGCAGCGGAACATAAAGTTACTACAGCAGCAGCAAAAGAAGACACAGACACTGCAGCAGAATCAGCAGCAGCAGCAAAAGTTGCAGCAGCTAATCATCCAGCAGAGGCAGCAAAAGCAGCAACAAAGCAAGCAGCAGAAGCCGCAAAATCAGCCACAGCAGCCGTTACAGACACCACAGGTCCGCAGCGTTTCCAGCTTATCGAATACCTTCGATATTGATTTGGATGGCATTGTATGTTTTTTTTTGTTTATTGTTGTTCTTGTTTTACATTGTTGTTGTTTTTTGCAGGTTTCACAGGTGTTTGTCAGCCAGCAGTCTAGTACTACGTCTTACCCACTGGATCTCCTGAAAGCTCACCCCACACCCACTTTGGTCACGGACATCAATGGCAACCGTTATCTGATTGCACTCACCAGTAACAGTGTTGATAGCCTGTCTGGAAATTCTCCTCAGAGCAAATCCAATGGACGGATCACTCTACAGGTGACTAAACAATAGTTTATCTATTAATATCTTCATTTCATTTATGTATACTCTGCTCTTTAAGTTTGGGGTCTGTATATTTTTTTATGGTTTGTGAAATACCGTTTTAATGTAAAATATTGCGTCCATTTTAATGTTTTAAATGTAAGCTGATTTTTCAGCAGCCAGTACTGCAGTCTTCAGTGTCACCTGGTCATATATGCTGATTTGGGGCATTCACTGCTGACATTTGGTTCTTATACATTTAATAGGAGTCATAAACGTTGGTTTGTTGTGTTTCAGAGATTGCAGTCGACCCCTACCAAGCTCCCTAGCCAGTCATCTACTGATATGGCTAGTTCTGCCAACCAATCACAGACTGTCAGAGAGCCCATCAACAAAGTATGTGCATATAACATGCGGATGTGCTTTTTTCAACTTAAATGAAAGCATGAAATAGAGAGCTCTCTGTTGATTTGAACTCTGAAGTCTTTAGAGGTACATGAAATACTAAGATGACATACAGAAAAATAATGATGAAAAACAATGAGCATGTTATTTTCAACCTAGCCAAAATTTGCTACTTTATTTGAAGATTTATTTGAATATTTTACAAGTTTGAAATCAATATAGAGTGAGCATCACATGGATTTGAATGACTTGTATCAGTAATATTCATAAGACAGGATCTTTCTAAAGCAATGTCATGGTCCAGTAGTACAAAGGAATTGCATGTTTGTGTGCATAATTGTAATTGCATAATTACAGTTGTGCATTAAATTATTGATAGAAAAAGGTATAGAAATACATGTGTGGATTGTATTGAGAGCTAACAAAACCGTGTATATGCATTATAGTCAATAATTACTGGAATATAAGGGGATGGGCTGCAGATGGTTGTTTTTTTCTCTCCTCTCCGCAGCTGACCCATGTTAAAATCTCCCATTTCCAGGTTCAGAAAGTAGGGCTCCACTTGGAAACCCCCAGTGTTAAAGAGTCTAGCCAGCCAGTGTCTGCACCTCCCAGCTTTGTGCCCTTCTTCTGTGAGGAATCCAACCCACTGAGCAAACCCTCCTCACCTCCTTCGTTTAAGGTATTGCACATGCGTTAATAATGTTATTACCCATTTTTCTTTTTTGCCTTTTCTCCTCCTTGCTTTGTTTCGAGCTAAAGCTAGTATTTATTTTTCCATCCTCCTCTACCCGTCATCTTCATCAATTCTAGGAGGACATTTGCCCAAATTTTGATAGACACACTTTATTCACCCCTTCCTCCCCAAAGCCAAAGCCGATCACTCACCCTCCTCAGCATTTCAAAGTATGGCTTTTACTCATTCATTCTTTCGTCTATTTTCTTTATCTTCATTTTTCACCTTCATTTCCTTTGTAAACAGGGTTTTTTTCTTATTGTAACATTGATTGTATTGTCTGTTTAACAGGATAATGTCTCAAACAACCAGCAAATAGATGATCTGTTTGAAATCCTGATCAAGAGTGGAGGTAAAAGAGTCTTTTTTAATTTAGAAATTGATTATTTTATTCAGCAAGGATGTGTTAAATTGATCCAAAATGACAGTAATTTATAATATTTAAAATAATGTTGTTTTCAAATAAATGCTGTTCTTTTGAACTTTCTATGTATCAAAGATCTACAAAAAAATATCATGCAAACTGTTTTCTACATAGATAATAATAAATGTTTCTCGGGGGCCAAGTCAGCAAATTAAAATATTTTCTGAAGGATAACATGACTGCTGAAAATGGTACTAAGCAATTATTAGAATAAATTACATTTTAAAATATATTAAAATAGAAAACGGCTATTTTAAAGTGTAACCATATTTAACAAATTACCGTTTTTATACTTATTTTGATCAAATAATTTCAAACTTGGTAAGCATAAGAGACCATCCAAAAAAAATCTTGAAAGGTAGTGTGTGAATATATATTAAGTAATAATAAATCTCTCTTTATTCTCAGAAATTTCATCTGGGTTTAAAGCCAGTCAAGACCCCTCCCTGTCAGACCTCCACTCAAGCCCACCCACTCCATCTCCACCTCCTTCTCCGCAACACCTCTCACCATCCACACATCACCCTGACCCCATCCCCGCCCCTTCCCAGCAGCTCTCAGACACCCAGGACAGGCCTTGCTCTGGAAACGGTCGCCTGGAGGACTTCCTGGAGAGCACCACTGGTGCTCCTCTTCTCGGCGTGGAGCCGGATGGCCCGTTAACGTTAATCGATGACCTCCACAATCAAATGCTGAGCACTTCCAGTATTCTGGACCATCCACCATCTCCAATGGACACCAGTGACCTGAGCTTCTCGCCCCACCCTGCCAGCCTGGACTTTGAAGACCCCACCTTGGATGGCATGGATTGGCTGGACATACCCGTGGTAGGAGGGGGCAGTACTTCTAACAGTGGGGGTATGGTTCTTGCCCCTCTGAACTCGCATGCCCCAACCAGTGTATTTTCCACAGACTTTTTGGACAGTTCGGATCTGCAGCTCCATTGGGATTCATTGTAGCTTTTGGTCTTAATTGCTTGACGACACACAATTTAGCACCTTTAACCTTACTGTGTATAGGCTGTACACTCCAGATGCACATGCTGTTTCTTATGCTGAAAAGCTTCGATTTTTCTTCATATTCCAATGCCAAATTGGTATTTAAACAGTTCCTATCAGAATAGGTTCTCTTAAGCACTGAATTTGAAGCTTTCATTTACTTCATCAAACCCAAATGTTTTACATCACATGACGTTGTTGCCTTTGCCAATAGAGAGACCAATCTGGACCTCACCACCATCAACAGCTCAACTAAAGAATCCCTAGCTTGCTCTAGCTTTTAGACAAGTTGTCTATGCTGGTGGTTAGGATCATTTTTTCACTTTAAGCACACCAGTTACTATACTCCACTACCTGTCTTTGGCACCACATAGTGTTATTTCTATCCATTTTAATAAAGCTATGACCTCAGAACCATGATATGAGGCTATTTCTGCTCTACAGATTTCACACTTTTTATCCATCAACAAACTAAATGGAGGGAAAATATGAGATATAAAAGTCATCCTTGGTTTTGGCTAGTTCTTCCAACATTGCACTTAAGTCGACCCAACTTGTGCTCTGGTCTACATGACCCAATGCAGGGAACCAGGTTTGGTGACGTTCACCGGATCTCTATGCATTGCTGTACTTTAGGATCATGTATTGATGAAACCTTTGTTCCTTTCCCTCTGACTGTAGCGATTCGCTGGTGGAGGTCAGTGCTGGGGTTCAGGTTTCAGAATATTTGCAACTTCTTGTTTTGTAAAAAATAAATAAAAGAATAAAAATGCAGTGTGGGGTGTGTTTTGTTGTTGCATCTGCACTCACACACAATGGTCATTTCTTATTCTACTATTGAAGCAAACAGGATTTTACTACCGTACACTCCTGCCTGTGGAGGCTAGTCTATACTATTAAAATAAAGTATTTAGATGTCTTCAAAATTGTACTAAAAAATAAAAGCCTGACAATTTTTTGCCACTAGTGGATATTCAATGGGTACCAAAAAAAGCAAACAAGGTTTAGAGTATGTAGTGATATTTAAAGTAAATATACATTTTAAAAAGCAATTTTACATGCGTATCATAAAATATTTTACATCTGCCTCATACAATTAAATGAAGATAAAGAGTCTCTGCAAAATGTGCTCCATAAAAAAAGAAAGAAACCGATTTACATGAAAAAGAAAGTGATGAAGTTATCAAATATATTTTTTATAAATAGCATATATTTTTTGTATTTATTTAATATTTTAATATTTTATCGTGATACTGCACTGCGGTATATCGTCGCTGACCAGAAGAGAGCGTAAGAGATCTACAGCCCAGATGATGATATAACAACCTCAGTGGTGCTGCTGTTTGAGCCAAACGAGGTTAAAATATTTCAAATATGCTGCTGTTTTCTGCCTCGACAACCATGAAGGATTTTTTCCTGCCTGTTGTGCCTGGTGAGTGTTGATTTTTAAGGGAGTTTGGGAATTAACGGGTGGAAGTATAAATATAACAGTAACCAAACACGCAGCCTGCTAAAAGCATTACGTTTGAAAAGTTTTATTCTGTAAAGAGATATTGTTTGAGGTAAAAATACACATTTGAAAGCGGATTCATCATTTCAAGCATTAGGGTCATTTTTCAATTGCGGTGGCAAGTGGTGTCCCTCAACTTTACCAATAAATTATAAAAAATTTATATTCTATAGGGTTAACACAATTTGTGCACCATTAATAGTTAACTTTTAGTTTTAAAATACATATTTAATTGATTTTGGGAGATTGCATTTGTAACAAAATAGGCATGTTCCCGCCATACCTTAGAGCAGTATCATGGAATGTAATTGCAACAATGAAACATTTTTAACACAAATAAAGTGGTTATAATGTAAATATAGATTTTATTTAACATTTTAAATTGTTTAAAAAAATACATATTTTGTTATATTTCAGAAAAAAGTTGTAATTTGCCATCCCAACTGAAGAATGACCCATTACTTTTTGGGGGGGTTATTTATGGTTACTAGTATAGGCTACCCAAAATGATATAAAACCATAAATTTCCTTTCAAAATAGCCTTTCTTGTTTTATTTATTCAATCAATGTTAAAAGCCCTTATTTGACTAATTAAATTACAGTTTTTACACAATACTGTAGGCGTTACCAACGTAACAAATAGTATTTATACTAACACTCGAATTTTCAGATATCTTTAAATGTTACAAAGCGTCGATGTAGTACCTAATTATTCTCTAATTAGATAATACAATTATGTACATAAATATATATTTACAGAAATATTTTTAATATGCTTAATATAAATTTCTAAACAGAAAAAGCAGAAGTGCCCAGTTCACAGGAGGGTCGAAGAAAAGCAAAACACACTCCGTACAGTAGCCTATAGGAAGCACTTATTAGTTGCCTACATATATTTTAATAATAAAATCTTGTAAGGAATATCATAATAGCAAGAGTGTTGTTGATCAGAATGATAATGTGCTAATATTCAGTGAGTGTGATGTATTACTTTTATACAACAGTTTTTAACAAGTAACAGTGTGGAGTAACACTGATTTCCCTTCATTGTTCAAAGAGTTCTCTAATCACCATGGGTTTTTCCATTTCCCAATCCCGCTAGCTGGGGATTTTAGTCATACCAGAATCTGAACTGAATCTCCAGGTACTACTGCAGATTATTAGCTAACGCAGTTAGCTTGGATTCAGAAGTGTCATACTTTTCCCCATCAGACTCTCTAAATGGTATTTGAAGTAGATCTTGTTTTTGAATTTGGATACATTGTTTCTGAAGCAAAAGTTCTGGTAACTCTCTCCAGTGATCCAAGTGAAAGGAAGGATGCACAAGTACAAGGTAGACGGTGCAAGGCTTGCCTACAAGAGAGCTAGTGCTTGTGAGATCTTGATTTCAAGGATGGTTAATTCACAAGAGCTGATATTTTTGCCATTGCATAGCTTGGTTTACAAGAATGATGTGTGTCATTCCTAGTTCCAAGGTCCAGACCATTGCTCAGAACTGCTGGCATCATTTCTTCAGCCTCACACCATGAGGCAATCCGCCTTGGTCAACAATCTGTAAAGTGAGCAAGACAGGGAGGACTGGACACTTTTAGTCAGGCGGTCTTGTGAAGATTGCAGGAAAGTTGAAGTTAGATTTTTGAGAATGTCTTCACTCCATGACTGGAGTTATCTAAATGTAAAAACTATAATGAAGACTCATGAAACAAGCTTTTCTTAATATTTCTACTGAAAATTAATCTAGCTGTTAGCCTTGTGGGCAGCATTCTGCCATGTAGTTCATCATCTGACCAGAGTTTGACTCCTGTTTTGGGGTCCTTTCTCAAATTTATTTTGCTTTTACTTTGCTTCATTACTTTCCTTCACATTGTGCCAAACCTGTAAACCCGTCATTCAGATTCAGAACATAAATTAAGGTGTTTTGGATGAAATCTGAGAGCTTTCTGACCCTGCATAGAAAGAAATGGGACTACTACATTCAAGGCCCAAAAAGATAGTAAGGACATTGTTAAAATAGTCCATGTGACATCAGTGGTAATTTCATGAAGCCACAAGAATACCTTTTGCATGCAAAGAAAACAAAAATAAAGACTTTATTCAACAATTTCTTCTCTTCTCGGTAATTCTTTGACACATGTTCACAAGAGTACCACGACACAATGCATGTGCAGTTCTCTGCTTGCAAACAAGCCACAGCACATCCAGGAAGAACAGAGGAAATATATTTTTGATTTCTTTAACCACAAAAATTATTCTCGTACCTTTATAAAATTAGAGTTGAACCACTGATGTCCCATGGACTGATTTAACAATGTCCTTACTACCTTTCTGGGCCTTGAATGTGTCAGTTGTGTTTATGTCTATGCAGGGTCAGAAAGCTTTCATCCAAAAATATATTTGTGTTCCTAAGATGAACAAAGGTCTTCAGGTTTGGAACGACATGAGGGTGAGGAACTAAATACACAATTTTTATTTTTGGGTGAAGTATCCCTTTAAATCCTGTCCCAAAAAAGGCAAACATGCTAATAATAATAATAATAAATCTGTATGCAGAATAAAAAAAAATGCTTTAAGAAATGTTTCATGGTTCTTTATCAGACTTGTCAAGTTAGTGTTATATTCGCTGACAGATCAACTTCATTCTTTTGTACAAAGGTTATTGTAACCCACAGGAACCGGATTGGTATGCCTTAAGTGTTTTTTTTTTTCTTTTTTCAACATCAATCCCCTAAAACAAATGAGTAATTTAATGAGTGACATTCCCAAAGCGAGACTACCCAAGTCGGAGAGGAAGACCGTGAAATTTGCTCAAGCTCGAAAAACCTTTCTTCATGAGCACAAAATCCTCAACTCACTCCGAAAAGCTTATACTTAAATCCAGGCGTCTGGGTGTTGCTCTTTTCCTCTCCTTGCGCAGGAGAACGAGTTTGCTTTGTGTCTTTTTTCACATAAGGAATCCTGAGGTTGTGTTTATTTAAAGATGGCCAGGATAATTTCCTTTAATGACTTATATTTAGGCTGACGTGATGATGGCATTGTCCTCGTTGAGCTAATGTGGCTTCGGGCGCCATTCCTGTATTCTGATGTGAACACTCACCTTGTTTTCAGAGACAAAGAGGCAAGAGATAACCTCAGAAAAGTGGGACGTATAGGAAACTATATAAAGAGGGGATTAGCACTGAAAGTAGAAATGACTACATAGTCGTGAGATTGTAGTTTTTTGTGCATTCAGTCTGATAACAGTCAGCAGTGTTGTTTCTTTCTTTCCCATTTCCCTCAGACAGTGACCTCCGTCTTGCTGTTGGTCTGGTAGGCCTTACGTTTGGGATGTGGCTGATACAGTGGTTGTCCCGCATTGCCTTTGGGCTGGGAGAGGAACTCCGGTAGTGTTTCTGTGCTGTACTGTCTCCTGCTGCTGTAGGTCTGATGGCGAGTGGAATGCCCAGGATGCGAAGTCTGCCGGTGAACATGTCTTTGTCCAGAATCCCAAGCTTTGAAGGCTGAGCTGGAAAGCTGAGGGTGAGTGATGGTTTTTGGGATGCGGGTCCTCTCCAGCTGGCTGGTTGGGATTGAGATTGAAAGGGGGGAATGGATGTCATGGGAAGGGAGGACCTGGTGGAGGTAGGACTTGTCGTTCTGGTGTATCCGCATTGGTTGGAAAGGTGCCGGAGGGGAATGATGCTGAGAGAAATCCATTAGTGGATAACTTTTGTAGTAGCCCCTGCTCGCAGTATCGGCTATAAAAGACCAGAAAAAAATGGAAAAAGTTAGAGAGGGACAAAGATTTACATTGCACAATTATAACTGAGCTGCACCAGGCACATTTACAGTCAAGCTATGTGACTACTTCGCATGTAAACAAACATGAGAAAAATTATATTTTATTACTTTTGTGTTCTCTCACAAATGTTTTGAATTTCCCTAAGAATCTTTGCGTGCACTTGCAAAAGTTATAGCACTAGAAAAAAAGAGCAGCACTAGAGCAGTTCACAGTGTACTTTTTAGATTTCTTCTGAAATCCTCCACCTTCCCCAGCTCAAACCGGTATGGTCTGTTATGGGGTATTATATGCTATTTGTGCAGCAGCAGTATGTCTTAAATACTCACAGCACAGTATCGGCATACTGGCAGTAACAAGTGCCTTTGCCGCAGCAGCAATAATCTACAACTACAGCAACAACGAACAGCAGCAGCATTGCAGATCTGTTCGACCAAGACCAAACACATTAACATTGTCATATTTATCACCATGCTAAAATCATCAGAGAGTTGTCATGATAGAAATAATATAATGAGCATCATTTGGAAATCCGTTTAATGAAACCATGAGTTTGACGTATCACCTTTCAGTTGAGTTTTGATGAAGCAGTGTCTGTATTTCTGTTGAGATGTCCACTGAGAGCTTGTCCATTTTTATTAAACACTGACTTTATGCTGCCTGAAATATTTAAAGGTCATGCCTTGGACATGAGTTCTCTTTCTTCTCACGGTATTTACCTGCGAGCTGCTCGCTCCGTCTCATCTAATTAATGTCTGCTAGCTGTTCTTGTTCTGTTTGTTCTTGCATTGCATTAATCATGAGGAATTGGAAGGTGTGTACATGTGGGTATATCAGGGGACATATTAGATATCGTCCTACATGACTGAATAAAATAAAAAATAAAAAACACTTCCTGTGGATGTTCTTTCGGTCTTAGCCTCATCAAATCCAATATCAAATGTATAAACCGATGTCAGATGGAGTTCTTTCAAATAACATAATCAAGTTATTTTTTCCTTTTTTCTCATTCATTAATTTCTTTTTGCCACAATGCGATTCAAAAAGAGGACATCTGAACGGCCTCCAGATTACTTCAAAGGCTGTACTGTTAGCCATCATCATCATTATGGTGCGCTAATGATTGCAGATCATCCTGGCATTGGATCATTGTTTGGTAACAATCAGATATAGACGTGTTCATATGCGTAAGTAGCTAATAATGTGACAGAATCATTGTGATCCAGACACTATTGGCTTAATATGTTCCCAGAATGTATAGCAGGCTAATTCTCCTGCCTGAAAGTAAATGGACTACAAGAAGCACCTCTCAAGCCCACAGTCTTTCTTTGGCAAAGTGCAATGAGATCTGTTTATCATGTTTATTAAACTTGGGAAAACTAGAACAGTAACGAGCCACTTTCACACAAACAGCCTATTTTTGTGAATTTAACACCATTTCATGTTTGGAGGTCATGTGTGAACAACACCCATTGTTGAAATGCAGCAAATAAGCACTCCACTAATTTGCTGGACAAAGCATTTTTAACACCGCTCCAAAAAAATCTGTATTCATATATGTGAATAACTGCCATAAGATAAATAAGATTTAAGTATACAAGTAAAAAAAAAAAAAGTACCACAAAGTATTAAACAACTACTGTATAATGATAAGCTGCATCAGTGTTTAGAACAACAGTTCTGTTTATTATAATCATGCACTGCAGTTATGTTGTCAGCCTGTCTTAAACGCTTGAGCTCTTCAAAGATGGATGGATTTTTAACTGGCTGAATTTATTCCATCATTATTGTTCCTCTGTGTTGCTATTGTTATAGTTGTGGCCCGGACTTCTCTATTCTAATTAGAGAAACCATTCAAATTTACTTATGGGTATCTATATGTATGTTATTGTACTTGGTGAGAACAGCCCTTTACTCCACACCATGTAATTTGTTATGCAGTAGAACATTTTGGTTATCTTCATTGTGGGAAAAATGAATCAGATGAGACAGAACTTGAAAGAAAATAGATTTTCTCCATGAGAGAAGATGAAGAAATTAATCTACGGATTAAAGGGTCTATATAAAGATCATTTTTAGCTAATTCTAAAAGCTTCGCTGTTGCTTGTTTAAACAGCAGACGTGGTGATTTACCGGAATACATCATTTTAATAGGTTTTGTGTACGGCTATTAACTACAGCTATTACCTTCTAAACAAAAGATAGATATTAAGCATCTTGAAGAATAAAAGCATCAGTTCGAATGAAGATATAAAATGATAAAAATAAAACTCTACACTTCTTTTGCCATTTTAAAAGCCATTTGAGCAAATAACATGCAATGGATTTTGTGTAGTGAGGATTATGTGTGTAAATCTGACAAAACACATGAATATGCAACTTCGTCTAAATGTGTAGTAGTCAACAGCACTGGGATGTTACATTGAGTACAGGGGGTCGAGCAGAGTAACCTTTTAGTTCCCAAACTGTGGTCCTCACCACACCAGAGGGCTTCCCTGATTCTGTCAATCTAACTTGGGGACTGTTGTTTATGGCATCCAACAGAGCATGAAATAATTCAACATCTGTTAATGAAGTGTGCTTGTGTAGTAACATTTACCGACTGCTTTCAGAGAGTTGTACTTATTCAGCGCCGGGCCTGGTATACTGAGGTTGCATTGAGGATGAGAGAGTCTGGCCGATGTACCAAAAGAAAAGCCGGCATTGTTTAGATGGTACTGCTCTGAAATACAGAAGAACAGTAGAAGAACGTTAAAAAGACTCTGTATGTGATCACATCAATATTTCATGTATAATAATATATACTCATGTATTTCATAAATAACCTAGTAAAAACATCTGGGCTTCTATTCCAAAAAATGCTGTTCAACAATGTATCACAGTTTCCAACAAATTAGCATATTATAGAATGATTCCTGAAAGACCATGTGACACTGAAGAATGGAGTAATGACTGCTGAAAATTCAGCTTTGCATCACAGGAATACAAATAAAAGAAAATGTAACAGTAATATTTCATAATATTTTTTTTTCTTTATTTCTGAGCAGATAAATGCATTCTTAGTGAACATAAGCAACGTTACAAATAATAATAATAATATAATATATATATATATATATATATATATATATATATATATATATATATATATATATATATATATATATATATATATATATATATATATGAAAATTCAGCTTTGCATCACAGGAATACAAATAAAAGAAAATGTAACAGTAATATTTCATAATATTTTTTTTTCTTTATTTCTGAGCAGATAAATGCATTCTTAGTGAACATAAGCAACGTTACAAATAATAATAATATATATATATATATATATATATATGTGTGTGTGTGTGTGTGTGTGTGTGTGTGTGTGTGTGTGTGTATAGTGCCATTTTAAATTCGGGTGAGAACACTGGTACAAACTACACTGTTACAATGCAGAAAACCATGCTGTGTCTGTGATTAAGTCACTTTGTAGAACTGCAGTAGAGACCAATTTAAATCCGCTTTATATTGCGATCCTGTATTGACCAGTGAGATGTGGTTCAGCCTGAATGACCTATTTTATCTTGTAAGCTGTGGGTGACAGCACAGGAAGGACATTGATGGAATTAATGAATGTTAGATGTTGCTTTTCTTCTTTCCTGTTTGTTCCATTACTCATTAGTCACATTTCATTTAACATGAGCAGTGTGTTGAGAGATGTGAACAGCCGTTCTTTTAGGGTGAACACTTGTTAGATATTCTGAAATCACCCTGGCATTTCCTTGTAGCGGTAAATAGTGTTTTTAATGCTTTAACTGAATGTTGCATGAAAGCCAAGAGCATACCCTTCAGTGTGTTAATTTGGACAAGTACGCTTAGATCCAGATTACCCGAAAACCCAGCCTGAGACTCTTCTGATATCCTTATGTGGCATCAAAGGCATGTCTGGGTATATTCTGATGTTTATTTGCATGCAGTTTTCAGTGGTTGAACAAAGCTTGCTCAAGATCATTTGCAGCATTTCAGTGCTTTTAGTTTCTGCAGGTGTAGATTAGTCTTTTATTTTGTTAAGGGAAGTATTAACCTTTTCATCAGTTCTCTTGATCAATGTGGTGCCCTGAGGACATTAGCTTTAATACAACATTAGAAGTGCCGTTAACCACCATTTACTAACTGTGTGCCCTCTTGAAAATCTCTGCTGTGTTCGATAATGATGAGGAGTAAAGGAAGAAACTAATGAAAGGGGTTTGTCAGGGTAAAGCATCTCCCAGGGTGCAAGACTTAGCATGACAAAGAGAAATCAAACCAGATTGTTCAGAAGATTAAGTGTATGTGATGTAATTGTATGAGAAGGGTAGAAAAGAGGGTGATGTCCTCTGTGCACGTTAATGTCTTCATTAGGTATTTCTGACTAGACCTTTGAAGTCAAAATCATCGTCAGTAATTCCAGAGGGTGTAATAGCTTTTGATGGATTATGTAATTTTTTTAGGGCTATGTGTATTGCGTACTGAGAAATTTAGGATATTAATAAAATCATGCATATTTGTAAAGCAGTTGCCAAACAGTTTTCAGACTTTTGAAGGTCCTAGAGCACAGCATATGATAAAATGTTATTGAAAATAATAGTTTTTATTAGTTGAAATGAAGTGGGAATAAAATCAAATATAAAAAACCTAAATGAAAATTAAGTGGAAAAATAAGTTGAAATTGAAATTGTAAAATTAAAAAACAGAAGTAAACCTAAACATAAATTGAATTTAAAAATAAAATAAAATATCCAAAACAAAATGACAAGCATTTAACAAAAAAAGTAACATTTAAATCAAAGCTAACTGGTGAGTTTAAGAACCCAAGTGCAGCTTTATTCCAAAAGTAATCTAAAATACTGAAATAATCCAAACAGAGACTTGACTTGGCATGAACAGACTCAACTCACCAACAGCAGGTTACAACATCAATACTTGACAAAGAACATGGGCAACACGAGGCTTTTTATATCAAACAAAACAGGTCACATGACAAGAACCAACCAAAGAGAACATGACACATAAACCAAACAATCAATATCAGGATAACCAGTGATGGGAATAACGGCGTTACTAACGCCATTACTTTTTCCAGTAACGAGTAATCTAATTGATTACTCTTCTCATCTTAATAACGCCGTTACTGTTACTGCCAAAAAATGTGGCGCGTTACTATAACTTATGAAGCTGTTTTTTTTTTCATCAGACCAACTAGATCTCTGAGCGAGAGGCAAATACTTTTTTTTACTGTTCTTCCTTGGTTAGTGGGCAGAGCACGAGACAAGCGAATTGCGAATCGCGAACGACTCATCAAAAGCTAATTCGCGAACGAGTCGATCCATCATCACTAACGCTCATGAATTGCGAACGACCAGGACACACAAGGAGACTTTTTAGCCTGGGGAAGCTAGTCTTGACTCCACTGAGGAATAGGCTCTCTGACCAGAAGTTTGAGAAGCTTTTGGTTTTGAGATACAACCACTGGTTCAATGACAAGAATGGGTGGATGGATAGCTAGATAGGGTTGCTTGGATTAATGGGGAGAATAGAATGATGGATGGATGGATGGATAGATGCATGGATGGATGGATGGATGGATGGAGAGAATAGAATGATGGATGGGGAGAATAGAATGATGGATGGATAGATGAATGGATAGAATAATGAATGCATGGATGTATAGATGAATGAATGAATGTTCAAGAGCTAAAGTTGGATACAGTATGTCTAAAGTTGTGTTGCATCTTTTTACATTTGCAGTTTTGCACTAAAAAGAGTGTTTTTTTTTTGTTTGTTTTATACATTTTTGGTACATTGCTTAAAGAGCATAATTTAATTTAGATTTATTTGTTGGCTGGTTGCAGCCTCTTGATGTAAGATTGTCAATGGCCAGAGTACGAGATTTATTTTATGGAGATGTATTTTTTATTTTTTATGTATTACCTACCTGTTTATATCCTTCGTTTTGCTATACATTGCACTTTCCAGTTACATTGAAAGCACCTAATATTGTTACACGGTTCTACTTGAAGAACAGTATTTTTTTAGTAAATTGTTGTTGTTTTATTTGCACTACAAAGAGTGTATATATTTGTTATTTCTTTTGGTATATTGCTTAACAAGCTTAATTTAATTTTGCCCAGTTGTGGCCTGTAATAAATATCAAAAGTTCCAAAACATCTATTGTGTTATTTGCATTGATCCACTATATAAACATAATATCTACATACATGGCATTTGATTGGAGGCTAGTCTCACTTTGTCCCACAGCAACATTTATTTTTTTAGATGAGTGTACAATGTTTCATGTTTCTGTTAATAATGTATTGTATTAAGTGTCCATTTCATTATAATATTCAGATTTATCATAAATAATTGAACATGCACATGTATTTTAAGTTCCGTTAAAGAGGGGTAGAGGTGGGGTCACATTTGAGCATTTAAAATTAAATTATACGCAATAGTTACTTTCTTAAGTAACTAGTTACTTTTAAAATTTGTAACTGAGTAACTAATTTAGTTACTTTTTGGAAGAGGTAACCAGTAACTGTAACTAATTACTTTTTAAAAGTAACTTGCCCAACACTGAGGATAACATGAAGGCAAGGGAATCAAATGACTAGACAGGGACAATGACAAAACTCCAAAATAAAAGACCTGAGAGCAATGAACATGAAACCCAAACCCCACATTACACTAACATATATTAACCTTTTTTAAAATCTGAATAAATACTTAAAATAATAATATTTACTATCTTTCAAAATGTTTTGAAAGGTAAGATTTTTTTAAATGTTTTTTTTAAGAATTATCTTCTGCTCACCAGGCCTGCATTTATTTGATCCAAAATACAGAAAAAGCAGTAATATAGGGAATTTTTTTCACTATTTAAAATAACTTCTTCTATTTGAATATATTTTAAAATGTACTTTATTCCTGTGATCAAATCTAAATTTCAGCGGCATTACTTCAGTCTTCATTGTCACATGATCTTTCAGAAATCCTTATAATATGTTGATTTGATGTTCAAGAAACATTTATTATTAATATTATTATTATCAATATTTAAAACAGTTGAGTAAATTTTTTCAGGATTTTTGGACGAATAGAAAGATCTGAAGAATAAAAATATTTTGCAACATTATACACTATAGCATTCAAAAGCTTGGAGTCTGGATATTTTTATTTATTTATTTTCAGCTTTGAAATCACAGGAATAAATTACTTTTCAAAATATATTCTAATAGAAAACATTTATTTTAAATAGTACAAATATTTCTAAATGTTACTGTTTTTGTTGTACTTTGAATCTAATAAATGCAGGTTTGGTGAGAAAAAGGACTTCTTTTCAAAAACCTTTAAAATTGTATTGTTCAAAAACCTTTGACTGGTAGTATATAAGTGCAAGACTCTCTCACCACTCAGTCCTAACGTTTACTTTGACCAGAGTACTAATCACCCACACATGTACCGAATTGATCTGCCATCACGTACCATACAAAAGCATACAGCTCACATTTGTTTATTGTCTGGTCTCACATTCAGCTTCTGACTGCTTACCTGTTCTCTGTGTGCAGTACGACTCCAACCCTATGCTTCATCCATGTCTCCTTTGTTCCCTCCTTGTTATCTGTGTGCTCCATGTTCCTCATTGGATCTCTTGCCCTGTGAATTCTCTACTTACCTGAATACTAACCTGTTTCCTTGAGGTGTGCGCTCTCCAATTGCTCCAACATTCACAAACTCTCTATTAGCTGCAATAAAAGTGAGACTGTTTAACTCTTCATGCCTGATATTCTTCTAAATTCTAACCTGTTTTAATAAACTGTAATGCTTACCATAATCCATCAAATGCTCTCTCCTCACAATCTACTAACAAAGACTGAATCTAGGGGTTGTGGATGCAGCTTTCCATTTAAAGCGACAACATCAGGGTAGAGAAATCGTCCAACTATCCATCCACGTGGCTCATCATGTACTGCAATGTAAGGATGAGATGCAGAGCCAACATTCTTCTTCAAGTACAAAGCCTATTACATAATAATATTTTAGCATACAGATACATAATACATATTACCAGATACATAATACATATTGAGGACACCTGGTGCCACACTCTAATCAGCTAATTAACTCAAAACACCTGCAAAGGTCTTTAAACGGTCTCTCAATCTAGTTCTGTAGGCTACACAATCATGGGGAAGACTGCTGACTTGACAGTTGTCCAAAAGGCGACCATTGACACCTTGCACAAAGAGGGCAAGACACAAAAGGTCATTGCAAAAGAGGCTGGCTGTTCACAGAGCTCTGTGTCCAAGCACTGCATTCATCTTGTTACATTCATTTAGTTGACAAGTGCTATGTGCTGTATTAACAAAAACATAATTGGCATTAATAAAAACACTAACACTGACAAGCTACGCAATATCGTGTTCATAATCGAATGCGATTCATCTAATGAGCGCGATTAGCATAGATTGTCATTGATCTATGGCTCTGTGTATTAAATGCATCTGAATAATTTCCATTTAAAAGCATGTGTTGGAGATTTAACGGTACTATTAATCACAGAACCAGCTTTAGTGATGAGATGCGCATGACAATCACATGTGATTTATCGTTCAGCCCTTGTTTTTTGATCACAAAGTACAAAGTAGATGAGGAAAACCAGGATGCTGGGTGTATTAAAAGTGCTGCCATTACTGTCTAGAGTGCGTGGAATGGTGTGCTGTGATTGGTTGAGAGGATATATTGCATTCTGCAAGTTAACATGTTATCGCATTAACATATTAATTGATTAACGCAGACAATTATCACGTATTACAGAATAGCGGACCGAAAAAGTCAGTTTGGCGCCGTTTTTCTTACCTTTTTTTTTTCTTTTTCTTTTTCATCCTGGTATGGATTTACCAGATGTTCAGCTCCTATGCCTGGAGCAGTTGGACCGTTCGCTGGAGGACCACACTAGGGACTTTTTTGATCCGGCATGCCTTACCTACTTCCTAGACCGCTCGCTCTGTGCTTTTTATTATTACAGCCTGAACGAGCGAGCCTCCACCCACCTCCAGCCTTAGAGCCCTGGACTCCTCCTCGGTCCTTCAACCCATCGGCTCCGCCTTTGCACTTAACTCCCTTGTCTCCACCGTGGCCCGTCATCCCACCAGCTCCACCGGGCTCCCTCGTCCCTCCGGCTCCACCTTGGTCAGTAATCGACCATCCACTGCCTCGGGACTACACTCCTCTGCAATCACCTCGTCATTTCATCCCTCTGGCACTGTCAGGCTCCTCCTCCTTTCTGGGTTCCACCTCCATCTTCAGTCGCTCTGGCTCTGCAGCGGTCTTTCAGAGCCCCGCCTCCACCACGGTTGCCTGTGCCTTCAGCGCCGCCTTGGCCCTCTGGATCCTCCGTGTCACTCTGGCTCTCCATCTGCTCAGCTCCATCTTGGGCTCCTCATCCATCGGTGCAGCCTCTGTCAGTCGGCCCCCTGGTGTTGTGGGGTCCTCCTCCACCATGGCTCCTCCCGCCATTTTCCACCATGGTCCACTATCCTGGCTGGCCTCTGGATGACCATCTGGCTCCTCCTGCTCTGGGCTCCTCCCTGGCTCCTCCCTCCATCCACTCCACCCTGGTACTGTGCTCCATGCTCCCTCTCCATAACCTGCACCTTGCCTGCCCCACGCCCACCTTCTGATTCCCCCACCCTCCCTCCGCTGGACTATCTCTTTTGGTGCGACGACGTGCTGTTCCAGGAGGGGGCGAACTGTCACAGTCATAAACATCTGTTCCTGTGTGTTTCCCTATTCTGTTCCTCATTTTGTTAATTGATTAATCCCCACCTGTTTCCATTCCTCTCATTACTTTCCTTGTGTTTTAAAACCCTGTCTGTTCATTTAATGTGATATAAGATTATTTGGATTTGTGTTTGGATGTGCCCTTTTTCTCCCGTGATCATTAAAATAACTCTTTATATATATATCTCCCCTGTCTCTCTGAGGTGTGTGCTCTCCAATCACTCCATCATTCCCAAACTCTCCATTACCTACATGATCATTGAGAACATCTATAATTCATGTGGGATATTCTGTTGAATTCTTGTTCAATATTTTCAATATGTATTTCTGTATGTATTGTCAATAAAATATAATAAATGTGATATTTGAAGTATATAAGAACACATTTTAAATATTGGAAACCAAACATGATTGGAGCAAACAGAAACAATGAATGTGCATTCCAGTCAACAGTAAGAGGTTAATAAATACAATACATATAATATTCTAAGAATACTGTATAGCCCACAAGTCTCAGTGTGGCCTATAGCCACTCCATCCCTCCAAAACTACGTCACATTTTTCCAAATGCATCTGTGTTATGACTGGGGTGATATTATGTAGTGAACTGCTGATGGGTTTAAAGTGAATAACCATTTAGCTGAGTTTGGCTTCAGGGACAGACTGTTGTATAACTCAAAAGAAAAAGAAAAAAAAATTGTGAAAAAAGTGAAATCTCTTGTCCATATATGCTCAAAGGTAAACATCCTTCCAGTCATATTTGGGAATGGCAATGTGAATTGAATGGGGGATTGAGAATGTGCGGCAGAGATGCACTAATATGGGACGGGATGGCATCTGTGTATTTGTGTGTCATTGTTCACGCTCTTCATTGGAGTGCCACCATCTCCCACTATGAGGAACTGTTGTGTATGTTCTTAGCCCTGAAGCAAAAAAGATGTCTGTGATGCTATAGTGTGAGGTGTGTGTGTAGTGGCATACATAAACAAAGCCTGAAATGCCAGAGGCAGAAAATTAAAGAACGGACTGCATGAGCGTAAGTCTAAAATTGGATGGTTCGTCTTTGTGCAAGCTGTAGCACATGTGCTCACATAAACACACATGCTGTTTTACAAGCTCTTAAACCTGATATTTACCTCTAAGGTTTTTGACTGGTTCCTGTTATTTAAGGTCTATTGTCACCCTCTGAATGATAAAGGTTAAAAAATGTTTTTTTTTTACATTGATACCATTTTGGATGCCATTTTAGGTAACTCATAGAACCTTTCAGTGAACAGTTCTTAAAATAACCGTTTTTTTTTTTCTTAATGTGAAGAACATTTCAATAATCTGAAGAACTTTTTTTCCCACTATAAATAACCTGTTCTCCAATAGAAAGTTTCCATGGATGTTAAAGGTTATTCATGGAACCTAAGATGCCTTTATTTTAATTTTATTTTTTAAACCTTTCTTTTTAAGAGTGCGAGGTGAAAGAGGGTGGAAGTATTTTAACTATGTCTGATTATGCTTGCAAAATTACAGTAAATGCATACAATATTTGTGTCTTTAGGCATTTTGGTATAGAAAATTTAAAAAGAAAGAAAACAACAAATTATGCAAATGAATGAAAGAATATGATACATTCTTAAAATAACAGTTCCAGAGGGGGGGGGGGGATTCGCAGTGATGCCTTGTAAGAACCATTTTGGTTTCCCAAAAGAATATTTTCAGTTTTTAAAACAGGCATTTTATCCTACCATGAAGAACATTTAAATAGTCTAAAACCTTTTTCCACTATAAAGAAACTTAAGGGAGCTGTTGCAGTGGAAAAGCTCCATGGGTGTTAAAGGTTCTTCATAGAATCATAAATGCAAATAAATAACCTTTATTGTAAGAGTCTACCTAAGTTCAGTGAATGAATTTCACCAGATGAGTTTAAGGGCTATTTGAAATCTGAGTAGAATTGAAGGGCAATTGAACATTCCAGCTTGTGAGAATATCTGGAAGTGATGCATAAGAATCTTCTAGCAGTTTTATTCCAAGAACAAATCAACATTACATAAATTTCTGGGAAAGACAGCAACATTCATGCTAAATTTGAATTGCATGCTGAATTGACGCAATATTTTTTCTCTGTTATGTAATGTATTTTTTATTTGAATCAGAATATTCCATGAGTAAAAATATGGGGCAGGAGTTGGTAAGAGTCAATGCTGAATGGAATTAGAGCAAATGTCAGTTTGCTTTAAAATTATGCATACATACCCACTTTAGCCCCTTTCTCAAAGTATACAGTTGTATCTGCTATGCTAATATATTTATGCCACCTCTGAGCAGGATCAAAGTCTTAGTAAAGACACCTAAATGCCACTTCAGACGTACTTCTGTGACATCTTTGCATTGTAAATTTAGCATAATATGTGTGACAAATTTAATCTGTGTGTAAGAATTAAAGTGAACATCAGCATGCCATGCTCATGGAGAAGTGAGGACATTTCTCAAAATATCTTATTTTACCTTCCACTGAACAATAAAGTTATATAAATGTGTAACAGCAAGGGTTATTATCTCTTTTTGTTTCAGAGCATGTTTTATATTTTGATTAATGATTAATGGGGCAAACTGATCATTTTTAATCATTTACTGATTAATTGTTCTCAACAAGGCCAGAAGTTTTAATTAATTAGTTTATAAAGTTAATTCTGATTTCATATTGAGTGAAAGGAAAGTTGATGTTCTTGTCCTTAATGCTAAATGCAACATTCCGCTATTTGTGCCATAATATATAACATCTTTTCCAGGCTTCTTGTGATCACACAGCCTCAGGACCTTTAACCATCTAGTTCTCATCACACTTGCTCTTTCAGAAAGCGTGGCAGTTTAAAATCCCCTATTTAACCCTACACAGAACAAAGCCAACGTGAAGACATGTATTTTGAACCCTGGCATTAAACGTCACCTTCCCAGTGCAAGACCTAAAACTGCTCAAGCGTTATAATCTTCACACCATTATTGGGGACACAGAGAGATGTGTACAATCACACTGCTAAAGCCTCTGAGCACTGTGGAGCGAAACTTAAATCCTCCTCATGAAGAGAGGAGAAAAGTGTGCCGCTTAAACCTGGCATAGACGCTGGTTATTAGCATAAACCACACATCAACTGTCGGTCTGAAGCCCGCTGCATCTCACACAGATGAGACAACCTCACTAGCGTTCATAGATGAGTGAGAAAACAAGGTTATAGATGTATTATCCTCTGGCTCTTGAGAAGAAATGGAAATTATGGGGGAGAAAAGCAAAGATGGTGTATAGATGTAGAAAAAGACATATGTGGCTTTTTAATGTTGTCTAATATCTTCTTTTATTTTCTACAGAAGAAATAACAGGTTTGAAGTGAAATGACAGAGAATGAATAATGACAGAACTTTATCTGTATTTTTTGCTATTAACGAACAGAGAGAAGTGAGCAGCTGTGAGGCAGTGGTTCACAGTGTGTGTTGTCATGCAATACTCTTGGGAAGTGAGCCTTTTGGGAAGCTGTGTGAGCAGATATGTACAGGTGATGGATCCATAAATGTAGAACCAATAGTGATTTATGTTTATATGTGGGGAAAACAGCCGAGTAAGTGATCTCACCACTGCGGCTGCGAAGCATCCTGGCAGAGATACCGTTTGCTCCGATAGATGTGGTGCTGCTCAGAGGTCCATCCATAGGCCTCACATCCCCACCTGGCTGCTTCAGCAACTCCTGCAGAGTCCTGCGAGTAGACAAGAGCAATCATTTACTGACCATTATATCCAACAGGGATGTTATTCCAGATTAAATCAAGAATGCTTCTTAAGTTATTATTTAAACCGACCTTTTGCAAAGACCCTTTGTTACTTATGCTATGTCCGGCAAGCCATGGCACTCACAGAGCAAAGAGTAAATGAAACGCAGTCTTACCTTTCAAATTTGATTTTTTTTTAAAAAGAAATTAAAACAATAAATACTGTTTTGTGGCTCTTTAATGTGTCGTGACAGATTGCTGTAGCTCTTCTTCCTCTTTGCTAGTTATAATATGAAATAAACATGAATGAACATCAGAAGTTATATTGTTTATTGAAAGACCTCAATACATAATTTTTTTTTATACGTTTCAAGTTCACCAACGTTAATCTACTCTCTTTTCTGGTTTGTTTGTTTGACAAATTCTGCGGATTGAAGTTCTCAAATGAATTTGAGGTAGTACAATTAAAATACTATTTTACATTTATAAATACATAATTCAGAATAAAGTGAAACCATTGTTTCTTCTTAGAAGACAGTGTAGTAGTGTAACAGAAAATTAGAGGAGAGAAATGGGAGGAGAAGAAGTGCGCTACCATCTGCATCCCTCAGTCTGACAGAAATATTAGAATTTGAAGTGTTTGCTTTTCTAATCCCTTATAATAGGTTGGATCAGAAAATGACCCTAACTGAAATTGATCTCAGGTTGCTGACATATTGTCATAAAGCACTTCATCAGAGCAGTGTACTGGATTCGTATGGCTATGTATATCAGGATATTATAATGTGGAGCTGTGAGCCCTGAGGCTGACAATCAGCATATTGTCATATTTTATCAATAGTCATTTAGCATCAGCTGTTTGTGTAGCAGATAATCAGTGAATTCACACTCAATCTGTTCTCTGTGTGTACACTGGATGTACTTGATATCAATTACACTGTTCATATAAAAAAAAAAAAAAAAAAAAAAAAAAAAAAAGCAGTTAGCAACTCTTGGCATCAACGGGACTGCCTGTTTTCGAGGGCTGTGCTGCTTGCTCTTGTCCCAGAGTTCACAATCCTGTTCCTGCATCCCTGGGTCCTCCTGGGTGCTGTGTTCTTCAAATTCTTGACACTCCATTATTGCTCTATTTCCTACAGCCTCCACTTGGATCCCTGGTGAGGTCTCTAATTCTGTCCAACACCCTTTAACCAACAAGGGACTTTGATGAGATCTAATGTGATTGTCAAGCACAAGCGCACTGGCCCTTGGCCGGCCGATGCCATTAGCAGTAGGCCACCACGGTCTAAGAAAAACAACACTAAGGCATGAGAATATATTCACCCGGTGATGGCGTTTTCCATGGAGGACAGAAAAGGCATATGCAGTGGAGCAGAGAAACGGAAAGCAATGTAATTGGATGGTAACAACCGTTCTTGTGCCAAATCCCACTCTAGTGCTTTTGGAGTTCTCTTAAAGGGACAATAAGTAACTTTTTAGGTATTTTATTATCTAAAATCAATATTTTTATTCATAAATATGCCCTCAATGGTGTACAAATACCTATGCCAATGTTTAAACTAATCCTCGTAAATGAAGAATTTATTATCTTTATATACATGGGACGGGTAGGTCGACGGAGGCTTCCATGTAGTTCCGCCATCTTGCAAAACTATAATAGCAGAAAGGGACAAAAAGTACTAAGCCAACGCGTTTTCGGTCAGAGCCAGAAACGCAGGTGCAGAGCAGTGAGAGGCGCTTGAAACTGCACCGGCAAGTTTAAAAGTCTGGATTGCATTCTTATTATGGACCATACATATGCCGCGCCACAGGAGAAGAAAACATCGTCGCCAAAACAGTCAAAAATAGAACATAAAAGGAAACGTGACCGTAGATTACAGAAAACAAGAGTTAATGTCGGGGAAGCTTTTTCTAGGTGAAAAGAGCTAATGCTGGATAAAGATTTCAAAAGAGACGCTGAAGTGGCCAGTTTTCTTCTCGACAGGTCAAGTCACTGTAACAATCTATATTAAAGTATTTTTTTTATATCTAACAATCAGAGGTGGGTAGTAACGAGTTACATTTACTTCGTTACATTTACTTGAGTAATTTTTCGGGGTAACTAATACTTTTCGGAGTATATTTAAAAATGGGTACTTTATACTCTTACTTGAGTAAATTTTTTGGGAAAAATCTGTACTTTTACTTCGTTACTGTGGGCGACGCTCCTCTCGTTACTTTATCTTAATGCAATAAATGTTGTAAATGGTTCAGTTTATTCCAAACGCGCCGTCTACTTTTCTCTGGACAATGAGCGATGCCCATTCGCGAATGATTCATTCTTTTGAGTCAACTCTGTTCAAAGGCTTGATCAAATCAATTGGCAAACGAGAGAATTGGTTCATGAATCAGTTTGAAGGAGTCGTTCAGTTCCCTGCCGCACGCGCTGAGCGTCTGAAGCGGTTCACTCAGAGTTGTAACGTTTAAGAATATTAGCAGCGTTGAAAACGTGGCTATGGAACTGCACTGAATTGAAAGCAAATCTGCAAAGGCCATTATTTGCTTGCGATGGAGATCCTTATTAGATGAACGTGTGTGCTGTCTACTGTTTAACAGGTAATAACTTGAGCTACATTCGATTACAGTAAACGATACCACTGTGACATTAGTTTGTTGTACATGTGTGGCATATAACAGAGGGGAGTCAAGTTGAATGCAGCTTCCAAAAGACAAAAAATAGCCGATTAAGATTTTATTAATTTTAATACAATCACACCGGTGCGAGTCAGCAAGTCATATCATCAGCTGTTAAATTCAGATCTGTGATCGCTTGCTGGCGCTGAGCCAGAGACAGACGCGATTTTACAGCGTTGCGCATTATAACCAATCACACACGATTCTTTTGAAAGCAATCAGGCCAATCAGAGGTGTTCCGATGAGTCATCGCTGAAATGCCGGTGCTTCCTTCACTCGCTCACTGACTGGATACCTCTTTCTGGCGAATTCTCTCGTCAGAAACAACAAAGTGCAGATGTGTGTACGAATCTGTAAATAAGATATTGATTTCACAGTGTTAACAGTTTCAGTGATTTTAATGGGAGTTTCTGAGAGTGTACTCTAGACTGTCAGTGAAAATGATCTTTAATAATGTAAATGTTATTTGCTCTCTTTCTGAACAATGAAAGATTAGTAGCAATATTTATATCACATTAACTTTCAATGTTAAATTCACATTTAATATAAAGTCAGTCGTATTAAAAATATGCTATGGCATGAAACCTATATATGTTACTTAAGTAAACAGACAGGGTTTTATAATAAATTGGAGTAAAGGCTGATGAAATATATACATTTACACACGCACACATACATTATGTACATTTATCTATATATCTAAATAAAAATAGGCTCCGTATATATGACCCAAAGTAACTAACTACTTGAGTAGATTTTTTATCCGATACTCTTTTACTCTTACTCAAGTAACTATTCGAGACTAGTACTTTTACTTTTACTTGAGTAAATATTTCTAGAATTACTTTTACTTTTACTTGAGTAAAGTTTTTGGGTACTCTACCCACCTCTGCTAACAATGCATATAATTCAGAAAATATAACGAATAAAGAAGACATAACTACTAATTACAATATTTCATGGTTTCCACAGTCAGTAATTCATACTGTAACATTCGTTTGTTTATGGTCATGTTGCAGTTTGTTTGAAATAACACACCTGTTCACCTGAAGGAAAACTCGATGAAGTGCTATTAGAAGACATCCTGTCAAAGCTTTTTGGTACATATCGCCTACCGTAGATGCAACGCGCATTTGAAAAAGCGAGGCGCTGGAGAGAAAAATTAGTTTGAATGCAAAATACAATTTCACCACTAGATGGGAGTAATTCCTACTTAGTGCCCCTTTAAGGAAAGTAAAACTCAACTCAAACTAGAGGACAAACATCATCTGTTTGTTCTAGATCTCTCTGGGGAGCTCACAACTGTTGGTCTTTGGGCTGCAGGATCCTGAACAGCTGTCCTCCTCTCCCAATATGTCCACGATACGAGTGCCTGAGCATTTTTGGTCTTTTTTGGCAGGACTGAGTAGACTCAGAGACAGAATAAAATGGAATAGATGGTGGCTGTTTTGAAGTTCTGACTCTTAATTAATTGAACCAATCACATGTTTGTTTACTCTATATGTATGAAAATGAGCTGAACCAGCCTAAAAAAACATGTGGTTATATGAGCTAAAATGTATTATGGTTGTAAGACTCCATTAGATTTTTATTAATTATATATGTATTATTTTACGTGAGGAAAATGTATATTTCAATGGTGTTCCGTTTGCTTAAAAAAATAGCATTTCACAGCAAAAAGGTTTTGTGTTTCATCAAGAAACGTTGGCATTCACAATTCCCTGAAAAACTGCATTTTCTCACAAGACAGTCTTAGAAAATCTGCAAGACTTTCGAGGAAACGCATAACAATTGAATTATCTGCTTTCCTTCCATAATATTTTTATAGTCCTGTAAGGCATTTTATTTACTTACGGGGTGTAAATTGGCATACTTGTAATAAAATTAAAGCAAAATACACAAATCTCATTAAGATTGTGTTTCTGATTCAGTAAATCAATAATTTATTTGATTTTAGTGTCAGAAACTATAGCTTACATGAATAAAATTCCCAAACATGACAGATACATTCATTAATGTGTTATATATTTTCTTCAAATGGATTATGAAAACTTAAATACAAGGGCATCTAAAAGATTTAAATAATTTTTTCAACTTCCTTGCTTTAGACCATCTACACATGTTAAATCTACAAAGAAAATGTTAAGATTACCCCTGTATCTGAGTGCTCTAAGACACTTTGAAGGGACTTGCATTGTTAGTTTGCCTGTTAATCAGTGTTTAAGGCTTCCTTTTATATTTTTCTTAACGTCTGTCTCCCTTATCAAGTGAATGTGACAGTTGCTTTTATGTCTTCAGTCCAGCTGTGTGTTTACCAGCTAGCGCTTTTGTCTTCTATGGGGATAACAACTTCTAATCTCTAGATGGTTATTTCCAGTCATGTCGACATGATTGTCCCCATAATTGAGGGTGACTTTGAGGATGTGCCGAGCTTATGCTCAGACAGTTGAAGTCATCGGCTCCAGATGTCCTGCTGGGCTTTCACCCTTTGCCTCTCAATCCTGACTCCTGCTGCCATGATGTCTCACTCACACA
This sequence comes from Carassius auratus, assembly GCF_003368295.1. Taxonomy (NCBI): domain Eukaryota; kingdom Metazoa; phylum Chordata; class Actinopteri; order Cypriniformes; family Cyprinidae; genus Carassius; species Carassius auratus. The sequence goes on from NC_039254.1 coordinate 20,390,992, forward strand.
CTGAGTATGAGTTGTGCAGTTGGCACACATTCATTTCGCCCAAAACAAAAAATAGACCAGGGTCTAGGAGACAGTGAGATCTGAAAACAAGGACATCCTGGGATAGTCCTTCCTAAGGGGTTTAGATATGCAGTGTCCTGGCAGCCAGCCACACTGGGTCAGAAGCGATATTATCTGACATGATCGTTCAGTCACAATAGGGACAATTTGTATTGCCTTTTCATCACTACGTCATCCTCCTTTTCCTATTGCAGCTATATGGTGCATATTTTTACTTACATACTGCCTCAGCTTTTTCTTAATTAAGAAGCAGACTAGCTGATATGGACGCAAGAGAATGTGTTTTAATCCAGATGAACTTAATAGTCTATTTGAAGGGCAGGTATTGTTGGTAAGGCAAATAATATTTGTTCAACTTTTATTTTTGTACTCAAAAGTATCATAGTACACAATATGTGAGAATTCAGATTTGTTTTAGCCTTTGTTATTTCACTTCTTTTGCATGCACACAGTAGATATCTATAAAACAAAGGGAACATAATGACCCTACAAAGAATATAGTCTGTTATTTCTGTATATACTGTATTGTAAGAGTCAGAAAGTTTTGTATTAGATCATCATGTCAAGTACAGCAGCCCGCACAAATCCCTCTCAGCCAGAGGACAAACACACGGCTAGGGAAAAGCCCAAAGAGAGAGGTAATGAGTAGTTTTGTCAGAGAGCACGGAACCTCACGTTAACCTGAGAGGAACAGGAGGGCCTTGAAGTCACGATGGAGATGAGAGAGAGGCAGGGGGCCAACAGGACGCAAATGTCAGTGCACATGCACCCACTAAGACTCAACCATGCGGGAGAGACGTCTCCAGAATCTGAGAGACACAAAGACACACTTGTACATAACACACGAACACAGTGCACAGCAATGAGCAGCCACATCTCATTCAAGTCAAATGAGTTCAGACAATTTAGAGCCACCGGAAAGACACAGGTTAAAATCTGACAAACAAGCTCAGGAGTATGAAGGAGTGGGGGATATATATTTCATATATATACGGAGTCCTGTCAGTGAATTGCCTTTCTTTTATAGCCTTGAAGTTTTTTCATCTTTTTCTGTTCTGCAGTATCCTGAAGAGTGACCTCAAAGACCGTTCCAGGGGTTTTCAAACGGTTTAATGCCAAGGACACCCAAACATGAGATATGATTTAGACAACTATATGCTTTTATCTAAAGAGACTCGTGTATGAAAGACAGTTATGGAAATAACAGATTGATGTTATAGTGACAAAGCTGTTTCCAAAATTGGGAATTATTAACATTCGACTGTCATTGTGCTATAAAACAATGAATTAATTAATTATCAGAAAAATATTTGCATGTCATGCCATGTATATTTTCTTTCTGCCTGTAATATTCCAATATAAACTTGTTAAATGAATTTGTAGTTTTGATTCATTTGTTTAGCACTTTTCATAATATCATTCCTTAAAAGAAAACAATGCCAAACAATAAAGATGACAGTGGCAAGGAAAAACTCTACAAGACATTATGTAAATCTAGTGTTGTTTTTCTTATACATTTTGAGCTGTTTCTCCTCAAATTTCCACAGGCTCTGCAAACTTCTGAAGGGCATGCAAGGAAACCCAGATTCAATTAAAAGTGCAACTGTACGTGACAGCTAGTGATCAATGGGAAAAGACATTTGGGCTTTGACTTTTTGAGAACTACTCATGAATTGTATGGAGAGTAAGTAAACATAAGTAAACATATTCAGTTGTCTGTTTTAAGCAGGTGATTGGAATGTGAATATGTGTTGTTTCTTCCACAGTATTTTACACACTTTTACCTACAATAATCGTCCAACCTAATTATCAGTATAACAATTTTAGGTTGCATTCAAAATCCAGTTGGCTAAACTGAATCTGTGCCAGATCCGGAAGGTCTCACATTATATAAATGTGATATCTCAAGGATTTCTGCCCCTTAGGACACCCATATGGTGGAGTCCCTTGACCAGCATGACAATGATTTTCTTTAACTGTAGATTGGATATTGTTTGGCATAGAATCTTGCCTTTGGCCTCAGTGTGCTGTTGAAGATGTGATCTGAATCATATATTACAGTATCTACAGTGAATTGTCTCACATAATCATGACTCACATTCTGTGTGTTGTCTATGTTCTCCCGCCCCCTTCTTATGTCCGTTATTTAAATTAATGTAGGCCATTCCTGTACCTACATGACTAAACTAAACTACAAAGTATAGATGGAGTGTATACGTTAAGTCTGACAGAGAAGATCTGCTTTTCTCTTCTCTGTTTGACTGTGGTTGGAGAGTTTGGGGTAATATAATACATTCGTAAATATTAAGGCATGACTGGAAATGGAATGGAAATTATTTAGGAGCCCAATTCAACAACCATTTGACATGTGGGCAAAATGTTTGCTGTTCTTTTTAATGGTGTGAATAGAAGTGTATAAATTAGTTCTGCGAAGTCTAGCAGTAGCCTCAAAAGGAGGTAATCTGTAGTGAAGTTGGTTTAATCTTAAAGCAGAGTCTTAATCATAGCAGAACTCTTAATCGTGTAAGAAGAGTTAATCTGGTGCGCAGTGTTCAGCGTGTGGGAAATGCTTTTGGAGAGGTGTTAAACTCGGAAAAGTGCTAATCTTCGGATGAGTAATTTTGTCCTCCAAATGTGTTCATCTCGATAGGGCTGTTTGCATTATTAGGTCATTTCTTGTCTAAAATGGGGTACGGCGAAATGCTGGGAGAATTATAAATTCTCTCTATTTTGTTATATTGCTCATGACAGTTAATTTGATATTCATGAAGGGATTTTGAATATGTAGAACGATGAGAACAAAGGTTTGATTTGATGTTTGGAGAGAACGGAACACAGAAGGAGAACTGAGACATAAGAAAGAAATATTCAGGTTGGATGGGGTTAGCTTTTTAATATGTCATGAATATTAAAATAACCTTAGGACAACACTCTAAAAAATTCTTCCACTCTTTTTATGTCTCTACAGATTATTGCTAAATTCAGATGAGCAGCATTCATATGAATGGCTTTAGTCTTGGCTGGATGCTGTTACCTGGTCTTTGGTTTACTACTGTATATGATACAGCTGTTAAAGCTGGCTAAAAAATATGCTTGACCAAAATAGCCAAAACAAGCACTTTTAACATCAAAAAAGGCATTGAATCTTCTGTAATTTTTCAGCTCTGTTTCAAAAGTTAGTGAGCTGTCTATCTAGACAGCATTTTGAGACAAAGGTCTGCTTCTGGTGTGAAGTCTTTTCCAAAAACAAAATGTTATGTTCCTTTAATTCACTTTCTTTAAACCAAAATTTAAAGGGACAGCTCATTCAAAAATGAAATTCTGGCATTAATTACTCGCCCTCATGTCGTTCCAAACCTGTGAATCTTTCATTCATTTTCAGAACACAAATGAAGATATTTTGGATAAAATCCAAGAGCTTTTTGACCCTCCATAGACAGCAATAGAAACTACCACCTTCAGTAAAACAGTGACATCAGAGGTTCAACCATACTTTTATGATGCTATTTTTTTTTGCATGCAATATTTCTGCAATAAGTTATTGTTTTTAAGTACAAGTGCTTCTCAATAAATTAGAATGTCATGTAAAGTTAATGTATTTCAGTAATTCAACTCAAACTGTGAAATTGTGTTATTAAATAAATTCAATGCACACAGACTGAAGTAGTTTAAGTCTTTGGTTATTTTAATTGTGATTATGTTGGCTCACATTTAACAAAACCCACCAATTCTCCAATCTCAACCAATTAGAATATGGTGACATGCCAATCAACTAATCAACTCAAAACACCTGCAAAGTTTTCATGAGTCTTCAAAATGTCTCCCAGCTTGGTTTACAAGGCACAATCATTGGGAAGACTGATGATCTGACAGTTGTCCAGAAGACAATCATTGACACCCTTCACAAGGAGGGTAAGCCACAAATATTCATTGCCACAGAAGCTGGCTGTTCACAGAGTGCTGTATCCAAGCATGTTAACAGAAAGTTGAGTGTCAAAGTGTTAAGAAGAAGCTCATAGCCCAATTTGCTTGAAGTCCAGTGTTAAGTTTCCACAGTCTGTGATGATTTGGGGTGCAATGTCATCTGCTTGTGTCAGTCCATTGTGTTTTCTGAAAACCAAAGTCACTGCACCTGTTTACCAATAACTTTTGGAGAACTTCATGCTTCCTTCTGCTGACCAGCTTTTTGAAGATGCTGATTTCATTTTCCAGAAGGGTTTGGCACCTGCTCACACTGCTAAAAGCACCAAAAGATGGTTAAATGATAATGATGTTGGTGTGCTTGAGTGGCAGACCTGAACCCCATACAGAATCTATGAGGTAATGTCAAGAGGAAAATGAGAAACAAGAGACCAAACAATGCACATGAGCTGAAGGCCACTGTCAAAGAAACCTGGGCTTCCATACCACCTCAGCAGTGCCACAAACTGATCACCTCCATGCCACGCCGAACTGAGGCAGTGATTAAAGCAAAAGGAGCCCAGACCAAGTACTGAGCACATGTACAGTAAATGAACATACTTTCCATACTTTTTTGTTTTTTTATTGGTCTTATGAAGTATTCTAATTTGTTAAATGTGAGTTAAAATCATCACAATTAAAATAACCAGACATAAACTTCTTCAGTCTGTGTGCATTTAATTTATTTAATAAAGTTTTTAAGTTGATTTTTTCTATGACATTCTAATTTATTGAGAAGCACCTGTATGCTAAAGTGTAAATCGTTTTCACAAGGGAGTCCCAGAATTTACTGTGAAAATGACCAAGAAAGGCAGTCAAGCCATGTGACATATCAACTATGTTAAGTGTGGGGGGTAAGTTACTTTTTAAAATAATATATTACATTATTGAGTTACACCCTAAAAAAGTAACTTATTGTGTTAAAGTTACTTTTAATGGAAAGTAATTTGTTGCATTACTTTTTCTTTACCAGTTCTCATCTGGACTGGGCTGGCTTGTTTGTTTTTAACATAAAAAAGCTCTTGTAGCAGCTCACTAGATTTTGTTACCGAGCTCATTTCCACTCACCTGGAGTTACTGAGATCATTCTGGACTCCACGGCTCTTTTCCAGCCCCAGTTTGGTGAAGATTCCCACTAGGACCATGATGGCCACCACACCGCAGATTATGTACACAATCATGTGAGTCCGATCCCGCTCATGGTCTGGCTGCACCTCAGTGTTGGTGGCCACTGGTTTTCCTGTGTTGGCCCAAATTGGAGTATCATAGTTGGAGCAGGAAGTCTGATCCAGTCGTTGCTGACGGAACTGACAGCAGAACCGATAGAAACAGGTGCCGCAACAGTACAGGAAGATACCTGCATTACAGTTAAAGGGAGGGTCCCACTGGCCCATGACATCATAGTAACCCCGACAGCGGGTGCCAGTGGACGGCACAGTGTCCTCCTCCACCTCTGCAGGTGTGGTCGAAGTTGGAGGCCCCTCTGATGTCACAGAAATCAACAGAGGATCTATAGTCTGATTGGCTGTTTGGATGTCCATATCAGTAGAAGTCTCGTCCTGTGTTTTAGCAGCCCGTCCCACGATGGCAGTGAGCAGAAGATGTAGTAAAAAACTATTTCCAGCCATGCTTCACCCGACACACTGCGCCAACTGCTTCACCTCACTTTAAGAGAAGATACCTAGCAGAAATATTAAAAGAAGAGTTCTAGCAAGTGCTGAATTACTTTCACACAATTACAGCTATGGTCAAAGAAATGTTTAAAAGATTAATTCATGGATTTAAAAATATTCTATTTAAAAAAAAAATGTATAAAAAATGTGTTATAATGAATATTAAATATTCTTTTTTTTTTTTAATGAATGCTTTCATTTAACTTTTTTTCAGTTCATAAAATTCTATTTTAACCAAATATAATATGGTTTAAGTACTTAAAACTGAAAAATGGTATAGTAAAAAAATATTTTTTTCAATTACAACAATTACCTTTGTGTCTTTTGAGAAAGAAAATAACTATTTGGACATTTGCCGTCTCGCTCTGGTGCTTTCCAGATATACATCTCGTTTTGTATCCATTCACTGTTCAACACTTGTTGTCCATGCTCACCAGTGAAACTTCTGTAAACAACCAGTCAAAGTAATTTACCATTAAAAATCCTTCCCCGAGGAGCAAGTAAAGCCACAGACAGGTGTTTTAATCCACAGCGATCCACTCAGACTGCTGTCTCTGAGCCTTATGTAGGGCAACAGTACGGGATTCAAATTAAAACTCCTCCTTTCTGTTCTCAGCATATCACAGAGAGAGAGAGAGAGAACGAAAGAGAGAGGGGGATTGAGAGAGAGAGAGAGGTGGGGGCAGCTGCTGGTTATAGGGTGAAAGGGGAGGAGACACTGAAGAGCTTAATTGAGAGTGAAATAGAACATGCAAAAAATAAATGAATAGTTTTATTGTCCAGCCATCTCTATCATGACTTAAGGTTCATGTTGTGTATTATTATTTTCTGTGTGAGTTGGTTTTGTAATATCTGATTATCTGATTAATAGCAGAAAATAGATTATAGCTTGTAAGGTCTTATTCATGACTAACTCTAATTACTCTAAAAATGTAATTTATGTTTTTTATTCTACATGTTTAGAGAGGAATATACAAGATACAGGAAGAGCAAAGCTGGCTCCAAAAGTAAAAGAAAAATTTATGTTTTCACCACAGGTGACGTTTTGAGCTTAAAAGCTTTCAAGATAGCACCATTCAAAGTTTGGGGTCATTAATGTTTTATTATTATAATATTTTTTTTAAGAAATCAATCTTTTTTCTGCAAAAGAAGTGTTAATGCAGATTAAAATGAATTGTATTTAATTTTTTAATCAAAAGTGACAGTTAAGACATCAAAGAATTCCCCCAAAATGGATTACAGTTTCCACAAAAATATTAACTGTTATCAAAATGCATAATATTAAGAAATGTTTCATGAGCACCAAAACAGCATATTAAAATGAAAGACAAAAACTGGAGAAAATTCAGCTTTGCAGTAAAAATATTTAACAATATTGCATTATATTTATATTTAAATAAATGCAGCATTTGTGAACATAAGACTTTTTTTTTTTTTTTTTTTTTTGAAAAGTTCAATCTTACCAACCTCAGATGTTCGAAAATGTACAGTACATGAAATATGTAAACAAAATCAGTTTATCTTTTGTTGGTGTTTTTGTATTAATTTAATTATTAGTTTTTAGTTTTTAATGTAACTTGGTTTTAATTCAAATTGATCATTTAACATAAATTGTATTATAAACAGCTAGTTTTGGTTGCTTGTAATGTATACTGTTCCACACGCCACAATCTGAAAACTGTGTTCAACATCAAATAGACCAGGAACATGAATTTACATCTGACATATTTTGATGCCAAAGTCCTCTTGAAGTGTCCCCCACCCCTGTCCATCAGAACATCAGTATTCACCATGTCTTATATCCATTCTTCTGCAGCGCTGTATGAACTAAACAGAAACACAAAAACAGAAAATGTCCTGACTGTCCAATGTCAAAATATCAATGATTAGACCAACTATTTGAATTTTTACAAGGTTATTGCAGTTTTTCTGCAGTCCTCTTCCATTCTTCACGTACAGTGAAGTTGTGAAGGGCTCTGAGGGGACTTGTGTCTTTGATCAGCTCTCTACACAGGGTTTGAGATGTGACAAACATAACCTGGAGATCTGAAGAGAGGAAGGAGGACAGGATGAATAAGGCGTCTCAAGGATCTCTTTGGTCGTCTCAAACTAAGTTTTTTCTTTTTTCAATCTATATCTCCTACTTTGCCCTTTTTGTCTCTCCTTTTTGAAAACGCAAAGCATCTTGATGACCTTAAAGTCGAAATACTTATACACGGTTACATTTATTTTTGATGATTACAAGCATTATTTGTCTTTTTGCCTCATCACTCAGGCTTCTCTGTCATATCCAGGTCCACACTGATTTTTTTTCTCAGCAGATTTTTAAAAGTACTTCAGTAGAATTAGCAAACGGGTATCAAAAATGATTTAAATTAAGCTTAGGGGACTGACTACACACTTACTGATAGCTGAAGGAATTGTCAGATTAGTCAAAGTGTTTAATAAATGAACACAAGGGGTGTATGAAGACTTGGGAGAGTCCAAATACAGCGCATGAGTCATGTGGACCGATTTATGATACTTTGATGGTGCTTTTCTGATGTAAAAACATCTTAGACCAGCCTGAGCTGGTTTGTTGATCTTAGCCTGGTCAGACTATAGTCTGATGGATGGTTTTAAAAAGGTGCATCAATGCAATGCAATGCATCAAAAGACAATAGAACCCATTATTATTAGTGATCATGCTTATATTTGTGATTTACTCCAAGTGTTCACACTACTTTCTGACACGAGGGAAAATTAAATATTCAATGGACATGTTGTTACGCACATTATTATCCTTATTCATTGTAATTGCATGGAAAAGAGTGGCCAGTATAGAGTTCAGAACAGTGTCTTTTGTGTTTGACAGAGAGATATTAACAGATGCACAGCACTCTCCTCTCTAGATATTTAGTTATATGGAAGATATATTATTCAGTCTCTCTACTGCATAAAATGAAAGGAATATGAGATCAGGCTATTTAAAAAAAGAATAGATGAAGAATTGAAGCAGTGCAGTAGTGTGTACTAGTATTGATGGAAAGGGCAACAACTGTAGACTGTTGTGATTTGTAACCAAGATTGAATTATACATTGAATTATAAGGTGTCGTTGTTACAATGTAATTACATAAATAGTCATTTACCACATCTTCTCATGCACATATGTTAGTTGCTTGTAATTATGCACAATTCACTGTTATTAATATAAATAATAAATTTAACATACATTGTAATATATTTAGCAACGTAATTATATTCAGGTGCAATGTATGTGATGTCATATAGCCTAGTCAAAGAGAATTTGCCCTTTTCTCCCCAAAGTCCCAAATTAGCACAACACCCACTGTTCTTGGGCTATCTGCTAATGTACAGTAGTATTGACTATCAGTCAGTGCTGACACTGCTGAATGATCTATATCCAATTGCACATGCTGCATGTGAAGCAGTAGGGCCATTCTTCCATTCAGTACACATACACTGATACTACCATGGCAAAAGAAAATCGGGAAAACAGAGTCGAAGAGAGAAACAGAAACAGAGAGAACAGAAACATAACTAAGTAAAAAATTACACACAGTAGCTATAGGTGGAAAGAAAGAAATAAGAAAGAAAGAAATAAAGAAAGAAAGAGAATTTTCAGTGCAAACATTTTTGATGATTAAACCAGTCATATGCCCTTTTATGACTATAAAACCTCTGGTGAATTGTGTGTATTTTAATGTCTCATAAACAGTCAGGTCTGTTTGAGGTCTCTGCAGACTCTCTGTCAAACTTGACCTTTACCAAGTGAAAAGAGATGCAAATAGCCAGTCACTCCACTGTGCTTGAGTTCTTTATTATTGTAAATTGGTTTAGAAGCACCTGGATCCATTGAGAAAACCTGCCACTCATCTCAGAATTTCAATAATATGATTTACTTGCTCTTTTTACTCGCTCCTCACAACTTTCCTAGGTTTCGTTTCTTTTAACCTACACTTTGATGGGTCTAAAATCTTAGTATCGCTTCACATTGTGATTATAGCAAACTACGGGATTAGTTTCACAATAAATGCACTTGCATCAGCAAGTTTATTTTAGCCTTGGCCTGAAAGCATGTTTCAAATGTCCAGCGGAATGAAAATATTGAAGACACGTGGGATTTCTATGCTAGGGGACTCTTCTTTTTTCCCTGCGGTTTAAGAACTAGATTAAAGCAGCACTAAGGTTTAAAGGTTTTCAAGTTTTTAAAGGAAAATATTGAGTCATTTTAATCTCCCAGTCTGGAATATGTACATCTTAAGCGCATTAGACAGGGGACTTTGATTGAATTATCTATTTCGTCATCTCTCTAAATTGAGCTTTACACTAGCTCATCATTACAGTGACATGAGATCTACAACTTTTTCTCTCTACTTTTAAAACCTTCTTTTACTTTTATTTTATTTGTTTAAAATAATAATAAATAAATAAATAAATAAATAAATAATAGTGCTGTAAAATGATTATTCACGATTAATCTCATCCAAAATAAATGTTTTTGTTTACATAATATAGTTATGTGTGTGTACTATGTATATTTATTATGTATATACAAATACACACACATACAGTTTATATTTAGTATATATTAACATGTATATATTAATATTCATATAATTTAATTTATATATAGATAGATAGATAGATAGTAATATTATACATTTTATTAAAATATTTTTAATATAAAAACATAACATATTTTTATTAAATATATACATACATGTGTGACTATTTATATAAATGTAATAAATATAAACAGTACACATACATATATTACGTAAACAAAAACCTTTATTTTGGATGAGATTAATCGTGATTAATCATTTGACATCACTAATAAAGACATAAAAGATAAATAAAAAGATAAATTTGAAATGAAATCTGAATTAATAGTATGGTAGTGATCATCTAATTTTACTACACATATATTTTTCATTGTGCGTATGAAAAAGCATAATACAAAACGACTCATAAATAGTCAAATATATTTAAAAAAAATTAATTGCTTTAGAACTATTATTAATAAGTTGTTGTTAATGTTATTATTATTCATGCTTATTACATATCTAATAAATACAAACAAAGTAAAAGTTTCTGAAAATGTAAGGTCAGATCTCTTGATTAATTTTAAATCTCTGAAAATATACATTGATTCTAGTGCTGATAGTAATGTTGAATGAGTCAACATAGTTTAGTCATTGTAGCACTTAAAAGAATTGAAAATAGTTATACTTAAGCTGCACATAAGGAAGACTGAGGCCAGTTTGAGAGCCATTAAAGGTATTTTTCAACTATTTATTTATAATTCTGACAAGTGCTTTAGTGCTGAATTTTTCACATATTTAGAGTGCATGTCTGATATCTCTTTATGTGCAACCCAGTCTCATATAAAAACGTACCCTGACTACGTTGGTCCAAAGTGCAAAACGTAGAGGGTTACAATAATGGCCCTTGAATTGTATGACTGTTACGTTTTTTTTGCCAATTCTTTTCCTATTGTTTAGCGTCCAAGTCACGTGACTTTCAAGATTCCGACCGTGAGAACAAAAAAACATGGCGGACATTTCTCTCATTTTTAGTGAAAAAAATCAATATTTTGAGTTAGTCTCTGCATAAAAATAAGTTTTGATTACATTTCTAGCGAGAAATATATATATTATTTTCAGAATATTCACTCAGTGGATGTACATAATCACTCGCTTGTTCGTTGTTGCGAAGATTTTACTGATTTCGCCAGAATAACGTGAAACTGCAACGTTTTGGTTGCTATGGACGCTGCTATCGCCTAGCATAGCTGTGGCCCCAGATTCCACATACTCTCCTTGCGATTTCGCTCCGTCTGACAGATCAAACCCCTGCCACTATATGCGTTTCTTCCGAGCGGCAACCTCACGCTCTCTCTCGTGAAGCCAATAAAGAAGTGACTAAAACTGCAATTCATCGACCGGCCGCTTGAGGCTGGTTGCAGAAGGGAGTCATTCCATAGAGTCCTCGTGTTAAAATGCCCAACTTTACAGCAGAAAAAAAACGTTTACAGCCTGGTTCAAAAAATGATTTTGGTCTACATTGCTAATTTTGCCCTTCATGACAACTGTGAGGGGTGATTTTTTTTATAACTCATCCGTTTAAATTATATTAAGCCTTAAAGTTCTGCATAATTAAGGGCGTGGCCACTTGAGTGACAGGTGGATTGCCGCTGCTGACAATGCCGTCGCGATAGGTGGGCGTGGCTTCAGCAATCAGCTCCCGCCTTTTTGCCCATTTTCGATTATCCGGGAGAGTCACGCGGTGATGCGCTGCCAAGATGGCGACGGCCCGCTCTGCACACTTTAGGCTTCAAAACCGAGGAGTCTATGGGTGACGTCACGGACACTACGTCCATATTTTTTACAGTCTATGTTTCGTCTGAGGTGGCAGCGGGAGAAACTAATGTTGACAAAGTGACGAGTTACAAAAA